>NC_138508.1:58398417-58998417 GCF_964252035.2 Podarcis erhardii
CATGTCAAATGTTATGCTTTTGGTTCCATTCCTTCCTGGAGGGGCAAACCCAGGTGGTGGTGTTGGGGGAACTCCTTTTAGATGCCTCAGCTGTTCTGTCCCCCATGCTTATTTAACATTTACATGAAACCACTGGGAGAGCTTGTCCAGAGTTTCTGGCTTCGGTATCACTAGTATGCTGATGACACCCAGCTCTATTTCTCCTTTCCACCTAAATACAAGGAAACTGTCTTGGTTCTAAACCAGCACCTGTCATCTGGATGAGCGTGAGCAAATTGGAACTTAGACAAGACAGAGATGTTCTTGGTCAGTCAGAAGGCATAACAGGGAATAAAAATTCAGTCTGAACTCGAGGGGGGGGGGGCGTAACACTTCCCATGAAGGCACAAATTTGCAGTTTGGGCATGCTATTAGATTCAGTCCTGAGTATGGATATTCAGGTCTCAGGGGTGCCCAGGAGTTTGTTTATTATTTATTAAATTTGTACGCCACACTTCATTCTTAGATCTCAGGGCAGTTCTTATACTGTATAAAAAAACCACAAAATACATAACACCACCACAAACCAATAAACCCCCTCCCAATTGCACAGTTGAAGCTAGTACATCAGCTGGGCTTGTTCCTTGAGATGTCTGGTTTGGCCACGGCCTCATTTACATCCCATTTGGATTACTGTAGCACACTCCATGTGGGGCTGTCTTTGAAAAGTGATAAGGACCCTCCACTGGCTCAAAAAGCTGCAGCCAGATGGTTGACTGGGGCTGATTTTAGGGAGAATAACAGCTGTTACAACAGCTGCAGTAGCTACCAGTCTATTTGCGGGCAAAATTCAAAGTGCTGGTTATCACTGTACATTGAGAGGAAGTTAAATGAATGAGATTTTGATAGATTATGAGGGGGAAATCTGATGGACTATAGGGAATTGGCAGATATGACTGGCAGAATCCGGGACCAGGGAGAAGAGTCGGTGGAAGAAGATTGGAAAAAGTTTAAAGAC
Source organism: Podarcis erhardii (assembly GCF_964252035.2). Lineage (NCBI taxonomy): Eukaryota > Metazoa > Chordata > Lepidosauria > Squamata > Lacertidae > Podarcis > Podarcis erhardii. The sequence continues at coordinate 58,399,415 of NC_138508.1, forward strand.
TATTTATAAAAATATTGTAAAATTAATGAGTGTTAGAAAAATGTTGGAAAGGAGGTATATGGCTTTAGTAGAAATGTTACAAGGAATTAAGTACAAATAGATTATTAGAGTATTCAAGGGAAAATAAAGTTAAAATATGTTAAGACAATTATATATTAAAGGGAAAAATAAGGTTAGAATATGTTAAGATAAATTACAGGACAGAAAACAGAGGAAGATGGAAAGGAATTGCTGAAACAGTTAATTAAAGTGGAATACAAAAAGGGAGGTGTGAGGAGGTCGTTGAAACAAGTAAATGAAAGTTAAGATACTGAACTTATTAGATGTGTTTTAAATTGTGTTTGTTTGGTTTTGTTAATTTAATGTTTGGGGGTTGGTGTTGTGTGGTGTTTTTGTATTGTATTGTTTAGTTTTGTTTAATTCTTTGTCTTTCTTTTGCAGTCTTTAAAATGTTAATAAATATTATTTTTTTTAAAAAAAGATTATGAGGGGGAAATCAATCAAAATACTGTAATGTAATGTTTCCAAAAGGAGATTCTAAGACACCCACAGATTTTTAAAAAACTTCATATCCATGAGAATTCACCCCAATTTTGGCCCCACCTATGTGGCTAAATAGAAGTGATATGAGATTAACAGTGCTGATCTGACAGCAGTAAGAAAGAATTCTTTCATTCTCACCCAGAAAAATGAGAATAGAAGCATTATCTGCTGGAATCCTACTTTAATTTTGATGGCTTCTCACAAGTTAAATGCAATCTCCTACAACACACTTTCTTCCCCCTTAAGGACTGCACATGCTGTTCTTCAATATATATAGCCTCATAACACAAATCAATCTATGAAAGTTGCACTTACTTGCACGCTGCTTTGGGAATAAAACCCACTGAATGGGGCTTACTTCTGAATATAGCAACCTCCCATATCAACCTGGCCAATGGTAATACCTATCTTGCACACTCTGTGACTAACCTCCAAAATGTTAGTGGTTTAGACCCAGATAAAAGGTGAGATTAATGGGACTTACGCTGTTAGCCTAACTTACCCTATTGATTTCAATAGGATCCTAATTTAACTAAATTAACGATGAAGTGTTATCTGGAGTAAACTCCTGAGCATCACTTGAGGTATACAGGAGGTCTCTATGCATCCTACATGTTTGATCCTTTGGAGCAGCACACAAATAATAATAATAATAATAACAGTAATAATAATAATAAAATGTTACTATATGCCACCCATCTGACTGGGCTGCCCCAGCCACTCTGAAGGACTTACAACAAATTAAAACATCAAACACAGTAAAACACCAAACATTAAAAACTTTCCTATACAGGGCTGCCTTCAGATGTCTTCTAAGTCAGATATAGTGGTACCTCGGGTTAAGAACTTAATTCATTCTGGAGGTCTGTTCTTAACCTGAAACTGTTCTTAACCTGAAGCACCACTTTAGCTAATGGGGCCTCCTGCTGCCGCCGCCGAGCGATTTCTGTTCTCATCCTGAAGCAAAGTTCTTAACACGAGGTAATATTTCTGGGTTAGTGGAGTCTGTAACCTGAAGTGTATGTAACCCGAGGTAGGTACCACTGTAGTTGTTTATTTACATCTGATGGGAGGGCATTCCACAGGACAGGCACCACTACTGAGAAGGTCCTCTGCCTGGTTGCCTGTAACCTCACAATGAGGAAACCATCAGAAGGCCCTTGGAGCTGGATCTGTGTCCCAGCTGAACAATGGGGGTGAAAACACTCCTTTAGGTATACAGGGTTTAGGCCTTTTAGGGCTTTAAAGGTAAGCACCGGGCTTTTTCTCAACCGAAACTCAGTTCTGGCAGGTAGGCACCATTGCCATGATAAGGTAACAATAGTGTTGTAATGTGGTTATTACCACTCAATATTTTGGAACAATTATAATTTTCAACATTTAGGCTACCAGTCAGATGGGTGGCATATAAATAATAAAATAATTATTATTATAAGCAGCTACAGCCAAGGAAGAGTGCACCATATGCTGAAAATGTCCCTTTGACTAGTTATACCAGCCTTGTAGCTGAAGGAATGTTAGTTTGTGTATCTGCTAAACGTAATAAAGGATATAGGCCTACAAGTCCATGAGGCCTTCCTGAGGAGAGGAGGCCAGCAGTAACAGGTCAGTCAGAAGACCTGTTAAGACTAAGCCCCAGGAAACAGAAATAATAATAATAATTTATTATTTATACCCGCCCACCTGGCTGGGTTTCCCCAGCCACTCTGGGCAGCTTCCAACAAAGATTAAAAATACATTAAAACATCAGTTACAGATAGGTAGCCGTGTTGGTCTGCCATGGTCAAAACAAAATAAAAAAATTCCTTCCAGTAGCACCTTAAAGACCAACTGAGTTAGTTCTAGGTATGAGCTTTCGTGTGCATGAAGAAGTGTGCATGCACACGAAAGCTCATACCTAGAACTAACTCAGTTGGTCTTTAAGGTGCTACTGGAAGGAATTTTTTTATTTTATTAAAACATCAGTCAACAAAAGCTTTGCCACAAGGGATTTGGAATATGGAAGAGGTACTCAAGAGAAGCATAATCTGATCCTTATTCCCTTATCCCAATGTAAGAAAAAGGAAGAGCCCAGGGCAAGAGTGAATTCTCACATGCAGTTCATGTTTCCAACAATTACTGTCTGTGGCCCCCAGCTTTGCACACACACACACACGTGCACGGGCCCTATAGGGTGCGGCAGCAGGGCTCCCAACACACCAGCCCCATCCAAGCTCAGTGGGTCACCACCAAATGCTACCCCCACTGCAGGCGTGTCCCAGTGTGTGCTCCTGTTCAAATGGTAGTAGTGAACATGCGGAGGCTAAGCGTGGCAACACCGAAGCGCCACTCCACAAGTCCGTTTTGAACGACTGAAGGGCCTATTTTAAACTGCATGCGATAATGCCCATTTATCCTCGGTGGGGGGAACCCTGTTGCACACAAAGACTTAAGGTCGTTGGGAGTTGAATCTGCATTACGGGATGATGACAACTACTGTGGAGCGCGGGTTGCAGCGTGGAAGTCATTTGAAACAGCCTGCGACGACCGAGGATGAAATCTTGCATCCGTGACGCGACTCTTGCCTCTCTCTCCCCACCACCCTTCGCCCCCCATAAGCCTGAGAAGAAGCAGGCGGAGGAGGGTCCGCTGCCGCGGCGAGATGGAGCGGCCTGCGGGCGTTGTTCCTCCTCCTCCTCGCCCCACCCCAGTGAGCGGGACTCGGGCTAGAACTGCGGAGGCCGCGGCTCTCCAGCTCCGCGGTACTTCTGGATAGGCGTGCGCGTCTGGAAAGGGGGGAGGGAGGGATGGAGAGGAGGCGTCGTCGTCAGGGAACAATGCCTCCCGCCGCCCGGGAGGACCGGCCTTGATGCAAGCGCGGGGTCCCTTGCAGGCGGGCTTGCAAACGCCAGGAACCCGACTGCCTAGGAGCCAAGGCGTCCTCTGCAGCGGCGGCGGCGGCGCCCTCCTCCACCTCCTCCTCTCGCTTCCAACCCAACTCTCCTGCCCCCGGTGGCCCGGGAGGAACTGAACTGTCGCTGCACAGGAAGTAGCGGCTGCTGGGAGCACACAACCGCACACACACCCCACATCTCTCTCTTTCACACACACACACACACACACACACACACACGGGCAGCTGCGTCTGCCGCACTCCATGCCCTCGGCTTTCCGCACCGGAGCCCGGCGCCGCCGCGACCCCAGGCTTCCCGCCCGCCTCCTCCTCGGAGCAGCCCTCCGAAGCGCCGCCGCAGTGCCAGAGGCGGCGGCCCCAATTGCGGTAGCCGGCGCTGAGGGAAAGAGGTGGCGGCGCTGCTCCTCCTCGGGGGAAGGCGGCGGCGGCGGAGGTGGCCGCGGCTCTTGGGTCGGAGCTGGGCCAGGGCAGCCGCGGGGCAAGGGAAGGAGGAAGGAGGCGAGGCGGCGTCGGCTGCTGCTGCTGCTGCTGCTGCTGCAGGTTTGTACTGCTCCGGCAAGGGATCGGGTGGTGCAGGCGGGTCCGTGCAGCTGCCGGCAGATCGGGTTCCTCTCCTCCCTTTCCCGTGAGGAGAGACCCTTTCACCCCTTTCTCCCCTGGCACAGCGCCGGCCCCGGCTTGCCCTTCTTCGCAGGTGGCTCCGCTGGACTCAGCGTGCTTGCCCGCCCCCCCTCTCCCCGCCTTCCTCCTTTATTCCTTCCCCAGCCCCTCCACGCAGCCCCCTCCTTGCTGCAGTCCTTCCTCGGGCGCCTCCCTCCCCCTCGCAAGCCTCGTTCTCCGGCTGCCAACTTCTTCCTGCACCCCGTTCCCTCCCGCGGGGAACCTTCATGGATTAGTCTCCTTTCCCCCCTCGCCCTCGCCCCTCTGCATTGTGCGAGCCGCTGCCTTCAGCCCGCTGGATGGTACGGGTAGTAGCGTCCCCTCCTCCCTTAATTTCCTCCGTTTCCCTAATTGCTTCCGTGCTGTGGTAGCGAGGGGAGAACTATGTCTGCCGGATTTCTTCAGTGTGCATGTGTGTGTTTTTTACTTTTTGGCTGAGTTTCTCTTCGGGTTGTTTTTTTTAAACACACCAGGGGTTAGCCTTGCGATGCTGAAGCAGCCCTTGTCTCTTTACACACACCCTTCCCTACGGTTGTGCTTCAGGCCCCCGTCTGCTTCTCCGAAGGATTGTGAAATTGGAGGTATGCTTTCTGGGCTTGTACGTTGCCGCTTTGCTTGGATATCTGTGGTGTTGCAAGAAAAGGAGGGGCTTCCATATCGTGGGGTGAACTCTTTTTAGACTCAATACTTTCTCTTTAGCCTTTATATTTGTGGGCTGGGATTGTACTGTATAGGAATTGTTAACAGGCATTTCTTCAGTCGCAGGGATGCTCAGCGGTTGGAATTGTTAGTGACAGAAACTGGAAAAGACTATATCCTTTCCGCCAGACTGTCTCGATTTCATGTGTTTGAGATGCAAGAGATGCTTCCTGAGGGCCTGTCCTACTCAGTTATTTTTTCCCTGGGAGTTTTGAGAGAATTAAGAGGTTTTTGCTATTAATTTTGCTCAGTCTGTGCTTTTAAATGAATCAGTAGACACTGGTCTGTTAAAGGGCAAGGGCCTTAAAATTAAGGTATACGTACTTGCCATTCTACTTTTAGTATGAGAACATTGTTCTCTCTGATCAGATTAGATTTATTCAATTTGTGTTTCACAGACGGAACCCCAAAGTGATTTGCAATACAATAAAACTCAGTCAAAATGAAATAAATGTGTTAAAAGTGTTCATCTGCAAAAAATACCACCATACTTAAAAATAAAATAACCATCCCACCCACGTAAGGATGAACACTGAAAGCAAGACAGTTAGCACTGATAAAATTCCCTGGAGAATCAAAACATATTTGCCTGATGACAGAAGGTTGGCCTGGGTTGACGCCTGGGAGGGCATTCCACCTGGGAGGGGGGTCACCACAGAGAAGGCTCTGTGGCTTCATAGGTAAAATGTTACAGCATATCAAGTGACATGTGAGTTTTCCACTGTATGTAGATTAGATAGTTGCTGCAGCACACACCAGATATCTCGTCTGTGAGCCCATACTGCTGACCAGATTACCCTACGATGAACTAATTACCTGAATTATTGTGGCAAGTCACAGTGAGTGGTTGTTTTTTAAACCAAACATTGGGTGCAGATGTGTGGTACAATAGTAATATGTAACCATGGGATCTATGGAGTGTAACAGAATAAATTCTCTCACCGCTTTAAATATGTCCTTATTTATATAGAGAAAAATATTGCTTCCAAAGCAAGTCTGAATATAGAGCTCTTATGTTAGTTTAGCCTAATTGGTAAGTGTGTGTGTGTGTGTGTGTGTGTGTGTGTGTGTGTGTGTATCTGTATCTATATATATGCACACCTATCTATCATCTATTTATCTCTTATCTATCTACCTATCTTACCTGTCTTTATTCAAAGATCCACATTCCTCTTCCTTTGAATATGGCAGATCATCTACATAGAGGACCTGACATAGGAAAATTTGTGGCCTTCTATAAGTTGTTGAACTACATTTCCCACAATCCCTGACCATTGGCCCTGTTGGCTGTGGGTGATGGGAGTTGGAGAGCATAAGGTTCTTCATCCCTGATTTTTGGACTACAAATCCCATTATCCCTGGTTATTAGTCATAGTGACTGGGGCTGATGGGAGTTGTATTCTTAAACATTTGGATGGCATGACACTATCTTTGTTTTAGGTAGACTGTTATCACTGATAAGGTAGAGTCAAACCCTCTGTTTGATGAATTATTAATTTAGTGGAGCTTTTAAACTTCTGTTGCAACCAGAAAACGAGAAACGCTAAAAACACACCCAGTAGCTGTCATTCTCCATGCAACCAAAGATCTACATAGTTGTTGTGGGTGGAATTCTATGAGGTCCACTTGCGCAATGAGACTTACCCCACCCAATTCTTACCCCATGCACACCCTAAACCTGCTATGGGTTTTCTCTCAACCCTCCAAAACAGATTCAGGGAGTGCGGAGGAAGGGAGAGTCCCGTTGTGTGAGCAGACCTTGTTCTGTGCAGCAACAACGTAGTTGAATCCCACTCTGTGTTAACAAAAAAGAACATGCAAAAATGGTGCTGTCTGCCACAGCAAGAACGGGTATTATGTGGCATCTGTAGTAGTGCCAATTCCACCATTATCTGGCTTTTGTGCTAGACACTTGTGACAAAACCTTGTTGAAGCAAAAGTGGTATACCCTGGAGCGGAGGCTGATGAAGCAGGCTAGAAGACTGCTAGGACGCAAGCGGATAAAGACTCCAAATGAATACAACTGAACACAGATATGTGTGGATTATCTAGCCTACTCTGTGGCAGTGAAGTCAGCAAAGAAGGGTAACTTCTGTGCTGCAAGTTTGTCCTTGACTTGGTGTGCAGCAGAGCAATGTAGAGTGTAGTGTGGTGTGGTGGTTTATATCCTGGCCCAAAGAAAGTCAGAGCTCTCAATAGCCTGTTGTGACTTATTTGCTAGACATTTTTAGGATAAAATCACTTGTATCCATAGAGATGCAGACTCTACTGTCATGGTAGGTCAGTCTCTTGGGGTGTCTACAGAGCAGTCTGGTCAGATGCCCTTGGATGAGTTTCTGTGGGTGCAGTTCAGGGTACTTGAACAAGTGTGGGTGACCATCTGTATTCTTGCCCCTCCTGGTTAATAATATTTGGTAGAATTTGTGTTCCGTTTGTTCTAATTTAACAAATGAACCTCTCTTTTGGGTTAACAGCCCCCTGCGCACTTCCTTTCTTCCCTGATTATCGCCACAGTTTCCGGAAAAGAGATTTCTCGTGAGAATAATATGGAGGGGAGACAAGTTTTATGGTCATAAAGCCACAGAAAGTAAATTTGAAAGTCTTCCACCCAAATTAGTTTTTCTTCTAGCATAATTTAGTTTTTCCTCCTAGCAGGCATGTGTCTCTACAAAAAAAAGCTCTCCAAGTTTGATCCCTGCCATATGAAATCTCACTGTTCTAGTCTAGTTCATGACACCTTGTCATCTGTGAATTTGGGTTTCCACGCTGGTGGACATTGAAACCGCAAGCAGTTCAACATGCCAGAGTGTTCTGGGTCTATAGATCACATGGTGTGTCCCACAAACCCTGAATTTATTAAACTCCTATTTTCCTACCTCTTTTGACTTTGTCTTTATTACTGTTTAATTTTAGGAGTTTATACCTTTCACCTTTGATAAAATTCATAGAGTAGTTTATAAAACCTTTGTAAAAGTCTTGAGAAAGAAGAGTCAGGAAAACACTTATTGGCCTCCCTACTATTCATGATCATAAAACTGCTCTTTCTTGCAATTTCCCCTAAATTCATAAAATAGAACAAGTGTATAGCCAAAGCTGTGGGCAGCAGGAGGTCACTGTCTTAACATTCAAGAATTCTCCACTTTTGGATTACAGCTTTTGGAGTAACAACCATTTAATGTTGAACTGAAATGATTAGGCGTATGTGGAAGAATTACAATTAACAGGAATAGCATATTCCTGAAAGAAATTAAGGAAAAATTGAGGTAATGATGAGATCAATGGCTGCCATCCGTGAATAATTCTCCAATTTGATTCTGAAGAAGCATGAAACAGGATATAATCCCAAAGATCTTGTAAGCTATTACAGTGGAACCTCAGGTTATGTACTGTCCTCCTTACAAACGCTTCGGGTAATGAGCTCCGCTAACCCAGAAGTAGATGCTCCTTGTTGCGAACTTTGCCCCGGGATGCGAGCAAAAGTCGCGCAGCTGCAGTGCAGCAGTAGCAGGAGGCCCCATTAGCAAAAGCACGCCTCATGTTAAGAACGGTTTCAGGTTAAGAACGGACCTCCGGAACGAATTAAGTTCATAACCGGAGGTACCACTGCATTGGTATTGTTTGGGTAACTTCATTTTTTTAAAATAAAGTGGCTGCAGCTTGCATTTTATAATTTTCTATTTTATGGACATATACTCATATATATGCTTTCATGTATATATAATGGTTTAATGTTTCTTTTTTATTATTTCATTATCACTTAGATTCCAATGATTTTGTTTTTCATGAGTTTCAGAGCTTTGGACAATGTCCCTAGTGCATAATACCAAAATGTAACCAAGTTTTAATAAGTATTGGGTGACACTGCCTTAATAGTTATCATTTAGCAATATATCATAACTCCTGAATAATTGATGTACATATTTACCTCTGCTCTTAGGAATAGTTGATAGGTTTTTAATTTCTACCTATTACAGGAACTTTCTCGACATTTTCTATTTAGGTGGTATATAATGTTGTCAAATCTTACTGCAGAATTCAGTGCTGTAGCTAGCCAAGAATGTACCATATTCCAAAAACTTCGATGTTGTAGACCTTGATATGCTAGATACATATGAAAATGTGATTATTTGTGTCTTGTTATAGGACATGATGGTTATTTTCATGGTCTCCAAAACCACTTGACTGTCCTCACCTGCTGAGAGGCATTGATTTTTAAAAGCCCACAGCATGTGTACAAGGATGAAGTGGTTACATTTAGGAAAAGTTGCTTAAGGAGTGTTTGATACACATTTTTAAGTTTTCCGAAGTCCTGCTTAATGACCCATCTCCCTGGTCTCTTTCTTTGAAATTAGAGCTAAGCCAATGGCAAAGTGAGTCTGTGACACTCCTGCCTGTAAAACTCCTCTGTGACATCAGAACAGATCATCAGATCAGACACTGGCGTCAGGAGGAGCTGGAGAGAGGGTGGCCAGCGCTCAGAAGAATGTGTTGGGGAGAGCAGGACTGTGATAAAGTAGGTTTAACAGTAACTGCTTTGCTAATGGACCCTTGGCTATTTGTAGAATAAGTGTCCCTATTGTTTCTTTAAAGTATTGGAGGTTATTACTTTTCCTTTAGATGATAGATGTCGCTTTTGGTACTGAAAGAGCCATCACATGCCTTAAAGTCTAGCGGAAGAGGCCCTGCTACCCAGGCAAGCAAGATGAGAACAGGGCTTTTTCTTTATCTTTTTTACAGGGAATTGCTGCATTTTACAGAGGGGAAACCTAAACTGAAATCAGTGGAAAATGTAAGGAGCCATGTTATGGGTTGGTTACAATATCATCAGTTACATGAAATGTTTAAAATAAACAGGAAAAATGGTTTTTCGGACCACAGCTCACAATTTGAAAAAGAACTTCTACAAAACAAAGAAAAGCTTTTGTCTAAAATGTACAATCTGTTATTAGATTGGGAAACAAAAGAGGAACTTGTCAAAGCCTCTATGTCTCTATGATACACTGGGCAGTAGATATGGGACATAATAATAGGTTTTAACTTAGGCCAGGCTTCTTCAACCTTGGCCCTCCAGATGTTTTTGGCCTACAACTCCCATGATCCCTAGCTAGCAGGACCAGTGGTCAGGGATGGTGGGAATTGTAGTCTCAAAACATCTGGAGGGCCAAGGTTGAGGAAGCCTGGCCTAAGTGGTTTGTTTTGTTGTGCATGTTGATAGTGGATTTACTGATTTTTTACAATCCAGTTTGAATCTCTGGAATTTAAACATTGTAGGGTGCAATAAACCAGAAGTTCAGTGTCCTTTTGATTTTGCTGAGGGAACTAGCATGTACTTTAATTCTCTTCCTTTGAAATCGAAGGAATTTATTTTTTGCCTGGATTGCACTCCTTGTAGTTATTTATTTATACCCCACCCTTATCCCTGCCTTTATAGACATTAATAATAATCTTTGAGCTGATGGGTGAAAATGTGTGGGAGGCAGCTAGGAACTTTTCAATCTGAAAAATAGACAGGCTATCCATGGGATAGAATGGCAAAGTGTGCAGGATTCTCCACATATTTTACTGAGGGAGCAATAGGAAAATATTAGTGTTGGTAGAGTGCAAACTCTGTGTGTGCAGATATGTACACAAGTTGCATACCAATAACTTAAATGGAGCACTTAACAGAAATGGTTAGGCGTGTAGACTGTTAAAGTGGGGGGAAAGGAGTTGGAAATGCATTTTGAGGTTGCCTGACTCTGTTGCTATGATGAAATCTTGTATGATGCATCACAAGGAATCTTATTTCACATCTGTGATTGCCCATTTTGAAATATGGTTATTGACTCATGCTTTCACAGGTGTGTGAATACCTAAGGTAAGAAGACAAGGAGGGGTTCCCAGATAATTACTTTGATAACTGGCAGACTGAATTCTGTCTTGTGATTTTCAAATGGCCTACAGACAAATTTGGAGGTGAGAATATAACTAATAAAATCTCAGTAGCTCATAAAGTTGAACTTTCTGCTTGTAATCGAAACAGCCCAGAGTTGTTGAGCTTTTTAAGCCGCCCATTGTCCGCCCTATTACCGCAGCAGTAGCCAATCAAAACCAGCCTTTGCTGCAGCCACAAATAACACCCCAAATACGCGGCAGCAACCAGTCCCACGTCACCCCTATGCACTATCCGTGTATAAGACGAACCCCTATTTTTAACATAAATTTCTAGTAAAATAACCCCTCATCTTATACATGGAAAAGTACAGTATATATGTCAATCATATTAATTTACTAAAACACTAGATGAAGAAGATGCTTCCCAATTAATTGGCAAAAAAATCTTCAGCTGGCCTCTGTTACTTTTAAGGTAGTAATGACACATATAATTCAAACTAAATAATAAAATCTGAACCAAATCCATTCCAAATCAAACCAAATAATTGCTGCGATCACTGTTCCTTATAATATGAGGTAGTATAACTTGTATCTTTATTATTGTATTCTTTTTAATGTTGTCATTGCAAGCCACCTCAGATGAAGTTAGGTGGGAAAACTAAGTTGCTGTGGGGCTCTATCCATCAGATGCCTCCTTTGGTGCAATTTCCATAGGTTTGAATGAAATTTGAATTGGAAGATAATTTACTTGGCGGCACTGATTATTGTATTCTATATTGGTTTTGTACCACTTTTTTCTATTTAGAATTTATCAGACACACCATGCCAAAGGAGACATGTGCTCATACTCTCTCCTCCGCCTCCCCACAGTCTATTTAGTTATTCCTTGGTTTCCATGTCTATTCAAAATTCAGTGAGACTTGCTTCTAGGTTAATGTGTATAGGATTGCTACTGTTTTACACAGTTTCCTGGGAGTATGCCTTGTTGAATTAAGTGGAACCTCACTTCCAAGTAGACATGTCCAAGATTGTGTCGTAAATCTCCTAAAGTTCACTGAAGAATTGCTGTTGATAGACCCTATTTTGTTCTGGCGCTAGAAGGGTAAAAGGACTAAAGCTTTATTTGAAGAATACCTGCAATATCCTGGCAGTCCTGGCTTCAGTCAAACCTAATCTTTTGCTTTTGTGAGCATTAAATTCATGCTTGAAAAGAGCCTGAGTAGTTTCCACTGATTAATCAAGTGTAGCATTTTAAATCTGATTGCCTGGTAGAAGTAAAAAAGTGTGATAAAGAAAACCAACATTTCTGTCACATGTTTGGCTAGTGAATCATTCTATTTAAGTTTGAATGGTGGCATTTATCAATAGGGGTAGACTGTCAGGGTTGCTTGATATGCTAATAATTTGAGCTTTTCATTGGTAGCAATTTATTGGATATCTGTAAATCTGTCCCTTCGCAAGGCATTTCGCTCACTGGAAATGCTTGTGAGAGTGGATCTCAGTTAATTTCACGCTGCAGAATATGGGTAGAATCCTGTTGGTGTTCTTAAGTTTATGGGAAGGGTTCAGATCCAGTGGATGCCTCCACAAACAAAATAAGAGGGGAGGAAATTTCTGCTGATTCCCTGCCCTGCGCTCCCCCCCCCCAAGGAGCCTTTGAAAATTGACTCCAGAGAGATGGGGAAACGTTTCAGAACAGGGTGGGAGGTGGTGTGGAAGGCTTTAGCGGGTGGAGGGGGAGTGGTATAGGCAGAAATCATCTCCTCCTTCCCAGGCAGTTGTTGGATCACAAGCCCTTCTGAAAGTGCAAGGGCAGCAATTGGATTCTACCCTCTGAAGAAATCAAGACTTTGGTGATGTGAAGGATATTGTTTTTGCTCTTCATTCAACCTCCCAACAGTGCAATGAGCGCTGGTTGCTGATGCCCATTGAGACAGATAGGGCAAAAGGCAGGGAAGGTAGCAGCAGGTGGAGCCAGAACCAGTGACAAGCAGAGCCAATTCATTCTCATTTTGTTCCCATCCTCCTGATTTCACATTTCGTTTCTTCATGAATCTTCCTGAATACAGTATTCACCAATTACAAGAGCCACTGGGTAAAGAATGTTGAGACCTCCATGCAGGGGGAAAAAGGTTCCGTTACCGAACAATAGTGAGGCAGGATGGAATATTACAACCAGATCACAAGGTGCAGTGATGCAGGTCAATACCTCTTGCTTTATAATATATATGCAACACTTGAGTGATCCATTGTCCTGCACCAGCCCTGCCAACTCAATTTGATTACATGTCCTTGCCAAGCAGCATAAGAGCTCTTGCAATATCAGCATATTTTGGAGTGGTGTTTTAAGCCCCCCCCATCCCAAAAAGTCACCATATATTTCTTCCATCCTCTCTCCTACAAGTGTTAAATTGATACTTGAAAACAAACACCCACACCCACCAGCAGACTTATTCATTTGTTTATTTTATTGAGAACGTTTATAACTTATCCTTCATTGTGATGGATTCCCATGGCAGGGTTCAAGCTACAGATTCTATGAAGCTTCGTAAAACAGCCATAAATCATCAGAACAAACCTAGCAATAAGACCAGCTAAAGTCACAAAGCAATCTATCTGCCAGTTAAAACCCTAAAAACATTAGCCTTAGATGCTAACTAGTTTATGGAAGCTGTGGAAAGCATGTGTTCTCTGGGGTGGCGGTGGAGAGAGAAATGTTGCAGACTGTGTGGATGTTTAGAAAGAAAGTCAATAACAGTTTGTTTGCAGGGTGGGTCCCAAAGAATCTTTAGTCTTAACTTGAGGTAGCGCTACTGGCTTGTGTCGTTGCCAGGGATACCCTTGTCATGGTTGTCTAGGGCCTGTGATGGGTGTCATTCTTTCCTCTAGTCTTTCACAGAGAAGGTCTGCCAGCTTGCATCAGTACAATACAGCACCTGCTGTGTGCATCCCCATTGCATTACTTACCGTACTTATCTACACCGAGAATGATGATTGTGGAGTTTTTTTCTTTTGTTTACACTTCTTTCCACCAAACATCACAGTCGTTTTCAAATGCAGAATACAATACTGGCCTGCAACTAGGCTTTTTTTTTGAGAGCCGCTTTCGAGAAGGGAGCAGGGGTGAGTGGGGTGACTGGAGCCCCATTATTTGGAGATAAACACCCTTCTTTCACCTTGAGGTTGGCTGTGTATGTGTGTGTGAGAGAGAGAGGGGGGGGGGAGAGCGCAAGCACATCATTCTGTTAAGAGGCTTAGTTTGGCCCAGGAGTGTGTGTTGACCGATCTGCAATGTTTGACCTTATGCTAACAATCTACGTCTCTGGCTTTTGCTCTGTGCCCTTCGTCTACCTGGAATGTGGTTCCAGGAACAGTAGAATCATAGAGTTAAAGAGTTGGAAGAGATCTTGAGGATCATCTAGTCCAACCCGCTGCAATCCCATAACGGAATTGAACCTACAACCTGTAGTTCTCTTATGGGGCTGCTTGGATAGAAGGAAGGGATATTCACTGTTCAGAAGGGCATTTCTGAGCAGCCTAGGAATTGCCTTCAGTAATTAAAGAAAACCGACTTGGACTATTCCCATGTAAAATAACAGCAAGGTTGACAGGGCTCATTACTGGGGTTAAAGAATTACTTGTTGTGTTTCTTCCCCTCTACTCCAAGAAAAATCCAGTTCTTTTTTTAAAAAAAATAACGCTTCTGTTGATCCCTTTTATATACGAGTTGTTCCTTTTTGGCTACGTAAGCAACAGCATTCACACCAGAAAATAAAAGGAATGGTTACGTATTGTGTCATATTGATGATGCTTGATCTGAAAAACAGGTTCTTTCCCCATGATTCCTTATTTGCAGAAAAGCAGTTTTTAAAAAATAAAATATAGTTATATCCTGCTTTTCTACGGTCACAGAACCCAAGGTGGTCTACACGTGGTTCTTAGATGACCACCCATCCAGTCGCTGATCACACCCAGGCTGGCTTAACTTCAACAAGGTGTAGCCTAGGACCTTTAACTTAGTGTGTTTTCTAGGTTGTCATTGAATCATTTCAAAGCAACCTATAAATATAGGTAGGCTTTACATATCTGTATTCAAACTTAATCTTAACCAGGTGATTTTTAAAAAGTTAAATCTGATCCCCCCCTTTTTAAAGTTTGCCCTGATTTTTTTTTTTTGGGGGGGGGGGAGTTTGGGAATCATTGACTTAAATAGAAATAGTTTGATCAGAATTAGTCACTGAAACTTACTGCTTTTGTCCATCCCCCCCCATGTAATCCCTTAGCCAGTAATATATTTCGTGGAAATGGGTATGGCTGCGAGGAACCCTGAATAGGAGCACTCCATTCTGCAACATTTTGCTGCAGTCTCGCTTACAGCATGCATAATCTAACCATATTAATGACAGCAGTTGCTTGTATACATGCTTTTATAAATCTTCCAAGTAGTTTGGGGGTGGTTTCTTCCAATGCTGCAATTAACTCTTATTCTTTATTTTTTTCCATTTCAGAACTTACATTTAGTATATGAGGTGATGAGGGCAACAGCATGATTTCTATATCAATCTTTTAAAATCACTTTCGCCTCTTCTCCAGATTCATAATTTAGTACCTGCCATTAAGTTAGCCAAAGTTCTTCCAAGAGGCTGATCCGATGGTCTTGCTATTCTGGGCGGCTGATCTGCTAGCACTGTGCTAACGCAATGTTGCTGAGAAACGTATACTCTCCCCAAGCAGTGAAGTCAAAAGCACAAGAACAGAATCACAATAATGCTTGCTAATGAAACCTCTACTTTAGCCAAGCGTGGAAGGCAGCAAGCATCACATAGCAAGGAGTGGAATGCCAGAATGGTGTTGCAGAACTTTCCCCCACACAATGTACAAGTTAGAAGAGCCCTCAGACTTTTTCTGGCAGAGATGCCTATGAGCCAGTAGTCAGTAGGTCTCGTTCATGCAAGATCGAGGGCAGGGAAGGCAAACAACAAGGGCACCAGAGACACCACTGTGACATGACTGGTAGTTCTAGTGGGTTAAAACAATGCAGCAGTGGATAGGGGGTTCGAATTGCAATGTAAATGTGGCCTTCACAAGGGAAGCATACTATTTAGCAGTGATAATTTTGGGTGGACAAAGGAGAAGCAGTTCATTTATTCATTGGTGACATTTTGATGACCATCCACCAACCAAGTCTTTGGGGTGGTTTAAAAAACTTATGAATCAATGAAATATGTTACCTGAAATGTGTCAATTGACATTTGTGGTTGTGTTTTGCCATGTAGGTTGAGCATGGCCATTTATTTGGCGATGCAAGTGTGTCATTGCTTGACCCCATATCTCCCCAGAACCAGCTGGGGTACCAGCTGGGTATTTTTCTCCCTCAGTACATGTTCACTGCTGTAGCCATGACCAAAATTTTGAGGTCTTTCTGCTGGTAAAATGTGGCACACCCTTTAAGATTAGTCCTTTCATAGGCAGTTAAATGGCTGGTAAGATCAAATATTAGAGTTGGGAGCAAAGCATTCTACTTCCTCAAATGTACATATTTAGAAGATGAATACTGAACAATTGCTTGCCAAATTCACAGGCATATTTATAACAACCTCTTTAAGAAAAATATTGCTGGGAAGGAAAAGAAAAAGTCTCATCTCAGATGTTTTTGTGCCAAAATATGCTGGGGGAAAGCTGGAAGAAGAGTCTCCTCTGATTGGCCATTGCCTTTGTATGCTTAAAGCTGAGTTTCATAGAGCACAAAGTGGCTTTTCAAATAAAAATGTAAACCTTTTGTTTGAGGAGTAATCTGAAAATAGCAATGTAAAACGTATATATTAAGATGCTCAGAAGCTCAGGGGATAGCCGTAATCCAGTGCATATTCTTTATTTACTTATGGAAGTACTAAGAGTGTTAAGTGTGACACATTTACTGGGGATTTGATACTTTTCATAAAATTTAACTACATCTCTATATGAGCTTAGGGTCACTCCCCCCCCCCCGACAGTGTTTCCTAGTTATGGTATGCCTGTGTGGTAAAAGCAGGAATGTGAATGAGATGAATTCTGCAGTGGCCATGTTTACACACTGTGCTAAAATATGGTTTAGTACTTTGTGCATGAGCAGGAAGAAGCTGATGCAAACCTTGGGATCTGGAGCTCTACCCTCTCCTTTCCTGTGTGGCTGGGAGGAAGGCTTCACCAGAGTTTCCTTTCACTTTTCACCAAACTTTGATTGTCCTTATGTATGCACTAGAGATTGTGGTTTAGAACAACCCGCTTCATACATTGGGTTATACAGTTAGCCTTTTCAACTAACCAGGGTTTGTCTTAAACTATTATCTCTGGTTCATATAACATGATAAACCAAGATGAGTGGAAAGTAAAAACAAAACCTAGGAAAGTCCTCCTGGCCACATGGGAGCAGGGAGTACATGATCCTAAGGCTTCGCTTCGGCTCATTACAGCTTGTGCACATAGGGCAAACCATGGTTTAGCATTACATGTGAACTGGGCCAGTGACTGGTGGTGAAAGAGTTCCACTTCAGCAGTGCATAAAATGAGGTTCTGCAGAATATTATGGGAGGAGGAATAAATGGATTTCTTTACTCCGAATTTTCTGGCTGCTGTTGCTCTTGTTCTAATTGTCCTTTGCAGAGGTGTCAGGGTTCCTTTTTCTTTTCAGTTTAATTACAGAGAAAATAATTAACTTGAGCACTAAGTGGAGGATTTGGGACTCGTGAAAAAAAACATTCCAAAGAAAATCCTACTCTGTTCTGTTCCAAGAATATACTAGCCTCGGTTGAGAGACAACAAACCCAGAAAGCATCTGTACCAAGGAGGCACAAAATTTCATTTTAAATGCAATTGTATATTTCTTTTAGAATATTTGCACCCTTTAAAAAACCATTGAAAGTGAAAGACATATGTGTAAAATGAGGGGAGAAGGGAGAGGAGAGGAGGGAAATGAATCTTGCTTGAGGAAAAGGTCTGTGGGTTGAGCAGTTCTGAATAAGTGAGGGAAAAGCCGGCATGGCTTGTACATACTTGCATACATACTTTCCCTTGTCTGAAGCCTCTTTGCATAATACTTTTATTGCCAGTGTTACAACAGTCAAACTTTGGAGTTTCAGGGAAACGTAGAATCAAGCAGGTGCTTGCCTGGGAAATTTTTTATCTATATTTACGAAAAGCCAAATTCTGATTTGACAGGAGAGGCATGCCTGTGGTGAGCAGTTACGTGTGTGTATGGCAAAAGACTAGTTTCTTCATCTGCAAAGCAGCATAGTTGCTATGAGAGCAGGTTGATGGGCCCTCTATTCAATTGTCATTTCAGCTTCTAGGTGGCTTTAGGCAAGCCACTGTCTCTCTGCCTCAGCCTTCCCTTCTTTTACAGGGTTGTTGTAAAGATAACAAAAATGATATCTCTGAAGCATTGTGGCAAGTTTAGGCACTATATTCATACCTCCCACAATATATTTTCTTATTTGGCAACAGGCAAAGTCGCATTTATTTTCACAGGCCTTTTAAATCGTGTTTTTACTCTCTAGTATTATGCTGTGTTTCAATGTGGCTGATTTACTCTGTGAAACTTGTTAGGCCTTGTACGATGGCTTCTGATATTTAAGGTTTATGCACCTTTTTGCTTGACCCATATTTTGATTGTATTTCATACCAGTTAATTCCCCTAGGTCAGAGAGTTTTTCTCCTTGTTCTGTGGCTGTGCCTTGCGAAAATTCAATCCTGCCCACCAAATCAAATTCTATCAGATGTGTGAAAAATCCGAAGGGACACTTTGCTTAGCTGAACTTTGATTCAGCGGGCAAGATCAAATTTTCCCAAGGCACCAGCCATGGAACAACAAGAAAAGCTGTCAGACTCAGGGGAATTAATCAGTACACAATACAATCAAAATACGAAAGTGTTGATGAAACCTTTTAGACTTCTCTGATTTAATAAATAAATAGTGCTGCTGCTGCTGTATAGAACTTTATTTATATGTTTTTAATGAGCTTTAAACATTTTTAAATTATTCTGAAGCATCACCCAAAGGTGCCTTCCCCATTGTGATACCCTCCAGATGTTCAGCATCAGCTCCCATCAGTTGCAGCCACCATGGGATGATGGGAGTTTAATACATCTTACAGTCTTGTACTGCAACACCCACAGTAACTCAGTATCTCATTTCAGTTGCATAGACCTCAGCACCTGCCTTCACCTGATCCCTGTATAATAGCAGTGGCAAGGTAGAGTTTCTCACACTTTATTATATTGCTCAGCATAGCAATATGTCAGTTTTTAATGCCCAGAATTATATAGGATAAGGTGTGACATTTGAAAGTTGCTTCACTGTTGGCATAATGTAAATTATGAATGCTTATTGCCTGAGAAATGTTATTTGCATCACCCAGCTGTCCTTTGCAAGTCTGGATTCTATTTTCACACTGAAAAATAAGCTCTTTGTGTGCACATCTTACATAAGGTTGTGATATAGAAATTAATGAAAACACTTGTGTGCCTTTAAGGGGAGTGCCTGATGTAGAGAGTTTTGGGCTCCATTCGGTA
The DNA here is from genome assembly GCF_964252035.2 of Podarcis erhardii. Classification (NCBI taxonomy): domain Eukaryota; kingdom Metazoa; phylum Chordata; class Lepidosauria; order Squamata; family Lacertidae; genus Podarcis; species Podarcis erhardii. The sequence goes on from NC_138508.1 coordinate 58,418,634, forward strand.
GGAGTACAGAAAACAGAGACTGGCTAGAGACGAAGTTGAAGAAAAGGTGATTATTTCAAGTTTCATAAAACAGCTGTATCCAACTAAGTTATATTTGGAGTAGACGAAGTTAGACAAGTTCTGAGTACCAGATGCTAGGTGCAAACAGCAGGGATGGACATTGCTTTCACACCCTGCTTTTGAGCTTCAGTAGGATTCCAGTGCTGCAACACCATTGGAGACAGGAGCGAGACCCTGTCAGCATATTGCATCCTTGCTCAGAGATCTCCACTGGCCTATTTATTATGAGACAAATTCAATGTGTTTTTCAACGTATATGAAGCTTTTACAAATGCCATCTAATGTTGGTTCCGCCCTTGGGTGGGATCTTACCTTTTACCACCTATGCTCTGAATGCCCGCAAAAAGACTTTTTATTTAGGCCAGCCTACCGGGACATGTAATTGTATTATCTGTACCGCATCTTGAGGTCTGTAGATTTCACCTATATTTCAAGGAGCTCTGACTTGCCCAGAACCTCACCGTGCATCCCTAGCAAAGGTAGGAATCTATTTCCCAAAAGCTTCTTTCTTCCCAGCTCTTTCCTCTCTTCTCTCCCCACCTTTCAGCTTAATGTTTTTTGTCCTTCTGCTGCTGCTTAAGCAGTCCCCATTTTCTGCCTCTAATCCCACTTAATCCCCCCTCCTTTTACTTCAGTTCTTCCTCTTTCTTGCTTTACAGTAGTACCTCAGGTTACGAACAGTCCTGCTTACGAAGGCTTCAGGTTACGAACTCCACAAACCCGGAAGTAGGTGTTCTGGGTTGCGAACTTTGCCCCGGTATACGAACGCAATCTGCTTCAGGGGCCGCGGGAGCCTATGTAGGGAATGCGCGCCTCGGGTTAAGAACGCTTCGGGTTAAGAACGGACTTCCGGAACGAATTAAATTCATAATCTGAGGTACCACTGTACTGCACTGAGGTTGGGAACAACGGCAACAAATTAACACAGACCAGGGTCATGTTTCTTTACCAGAGCACTGCTGTGTCAGTCATAATGTTAGCAGTGTAGTCTGGCAGCAGTGTCAGAGTTCCCCTCCTACCGGTGGACATTGTCGTTCCAGGGCATCTATTCTAACAGTCAAAAAAGGGGGGAAGTTTAAACATGATTCTGAAATGCAGTAACACCTCACAAGGCAGTTGCAGGCAACACTTCCGTCTCTTGAGCTTGTTGAGTCTACAGAGTGGATGGAGCAAAGTTGATGAAATTTGCTAGCTGCAGAATTGTGCTCCAGCTGCTGCAGTCCTTGAACATATTAAGAAGAAAACTGTCCACAGGGTGGAGATGCAGGTGGAAGTCTGGTTGCAAGAAGTCTAGCACAATTGAAGAAAGATAACTTGACAAAAATAGAAATGCCGACCCACACAGGCATAAAATTGTCACTGAGCACCCCATAGTTTATATTTTTCTGGTTTTAAGTTGAGCAGCAACATGCAATGCTGTATTTTCAGCAGCAGCTACTTCTGTTCACGATTCTTTAGAGAGTACATATCTGTAAGTTTTAAACTGTTTTTTAATATTGTCTGCCCTGAGACCTTAGGGTGAAGAGCAGGCAATAAATAAATAAATAGCTTTCTGTTGAGTACAGTTTGGATGGTCCACCTCCAGAGGCTAGTAGAATCCAATGAATTTGTGAATGCCTTGAGTTTCTTCCCCAAGGGATAGAGCAAGTGACCATGTTGAAGGGCTTTTTTTGTGTTATTGAATAGTAAGATGTGTAAGGATATTGATACAGCCGCCCCCAGTAACTTCCAGATTGGATTACTTTAACATGCTCTATGTGGGGGACTGCCCTTGAGGCTGATGCAGAAACTGCAGCTAGTGGAAATGTGGTGGTTCAACAGCTCACTGGGGTGAAATATTGCAATCAGATTACAGTATGCCGTTACTGAAGGAGTTCCAGTGGCTGTCAAATAGCTGTTTGCGTCACTTCAAGGTGCTGGTATTTATGCCGGATATAAAAGATTGCCACATCCGTTACATATCCAACTCATCACTGTGTTAAGCCTGACTTAATTGCTTCTGGAGCAGTGGAACACCGTGACAGAAACCAGAGCGCATGGAAACACTGTGTACCTTCTCACCACAGCAGTACCTTTTTATCTACTTTCACTGGCATGCTAGGTTGGCAGTTCATGTGCAACATGAAGCCATTTGACAAGACTGCTTTCCCTTCAGGATGATGAAGTTCTGCAGTTGCTGTTTCAAATGATGGAATCTATGTAAAAGTTGGCTCTTTCATCACCACATGCTGGGCTAACATCTTATCATGAGGGTGTTTATAACGCTTCTTTGATGCCCACACCATACTGCAAACTGCTCACGGAAACACTCAGTTACAAAAGAAGCTTTTCATGTGTGCCAAGGAAGAGCTTTTATCATGGGAATATGGATCTAGGCTTTTTGGTGTAGGTTGACTGAAATTAGTGATAAAAATTGCAAAAGAGCCAACAGTCATGTCGCCACCCAAAACTTTTTTAAAAAGAGGGAGCTTCTGGGTGTGGATTGATTGAAATTAGTGATGAACCTTACAAAAGAGTCAACAGTCATGTCACCACCCAAAATAAGTTTAAATAAAAAATGGGAGAGGGAGAGAAAAGATTTCTGGGAATAAAATGAATATAGTTGGGATTCACCCAACTTTTCTTTATTAATCATTACTTATTGGATTTGTTTGTTGCTTTATTTAACTACATTAAAAGCCTCTTCTAAAAGGCCACAGATAGTATAAGGCCATAGACCTGTTTATAGAAGAAAGGTTTTGCCTGATGCCTATAGATATATAATTATGGTGCCAGGCAAGTATCCCTGGGGAGAAGGTTCCACAAACTGCTAAGGTCCATTCCTGTGTTACCACATACAAATGTGGACATTTGTATGTGAACAGAGCTTCCCTCGCTCTCCTCCCACCTCTGGGACATTCAGGAGAACCCTCACAACAAAGAGTGGCAATTGTTGCATCTGATAAGCTTGCACAAACTGATTTTTTTATAAAAATGGCTCAGAGTTTGAATTCCACCCCATGTTATTCTCTAATATGCACAACAGTGTAATATTGTTCCCAACACTGAAGCGAATAGAGTTCTAGAACTGATGTACTCTTTTTGTTTTGATTTCCAGAGTTAACACCATTTTAGTAGCAACACTTGCTGTGTGCTAGTCTCAAGAATGCAGTAGCTTCAGTTTGATTAAACATGTACTTTGGGAATATAGTCGTGATGCATGAGTAGGATAAAAAGCTGTGCTTTTCCTAGTCTCTTGAAACTTAACTGTTTGCTTTGTAGTGAAATTAAAATTCCCATTAAGTATTGCTGCTGCGTATTCATGAATCTTGTTCCAGTAATTATTTCAGATGTATTTGTTTATTGTTCCAAGAGGTATCTGCAGGTCTCCTCCTATATAATCACAATTCCCTGAAGAAGTACATGGAGATGCTGGTTTTGATCCCTAAAGCTCTAAATAGCTTGGATTATCTTTAGGAATATTTTTTCTGATACAAACGCTGCAGGCATGCCCATTGACATTGCTAAACAATAACCTGCTCCACTTAGTTTGTGCTCTAGAAGTTCTGCTAGGCCTACTGTATGCCTTTGTTTTCTGAAAAGTTTTTAGTTACCTCTTATGCACTATCAGCTTTTTTTTATTTGCTGTTTGTTATTTAGTCATTGGCTTGATTTCTAAGTAGGCTTCTGCAGATGGATGGGACTGAGATCCTGCAGACAATCCCACCAGTGGGTGAAGCAATATTTTTGATGATTTCCCTTCCCCTTTTAGCCCCTTGCACCACATTTCATAAAAATCTAAGAATAACCCTGTTGGATCAGACCAAATGCCCATCCAGTCCAGCATCCTGTTATAACACTTCTGGTTGGCTTGTTATTGCCATGCTGGCCATGATCTCCACAATAAATTTAAAAAATGCTTGTATGGACAACTGAATTCCGTATGTTTCTGAAAAAATATTTCTTTCTCATTGCCAACTTTCTTTCTTTTTTTGGGGGGGGGGGGCGGAAATACAGCGCAACAGGTAACTAAAACCTCTTCAGAATACAAAGGCATACATACCTTGAGATTAGTCCAAGCTAATCTCTTCACCGTAAACAGGCTGTGATATTAGCAGCAGGCTTATTATTAGCAGGGTTCCACTTTTACGTCTAACTGTTCCCAAATGTCTGGTTTGGGGCTAAAGTCTTGAACTGGGTGTATGAGAGCTTCACAATCAAGTACTGTATTGTAATTCATCTCCAGTTTATTATTGGCATTCTTGAAAGTGTGATACCATTCATAGTGCGCTGCCCCTTGTGACAGACTTCAGAAGCTAAACAGTGCAGGATATCAGTGCACCACCTGCTAAATTATGCTCACAGTAATGGAGTTCACACATCGCATAGGGGATATTGTGTGAGAGGGAAAGAAGTTTTAAAATATTATCTTACCCGTGATTCAAAGGAGCGAAGATTAATATGCAGCACCTGCAAAGCCTCTGTGTAGCTCATGAAATTTAATGGATTGCTTTTCATTAGTAAATAATTATGAGGAATGGTGCTTTGGTGTAGTCTGTTTGCTGACTAAAGAAAAGTAATTGAAATTTACCGTATTTTTCGTCCTATAGGGCGCACCGGCCCATAGGACGCACCTCGGTTTTTTTGGGGGGGGGGAAATGAATAAAAAAAAATTATTTCCCCCCCAGTCGCGGCTGCCGCCCCAAGCCTTGCGGGCTCCCGCCAGAAGCACGGGGAGCCCTCCGGAGGGCTCCTCGTGCTTCGGGCGGCAGGCTGCCGCCCCAAGCCTCACGCGCTCGGCGGGACCTCCCTGCTTCGGGCGGCAGGCTGCTGCCCGCAACCCTTGTGAGCCTGTGGGAACTCCTGCAGGGCTTGCAAGGCTTGCGGATAGCTTCCTGAAGCCTGGAGAGTGAGAGGGGTTGGTGCGCACCGATGCGTCTCGCTCTCCAGGCTTAAGCGAAAGCCTGCATTCGCCCCATAGGACGCACACACATTTCCCCTTCATTTTTGGAGGGGAAAAAGTGCGTCCTATGGGGCGAAAAATACGGTAACAATTCTTAAAGTCAGCTATAAATCTGCAAGCTCTTGTTTTGAGTTGGTTCTTCATCATAGCTTTGCTGCTGCTGCTGCTGTTAAGCAGCTCAAGAGAGGATTCAAAGTTTGCCTGGCTTTGGCTGCTTGAATTTCAGTCTGTTTGGATAGAATACTTCCTTAGGTTGTAAAGAAAGGCCCTTGTAGATGTGTCTCTGTTACAGAATGTTCTTGTTCACTCAACTTCCAATAGATGTTAAGCATCAGATAATCAAATATTATTTTAACACTCATAAAGAATTTAAGTAAAATTTTGATGAAAGTTTCAAACACAAAGAAGGCAAAACTTAATTGTTCTTGCTGTTGCTGTTAAAAAACAGCCTCTTCTGTGTGTAAAGGGAGGCCCTAATTATACTTTCAGTGCAAATGTTGCAATGACAAAAAGGACGCAATAAGAAAATAGAAGAAATTAATAGTTACTTGATGCAAAATATATTAATACTTTCATATAATCGGTGAAGTTACTTGATATAATTATACTTTGATTTTGCACTGTGTGAAGAATAACATTCTTTTGTCTGTCCTGAATATTACAGCATTCAGCTTCATTGACTGTCCCTGAGTTTGAGTGTTATATGTATTCCTACAACCATAAGATTGTGTACAGTTTGATACAAATTAAAATAATGAAAGGAAATTGAAATTTTCCCTACTTCTCTACTCATAACATTACACTTTCTCTTCCTAGAATATTTTTTGGGCCAATTTGTGGTCCTTTAGCAGCAGGTGTCCCTGTTGAGTGCATTACAGATAGTGAGCCATTCATCTGCAAATGCATACTCTTTTGAGCTGTAGATATTATAGATATGTTATATCCAACACTTTGCTTCAGTTTCCTTGCGATACCTGTGCCATTTGAGTAAATAACATTAAATAAGTTGGAGTTCTTGTTATTAAATATACCAAGAAAAAAGCACACCAAGAACTCAGGACAAAAGTAAATGAGTAAATGAGGCACGTGCTGTGCAAAGTTCAATGTGATGAAGCTCACAAGGATAATTTTCCATATGATTTTGAGCCCCCTATCATTCAAAACATCTCTCTCCATTTCTTTAAATTCCAATTTATTATTAGCCTTTCTCTGCTTGTAATTACATATTTTATTCAGATGCAAGACAATTATTTATTGCAGATCATGGAAAAAGTGACTTATGGGAAGATCAGGCAGTTTTTAAAAGGTTACTTGAGTAAAACATATTTTGTTGTTGAAGAAACATCAAGAAATAAACAAACAACCTGATTTAACTGCAGACTGCATTGGGAACCAAGAGGCTTGAAAGCAGAATACTAGGCCATTGATATGGATGATTCCATGTAACTGGTGATGATGGGAACGATGATGGGTCATTTATGCTTTACACAAGTAATATTTTAAATAAAATTGGTTTAAGCAGAAGAGGGTATACCCTGTGTCTCTGCTGAGTTGTTGTTTTTTTTAATACAGTAAAGCTGTTCTGTAACCTCAGAGGTATTATTTGTTTCCCATGTGGGCTTTCAACAAATTAACACAGGGAAAACACAACCTCAAGTGGGTCTCAAGAGGACTATTATAAAAATAAATATTGTGGTAAGAAACTGTTGATGCATCTTGATCTGCGGCCACACAACCCTGGAGTAATTCACTCAGAATATCCTCTTCCACCTGGTCCTGTGCTTACAATTATTAATTCTGAATAGAACACTCTCTGCACATATACTTTCACCGAGAGACTGGGAAATGTCTCTCTTGCTTGTCCTGGTTATGAAGTTATGGAAGTGTGGCTAATGGTAAACAAAGGTCACTTAGGTAAATGTGGGTGGCGCTGTGGTCTAAACCACTGAGCCTAGGGCTTGCCGAACGGAAGGTTGGTGGTTCGAATCCCCGCAACGGGGTGAGATCCCATTGCTCGGTCCCAGCTCCTGCCAACCTAGCAGTTTGAAAGCATGTCAAAGTGCAAGTAGATAAATAGGTACTGCTCCGGCGGGAAGGTAAACCGTGCACCGCTCTGGTTTTGCCAGAAGCAGCTTAGTCATGCTGGCCACATGACCCGGAAGCTGTCTGCAGACAAACGGCAGCTCCCTCGGCCAGTAAAGCGAGATGAGCGCCGCAACCCCAGAGTCGTCCGCAACTGGACTTAACGGTCACGGGTCCCTTTACCTTTACCTTAGGTAAATAAGATCACAGTGCGAATGAGAAAGACAGAAGGAGGAGCATGCTTTTGTAAACAGTCAATTTTCTTCACCTCCAAGTTGCCTCCTTTTCCTTTAAGTCTACTGCATAGGCAAAATACTGGATCCTTTGGGCCATTTGGGTGGTCTTTGTGCATTTAAATTGTCTGCTTTTTTCTTACGCTGGACTTTGTTTCTCCCATCAGGCATTTAGACATTAATGCTGTACTCATCAGATTTGTTCTTTGTCATTTTTGTTAAAATCCTGTTTTTCTTGCAAAACGGTTGTATTTTGAAACTTCTTATGCTATCTGATTTGGCATATAAATGGATGTGATTGAAGCATGTCAGGTAAAAGCTGATGTTCCATTTGGGGAAGGATGGAACCACATGCAGTTGTTGGTGGGATATATTCTTTGGGGGGGGGGTTGCTTAAACCTTTCTCCCCAAACTGATTCTCTTTGCACTGGCTCCACAGGCCACATATGCACCACCAATTTCATTTTCATAGCCCAGTTTGAGGGGGGAGCAGTTCAAAAATAGCTTGAGGAGGAAATGTGCAGGAAACTAGTTACTCATCATATTTTAGAAATTGTATAACATACAATTTATGAATAATAAGTGAATGTTTTCTTAACAAGTTGTGGCAATTTCAGTTTACTAGGTATTTCCTCCAAAGCATCCATGGTGTGTCTTGTTGTAAACCCCAATGCTTACTTCCACTTCTCTATTACAAAGCACTATACAGTCATACCTCGGCTTACAGACGCTTCAGGTTGTGCGATTTCGGATTGCGCACCGCACCGAACCTGGAAGTACTGGAACGGGTTACTTCCAGGTTTCGACGCATGTGCAGAAGCACCGAATCGCGACCCGTGCTCGCGCAGATGCGGCGCTGCGGGTTGTGAACGCTGCGGTTTGCAAATGTTCCTCCCTCACGGATCACATTCGCAACCTGATCGTCCACTGTATAGGATTCTTGCAGCAAGATTTGTCAATATGTAACCTCCAAATATTCTCTCTGCATCGTCCATGAATCACAGTTGCTGTTGTTTTATAACAATGGTTTTAAGCTGTTAGCACTCGTTATTTCATGAAAATATCTTGGCAAGACATTCAAGGATCAGAAACCAGAAAGCAAGATAAATAGAAGTTCAAATTATCTTGCCTGCCTCCTTAATTTGCAAATAATGGTGAGTGAGCCAGGACTGATAAAGGATGAAAACACTGGAGAGTAGAGGCCTGTGGTAGTCATCTACAATTTGTCATTTGCTGTGTTTATTTCTTATATTTCTTACCTGTGCTTCACTGTAAGGTCCCAGGTGGGTTACAACAATTTGAAAATACGGTATTAATGAAAATGGCCTGCAAGTTGTGATAATTGCAGCACTGTGGTTCATATTTCTGATTTTATTCTAATAATAATTCTAATAAAACCTGCATTAAAGTATTGTGGTAAAGGAGGTCATAATGTTAAAAATGCAAGAGTGGTAGTATTTCTCTATTGTTGTTACTGCTTGAAGTTTACAACTGGAGACAAAAAGTCTGTTTTTTCTGGTAGAAGATAAATGGTTTCATCTCTGTTCTTAGAATTTTTTTTTCTTGGCTTGCCCAAACTTAGTGTTTATAAAGTTATTTCCCTAAGTAATATGTAGAAAAGGCATATGGTTCAGGAGAATTCAAAGCAGTCAGTGCTTTTGAATTAAAATTGCATTTCTGATCACTGCTGCAGTTGCTTTTAGAGAACCAGGACTGTAACTGTAGAACACCCCCTGCTGGAAAACACACACACACAAAAATCCACCATTGAAATCTTTTACAACATTTAATGAAATCAAAAGGCTGGCTAAATGGAAGTCCAGTGCACTGAGAGAAAACACTGAGATGGTTTGTTCTTTCAGTTTACACCAAAGCTAGTACCTAGATTTTCCTATAGATTGTAGAATTAAACTGTGAAACAGTTAAATCCTGGACTTGAATAATTACGGTAGTCTTCGTCATCAGCATTATGTGTTACTTGCCTTACTAACAGTCCAAAACAGTCTCTTCAATTTAGCATTCAAATTACTAAGGCCGCAATCCTAAGTATGTTTCCACACAAATCAGACCTGTGCTGCTTTGTTAACTCGCATGTCAGCTGATCTGTACGATAGCGCCTGGTGACTCAAAGGTTCAAAGGTGCCTTTTCACTATATCCCTTCTACTGTGTGAGAAATTTCTGCTCACTAATAAGATTATGTGTTAAAGCAAGAATTTGGTCTGAATGGTAGTCTAACACAGTACTTTAGTCAGAGAAAACTGTTGTTGAGAAATACAGTACTATCAAAGAAACTTCGTTCCCAGAGAGCTACAGAGCAATCTTTTGTGGGTTGTTACAGAATTAAGGAAATAGAAATTCTTTGTTTCCATTATTTTCTTCCATTATTGTTGTGTGACTTTATGGGTTATTGCCCGAAGAAAGAGCCTTCAGTGAGATGAAGGCTGGGAGGAAGGTGTAATCCTTACAAACGTTCTACATTTTAATCTTATCTGGATTCACTGTGTTCTTCTAATCATATGTAACCAATGTAAGAAGTGCTCATCTTTTGGAACTTCTTGTTGTGAACTGGGTGTTTTTTTTAGGACTTTAGTCATATTGATTCATAAGGGAATAAGAAGAAGAAGAACCACATCCAAAATCCAGTTGGGGACCAACCAAAATACAGTGGTACCTCAGGTTAAGTACTTAATTTGTTCTGGAGGTCCGTTCTTAACCTGAAACTGTTCTTAACCTGAAGCACCACTTTAGCTAATGGGGCTTCCTGCTGCCGCTGCGCCACCAGAACATGATTTCTGTTCTCATCCTGAAGCAAAGTTCTTAACCTGAAGCACTATTTCTGGGTTAGTGGAGTCTGTAACCTGAAGCGTATGTAACCCGAGGTACCACTGTATTACAAAATAGTTACAAACTTTAGAACTCTTTGTCAAGCAAGAAGCTACAGAAAGGAGGTGGTAGGATGATGAAGAATAAAAAGCAAAGGAGCACATGTGTCATACACAGAGTCATTAGATAATGTTCTTGATCCCTTTATTTCACAGTGTGGTGTGAGACTGAGGAAATTGGCTTGAAAGGCATGGTAATATTTCTCCCATGTGTAATACGGAAATTGGGACTATTTAAACTACAGTAAACCAGTGAGAAAGATGGGAATGGTTGGAACATGTATGGGTATTAGTTATACATGAATATGCGTTATGAAGGAAGTTACTCATAATGATTTGCCTAGAGGGCCATCAGGGGTTTGCTTTTTTGGCACACAGCATTTCATATATATTTATTTTGGAGTGGCTTATAAACTGGCTGTCCTTTAAAAAAAAGACAGTTGTAGTTATAAAAGTGCATTTTATGGGTTCTTAAGTGTTTGTATGTATTTGAGTTTCACATTTCCTAAATATTACCTATTCTAGTTTATTGCTTATCCTTTTGAGATTTGCTGTTGTGTTTGATTTCATTTTGGGTATTTTTCTCATTCTTTAGTGCACCACTAAGTACATGAAATTTCTGTGCATGAGAGCAAGTGTCCCTTTGTTCTTTGCTGCCATTAAGAAATAGGTAGTGGTTCCATCTCCAGTCTAGCTGCTGATAAACAGTATGTGATCCATGTCTTTACAAGAATAATAATCCTCATTGTCAGAAATAGGCTGAGGGAGCCGGCGCTTGCCTACAGACAGCTTTCTGGGTCATGTGGCCAGCATGACTAAATCGCTTCTGGCGTAACGGAATGCCATGACAGAGACCAGAGCACACAGAAACACCGTTTACCTTCCCGCCATAGAGGTACCTATTTGTCTAATTGCACTGGTATGCTTTCGAAGCTGGGACAGAGCAACGGGAGCTCACCCCGTTGCGCAAATTCGAACTGCTGATCTTCTGATAGGCAAGCCCAAGAGGCTCGATGGTTTAGACCACAGTGCCACCTGCGCCCCTGGTGTCAGAAATGTCTAGTGCTTAAACATGCATAATATCCTAATTCATGACCTCTTTCTTTGATGCCACTAATAAGATTGGGCATTTTATAAAAGTGCCCACCATGGCATATGACAGAGTCTTTCCACTCCTATAGCCTTTCCAACAAAGATTTTAATCAAGGAAAAAAGGAAGATACCTTTCATTGTTTCCATAGCACAGCCTTTCTTAGTCAAGAGGTCATTTTTTTCTTTTTACTTTTAGCTGTTGACTAGTGAAAACTCAAGACAGGATAAGCTGCTCCTGCGATGGTAACACTCCACTTTCTCCGTAATTTGTTAATTTATTAATTTGTTACCCGCTGGGCAACATTCAGTTTCATGAGGAGCATTTTCAGGCTATAGCATCATTTGGGGGGGCAAAGTCACAGAGCAAGATGTGTTTTCTGTCACTAGATAGTTTTATATTTTATTTATCTTAATGAATAGTACTTCTGGTTCCTTCCAGTTAGCATAATATATCTCAAAGAAATATTTTGAATATGGATAGGTTTGAATAATGGTCTTTTATAGACCATGCACAATTTAGTTCTTTGAAGGAGGCTCTGGGGAGGGAGAAACATTTGTTGTTCAAGAGCAGAGATCTCCCCTCTTCACAGGTATGTTTTTAGGTAGAAAAATTTTCTTGCAAGGCACAGCATATGGAGCTACCTTCTGCGCCTGAAAGAGAGCTCATGGCAACTTTGTTTTTATGGGCAATGCAAAGGTATCAGCTGAGAGCTCAACATCACATCTGTGGCATTTTGGGCAACCTGAAGTATGCAATGGCGATTATGAAAATTGCTGAAGCAGAAATTCAATGACGTGCTCATACGGATATTGCCCGGAAGATTTGTGTAAATGCAGAAAACTTCCCAGGGGCCCATTTTGCTCCTTTTACAGATTTAAATGTTAACTTGTTGATCTTATAGTTGCTGTTCTCTCCTAGATGAGGGAAACAGGCCCAGTTTGATGTGCATATCCAGAAATGCATAGACTTCTGGTACTTCATTTCTTGAATCTCAGTTTGACATCATTTACATACTGGAACTTTTGCTAATTAGACTAGAAAATGCCATTTCTTGGACGCATTCCTGATTGCACAGTTTATATTCTCAGTTATAGTAACAGCTCTTCATTTCATTTCATTTCCTTCCTTCCTTCCTTCCTTCCTTCCTTCCTTCCTTCCTTCCTTCCTTTCCTTCCTTTCCTTCTTTCCCCATACCTTACCAGAAGAGTAAAGAATTCTGCTTAGTTTCAATACTGTGAAGTCAAATTATTATTTAGAACATAATTGGCAACACAATATAGTTAATACGGTATTGATGTACTTTTTAAAAAGTGCACCTGATACAGAAGCCAATCTATACCAATAGCAGCTTTTTATTTTAACTCCTTTCCCCTTCTGATATCCAAAGGTTTGGTATTACAGAATCACTATTAAACGTACAGTACTGTGATTTTAGACTTCTTAGAGATGTAAAATTTCCCCAATGTCCTTAGGAAACTCATTACAGTACATTTATTGACTGAGTCCAGGGCTTGATGAACTTCAGACCCAGGTTTGTCTTCTGGGATGTCCACTCCAGCGTTCAGATTCTGAACAATGTAGGCATTTTAACAGGCAATGCCTACTATGTTTGAAAACAACTAGCACTGACTGTGGTTGATCATGTATTTTGAAAGTGTATGTGGCAAACATCTGGTCACAGATGTTTGCACCACCTTTAGTCTCATTATAAAAAAATAGAATGATCACAGGCTTCAATTTGTTGTTTGAAATTACTGCGTCTTTATATGTTGAAGAAAGGAGAATAACTATTCTATTCTTTCTTTGGCAGATAGCATACAAGTGTTGAATCATTTTCAAAACAAAACATGTTGTGTTCATGCTTTTGTATTTCTGGAAACTCTTGAGTATTTTCTGGTATTTTCCCCAATCGTGTCAACCAGTCTGGTTGCTTACTAGCTGATCTGTTGGCTAGTGCCATGCTGCTGAAAAAGTAATCAGTTTTGTTTCAGCCAGAATCCTGTAAATGCAGCATTAATGTCTTAACCATGGTTTGGCCTAGGTTTTGAGCTGCTGGGGCACCTTTTCCCTTCCCTAACCATATGTCTGCATCGTAAACATATGTTGTTTTGGGATTGCAACACATCCACAATTCAATGGAGCTTACTTCTACATAAGTGGATAAAGGATTGCAGTCTTAACCAATAATATGTGCATAACTACTGCAGAAGATGAAAAAAAATCCTGTTTTAAGATACTTATATGTTTATAGTAGGGCAGACTGTGTGTGGTCCTGAATGACTCTGTATGTCTGCATGCACACCCTCATTTTTTCTGGGCTGGGGAACAGCCAACCCTTGCTCCATCCAGTCTTCTCTACAAGAAAAATCCCTGATGCAATTAAAAAAGATAGATTACCACTTACATAAAGACATATTGGGCTCATGGAATATCTGACCATAGTTTGACCATAGATAAATAAGGCACTAGGCAAATAATTTTATTTGACTCCCATCCCAACTGTACTGTTCTTTAACATAATAGAATATTATCCTTCTTTGTTCTTTGCTTATCCTGTGGCTTATCCAAGAAGCTCAAGTAGGATTATGGTTCACCAGTTTGTAGGACTTAAGAGTTATTCCTCCCTGTTTTTTCTTTTCAAAGCCCTTCTGCTTTTTCTTATGCCCTGTTTCACTTTATGATAATACTAATAATAATAATAATAATAATTCTGTGTGTGTATAGCATTTTATATTGAAAGAACTACAGCTTTCAAGATTTCTGTTACTTTATTTTGAAATAGTAGATTTCACTTAAAAAAATATGTCTGGGATATGTATGTATGTATGTATGTGTGTATTTTTTTCCAATCCTCTGCCATTCCTCCCCACCATACAGTCTGATATACTGTATTCTTGTGCATGGCAATTGGCCTTAAGGCGATTATTGGATTAGGGCAAAGACTCAGTATGTCAACACTGACACTATCATTTATTGCAAGGTATTTACAATTTTATTCACTTATGCCTGTGTTACATTAATTTCTTATGGTGCTGGAGCTTTAAGAACTTGGGTGGTTTAACAAGATGCCTCTGTGACAAGAGGAGAAGATACCAGCCCGTCTCTTGTTGCCGAGGAAGCAGCTTTTAAGTAACAGCAATGTTTCCCGATTTACCACAGTGTGCTTTTGTCATCATAATCCTTCCTTCTTGTCAAGACTGATTTGTTCTTCAAGCAAGGGACTGTCATCTTCCTGTTTTTCCCGTGGCTTTCCCCCCCCATCCCCCGCTACCACTTACTGTTTTGTGGAAGCAAAAGTGAATTTGAAAGATGTTGGCAAACCAGTCGGGAATATGTTTGTTAGCTGGAGTTTGTGCGACGCTGGTTGCCCTGGCTTTAGCCTATTACCTGTACTGGTAAGTAGCAAATTACGCAACAAGTTCTGTGGTTTTCTTTTCCACTTCATAAGGCTGGGATCACATGTCTTTTTGAGAACTTTGCTTGTATCAAATGTGGTTTTTAGTACAGTAGCTTGTAACTTTAGATAGATCTTCCCCTTCTTCACAGTGGTACTTATTATTTGTGGAGCTCAGGTGTTTTGAGAAATCTTTTGTGATGAAATGGAGGGTGATAGGTTCTAAAATATCATAGAAGAGGTCTGGCTTTTTAGCCTCCTATTGCTATTTACAGATTCTTATATCTACACTGGCCTTGAGTCTTTTTGTTTACTACTAGCTACACAGGTGAACTGTAATATCTGCCTTAGGATGTTTTATAGAGATGAAGGAATTTGGATTGTTTTTATTCTTCTCTGTAGGGCTCCTTCTGTATCTAACCAAAGTGATTGATGTTGTAGCGAGAGAAACTATTCCAGTGCATATTGTGGGTGTAGAGAAACTGATAAAATGGCAATCTAGTAGGAATGGGAATACTTTTGTTCTCCTGAAGCTTGTAGGTGTACAGTTCCACCCAAACTGTGCCCTTAGACTTTGTCTTCAGGGAATGTGAGAATGTGAATTTCCATATTTAGTGACCTAGGCCAAACGGTATATTGAAAAATACTGAAAGTAGGGCATTGTATTCTACTTTTAAGCTTTACTTAAAACAAAAAATGGAAAATGTTCAGTTGTCTGTAAGTTTAATCAAATTAAAGCAATTTTAAGTGGTAGTCAAGACATTGGGTGATATCTAATGTTAGCCATAATCAGAGGAAACCCAATGAAACCATGGACTTAAATAACCTATTTCCATGAGGCATAATCCAAGGATGGGCAAGTAAATTTCCACTCATGCAACAAGATTTTCTGTGGCCCTCCATACCCTCCTCCCAAATCTGTTCTGGAGGGTTCCCCAACATACGGACAATGTCTGGGAGACCACAGAGGGGAAGAAAGAAAGGCAAAGGCCCACTGCATGATCAGAAGCTCTTCCAGTCACCTATGGATAGCATTAGGGGTCAGCAAACTTTTTCAGCAGGGGGCCGGTCCACTGTCCCTCAGACCTTGTGGGGGGCCGGACTATATTTTGAAAAAATAATAATGAACGAATTCCTATGCCCCACAAATAACCCAGAGATTCCTTTTAAATAAAAGCACACATTCTACTCGTGTCAAAACATGCTGATTCCCAGACTGTCCGCGGGCCGGATTTAGAAGGCAATTGGGCCGGATCCGGCCCCCTGGCCTTAGTTTTCCTACCCAAGGATAGCATCGAATGCAGCTCATTGATATCCATGTGTCTTCTGTGAGTGTGGCTTAAGTGGATACCTCTAATTATTTCAAGCATTACATACCTCAGAACATGGAGACAGGAGCCTTCAGTTTAATTTCGGTTTTGTAAGTACTCTTTGATTCTCAATGTTTTGATTCAAGAGAAACATACAATGCTGTTGCCAAGTTTTTTTTATGTCACCACTAATGACCGGGCAATCCAACAAAAGCTGCTCTTTTTGTAGCCACCAGCTTTGGTAGTGTTTCAGTCCGAAACCCTGATAACCCAGTTTCTACAGGAATGCTTGAGCGTGTGTGTTCCTTTTTAAACATACTTGAGATTTTCTGCCCATGTAGCTCCCAGCTCTTTTCAGTCAGGATGAACTGATCAGATGACACCAGAGATTGCTGACTACCAGCTTTGCATATTGGGAGATTAACCTGGTTTTGCTGTTACTCTGCCAGTGGTCTCTTGCTCTCATTGAGGTCAAAGCAGCCTGCTTAACTATAGGAAACAACTCTCTCAAATAACTGAGATTAAGTTAGGTAAAACTATGGATCTCACAGTTTCTCAAAAAAATGACGAAGGCAATGTTATAGGTGTGAGCCTCCCCATGCACTGAGCCTCTCGCTGCTTGGATGTAGAAAGAGTCTTGATGGTGTTGGTGCTGCAGTTAGGAAATAAGCCCTACACTGGGTCTTGCCTGTTGCTTACTTTTGCAGTCCTGGGCAAAATATATTTCTATTCTCTTAGGCCTTTAAAACAGGGATGGGAAAACTGTGGCCCTCCAGGTGTGATTGGACTACAGTTCTCATCAGCTGCAGCCAAAGTGCCCAGTGCGCCTGGATGATGGAAGCTGTAGTCCAGCAACATCTGGAAGGCTATAACTTCCCCATCCCCCATTAAAAACACGGCATTATTTTTAATTATTGATACTATGTTGCGTTTTATCTGCTGCTAAACTTTTCTCTGACATTTTATTATTTGTACATATCTGTGTGGTTCTGATATTTCATTGCAAGCTGTCTTGGGAAAGTCATTTGGAGAGTGAGGTGTAAATGCCACAAATAAATGAACACATTTTTAGGGAATGTACAGGGCAGAAGCTGGATTGGGTTATTTTCTAGAAATGAGGAAAGGTACTGTGGTATTCTTCTGGTCAGATAGCAACAGCCAGGTTTGGGCTATACAGTATATTACAGGGCTGGAGAAAACTGTAGCCCTCCAAATGTTGTTGGACTCCATATCCCATCTGCTTCATGCAGCCTGGTCAATGAGCTCTGATAGCTTGATAGCTCAGTCTGTACAGCGTGAGACTTTTACTCTCAGGGTCATAGGTTTGAGCCCCATGTTGGGCAAAAAGATTCATGCATTGCTGGGGGTTAGACTAGATGATCCTTGTGGTCCCTTGCAACTCTACAGTTCTATGATTACTTGTGGTCATCTGTGAGTATGGACACTAGGAAGATGCTGTGAGGAATCTAGCAGAGCTTTTGCTCTGCAGAATCTTGAGACACACAAGGGACACAGAAAAGGTCACAAATCGGAACTGACATTCTTCACACCTGCAGAGGTTCTAGTTACAATAAGGATCTGATTCAGGAAGTTGATGGTGTCCTGTCAGCTTAGAACATGCTGAAACCCTTCTAGGACTAGCCAAGTAGTTGACAACTAGATTAGTCTTGTTCACATTGATCAGTTACAAATGGGAACAATTCCAAGAAATGGTACATGACCTAACCTTCCATTGAGGTTGTGCAGAGCATCAGAGGATAACTAAATTAAACCTTTTTCAGCAGTTGGTTTGCTTTCTGTGCTGTGTTATAGACAGCAATTTATTATTTGCCATTTTGCAAGTGTTTTCCCACCTGCCAAACCCATTCCTTTATAGCAGTGATGGCCAAACTTTGCCCTCCAGCGGTTTTGGGAGTACAGTTCCCATCATCCCTGACCACTGGTCCTGTTAGCTAGGGATGATGGGAGTTGTAGTCCCAAAACAGCTGGCGGGCCAAGTTTGGCCATCACTGCTTTATAGACTGAGAATTACTGCATTTTCAGATTGCAGTTGGAAGAAATGGGGAAGGAGTTAGAGAGAGAGAGAGAGAGAGAGAGAGAGAGAGAGAGAGACTGCAGAGCATCATATGGAAATATTATAAAATAATTAGTTGTTTGCATTTTGTATAAGGGCAATTCATAGAGAGCATGCATTGGTTAGTTTTAGGTTAAGACCCTTGACTATTCCCATTATATCTATGCTTGTATTTCCAGTTTGCATGCTTGGAATATTTTAAGAACTCTTAAAGAGGAGCACAGTTTGATTGGATCAAATGGTTATCCTATGTGTTGCTTGCTAACCTTTATATACTTTATATACTCTGTCACTTGTACACTATGTGTATCCAGCCAATCACTTGCCTTGTTTCTCCCACTTTATCATATTTTGTTTGACTCTCCTTTGTAAAAATAAAAATAAAAATCATTTATATACAGTAGTTGCGTCTCCCTCAAATTGAAAAGCCTTTGTAGTTCTACAGAGAGTAATTGAGTTTATAACCTCTTGGCTTATATATTCTTTGGGCCAAGGAGTATAATTTGTGCACATTTTTTACTGGACTTGGAGAAATGAGGGCTTGGCAAGATTTGACCTCTGAGTTCCTGTACCGTGTGAATACTCTTGAATAGAAGTGTTTAAGAACTTGTTATTGCCAATGATAGCCTTTTGACCTGTCACTTAACAGTTAAAATAAACCTTCCTGATTGTATTTACAGCTTGTTCCTTCCAAAGGGTGTGAGGTTGATAACAGTACTAAAGTCAGAATTTGATGAAATGTGAAAATATAATTAGAGAATTATTGTGTATACACATGCACACAGAGCAATTCAACGTAATGGCATGGCAATCATTCCATCAGCACAAGCATTTTACCTCCACAACTAGCACAATTCCCCCTTTCCTTCCTTCACATGCTGTTCTGGGGGTTCTTCTGATCTCCCCAGAGCCAGTTGGGGGCACACTGGGGGTGCATGGGATGAGGAGGGGGGAAATCCCCATTACACTACTGGAGGGCCTTTATTTTATTAGTTTTACTGGTGATAATGCTAGCACTTTTGTTCCGATTTCTAACATCACTTTTACACTGCAGTTCCTATTGCGTTAAGGAATTGTGGCTTTTTGATGGATATATTGCCTTGCCGTGCTAAATTTTAAATGGTGGGAAAGTACTGTATGCCAGAATACCACCCCAAATTTCACCATGTGAAATTACCGTACATTGCAAGACTCCCATGATTTTCTGAGTGAGTAGGGTTGCAAACAGTTTTGTTTTTTTCTGGAAACAAATGAACACAGAAATTACTGCTAAACTCACAGTAGACTTCCAGAAGCAGCTTTTAAATCTTGAGGAAATATAATATAAAATTCAGAAATTAATAAATAAGGAGTTGCCTGGAAGATGAAATAAAGTCCCTTCTGAATGCAGCCTGAGATTGCATGCACACTTACCTGGAAGTAAGCCTCATTAAATATAATGGTTGCATTCAGCTGGAATAATAAACCATGGCTTAGCATGTTGGGAGATAAGCCTAACCTTTCTGCAAGCTCATGCATTCTAGCCCTCTCCTCTCGTATGGCTGTTAAGAGGAGATTGGAAGGTTTCAGATCCAATTTTCAGTTAACTACAAGTTTAACATTACATTTGAATCTTAAACTGTGATTATTCTTAACTCTTTTACTGAGAAACTTTCTTCATAAACCACCGTTTGAAGTTGGTTTGATTCAAATACTTGCCAAGGTTAACCACAGTTTGTTTGGTTCAGTTGTCATGACAAGCTGTGTTTAAACAAATACTTAGGAACTGAAGGTTCTGGGCTTTTCCTGCCTCTGCCAGAGATAGGTTAGGCTTATTCCCATCATCATAAACCATGATGGTTTATGATGATGTCTGGATGCATCTAGTGTGACTTAATTCTGAGCAGAGATGCCCTGAATTGTGGTGGGGGGAAATCAGACATCTGGCTTTCTCTGGAGTGAAGCCCCACATAAGATTTATTGCCCATCAAACCATTCAAATATAACATTTACAAAATCTCTTATGATCACTGTCCATTTTTTAAAAAAAGTATTGTCTTGAATAGCCATTTGTGGTTATGTGAAGCACAGATTTCTGTATCTCTTTACAGTCAGGACAGATGGAGATGCTAAATAAATGAGCAACTTGCTCATTCAGTTGGGATATTGATAGTCCCAAATGCAGTTGTAGGTTACCACAGAAGACAGTGCAACGTACTGCTGAGGACTGTTCTCTTAATAGATTTGGCGGGAGCTCGAATGCTTTGAACTAGATGATGCTGTGCCTTGGCTTAAATACACACACACACACACAGAGAGAGAGAGAGAGAGAGAGAGAGAGAGGTTTGGTCCATATAAGGCAGCCCAGCTGCCAAGAAAACCTTAAATTCTTGGCTGCAGTGAGCCTTACTGATTTTCCAAACACACCTTATACTTTTGAACTGCACTGCTTTCAGACTCTCCCTGGGGTGGCTTTTTAAACATGGACAGGAGTAGGCTAACAATATTTTTACTGGCAAGGAACTCTGGGAAAATACCACTATTTCATCCCTGGGGGGGACCAATTTGGTGTCTTCCAGACATTGCTGGGCTACAACTTCCATCATCCTTGGCTGTCGGTTATGTTGAGTGGTGGTTGATGGGAGTTGGAGTCCAACAAAGTCTGCAGGGTACCACATTGCCTACTTCCTAGGCTTATGCCTTAGAGTGAGACATACGACAGTTGGAAGGAAAACTGATCAGGGACACTGTGTATCTTATTTAAGTTGAGCTGGCTTTCTGAAATTATCTTTTCTACACAACTATTTGGGGCTGCAGGAGCTGTCTCCTCTTTTGCACCTGGCCACTTTCTCCTGTGTTTACAAGAAGAAGATTTTGTGAGCACCACAGCTTCTGAACAGACTGGAACAAATGGGAATGTAATATTTGTTTGAGGGGGTAGGGAAGGGGAAACCTAAATTCAGACACATAAGATAGAATTCTTACTAGTATTTTTATCCTAAATTGGATTGTTGCAGTGTAATTCTTTCCATGCGTATTTTTCACAGAGGGACTTGTTCCCTTGTGTGTTTTAGGACTGCAGTTCTAAAACTGCAGAGCAAAGTATAAAACGTAGGCCACTAAAAATTGCATCCTTTACCAAAAGGGTGTCTTAAAGAGCAAAATCTAGCCTCTTCCTCAGGTGAAAGAGATCTCCTCAGCCAACAGACACCCAAATCCATGGCCAGTCAGATGCTCCCTTCAAAGTAGGGAAAGGTTTCTAACCTTGTGTGATGCCAAACTCCACAGGTGTGTCCAAGCCAACAATAAGCAATTGTTTGATATGCATTTGTTAGCAGGGTCCATTTCATATGTAGATGAAATGCAGAGAGCAACAGCCTGGTTGAAATTTGATTACTGTAGTTAGTTGCCAGGAATGCTAAACTTTCTGGCACAATAGGCATAGCTTGATCAACAGGGGGTGTACAACAGAGGTCAGTGTGAAAAGTACAGAGAATTTAATATGCCCATTTTTGCTCATCTGCATGGGCTTCCTATTCACTTCAGTGCTAGTGATTTATCTTAAAAATTTTAAATAGCTTAGATCTGTGTATCATAGAGAGTGACTTTCTCCCTTGCATTCTTCCCCATCCTCTGCAATTTTCTGTATACCTTCCTATTGCGAGCCTAGATTAGGGAGGAGAGAAGTGTTTTTCCTGTAGGGGCACCCACTATTGTGGGGGAAAAAACAACCCACCAACCACCCTACCTTAAGGTCTAATTTCCCCTCCATCTGGTGAATTTCTACAGCTGTTGGTATTTGCTGTATTGTCATTTTTAGTTGTATCCAGTCTAGTTGGTTGACTTTAGGTCCCACTGAAATCAATTAATCATTTTGAATACTTTGTGCAGAAAAGGATTTTGTAGAGTTGGAAAGGTTCAGGAAAGGGCAACCACAACGATCAAGGTTGCAGGAAAGGTTGTAGCATTTGGGGCTTGTTAGTTAAGAGAAAAAGCGAGGGAGAGGCTACATGATAGGAGTTTGCAAAATTATGCATGGCGTAGGGAAAGTGGCTAGAAGGAAGTTTTTCTCCCTCTCTCATAACACCAGAACTCATGGACATCCAATGAAGGGGAGTATCGCAGGATTCAGAACAGATAGAAGTACTTCTTCATATGGCACATAGTTAAACTATGGAAGGTATGGCTTTAAAAAACGATGGTTTCAAATGAGGATAAGAGTAATTCAGCAGCTACATGCCATGATGACTGCTCTGCCTACACCAGGGGTCTGCAACCTTTAAGACAAAAAGAGCCACTTGGACCCGTTTCCGAAGAAAAAACAACTGGGATCCGCAAAACCATTGCGACATTTAAAGCATGCGCGCTGCTGCCCTCCGATCTGACAGCGGGCGGGAAGGTGACGTTGGGACGGTGCGTGACTAACGCACGCACCGCCCCCATGTGATGTCACAGCCAGTACAGCGCCCGCCACAGTGGGGAGTGTCGGGGCACACAATGCGCCTCCTCCCCTCGCTAGTATCCGCCCCGGAGCCACGGCAAAGGTGTAAAAGAGCCACATGCGGCTCCGGAGCCGCGGGTTGCAGACCCCTGGCCTACACAGACAGAGGCAATATGCATCTGAATACCATTTTCTGGAAACTGCAGCAGGAGAGTGCTGTGCTCAGATCCTCCCTTGCAGATGGGCTACTGGGAGAACAGGATGCTGGACTAGATGGACAGCTGATCTGATCCAGCAAGTTCTTCTCATGGTCTTATGGATTCTTTTTGTTACTTCAGAAGCATATGAGGCCTCACTCACACTGGAACATAAAGTTGTGCTTAACTGACGCAGTCTGTATTTGTGCAAGTAGATCTCATCATATAAAAGGGTTATGTTTGCAGCTAACACACGTGTAAGAAAAATTGCACAAGGCCAGAACAACCCCTGGAATGGCCCTGCATGACCATCCCTACCTGTCTGAAGCTGGCGCTGAATGGGCCTTGTCCCACACACAAAGTGGAGATCTTTTTAAGCCATGCTTTCCAGACTCTGGGAAGGTAACATGAGGCCTCTGGATGGGCCTGCAAGCTTTAAAAGCCCCCTGTGGGGTTGTCTCATGAACTCATGGGAGCTCCCCTCAGAGTCTCATGTGGCCTTTCCAGCTCTTTCCATGGCATGAAAGCACTATGTGGAAACAGTTTTTTAAGCTCCTTCTCAGCCTCACTTTCCAGGCTTTTGGAAAGTCACGTGAGGGCTTCCACTAGATCTCAGACAGCCCTTTCGGGGTTTCCCTCTGCTCTCTGACCCCTTTTTAATTTCAAATTTTCTGAAAAACCATTTCCTGTAAAATCAGCATAAGATGAGATCCACCTCTATTGTTAAATCACTTTGAGATGTTTTATATCAAGCAATTCATAAATAGAATTAAACAAACAAACAAACAAACATACATATATATTGTTTCCTATCCGTGTTTGCAACTCTTTCACAGCATATGAGAGAGACAGCTCTTTTCTTATGTGGAACAAAATAGGCACCGTTCAGAATGCATGGCGTTAACTGCATTGTCTTTTTATGTCCTGTCTTCTGCTTTGTCTTGTTGCTGGAATCGGCAGGAGGGGAGAGTAGTGCTTTGCTCTGGTCCTGCTTGCAGGTGTCCTGTAGGCATCTAGGTGGCCACTGTGAAAACAGGATGCTTGATTAGATGGGCCATTTGGCTTGACCCAGCAGGCTCTTCTTATGTTCATATTTGTCTTCGAGAACTCTTTCCCTGCCCCTCCTGACCCCGTGCAGTTTGGCTTTGTCTTCAGCTTGCCAGCCAAGCTCACACAGTTGGGTTGCTTGGTTTTGATTGTTGCAATTCAGTCCCATTCAGCTAATCGGCTTATTGTTTGAGCTGGACATATTTGGGTACACCACTGTTAATTGATGCAATAGCATTGAAATGGGAGAGCAGTGTCCCATCTTAGATCTTACTGTACGTATATGGAGAACAGCAGCTCAGAATAAAATTTGGCATGGTCTAAATTGCCTGCATGCTGGTTTGAACAGGGGAAAAGTCAAGTTAGGTGGAAACTGTAATGTGGAGTGCCATTTCTAAATCATAGACCAAGGTCAAATATGTTGTGAATTATTGTAATCCCTTTGAAGATGCAATTTAAAGAAGAAAAGCATTATTATTGTTATTTATTAAATTTCTACACCGCTCTTCATCTGAAGATCACAAGGCGATGGTGATTTTAAAGAGGAAATAAATAATATGGAAAAAATGAGAAATATATTTGTGGAAAAAAGGGGTAATTTGTCAGCTGCATTGACATTTTCCTTGGCAGTTTCTTTTAAAGTCTCAGCTTTCTGGGTAAATCAGTTTTAGTATTAGAAGTGAGGGCATTGTTGTTGAATGGCTGCCTAATAAGATACCTGTGAAGGTAAACCACCCTGGAAACATATTTCCAGATTTTAAACAGATTTTTAAAATAAATTTAAACAGCAGTGGTATAATTTAAAAGACAGCCATGTGGTTTGTACCGTTAGCTTTCCTGTTTTGAGCAACATACAAAAGGATGTCTTCAATGGTCATGGATAAAAGCATGCTCCAAAGAAACATGTCAGTTGACAAAGTTTTGATTGGCTCGTTTTGACTGTCTGGTCCTTTTTTGCCTAAATTTTTTTCTTTAAACCACTGAATAGAATATAAAATGGATATTGGGTTACTAATACTTGCATTCACTTACCTGGTAAGTTCCATTGAATTAAGTGGAGTTCTGTGATATAATTTTCTAGAATTTCAGATTTGTTGCACTATCTATGTGTGTGTTCAGTTTTGGAAATTGTAAGCAAAATTAAGCCACTAAATAGGACTAAGTTTGAAGCAGAATAGGGAGATCCTGACATATCGAATCAAGATGTCAAAGCATAAACATTAGAGCTGCTGTATAGAAATTTAATAGTGGTGGGTTTACTGTGCATTTGATCACATCAAAAATGCCTTGAATCCTGTTCCAGTTTGATCTCTTCACAAGCATTAGTTCAGAGGATCCTCAGACTGAAATTTAATATTGGGTTCATCACATTATGAAGCTTGTGATTTATAGAGCAGAACCATCTTTTGTTACTGTAATTGGTATCCCAGAATGAAACTCATTATTACTTTTGTATTTATTTTAAATCACACATGCTTTAGTAAAATTAACTTTTCTCAATCCACTGTTGCTTCTTAATCCAGAACTATATCTGCCTTCTCTTTGTACTGTACTTCCTTAGGTTAGTTTTATCTATCCCCATTGGATTCAATCAAGGCAAATGTAATGCTTTTTCTTTAAAACCTGCCCCTCCCCACACCCTCTTAGTGTATGTACAGTACTTTGAACCACTTTCCTTCCTATAAGAAAGGAAATAGGATATTCTCAAGTATTATTATTTCCTGCCCATTCCAAAAGGCTTCTTTAGAACTTTGAAAACTAACAATAGTAGTATGATTTTTCCATTAAAAACGCATATTACTTGATAGAGGAAGCACTCCAAGTGTACCAATTTCCTTAGGTGAATGAGTTGTTGGTATATAGCCACTGACTCTGAAGCAAACCTCTTAACTTGGTTTTAGCAGTGCCTTGCAAGGTGATTTGAAGTCTTGACATCAGGACTTCAGAGTGCTTTACGCCTGATGTCATTGTGATGCCTGCTTTACGAAATGAGCTTTTTTGTCCCTTTTTATGTCGGCATGTACTCTGTGTTGTCAGCCCTTCAAGCCAGAAATACTTGGAGAATCTATGTAAATGGCCAGTTGCTTGGTCAACAGTGAGGTTGATATTAGTTCATTCTTGGTGGATCATTCATAGAACTGTAGAGTTGGAAGGGTAAGGCTACCTTGAGTACTTGTCGTGATGTCTATATGCTGAAATGGAAAAATCAGTGCCCAGAAATTACAGCTTAATATATGGATTCAAGAACTTAACCTATTAGACTTCCTCCATGATTTGATCATTATTGACATTAACAAGAATGTTTCTTTCTAAGCTAGCGGCCAATTCATCCTCTGCCCTGTGAGAGAATGGCAGCACGACAGAGCAGTATTAATTTCAGAAATATCAAATACATTGTTTGGGAATTATAAATGTGTAATGGTGTGAGGAAGTAACTAATTATGCTAGATTGCTGCTGTGTCTTGTTCACAGAGCCTTCTGTCAAGTTAGCTGGCTTGTTTTTTGCGATGTAATTTACCCACATGTGTGGGCAACTGTGCCTTATTCTTACCCAGTTGCTGTTTGCTTCTTGTTTCTGGACTTTAAATAGCATATCCAAAGGGAGCAGTCGTGTCTGTTGAAAAGTGATAATTTCCATGCTAAGTGCCAGGACTGCTTGATCATCATCAAGAGATAATTTCCTGCTAGTTGAAAAAAAACAGCACAATACTTGGCATGCTTACTTGGAAGTAAATTCCACCATGATCCCTAATAAGTGTGTTTAGGGTTACAGACACAGGTTGAAATTATGTAGGTGACGTGGAGAGCAAAAGGATGCTTACATTATGTAATGAAAAATTATATACAGGTACCACCCCCAACTTAGGCAGGGGTTAGTTCCGGTCCCCCGAGCACATAAGTGAAATTGCGTAAAATGGGATGTACCCTCTAAAAAGCCTCTAAACACCCTCTTTGCTGCTCTCTTTCCAATCTATGTAAAAAATACTGTATCCCAAGATATAACCAAAATTGAAGCTCTGGTGCTGGCAGGAGGCTGGAATATGTGCAGGAAAGTAGCAGCTGCTGTGATACCCTGCACACCAGCTGTTAGGTGGGGAAGCTGAGCAGCCTAAACAAAGCTCACTGCACCTGTGGTCTCTTTGGGGCTTCCCCCTCTCTCACTGATGTCCTCTTTGGGCTCCAGGGAAGGTCTGCTCACGAGCGATGTAGACTCTCCAGCACTCTCCTATCATTTCCAGGTTTGAATTTATTTAACTATTTCTTGGCAATACGCACATGAGAGTTGATCACGTGTAAGTGGGGGGATGCCTGTACAGTATCTATCTGCCTATCTACCTTTATGATATAATTTATTTCATTGCCATCTGAATAAAAGTAGCTCAAGTGGGGACAAACTAGTTTGGATCCTATGATAAGTGAACTTAAAGAAGTTCAGAGTGGAATGTTGTCTATCTCATCCTCCCTGCAGCTACTTGTGCCTTCTCTAGAATGTTGGAGGGCACTTCTAAATAATAGAGGATTTGGCATGGGGATTAGGGTTCTGGTGTAGGTTGAAATCACACCTGATTTGGCTTGGGTCGTAAAGTACTCACGGATATACCGTCCTGGGCTGGGATGGAGCCCATGGGGCAAGACAACAAGGCAGGGCAGAAACTGCAGAACCACAGAATGTTCTGTGCCCAACAAAGGTTGAAAGCAAATTGAGCCCCTTTAAGCCTCTGCTCGCATGGTAGAGCATTCTTAAGGGGCCAACACCCTGATCTGAAGACAGCCACTCCTGTGATTTATAGCCACTTGGGGTGGTGAGGTCTTCATTTGGGCTCTCAGGCTCACAGGAGGGTCCATGAAGGTTCTGGCTCTGTGGCTGGTTGTCATGTGTGATACTGTCAGACTTAGGCTCAGTGGTCCCTTAATCTCCAGCAGCAAGGTACTTTACAGCTTATTTACTCCGTGTTGTGATCATTGCAGGACTCTTGGGTCACCATGAATGAATGTTTCTTCTCCACCAGCCCCTTGAGCCCCATTCCAAGTAGTTCAGAAGGGGATCCTGAGCATTCCCCGTTAGAGGGCCGCAGGGGGGCAGGTGAAGAGGGACACTTTATGTCTTCAAAGTTCCTTCAGTTAACTTACCTTGAGGTCCAGGCCTTTGCCACCCCTGCTTTGGAAGCCTTGGGCTTGTCTCATCTCACTATTTCTCGCCACCTCCACGGTTTGACTCCGGAACGAATCAAAGCCCACTCAGCATTTCTGTGGTGTGAAAATCAAGGAGATGCATTCTTGCAATCGGAAGGGAGCAACTGATGTGTAGGAGTTGGAATCATTTTGCCTTTTTAATAAGAAAACTGTCATTTTCCCTGAAGGAACACATAGCACCAGGATTTTAAGGGAGTAAAAAATACGTTTCAGGGCCTGGCTGTTGGGCTATGCATCTTCAGAGTTTTGTTAATTCCTATCCAGAGAGAGCTCAGCCACTAATCTTATCTGGATGGCAACATGGTGAGAGTTGTGGGTGACCAAGCAGCCTGAGAAGACCCAAAGCTGAGATAAAGTAGGGGGCCCCTGTGCCTGTCACCAGCTTTGGTTTTTCTCCAGGCCTGAAGAGGGAAAGGATTAAGGTTGGAAGGCAAAAGCATAGTGTAGGCACGTGGAGACTCCATTGTGGGTGAGCACACTATGTGTGTCTGTACAACAAATGATAGCCTTCATGGTGTACAAGGGCTGTACCACATCAGGCTGCAAGTGATGGATTACAAAACCGGGATGGCTGTGGCAGGTTTAGGCCCCAAGCTCTCTAAACATTATTTGTCAGAATTGAGCTTGTGTGTATTGTACTGTCCCCTTCCCAGAAGCCCTATGCAAGCATATCTCCCTTTCCCCCACTAACACCCAGCTAAATCCTATTCAGCCTTCTCACACACCATCGGTCATTTAGCATAACTTTTGCTTCCTCTCCCATTTTCCATTCTCCCTACATTTCCGCTCAAAACAAAGCTTGCTTTCCCTGACCCCCCCTTCCCCCGTTCTTTTCTATGAATTTCGAGAGTGGGTGCAGTGGCACATTTTTACCTGACCTGGCGTGCCCCGCAGAGTAGATCTGTTCACATCGAACTATAATTCTTTTCCGACAACTACAAATGTACCAATTCTCCTTGCACCCCCTAGTGGCAGGTGCTACCCAGCATCTATAAACTAAAATTAAGTAATTGAACAGTGCGGAATCTGGAAAACATGGGGCCTACCAAACACAACAGATTTTCAAAAACTAAACAAAAGGTACATCTTGGCACCGCACACTCTTTCTTTTTTATGATTGGTTTTTTTTCACATTTTAAGCAAATCCCTCTTACTTTAATGATAGAGATGCTCCTGGAATCTGGATCCATATGAAGCACGCAAACTTTCACAGGATTCAGCTTTTCTTGATGCAGAATTTGGCTTACTTTGGTGGAGAATGTTATCAAATTACAGATAGTCATGAAATTAGTGAGAATCTGAAGCATCTATGCTATTTGAGAGTATTTTGCCCCATTCAGCTTTGCAAAAAGGGTATTTTGAGAGTGGGTAAGGGCCAAAGCAACAGATCTCGTCACCACAGCCAATGTTTCTTTCACATCTGCCTCTTCTATGGCTGGCAACTGTTGGGACAGAAAGCACTCTCACAAGTATGCATTTGGCCCATGGTCCACCATTTCCAGATATTCACTTCCCTTATCTTTTCCCCACAACTTTTTTTGTAGAGGGAGGTGACCTTTTGACTTTAGTGAATAGGAAAAGGCTCAGTATTCCCCATCCAACTCCCCTGATGATTTGCAAGTCTTATGTATTCAGAAAGTGAGGAGGCTGCCTTACATTTTAGAGGTTGTTTTAAAACCATTGTTTACGTGTAAAAGCAAGACGGTTCTGTTTCGCTGTTTGTGCCCATGCAAAACCATCATATACGGTATATTGTGGCACCAGAATCTGGAGCTTTTGGAAAATCAAGCTGTGTAGGAATTGCAGGTGTGCAAGAGCTGAATGGTTTCCATTTCCCCAACATGACCTGCAATATAATGCTAACCAACTCTTGACCTGGATGAAATTGGCCTGGGGGTGAACATGCCATTTATAATTCCCCAGCTGCTACTTGGCAGGGAGGAAATATCAGCATTCCCCTCCCCTTCTAGATTAGGAATGTTTTGTTTGCTAAGCAAGCTGTTTCTTTCATTCTTTTTCTGTAGGACGGTAATTCTGAGTGAAGGACCTTGCAAGCGCTACTAAGTGGTTATCATGGGCTTAATTGCGTTTCTGAAGACCCAGTTTATAGTTCACCTCCTGATTGGGTTCGTCTTCGTTGTGAGTGGGTTCATCATTAACTTCATCCAGCTATGCACGCTAATCCTCTGGCCTATAAACAAGCAGTTTTATCGAAGAGTGAACTGCCGCCTTTCCTACTCATTGTGGAGCCGTGAGTATGCTCTGATTTCTATGTGCCAACTAGGAAGGTAGTTTCTTCAGACTATAGCGGGTAGGCCTCCTTAGGAGCAGTGGGGAACAATGTTTGTGGGTGCAGATGCTGAAACACTGATCTATAGCTGCCACTGCTAGGCGTTGGGAATTTTTCCTGCACGGTGGACTTCTCTGCATGTACCATATTTCCCCCTTTTTCCATGTCCTTGCACCTAAAGGCAGGAGCTGAGGTGAGAACTCTCTGAAGCACTATTGCAGGAATGGCATGTTGTGCAGAATATAGCCACACAAAAAAAAATAACTCTCTGGAGGGGCCCTGTTCCAGCCCTTCTGCTTCCCTCTCAGCCCTCCTGAAAAACCACTTGCCTGCATAGCTAGGATAGGCCCTTCATCCTTCCGTACAGCAGGTATCCACAAGAGGTTGGGCATTGTTTCTTCCTCCTGTGGCATTGCTTTTAGTCCCAACAAGCCTAACTCTCTCACACACCCTCTGTTGCCAGTGGAGGAGATATCAAATACCCTGTTGCCTTCTTCCTCTTTCCACTCTTCATTTTTTTGTAACTTCCCAGCTTACAGCTTTCCTAACACACCCCCCCCCCCCCCCGTATGTATATTTTATGTTTTCTCATTCTTTTCTAGTGCCTGTTTTTGTTCATTTGTCTCATTTCCCAGTCCTTTAGACCGTCTTTTACTTTCAAATTTCTTGCACAAATGCCTGTTTTCTTACTCCCTACCAACCTTGTCTACTCTAGTATTCACTGCAGTGCTTCCCAAGTTTGTAACTTGGGGCAAAAGTTTTTTTAAAAACGTATTCCATTGTAGTCACATTGCATCGGTTATTCAGAGAGCCTGAGGTATGACAGAAATTCTAGAGGGAGAGCCATCTCAGTTGTTTGTTTTTTAAAGCAAACACACACAAAATAGTCTTGTGTACCTTAAATATTTAACTGTTCTTAAATCTTTTAAAGTGCTCTAAGGGACAGTTTTTCCTTTGAAAAATTGTTAAGGTGGAAAACAGACCCTGCAAACAATCCAGTTGAACTGGCTCATAGTGAACTGCTGCTAAAATGCTATTTTTTTTGACTAGGTTATTCCAGGAGCAAGTTCATTACTGAGATCGCTTGCGACATTTTTTGACGTTGTCGCCTAGAAGCTCTCCTCTTCGGGTCCTTATTTTGAAAAATGCCAAAGTACCATTTCCACCAACCTGGCAGGGACAAGCTGGGGAAGGGTGCTTTTTATTTTTTTACTTTTTTCCTGTCTTCATGTTTATAAGAGGGTACTGGGAAATAAAGATGAAATCATCTTAAGCATTAAATGGGCTTTTATTGTACCCAAATGCTTTCACCCAAGGAGTTTTATGAACAGCATGATCTACTAATACAGGTGTAGCCCACCAGATCTTGTTGGACTCCCACCTCCCATCAGCCTCAGCCAGCCTGACCAGTGGTCAGGAATGATGGTTGTTGTAGTCTAACAGCAATTGGAGAGCCCTGTGTTGGCTAGCACTGCACTAATATCACTAACAAGTCTTAAAGTCAGACTGTTCTCTTTGTTATCTTTATCTATGAAGAAATGTTAGCTTTTTGCTGATTTCCCCTGCTTTTCTTTCCCTTTGTTTCTTTCACTTACTCTGAGAACTCTGAATATTTCTACGACACGGCTATCTCTACAAACATACAATTCCAGTTGCAGCTCCCATTCAGGGTGGATCTTGCAGATTGACAGCTGACACTGGAGGGGTGTGTGCAGGGCTGGAAGGACATGGCAATTCAGGTTCATTAGGTGACCTCTTTAGTGAGACAGGGGAATAGATAACAGGCAGGTGGTTGGGAGTTTTGTCTTCAATGCCAAAAGCTGGCCGTTTGGGCTTGTTTCAGAAGGGACATTGGTACGACATCCTACTAATGATAGAGTTCGTTTTTGTATCAAGGCAACAGATTCAATCCATGGCATCTTCAGTTTAAATATCTTGAGAACAATAGCTTCTTGGAGAGCTTTGAACCATCATGGTTAGGTAGAGCTAGACTAGACATTCTGTTTCACTGTAATGCAGCTGAGTATACAGGTCATCTCCCAAACCTGTTTAGCTGGCTGGCTGTGTGAGATATAGAGGACTTTCCTGTATTCATAGGTAACTGTTTGGTACCTGGAGGGGGGGAAATAACTAAGTTTTTATTTAGCTGCCTTGCAGCTGTAAAGCAAAGACTCAATAGAAGGTTTCTAGTATTTAAGTAGCCAGTTAAAATCCAGGTCTTACACCAATTCCACCCCTGAGACTAGGCTGACCATGATGACTGCTGCGTTCTTAGCATTCTTTCTCAGGCTCTTAATCAGTGTTTATCCTGATTTTGCTGAACTACAACTCCCATCATCTTTGACCACACTGGTTGGGGCTGATGGAAGATGAACTCCAACAGCATCTGCAGGGACCACAAGTTTCTTGACCCTGCTTTAGAGGATGTTAAGTCAGTGGATTTAAAAATGCTGCAACTCCCCACACCTCTCTTTTCCCCAATGCAGATTTTGCTGTGAAAAGTAAATTTGTGTTTGTAGTGAAAAGCTGCTCTTTCCCCCTATGTATACCAGCTGAAGCACCCACGCATTTTTGAGCTCAATCTATGCTTTTTAAGCAGGCTGATTCACACAACACTCAGTATAACAATCTTTTGAGGACTCGCAACTGAGTATGTGAAACCACCAAGCATGGCATTTAGTGTGATGTGGAAAGAGACGCAAGTCTCTGTTGATGGTGGTCCATCATGATCATTGCATACATAGTGCAGAATAAACTGACCTCTTTAGACTAGATCCCCCTTTCCAGATTGCTCTTCAAGGATATCTTAATTTAACTTTATTTTTTTTTTTAAAAAAGAAGAAGCTTCATATACACTGTACACTTTAAAAAACAAACAAACCCCAGTATAACTATTTGATGAGGTAATTTTAGAACCGTAAACCTTTTCCTCACCATGGGATGCCAGCCATGTGAAAGTCATTCACAGACTGGCTCCCTTCAGAGATTTGAAGCTCTTGCTGTGCCGCTCTTAACTAAAATGATCAGTGCTGCACTTCTCTGAAAAAAGCTTCTTTCCTGTTGTAGAGCAGCACGGATGTTTCGTCTGACTTCCTGCAAAGAGAAAACACTTTGCTGCATATTTAATTCATGAAGGCAATCTATATTCCAGCCTTATTCATTCTAGCTACCTCCAGATGACTTAAGAAAAAAAAGGGGGGGAGAGCTCAGCATGTTCAGTTTTTACTCTCCTAGCAACAATAGCTCCATCCAAGTCTAAATGGATAGTTTACTGTTTGCAAGATTTTTGTACATTGCAGCTTGTACATTGAGTCCCTCCCCTCTGCTGTTTGTTGTGTGTTTTTTTCCACAATCAATTTTGAAAAAATGCCATGACATTCTTTTCATTTTAAGGCTAAGTGATGTTCCACTCTTCAAGTATTCAGACTAATAATAATAATAATAATAATAATAATATATTTATACCCCGCCCATCTGGGCTGGGTTTCCTCAGTCACTCTGGGCAGCTCCCAACAGATTATTAATAATAATAATAATAATAATAATAATAATAATAATAATAATAAAAAGCGATCAAACATTAAAAACCTCCCTAAACAGGGCTGCCTTCAGATGTCTTCTAAAAGTCAGATAGCTGTTTATTTTCTTGACATCTGATGGGAGGGCGTTCCACAGGTGCAACAGGTGCGGGGGGGGGTATTAACTTGGTGACCAGCTGCTTAACACAAAGCTAAAGTTGTTAAAATATACATGTGTTAAAATGTATTTAAAGTTTGTTTGTTTGTTTGTTAATTAAATTAGTATATCACCCTTTATCCAAAGACCACAGGGCAGTACTGTATATAAGTTGTGATACTTAAGGCTGAACCTACCAGCATCACTCTCTGTCTCTGTCTCACTCCTCACCTCCAGCGAACTTCCTTCCCTCAGATGTTGCTGAACTACAACTCCCATCAGCCTCAACAAGCATAGCCAGTAGCCAGGGATGATTGGAGTTGTAATTTAGAAATATTTGGGTGGGGGAGGTTCCCCATTCCTGCTGTAAAGTATATTGTTATGTACTTCTCTGACTTCCAGTTTTTCCTACTTTTAAACCACACAAGAATAAAATGCACCGCTGGAAAAAATACATCTGGAACCACTGTCAGATTTATTGGGGTGGGACATTTCTGTACAAGGCTTAACAAGTAAAAAAAATTAATTCAGTTTCTAAGATGTCAATATTGGAGCTGTAAAAGCTCAGGAAAAGCAAAAGGATCTTGGGATTTCCCCAACACTAGTGAAGTCAGTACTTCAGGCTACAAACATTTCTTCAGAACCAATTCTCTGTTCCTTTTGCTTCCCCCTCAAGCTGTTGGCAAGAACTGTCAGAAAAGATAGGGAAATACTCCTGGAGTCTAAAAGTTCCTCTTCAGGCTGTCCAGTATTAACATAGGGTTCCCATCTTAAGAAAAGCAGACAGGCAAATAGTGGCTGTGTTTGCATAGCAATGTAAACCATAGTGAAAGTGCTCTTCCTCTAGCAAGAATAGAAACAACAAACCACCACTAGTTTAGTGTTACATTCAAATGAGAGATTGTAGATTTGTTTCACTCCAGATGAACCACAGCCCTCTCTCTGGGCAGAACACTACGCCAGGAGTCACAGTTTGTTGCTCACACTAGGAGAGAAGTGAAGTAGGAGTGATCTCTGTATTCCTTGTAGACCATTAACTATGGTTTACTGTAATGTGTGAACACAGACAGAGATTCCAAATGGTCTGGTGGGATCTTGGGTTCCTTTACTCATTGGGCTACATTGCAGGGAAGGAACAACATAGTCAGTTGTTATCTGCCTGCAGTTGTATGATGGGTTATAATTTTTTTAAAAATTCAGACAGTAACAGAAATGCATCAGTGCTTGTAAACCGGTGCAGAACAAAATGTGGCCACTTCCCTTTTTAAAACACCAGAGTCTTTTAAAACAAGTTCTGCTGCAGTAAGCTGCCATCTGAACAGGGCCTTGGGTTGGTGCTGACGCAATGCTGCTGACTGCTTACTCATCATCATTAAGCGATCAAATAGGCATTGAGACTGGAAGGGAGCACACAGTGCATAGCTGTCAACTTACAGATTTGAAAATAAGGGACCAGCAGCCTCAAAAATAAGGGATCAGCAGCCAAAATAAAGGATTTTCAGAGCACAGGTACGTTCAACTTCTGAGCCCCTCCGAGCGAAAGGCAGAAAGCCCAGCCAGCAGCCAAACGAAGCCTCAAGTGGTGGTTCCCATAGTGCAGCAACCCAGCAAAGGGGATGCAGCAAGGAAAACCACCGTCACCTCTCCGCTGGGAAGCTCTGTTGCAGGACAGAGTGAGTGGAGGAAAGGGATGAACCGTCCTGTGTACCACTCCCAGTTACTTAATTATATAGTTAATTAAATGGCAGAGTTATGTTTGTATCCCAGCAAAAATTATCAAAATTGGATAATGTGGTTGGGTAATCGTAACAGCTTTTGAAACAATGGTTGGTGATCTTCCTCTTGATCAGAATGGTTGACTTGTTTGGCATTGGAAACTGTATTGCAAACTTCAGCCAATTTGATTTAAAAGTGCTCTTGCAGCCCTGAAATTCATATCTTTTAAGGCTGAAAGTGGAGCTTTTAAATAAAGAAAATTGTCATCAGTAAAAAACTAAGGTGTTCAAAACAAAATCCCTGAAAATTGTTTTCTTCTGCCCTGTATAGATAGTATATAACTGCACATTTAACAGAGTTAAAAAGGTTGGAAATAATAGTCTGCCATATACAGTGGTGTAAAACATTAAGGCCTAATCTACTTTCTTTGTTTCCTTCTGTGACTTAGAATTAGTGATGTTGCTGGAATGGTGGTCTGGTACAGAATGCACTTTGTTCTCAGACCAGGCTACAGTCGATAAGTTTGGAAAAGAACATGTCATCATCATCCTGAACCACAACTTTGAAATAGACTTTCTGTGTGGCTGGACCATGACAGAGCGATTTGGCGTCTTAGGGGTGAGTGCATTGAACTTGTAGCCTTGTATATCTTTTAATTTGAGGGGTAGGGTCAGGTTTATTTTTCACCTTGGGAAAGGGAGGCAGCTGGGGTGGGTGTTTAAATGGTCACACTGGATAAATTTCCTTCCCACTAACAGCAAAATTAGATTCAGGTAGATAGCCGTGTTGGTCTGACGCAGTCGAAATATATAAAAAAATTGTCCAGTAGCACCTTAGAGACCAACTAAGTTTGTTCTTGGTATGAGCTTTCGTGTGCATTCACACTTCTTCAGATACACTGAAACAGAAGTCACCAGACCCTTATATATAGTGGGAGGGTAGGGTGGGTTTTTTCCTCAGGAGGGTAGTAGGAGATGGGTGATTGACTCAATGGGTATGGTAAACCTGGTGATGACTGTTAACGATTGCAGAAAAAAGCAAGTCCTACAGGAAAAGCAAGGGATAGTGTGCAGATGATTAGCATATGTAATGAGCCAGGAATCCAATCCAAAAGAAGGATTGAGCATTTCAGACTCAGACAGGTGAGACAAAGATTCACATTCCCAATTCAGTCCAATTGGCCTTGGACCAATCTCTCTCCTCCTCCCCTTTTACACACACAAACATACAAACACACAGAACCCACCCAACCACATAGGGTTGTTGTGAAGATAAAATGGGGAGAAAGCCATGTTTTCTAGAGCTCCTTGGAGGTAGGATATACATGTAGTAGTAGTAGTAGTAGTAGTAATAATAATAATAATAATAATAAGAAGAAGAAGAAGAAGAAGATGTGACTAGTAAATTCCAGGAAACAAAAAAACAACATCACCTTACTAGGCCGCTTCAGAACAGTTTTGGAAATGGCACTATTTGTAAATGATATGTTGTAAGCAAACAAATGGATACTATCTTGTGGTGTTCCTTTCAGAGTTCAAAAGTTCTTGCTAAGAAAGAGCTGTTGTATGTGCCCCTAATTGGCTGGACATGGTACTTCCTGGAGATTGTTTTCTGCAAAAGGAAATGGGAAGAAGACAGAGATAAAGTTGTTGAAGGTCTAAAACGATTGTCCGATTATCCAGAGTATATGTGGGTAAGTTAATTTTTGCAAGGCCTGTCCTTGGCACTTTGAACAAGATGGTGAAAGGCGTGGTCTTCCTGCATGGTGTGTGTGTGTGTGGCCATATTAAGATTTTATATACAAATCTGTACGTGGATTCACGTCTAATAGTATATAGCCTTCAATGTCTCATCTCAGGTAGGCTGTGCAGCTGTCTTTGGTTTAAACCCTTCATTTTCACAGCTTATTCAATGAATTCCAACTTGAAATTGGCAGGTGTGTTTGTGTATGGTACAAAAGTATGGGCCGGATTCAACTAACTGGCCCAGTTAGCCTTCCATTCTCCTCCCTTGAACCCCCTAAATTGGCTTGGTGGGGAGCAGCAGTCAGGAAAACCCCCAAAATAGTACATGGGGGGGGGAGATCATTCCATCAGGCAAGCAGCAATGCTTGAGCTGACAGAACAATCTCCTTAGTGCTATGTTGAATTTCTCCCATTTTTTTAGTATGAGGTACAGATTTTGCAGAAGTGATCCTGCAACATCACTGTATTTGGATATAGTATTAATATGCTGAATAATAACACTCAATGCACAAATAGC
The DNA here is from genome assembly GCF_964252035.2 of Podarcis erhardii. Classification (NCBI taxonomy): domain Eukaryota; kingdom Metazoa; phylum Chordata; class Lepidosauria; order Squamata; family Lacertidae; genus Podarcis; species Podarcis erhardii. Next base: position 58,456,506 of record NC_138508.1, read on the forward strand.
CAGATGTGCTCCAAATTTACATGTTGGGAATCCATGTACATTCTCCCCCTGAAAAAATACAGTTTTTAATATCTTTATTGGAAAACTAAGTGATGAAATGACCCTAAAGAGGATGCTTTGAGCATGTGAGGAAATTTGAGGTATGGGCATGTTCTCATTCTAAATGAGTTCTGGGTCAGGGTCTCCTATTTGAGGCTGAGGCCTTAAGACCTAGGAATAGGTGGAATTCAGACATCAGTAAAAGTGCTGAGCCCTCTGTTCAAGTCAGGATGGGGACGGGAGGCAAAACACTTCAACAGAATACGTCCAGCAAGCAAATAGTCATGGGTGGCAGTCTAGTGCTGGTTAAAGCTCTCCAGAGGGTAGGATAAAATAGTGCAGCGGAGAGGAGTGTGGCATTGAAAATCTCCCCATGGAAGATGTGGTGGTGCTCTGGTTCTGAGGTCCATGCTCTAACCATGCTGGTAAGTCTCCTCATGTACCTGTTGCCAGCTCTGGGACTGGCATGGTACTGAAGGTGAGAGAGATTTGAGAAGCTGAGGGGAGTTCTGGAGAGGAATGATTGGTAAAAGCAATGGTGCCTGAGGATTCTTCTCCCTTCAGTGAAAGGAAATGATCGAGGGAGAGGGTCTCTCAGTGGCCACTAAGCACCATGGCTGTGTTCTGCCCCCATAGGTGGAGGCTGTATCCCTCTGACTACCCAGTTGCTTAGAACCACAGGTAGGCAGGGTGCTGTTGCCCTTAGGCATATGGTTGGCTACTATGAGAACAGGCCGTTGGGCTTAGATGGACCTTTGGCCTTGTCAGGAAACTGCCACCAGAGCCAGAGGCGGAGGGAAGGCTCCAGAGCGATGCCGGAAAGGGTCCCAGCAGGGAGAGAGGCAGCCCAGCTGCTGGGGAAGGAAATCAACGTAACACCAGGAGAGAAGGGGGGCGGATGGGGGAATCGGAGAAAAGGCTCCAGGACTCTTCAATGGAGACTAGTGGGGAGAGCACGGGTACTCCGCTGCCCACACCCTCCCTGCGCAGAAGACTTCCGCGCAGGGAGAGTAGGAGGAGACTTGGCGTCAAAGAACTTTTTTGCTGGAAGAAGTTTAAGAAATGCCCACTGACGGATTCTGCCAGCGACTGAGACAGCCATGAAGTGAAGGGCTGTCCAGACAGAAAGGGTTCAACCAGGCAACCAAGCCAAGAGTGGCGGCAACTTACGCATGAGCAACCCCCTAGAACCTTTACAGGCCTGACCCAACAGAGTTCTTTTTTTGTCTCTGGGTCCTTGGTGTCATTCAATCTTTCCACTGATGCAAAAGTTTCTGAATCCGGATACTGGTCCCCAGCAAACTCTCCATATGATTTCTTTATTTGAGAAGTAACACTTGGATGTTTCTTCCACCCCTCCCCTCTTGTTCTGTTCCATTAGTTTCTTTTGTACTGTGAAGGAACTCGTTTTACAGAGACCAAGCATCGTATCAGTATGGAAGTGGCAGAATCCAAAGGATTGCCTAAGCTCAAATATCACCTGTTGCCCAGAACCAAAGGTTTCACGACTGCCGTCCAGTGTCTCAGGGGAACAGGTATCTATTTCCTTGGCCTTCCTTGCAGCGTTTGTGGATGTGATTCTTGAGCGCATTCATTGCTGTTGGTCCCCAGATTATTATTATTTTCTTCAGTGGAAAATCAGTATTGACTTTAATATTGACGTTTTAGACCGCTGGATTTTATTTTGTAATTAGTTCTTAATACGTTAATTAGTTCCCCTTTGAATTCAGAGAAATTAATACTGCTACTTAGCACTTCACATTTCTAAAGTGGTGTGCAAACATTGACTAATTAACGCTCCCAGCGTGCATGTGAGGTGTAAGTTCGTGTTATGCCACACAGACAAGGCTGTTAAATGGGACAGATGGCTGGCCAAATACAATTGTGGGTTACAAGTTTTGCTATGTCTTTCCAGACAACAGCATCAAAACTGTTCGGCGGAATCTGGGGAGGTTAGGAAGACATAAAAATCACAATGTCCCCTTCCCTACTTACTGGTGGAAGGTTTATCACATTATTTTATGCCATTCCTTATCCACATTCCTCTCCCTTCCCAATCTATGCAGGTGTTCTAAAAGTGTGACAGTGTTTTTTAAAGACTGTTGATAAAAGATTTTGGAGCTTCCCTTTGCAAATTGAAATTATTCCCCCACCTCCACTCAGCACAACCCAGAGAAGTATAAATGTGATTTAAATCTTGAGGAAATAAAAGAGTGTCTAGCTTCCACTTAAGTGCTTAAATACTATTGATTCAGGAGCACTTATTTACATATACTTTCCTCTGGATTGTGTTTAATCCATAAGAGCCACTCGAATCTAGGAAAGACAACAGAGTTGAATCTGCATGAAGAACTGCCTTGAGCAAAACACTGCCTTGGATTAATTTCCCTTTTCTGCTAGATGGGAAATATGTTAACACACATTTCAGCATGCTTGTGAGATTTTGAGAGGTGAAGATACCTAATATTAATGTTAATTTTTTCTTTCTATATGTGAAGTAATTTCCCTTGTGTTTCTGTGAGTCACATATAGATAGATACCCGTCTTCATGTATGTATAATCTCAGGGTTCTTCACTTCTGTTGGCTGCAACATGACTAAGATTCATACCCATTAAAACTTAACACTAACGCTAAGTTCAGATTTAATCACCAAACCACGACTTAGTGTTACATAAAGGAGGCTCTGACTCATGAGCTCCCTCTTCTCTTTTTCTTCCCTGTATGCTCAAGCAATCTGGTTCTCTCCGTTATTTCGGTTTTTGCAGCAAACCATAGTTTGCTGTTGTGTTGTATACAAAGAGGGTAACTCGCTTCAGATGTCATGTTAAACCACTGTTTAGCATTAAATGCATGAACCTGCTCCCTGTCCCCTCCTCTGGCTTAACTACAAGGAAGAGATCAAAAGCGTTCACTAACCATTGCGTTTAGCTTTATCATGTTTTCCCCACACACACCCACACCACAGAAAGCGAATATCAGAAACTGCGGTTTGATCTTAGCTTGTTTGACAAACCATGATTTGAGCTAACTACCGTTTGTCCCAATTCAGATGAAACAAACACTGCTTCTGAACTTCTCTTCCCTCATGTGCCAAAGGAGGAGAGGGGCATGGGGAGTGCATGAACCAGAGACATGTTCAGTAGCAGTATAACAGTGGGACACTTTTGGAATTTTGAGAAAGCATAAAGATGCTTATTCACGTCCCACTCAGTGCAGTGAATGTGGCTGGTCCTAACCCATTTAAGTGCTGTTGGAATTGCAGCACAGTTTTGTGTTGACGTTGTCTGGCCAGTGGAGCATTGTACTTGGGAGAATGATGTGCTTCCAGTCTCAGGAGCCTCACCTCCTTTGGAACTCTGTTTGTATGCCTTGTTATAACAATTAAATGTTGGATCCTAGCGGCTAAAATAATGGTGACCTCTTCTCGTTTGCCATAGTTTCAGCCGTGTACGATGTAACGTTAAACTTCAGAGGAAACAAGAACCCCTCCTTATTAGGAATCCTTTATGGGAAGAAATACAAAGCTGATATGTGTGTCAGGTAAGCATGGCATGTATTTGAGAGCATGGCACGTATTTCAGAATTGTCACAGTGTCCAAATACGGTGGTAAGCCTGCCTCCTTTTTTCCATGTTCTTTCACCGCATGGATTTGGGATACTTCAGCTGTTCAGGCTTAGTATGGAATAGCCTCTTTCCCGCCATTAATATTAGAAGACGGAGGCTGTTGCATGCATCCAGCACGACTGCGAATTCTGCAAAAGTAATACTTGGCTCTGCCTGCCATTTCAGCATCTTCCATATTTGGTTTGACAGACCCATGTGGTTGTGGGAAAGTACATTATGTAAAGCTCCATAAATTCCTACTGCCCTCTCTTAAAGATGGTGAACTGCATAGTACAGTCATTCGTGTCTTTTAGATAGCTGAGTCCAGTCTGGCTCGAAGTTCTGAGATCCAGTTGCCTGCGCTTTCTCGGCTAGGCCTGCTGTTCAGCCATATGAATGGATGGCCCATCTCCTCTGTTTTTGTTTTGTTCAGTAAAAGACTTGCCAGGAATGCTTTCTGACTGGATCCGCTTCAGGCGTATCTGAAGCAAGTCATTTCTACCCTTGTGAATGGTGACGAAGGAGGCTTTGTCATCTCTTTGGTGCCCCACAGAAATACATATCATCAGGCTTGCCACAGTCTTTGCTTTTTATGGCCCTAGGAAAAGAAGAATGATCTAGTTCAGGGCTGTCAAACAGAAAGCCCTGAAGGATTATGGGGCTTTTGGGGATCCCCAAAGTGGTCCACAGCTCACCTTTCACAAAAAATACTGAACCATCTCCAGACATTGCCCCTTGTACAGCTCATGGAATGACATGGCAGTGGCTGCCATTACTTGCCTCTCCCACCATAATTTTTTTTTTAAGCAAGCATTTTAACTCACACCGGTGCTGTGTTCTGAAAGACATGTGCTTTTGGGCGAGGGGTTATAGTTCAATGGGAGAGCACATGATTTTTTAGTATTGTAGCATTGGAAGAGGGGAAGTGGGTGGCGCTGTGGTCTAAACCACTGAACCTCTTGGGTTTGCCGATCAGAAGGTTGGCGGTTTGAATCCCCGCATCTGGGTGAGCTCCTGTTGCTCAGTCCCAGCTCCTGCCAACCTCGCAGTTTGAAAGCACACCAAAAAAAGTTCAAGTAGATTAATAGGTACTGCTCCATTGGGAAGGTAAATGGCATTTCCGTGCACTGCTCTGGTTTGGCCACAAGCGGCTTAGTCATGCTGGTCACATGACCCGGAAAAACTGTCTGTGGACAAACGTCGGGTCCCTCGGCCAGTAAAGCAAGATGAGCGCCTCAACCGCAGACTGGACTTAACTGTCAGGGGTCCTTTACCTTTACCTTTTATTAGAGTTGGAAGGGACCCAGGGGGGGGGGGGTCATCTAGGCCAATCAATCCCCTGTGGTGCAAGAATCTCAACTAGACAGATGACCATCCAGTTTCTACTTAAAAACCTCCAAGGAAGGAGAGTCCACCACCTCTTGTGGGAGTCTGTTCCACATGCATCCAAAGGTTCCCTGGTTAGATCCTGCTCCAGAGTAGGTGCTCAGAAAGACCCTTGGCTGCTGCCAGTCAGAGCTGACAACGCTCAGCTCAACAGACAAGTTGTGTCTTATGTTCCCAGCTTCCTCAAGCCAACAAACTAAAACGGCATTATTTGTTATACAGCTATAACAGGGGAAGCCAAGTTCCAAAGAGTCACAGTCTGTGTGGTTCCTCAACAGAATCTCTATTGTCATTTTAACCTTTGTCACTACTTAAGAGTAGATGGACCACAGGAATTTCTTCACTAACTTCTTCAAGTTCCTGTGGTTATCTGACTCAAGCTTTGGTCACCATTGGCCTGTAGCCTTCATTTGAGTGAAAGAAAGAGAATCATGCCACTATTTTTTTTAAAAAAAAATATAGCACTTCTCAATAAACTCACCCATCCATTTTTGTTCAAAGCAAGAAGTAAGTGTTCCGCTGCGCAACCTATGTATTCTGGCTGTGGGCACCCCCTAGTGGCAAATTCATGGTACGGATGTGACAAAACAGGATTTTCACTTGAATCTGTGTTCATCTAGAGCAGAGCACTCAGTATAAGTAGCATAGAAGTTATAATTGTGATGCTCATTCTTTATTAAATGCTCTTTATTGAACCTTTTTTTAAAAAAAACAAACAAACCAGGAGGTTTCCACTAGAAGATATCCCTTTGGACGAAAAGGAAGCAGCAAAGTGGCTCCATAAACTTTACCAAGAAAAGGTAAATCCCTTGTCCTGCCTCTAAGATCTTATGGAATAATATGCTAATTGAATGAATCCTCAAAGAAGACAGCATTGCTATATCTGTAAGGGTGCAACTAGGTGTAATATGGAAGATCCTTCGTGGAAGATCTCCCATGGTTCTTTTAACATAAACATGTTTTCTACCATGGGGAAAGTGCTTTGACATTTGTCCACATTCGTATCTATCTTGAGATACGAATGTGTGCAAAGCTGAATGTATATACTCTCCGTTAGACCATGGTGATGCGATACGTTGCTTCCTCCACAAATGGGGCCCCAATCCTGTCTTTTCTATATCATGTGAGTTTTACTGAGGAATGGGGTTTCACAGTAGCAAAAAAAAGGGGGGGGGATGGATATACTAACACTGAAAAAAACATCAGGAATCTGATTTGCTCTAAAGATGATACTTCATTGTAAGAGAGAGAATACTAATTCAAGAGACAACTGTAACTTCTGCTAATAAAGGTTCCATTGGGTTGAGTAGCCTGTTTTCCTTCATTTTTCACATTCATCCCTAAGGCAGCATAGAAATAAAAATCCCACTGAAATCAATGGGGCTGATTTCTTAAGTGGTTTAGAATCTGCCCAAGTCGGATCCTCACCCTGCCAGATAAAGGGTTTGAGGGTTCTGTGCTAATCTGACCTGCAAGCTATGGTTCACCAGTGGCACTGGGCATTCTTATTTGCTTCTTTACGCTGCCCTTGTCAGTGGAAATGGAAATAGTTGGAGGCTAATTACCATGTATTGTATATAGCAGTTAAATCAGTGGGGAAAATAAAAGGCAACCTGATACAGTTACAGCTCACTCGATGCAGCTCCCCTTAGGGGAATAATAAGCTTGAAGCTGAAGATGGTTTACACAGTAACAGCAACTTTTATGTAAGGGCTTGGTGCATGATAGACACCAAAGGAGAAGCCTCAAGGATGTAATCACATGAGCCTGGGGCTTGTATGGGCTCATGCAGTTCTAAAACCAAGGTTTTGGGTTACATGCAAATGCAGCCTAAGTTTACTACCTTCTAACTTTCTAACAATTGATTGTGTGAATGGGGCCCTGAATTCTCGGGGCTTCCTGAGAATAACTTGGGTTCATCCATTTCCACATACTTCTAAGGACAAGTTGTGTTTTGTTTAAGCAGTAGCCATAACACTTGATGGGGACTAACAGTAGTTTCAGGTTAACACTTCATGACTAGGTTACATGAATAATGTAAAGTGTGACATTGACACACCTTTCAGCTTCCTGGGAGACTGTATTTTATTTATATTTTGTTTTCTTACCATAACCTGCCATTTTATCATCAGGGAACACCATCTCCTATCCAGACAGTGATGGCATGTAGAAGAAGGCACAATGAATAGAGAAAGGATTTGGTTGGGAATAGAGTAGCAGAGCCTAGTTTCACTAAAAATGTGTTTTTGCTTTTTAAGTAATCATGATGGAACAGAAAATACAGATTGCTCCTGCAGCAGCGACTACTGGGTCACAGAGACCTGCCTCTGTGACCATATTAAAATGTACAGGCATTGAATGATATGAATGCACCCCTGTGTGTCCCCAAATTAGAAAGGTTTTTCTTTCTCTCTTCAAGGATGCTTTACAAGAGAAGTATAATCAAGAGGGTACATTTCCTGGAGAGCAAATCAAACCTCGCAGAAGACCATGGACTCTCCTCAACTTTCTGTTCTGGGCCACCATTGTCCTGTCTCCTCTTTTCAAATTTGGTTTTGGCATTTTTGCAAGCGGATCTCCTCTCCTGATTCTTTCATTCATGGGCTTTGTTGGAGCAGGTAATAAACGCCAAGCTGAATGTGCACATCTGTATCCTGTGATACAGCCAGGCCCCACGGTCATTTGCTCAGCTTGTTACCTGACTTGCAGTGAGGTGGGGAAGGAAGATTGTGTTAAGACAAATAAAAACTGCATTCATCTATCTATCTGTACTGGAACACAGTGGTTGTTAGACCTAATAATTAGCACTTTGAGAAGTGTACTTAGAATCTTGTCTAGTCGTACCTTGGTTCTCGAACCAAGGAGCATCCTGCAGCCAATCAGAAGCCATGGAAGCGGCTCCAGATGTTTGGCTTCTGAAAATTGTTAGAAAACCGGAACACTCACTTCCAGGTTTCGATCATTTGAGAGCCGATTTGTTCGGGAGCCAATGCGTTTGAGTTCCAAGGTACGACTGTATTTTGATTATCTTTCCCAATCGAGCTCAGGATAGGTTGCAATATACACTTCATTTTCTTTTTACAGTAGCCCTATGATAAGTTTAGGCTGAGCAACAGTCACTTCCCTAAGACCATCCAGACAAACCTAATACATTAGCCCTTGCATCACATAGACACCTATTTATAGTTTTATCCTTGTACTAAAGCCTGTGCTGTTTTAGGCTGCAATTCTTTTGTTGTTGTTGTTGTATTTCTGTATCACCCTTCATCTGAGGATCACTGGGCAGTTTACAGTATAAAAACAAAGAAGTGCATAACATAGTAATAAACAAAAGCAATGCTACACACACAGTTTGAATGGATTATTAAATATATTTTTAAAATTAGTTTAATGTACCTGCTCTTGCCTTTTACTCCTTTGAGTCCTTATCAGATGCTTGATCTCTGCACTGGTGTTCTGTGCAGATGTAGCATTTAATGATGCAAAATTCAGGGTCCTAAGGGGCTCGGCTTTCATTCCAGCCCAGGGCCTGTGGGGCCTGCAGCACTGCAGATGTTGTTGCACTCCCTTGCCCATCAGTCCCTAGCCATCATGGCCAATGGGAATGATGGAAATTGTAGTCCAACAACTTCTGGTAAGCCACCAGTAGAAATGGGTACCAATTTTGGTTTCTCTCATCTTTCCAACCTTATAGTTAAGTTCTCCACATTTTCACATCTGTTTGCAATTTTAAAAAATAAAATCTACAAATGGAATGCAGTTTTCTCCTAATATAGATATCATACTATGCAATTTTGCCAACACATGCATTTTATTTTCCTTAATATTTAAATTTCCCATAATATGGTATATTTACGTATGTTGTTTTTCACAAAGATATGTATTCATATGCACAGTTTACCTTAGTGTGTGCATTTTTGTTTACATTACTTGGCTAGAAAATGGCACTGCAAATTTAGAAAGATGTCTGACATTCAGTTTGTATATTATTTTGGTTATTGCAAATTAATTTGATTCACCTTTTAATACAAACTGAATAAAATTTCTTCCCTATCTCTGGCCATAGTTTCCCTGTCCCTTTTTGGTTCCAATTGGCTGTTTGTAGATAACTTTAAAACAAGTGAAAACTCAGAAGTGGAGTTTATGGGATTGGGTGTGGTAGTGCAGAATGGGATTTCTAGTAGCTGGGGCTTTAGGATGCTGAGTTGGTTCTTCCTCTTTCTAACAGCTAGGAATTTGGGAGTGGTGGTATAGAATGAATCAACACAACACACACATATATATACACATACACACACACAGCCCAATGTGCATGGGTGTACACATGCATTATGCATATGCGCACATTTTGCTACCTTCTCTATAGTTTACTTTTCAGTATATAACAGAAAATTAATGGACAAGGAGCGGCGTAACTCAGTCATCTCTCTTTCCTTTCTGTTTTAAAGCTTCATTTGGAGTTCGCAGACTGATCGGCGTAACAGAAATAGAAAAAGGCTCCAGCTACGGCAACCAAGAATTCAAGAAAAAGGAATAACTTCACAGATACAGTTCCAAACATATAACAAGACTATGGTATCAAATTAACTTCATTGAAAGAAAGACACTTAGAAAACTTATCTTTTTTTTCTTATTAACTGATAACTACTAATACTTGAGCCAAGACTGAAGAAATTGGAAGATTCAAGAGGAAGAGGAAACAATTGACTACTTACCTGCCCAAGGATCCCTGTGTTCATAAGTTTGGGGAGAAAAAAATATCTGGGCTAATGTTTTGTTTTATTTTTGGCTTTCTTGTGGGTGGGAGGGGGAACTAATGGGTGTAGCTACATGCATCTTCAGATAAACTGGTTTGTCTTTCAAGAGTACAACACTTGCTCGCAAGAGGAGCTACTGAATGTTTCTTCTTGCTAAAACTAATTTAATATTTTCTTATTCATGGCATCTTTTTTTTTAAAAAAAAAAACAAGTAAGGCAGCATGAATTGCAGCAAAACACAATTTCCAGTTGACTAACAGCTGCTCCTCGAGGAGGAAGCAGTTTGGAAAAGCTACTTCATCTTTGCAGATGTTTTATTTTTAGGTTAATATTTATTCATTTCTGTACACCCGTGGCGTTCCAATGGCAGCAGTACCTGACTGATAAGCACATACTTTGAACAAGGCACTAGAATTAATGCGGTTCCAGGCTTCCCTACTTGACAAACACATTCCTTACCCCTCATGCACTCCCAGCTGAAACAGGGATGTGCTTAGCTCAGTTTCCTACATAGATCTTGGACTTGCTATTTCTTTCTTTAAAAAAACAAAACAAAAAGCTTTTATGACGACCCTGAAATTATTACCAGTATGACTATTGCTGCTCAGTCATTTCATCTTGGCAGTACTACCCCCACTGCAAAAAAAAAAAAAAAATCTGTTCTCAGAATCTCCTGTATGGCTTGTGGTGCAAAAACAGCATAAAACAACAGAGAAACCTGGAAAGAAATTGTATTCAAAAAGCTACTAATTGTAGTAGATAACATAAGGTTGGTACTGTACCTCTGCAGCCTTCAGCACACTTACTTGGAAGGAAACACTACTGATTTCAGGTCAAAATTTCTTCCAGGCAAATGTGTTTAGGGCTGGAATGTCAGTTTGCCTACATTATCACGGGATATTGCCAGCTCATCCAGCAATCAATGAAGCCTTTATATAAGGTTCAGACTTATTGAGGATTTTCTGCTGCACATTAAGAGCTACCGGTTTGGTTTCAACAATCTCTGGCTCCGAAAACACACATAAGAGCTAAGTAGAAAGGTTCTTGATGTGGTGGCTGCCCTCAGTCACAATGCATTGAGGTTGCTTCCCTGTGGAAAGCCATTTGTTTGCTTGACATAGCCTTCAAGCCAACCATGTTTTGACTGGCACAGCACCTCTAGGTTTACTCCATATAATGAATGTTGTAGGTGAATGACTAGTCACAAAGTCTCCCTTCAGATACTGTTTTGTGCGCAGCTGCTTTTAATAGGGCTTTGCAAATTGATTGCTGCATCTCGGAAATATTTGAAAGCATATGGCAGTGGCATATATCATCTTCCAGTGCTGGGACCAAATTTTGCAATCAGATCCGCACCAAAAACACACACACAATACAATAGGAATTAAGCTCTATAAATGGGATTCAAAGCAGAATTGGGCCCCCACTGCTCTTTACGATGTGATAGTAATACACACATCCTCTCATAGCCAGGGGTAAATGTGTGACATCTTACTTTCCAAATGTTAGCATTTTAAATTATTCTTATTCCTCACTTGCAGGAGCTCGTTTTGAGAATACTTTTATGTGCAACTTGCCACTCTGAAGTTTGGAAAGATTCTTTGCGGAAACGGCTTATGTTAGCTTTCTCATGCTGATGAATGTTTGCTTAGGGATTTCTACGTGAAAGGTTTTTGGAATTGTCCTATGGAGCCATGATCAAAACAACCAATATCCAAACATGTAGAAAATGGCATGCAAGAGAATGGTTCATGCAGCTAGAACACTGCGCTACCTGTTCCTATTTCTGCAGAGACAAGCCATTTTTCAAATAAAGCAGTTGCTTGCCTCTTCAGTGAGGGAACTACTATTGCAGAAAAAGATCTTCATTGGCTTCTTAAGTCACAGCCCACAGTATCCATGAATTTTGCTTTCCCCCAGCATAACATTGTACTGTCAGTCCCGGAATCGGTAAGCTACGCTTCCTGAAAGGGGATAAAATCTACCCTGACTGTAAGGGCAGACAACTTATTAACTTCATTGGAAGTTGAACCTGTGCTTCTTGGGGAGAATCCAGCCATGACTATTTTTTACTTAGTAAATATATTCTGCTTTTTGTTTTGTTTTTAAACAGACAGCTGAGCAGAGAGCTTTCCTCTCTGTTATCTAACCAGAGGACTGAAGAGGCAGGATTGTGTTTTTTAAAAGTACTTGGTAAATAACACTTCCTTGTTGGAAAGGTTTTTTTCTTTCCTCCGTTTAACAGATGCTGTATAATTGCTTTCTGAAGAAGATGTTGAATATATTTTAAATGCACTTAATAACAAAAACTAAGTGGGAAAGTCCCCTGGCTGTGCATTACTTGTGAGCAAGGAGTTCTGTATTGATAGATAAGGCCAGACACTGTAACAGAATTAAGTGGGGGGCAGGCGGGGGTCGTGCAGGAAGAAAGAAACATTGTAAGGAAGCAAAGAGTGTACAGATCTGTTAAAATAGGTGTCCAGCCTCCACTTAGCGCAAATGGCTCCTGCTAAAAGGTGTTGGGAGTACTGCATGTACATTATGGAGAGAGAAAGCAGATGTTTTCCTTCTGTTTTGTTTTCATATCATGACATATTGATCATATTTTGTTTTTGAAGACATAGCAAAGTATACATTAATTTGTTTGCAGTTTTAGAAAGACATATCCGTTTTGAAAACTGAAGTGTACAACATGGCACAATCTAGTACATGGCAGCTCATCTTTTTGGCTTGAAATTTTGGTTTGTCTCTTCAAATAGTTTTTTATATAAATATGCAGAGTACATGTGAGAGAGTATTACTGGAAACAGCAGTAAGTGTGTCTCATGAAGAATATCAAGCGGTTTGGGTTGGAACAGTGAGCATAGATTTTATACCTTACACTATTTTCTTCTGGTTTAATAGAACATAGCTTGTATATTTGACTACCAAGCCCTTTGAGAGCAATAATAAACAAAATATATCATGAACTTTTTCTTTTTCTTTTTCTTTTGGTCTTTCTTCATTATTCAATTTTAATCATTATTAGAATGTGGCAGCCGTTTCCCCTTTCCTTCCATTGTCAGCACTCCATTTGTGTTTTGATGTATTGGATTAAAATATAACTTTTAAATGCATAGGCTGGCATCCAAAGACCTGCTTGAGATACATTCAAGAGCTTGAGCATGCCCCGTGAGGTTGGTTTGTTTTTCATTTTCCACAGCTGACACAATGCCATATTGCGCCTCTTCCTTTACCTTTGACACCTGAGATGTGTGCTTTCAGGACCCACCCTGGGACCTGCTGGCAAAGGGCAGGTAATAAATACTATTATTATTATTATTATGAAGAAGAAGAAGGAGAAGTAGCCAGAGGGAGTCTTGCAACACAGCATTGAGGGAAAGGGGTTCCTGCTCATCAAGAAACACATTTAACCTTATTCTTCCACCAGGGACCATACCAAACTACCCACAGAGTTGTTTGGATCTGTGCCGTTTGCTGCAAGCCATTCTGCCATTAGGTGCTCCAAAATTGTGTTGGTTTTAATGGGCCTTACCTATAAGTTGCATTGGCTCCAGGCTAAGTTAGTTCCTCTTGAGATCCATGGGACTGGAGTAATTAGCTTGTCTCATTTAATTGTATTTTACCTGAAATTGCTCTGGAAGAAGAGCAGTAGCCCAGAACGTGTAGGGCGCATTACGTTTCTTGCCAACTCCTGTTTTGTTTTCAATGACAGAACATCGGCATTTGCTCCATTTTCATGATACTGCCAATTTACATAGATGCCAGCCTGCAGCCAGTGGGATTTTGTGGCAGATCAGGAATGCTTCCTGGTCTGGTGTTGGCATTCAGTCCAATCTGCTTCCTACCTGCTATTAGCTCCCAAGCTAAGAGGTAAAATTGCCCCACCAAAGAATGTACTGAGCAGCAAGAATACAACATTTTGGATTTGGTCTTGCTAAATAGTTTTCCGGTCGCTCACACGGTGGTGACCAAAAGGCATGGTTTGTTCCATCACTGTTTGTACTTTATTGTGCCCTTTTGTTGGTCTTCCTCTGATTTGTGTCCTGTTTCCATTCCTCATGTTGCTGCTCCTGTAGTCTCTTCAGCCTCTGGTTTCCTCTTCTTTCCCCTTCCATTTTGCTCTCTTTCTTTTCTCTCAAGCTTTAAAGCTTTTGCTTCTTAAACATAAAGCTTCCCATACTCTTCTTCCACCCTCTCTTCTTTGCTTCTCACCATCCCCTTATTCATTCATTCATTGCTGCCAGGCTTCCTAAACCTAGAATCGCTTCCTTTTCTCCTTTCTGTTTGTTTTAATTATTTCGTTTTTATCCCACTCTTCACTGAAGGAGCTCAGGGCAACAAACACTGTTTCTCCCCAGTGCAGAGATTTAAGCTGAGAGTAACTGGCTCAAGGTCACCTAAGCCACATCCACACCATATGTTTAAAGCACGACTACCACTGGGTGGCGCTGTGGGTTAAACCACAGGGCCTAGGACTTGCTGATCAGAAGGTCGGCGGTTCGAATCCCCCGACGGGGTGAGCTCCTGTTGCTCGGTTCCAACCTAGCAGTTCGAAAGCACATCAAAGTGCAAGTAGATAAATAGGTACCGCTCTGGCGGGAAGGTAAACGGCGTTTCTGTGCACTGCTCTGGTTCACCAGAAGCGGCTTAGTCATGCTGGCCACATGACCCGGAAGCTGTACACCTACTCCCTTGGCCAATAAAGCGAGATGAGCACCGCAACCCCAGAGTCGGTCATGACTGGACCTAATGGTCAGAGGTCCCTTTACCTTTTTTATACCACTTTTAACAGCCGTGGCTTCCTGCACAGAATCCCAGGAACTGTAGTTTAAGGGTGCTGAGTTGTCAGTGGGTCTCTATGCCCCTTGCAGAGCTACAATTCTCAGAGTTCCCTGGACAGATTGTTAAACCACTCTGGGAGGAGAATAAGGGTCTCCCTACAACCCTCAGCACCCTTAACAAACTTCAGTTCCCAGAATGCTTTGGGGAAAGCTAAGACTATTAAAATGGTATAATAGTGCTTTGACTGTATTGTGTGGGTGTGACCCTAATGAGCTTCATGGAGGCATAGGGATTAGAATCCAGTTTTCTCCAGGCTTGGCCAAGACTCTAGCCTTACTACACTTTGACTCCCTGGGCTCTTTCACTGGCTGCAGCCAAATTCTAGAATTGAATCCTGAGGTTCTTTCTCATCATTTAAAACATATCTAAATATTCCCGTAGCCTTTCAACTCTCCCTTCCCCCATTTGCCTTTCCTTTTGTCGGAGAGTTTTAGAAACCAGCTTGCAAGTAGGGGTGTACCTGATAGCAAAGCGACAACTGACACGTTACAACTTCCTCATTCTTTTATTGACCTTTTATTTCTTTTGATGGTACTAAGAACAAACCGGTACGTTTTTAAACAAATCGTTTAAATAAGCAATTAGTGCTGTACTGCGCAATTAGGACTGCAGTCCTAGATCCACTTCCTTGGGAGTAAACCCCTTTGAACTCAATGGTACTGAAGACACAAAGGTTGCTCTGTGGGAAAGAATCACACCTGTCTTCTCTCATACCCAGAATGTGCTGCTGTGACTAGCTCCTATATTGCACTGTGTTCTGCAAGATAGGCAAAGGGTAGAATGTGATCTCAAGACACCTGTAGATAAAGAAAGGGAATGGTGTAGGAAGAAGCAATGTCCAAAGCCTTGGAGAACACCTACAACTCCCATCAGCCACAGCCAGCATGGGCAATAGTTGGGGAGCTGTAGTCTAGCTACACTTGCAGAGCCACAGAACCAATGTCAATTTGATGCGGTAAGAACTAATGTTTCCCCTTCACCCCATTGCTTAACAACTAGAAAGCTGGGTGTCCCATTGTCCAGCACCTTACAGCAGGGCTTGGGCTGACTTAAGTCTTGAGGGATCTGCTTACTAGGATTCCCGTGACCCCCTAATAATGCGTTACAGCAAGAGGACATGCCATTATTTGAAACGGACGAGCCACAAGTAATCTGCAATCCGGAGTGTGCACTCTTGCTTCAGAATATAAGAAGTGCCTTGCTGGATCAAACCTAGCTCATCCTAGGTTTTGAAAATCCCAGCAGATATTAGAGAAATTGGGCATGGTCTCAATGTTTCCAGGACAAAGTGCTCTCTCTCTTACTGCAGTACTTGTTGACGCAAAGAGGAAACATTTTCCACATCGTGTTTTGAAGCATAAGCCTTATGTTGGTATAAGATCTTTTCAATAATGTTTGTTGTGCAATTTTCAGCAGCTGCCAAAACTACATTATCAATGTTTTTATTTTAAATTTGTATTCGTCAAATGACAACCGTGCTTTAAATTCCAAAGAATGTAATTTCAATAAATCACATTTGTTCAAGATCTGCAATTCTCACTGGAAGTAACTAATGAGAACAGAAAGCTGCAGCAGTTCCTGTTACGTTTTTGTTTGATCGCATTCACTGGATTTTTACTTTCCTTTGTTCCCTTTGTAATCCCACCCTTGTTAACGGAAGCCCTCATAAGTAATGGGGGGCAAGCAGGGGGGAAAAATATGCACCTTGTACTCCTTAGCATTTTTACAGTGCAATCCTAGGCGTGTCTACTCAGAAGTAAGACCCATTGAGTTCAGTGGGACTTACTGCATGGTAAGTGTGCATAGGATTGCCGCCTTGGAATGACTTATGACTTCCTTGTAAAATTGGATCAATTTTATCATGTCTATATCGTACATCCAAGGGGCTGGAGCTGAAACATGTTGATGAGATGAAGGCCATTTGGTGAGTTCATAGCAGAGGCCAAGATTAGATAACTTCTGTTTCATAGCTCAGCCTCTTTACCACTATTCTACACCAAGCAAACAACAAGAATACATGAGGGTAAGTATTAGGGATTTGCAACTGCTCCGTATCAGGGCTGATTTTACCATTCCCTGGGACAAACTGTGATGTCAACAAAGCACCATGACTTCACAAAGCTGCTTGTTGCTCTGCCACTCTGTTTTTCTGTATTCTGTTCTATGCAGTATATATCTATGTTTTCCATGTCTCTCACTTCTCTCTACTCCAGGTCTGTGGGCTGGGCAAGAAGTGAGGCTTTCTCAATTCTGCCTACAGAGCGCTAGAGGAGCTCTGGATTATTGTGGTTGGAGCAGAGCAGTAGAGGGTTTTTTTTTTTAAAAAAATTAAAGCTTCATTTAACAACATAAAAAAAATAATTTGTTTTTTAATCAATTGTCTCCTGCCTGCTTGAAAACAAAAATCCTCTGCATTGCAAGGTGGATGTCATACTCTCCCAACACAAACAAGCACTGGGAAAGCTAAAGTGACCAGTGCAAAGCTGTGAGTGTGTTTTCTCTTAAGTACAAGCAAGAATACACAACACTTGCCCATATATCATTTTAAAATAGGAAAAAGAACCCCACTCCTGAAAGTATGAAACTCAAATAGATTGTTGAAGGTGGCCTAAAAGGATATTGCTGTCCCTTTTATTTGCAAGACCCTTTTATCATTCCCTTGAACCTGCAATTTAGTAGGCTTAATCCACTTGATGCCTGCAAATTTGATAATCTTTTGCAAAAAGGGGGGGATGGGGAGTTAAAACTGTTTTTGGGTTACCCATAAGAGTGATTGGGGAACACAGAGCTTTATTTTATATAGTGCACTTGGGAACCTGAATTGCATCTCAAAGCACACAGAAACTTGGAAACATCATTTTAAAAAACCTGCACGGAGACAAGACCCATCTTCAAACCCATGCACACCCCCATAAAACAATTTACATTAGTCATCTAGTTGTCTTCTTAGATGCACTCATGCTCACTTTCCTTTGCAATGATAAGGTCCATTGTCTTCTTCACAAATGTCAGCCGCCTCTTCCAGATTTAATGGTCTCAGAGAAGACATTATTTCAAATTGCAACAGCATGAAACCTGACATATGCAACAGAGTTCTCTTTGTTTTACGGACAAAAATGCAATGGGAACAATATAAAAATGTTAAGATCAGAAATCGGCTAACTCTTATGGAGAGATGTATTCTTAATCACCTGCATAAGCCTGACTGCATATAAAGGTTTTCAGCAGGCATTTAAAAATTGGCACAGTCTGCTACTGGCAGTGTCTTCCACAGGACTGGGTCAATGACACTAAATGCTTAGTTTCTTGTTTTTGTCAAACAAGCCTTGCCAGCTTGCGGAATGGCCAACAAGGCTTCAGCAGTTGATCTCTGTGATCAAGCTTGGACCAAAGTTGCTCAGGGCTTTGTAGATTAATAGAAGGACCTTGAACCTGGCTCAGTAGTAGACAGACAGCAAATGCAGATATTTTAACAATGGTGTCACATATTGCTAGCCAGCTGCCTTCACCAGCAACCTGGTCACCATACTCTGCACCAGCTGACACTTCAAAGCCAAAACCAAGGGCATTCTACATTGCAGAAATCCAGCCTTGATATTACCAAAACAAGAACTGCAATGGAAGGACTATCTCTCCAGCTTGCCAACCAGGTGAAGCTGATAAAAGGCCCTCCTAGCCACAGGGGGCACCTGGACCTCTGATGTCAAATATGTAGCTACCCCCAAGCCATGCACTTGCTCATTCAAAGAGAGTGCAACTCCATCTGGAATGGGTAACCCGACTGTCTCCCATAGAGCAGATCTACGCACAAGGAAAGAAGCAAAGGTACAGGAACGGAAGACCTTCTCACACCACAAATCTTTCCTGTCTCACCCAACTCCCAAGCCTCTTGGGGAGTCCTGAATAGCAGGGGCTGGTGACATGGGGAATGGCAGAAAAGTGGAAGAAAATATTTCCAAATCAAGCAGAGGTACCTTGAACGTTCAGTGGAGCTCCACTCATCCGAGGTGCTGCCTCTGCCTGGTTTGCGGTAACTGCCATGTACATGCTATTCTGGACTGCACTTGAACCTTTTAGGGTATGCAGGAAATATTTTACAATTTTGTTTTTTAAAAAAGTGTTCTCCTCCCCCTCCCTTTCTACTCCCCTTCTATTGCCATGATCTAAACTCCAGAGGCCACTGCATGCCTAGACCAATAGATGGCGATAACAAACTGTGTAATATCACCTGCTGATCTACTGCTAGTTGTTACATAGGGAGTTCTAAGCAGCTGTTGGTGCCCAGGTAGAAAGTTTAGGTAGGAACACAGAAAGCCACTTCCTCTTTACACATCCAACCCCCGACTCTCTACACACAGAGAACATTTCTTTGTAAGGGCATGTAGGCATGAGGTGCTTGATACAAATGGAAGCTCTTATCCTTCGTGCTCCTGTATCACATATACAGCTATGCATTGGTACAAGAGGGTGCTGGGCACTGTTTGCACTGGCAGCTAAGGAAGAGAGAGATGGGAGAAGACAACAAATCTGCCTGCCAATCACTCCCTCACTACCCTGCTGATGTTGAGACCCATGAGTTTTGTCAGGGGGACCAAGAAGTGGAGAGAAACACCAGGTGCAGCTTATTGCTGCTACCTCCTTTCTCTTTCTTTTGCTCTTTTGCTGCTGTGGAAAAGGTGTGGGAGATCCATTTCTGTGGATGCTTGTGGGCAACAATTCATGCTGCTCAGGTTGAGAGCCTGGATGAGTTGAAGAGTGGTGGTGAAAGGTGTTAATGTTGCTCCAAAGCCACAGAGTGAGGGTCGATTGGGGCAAACTGAGGCCTCTTCATGTGAGACAGATTGCTAAGACCATTGGTTGTTCAACCTTGAATGTTAATAACTGTAGCTAAGCTGCTGAGCTGGTTTCACACATGATGCTAAGGCACAGTTTAATAAACCATGGTTTAGTGTTATGTATGAACCAGGCCAATGTAGACAATACTGAGTTAGATAGACCAGTGATCTGACTTGTTTTAAGGTAGCTTCCCATATTCCTATGTTACCTGTGAAAGCAATGCATCAGTTATTGCTACAGTAATGAGAGGTAGAAGGAAACCTTTTAATTATGGAGTCTTTCAGGGTACAATATCAACAGCCACCTCAATCGCATCTCCATTTCCAGTTGCTGAAGCTGCCGACTGCTACAGACTGATCTCCCAATTTGGCTATAGAAACCTTTTAAGATGTGGAAGTTGAAATGACTAACAGAAGAGGACACTGTTCAGCCCAGAGTGTTTAAGACCACAAGGTTTGCATGTGTGGCTTTAATTTTTCTTCTTCACAGTCAACTTCTCACAGACCACAAAGAGCTTGGCAACCAGAAGACAGTTACAGCAGCCCAGCAAATAGACCACAGGAACCCTGAGCAGAATAAGAAACAGAACAAATGTTCATAGGGATGTATGATTTTTAGTCATAGCAACCTTCTTTGATCTTAACTTAGCTGAGGCAACACGTGAGAGGAAACAAATTTGTGCTTAACAGATTGTGCTTTTTAGGTATTTTCCACATGCTCCTCTTCTTCCCCCTTTTTATCTGAAAGCTGCAGCAACATATCTGCTCAGCTTTCTGAGGGTAGAATTATTATTTAAAAGATGAGATTGTATTTGTTTTGCATAATGATTTTATTCATAATTTATTATGAAGGCCTGGGTCGTTCTCAACGCAAGATCAATAAACAAGCTCAAACTAAAATGCTCCTTGGCAGCATTTTAATATCTAAAAACACAGCAGAATGATGTCTTCCCATCCAAACCTTTCTCCTAAAGTTTGCTTCCATTCCTCACAAACTGATAATATATGCTTACATAAGGAGGGATATGTAATAAAATGTTACAGTGCGTGCAGGGCCTCCTGTTTACTGTCCCAATCTGTTAGACACACCCTCGACCTGCTCTGTTCAATTTTCCTTCCTAAGTGGTTTTCCAACCCTCACCCCAACAACCATGTGAGGTAGGCTAAATTCAGAATTGGTGACCAAGGTCACCTAGGGAGCTTCATGCAGCAGCGGAGCAAGCCAATCGGGTGCCTGAGGCGGCACGACTGGGGGCGGGGCCAGCCCCCTGTGGGGGCGGGGTTAGCCACCTGTGGGGCCTCAGAGGAGTCTGTCTGCCTCCTCCCACTCAGCTGCCCTACAGCTGAGGGGGAAGCAGCGGGTGGACCATTTGGGGAGTGCAGAGCCTGGGGGCGCCCAAGCCACTGCATCACTCCCAGAAGAGACGTGTGGCTCGGGCATGCTGCAGGCCCCATGGTGAGTGCCACCCACCATTTTGTCACCCCTCCTCAGTGGTGACACCTGGGGAGCCTGTTCCCACCGCCCCACTTCCCCGCCCCCAACTTCATGACCAAGTGGGGATTTGGAGCCTGGTCTACAAGCTAATGCTTTGACACTACCCCTGGCTGTAGAAGGAACTGCTGAAGTGGTCGAACAAGGCTCTTTCCTGGGTTAATGCCTTAGCAAAGTCTTTTAAGCATCTCTGCATGGCTAAAGGGTTTGCCAAGTACAGGTGTGTTGCCATAGAAACTACTAGCTATTGGTGCTTCCAGAAGAAGGGGCAGATCTTGCTGCCCACCCCACAATTTCTCTCATTTACTCAATTCTATTTTATGCCCTGTATCTCTCACCCAATGTATCATAGCTGATTTAACCAGTTCGTCTTTTGTCTCCCATCAAGTCACCTTCTTTCTAAGGAAACCCAACCTGTGGTGTGCTGGCACCAGGGCGGCATGTCCTGTTCCATTTCACCGCCTGAGGTGAAACAGAAACATGCCACACTTCAGTGTCTCCGCGGCCTCCCTTATTTGGTTGTGTGGCTATACCCAGCAAGTTCTCTCAGGAGTTCTCTGAAATCTCATGCAATCTTGATGAGATTTCATAAGATTTCAGTGAGCTCTTTCTGTTTCTGGCACCACTTCTCCACCAGTGGTGGTGGTGGCGGCGGCGGCGGCAGGGCAGGCAAGGCACCCATGAGGGGGACCTTTTGGGCTTCCACTAGCCAAGGTGGCTACCTCAATTCACCTCATGGGTGGAACAGCCCCGGCCTCATGGGTGGGATGGCCCCGGCCGACAACCTCTGAAGTCTCCCACTGCTCAGAGACTGAGGTACGTGTAATACTGATGTTAGAAGTAGGATTGTGTTTCTTGGAACAGGAACTGTGAGCAAGCTGTGCCTGAGCTAAGGTGAGAGAGAAACAGCAACAATCCTGGAACAGATCAACTTGATGTTCCAACAGCTTAAAAGCATTGAATTGAAGATACAGCAGCAAGCAGAGCACCAAACGCAGATGATGGAGTAGCTTAAAAGTGGTCTTGAACAGCAGAAGCATTACTGAGCAGCAAATGGAGCTGCAGAACCAGAGACTGAATAGGTCATGCCATCAGATTACGGGGAGCCTTGAAGAGGGAAATGGCGACCTCGGATGTGAGTTTATGAAGACTCTTAAGTTCACACATAAGAGAGCTTTGCCTCTTCAGCCTCTACAAAAGGTTGAGAATGACCCAGAAGCTCAGTTGCAGAGTACTCAGATGGGGTGGCTAAGGAGATCAAAGGTAGCTGGAAGGCATAAAGATTGGAAGTCAGTTGTGGAGAAGGAAGAGACTTTGACTATTTAGGAGTCTGCAAATGGGTAGCAGACAGAAGGAGTAGAAGCCTCAATAATGGGAGAAGAACAAGCAAGAGATGGAGGAAGCAAGTGCCACAGAGAGCACTGCAGACACACCCAGAGCACATCCAGACTGCCCCCCCATCCTATAACAATATTCTGTTTACTTTTCAGCTTTTTAAAAACAATTTTTACCTGCATACTTACTTGTGTATACACTTCCTTTTATACCAGGTCTTGCATGCTCTTGCTTAAAACCCTTATTGATGGTTTTATCAGCTTCCACCAAGTTCCCGGGAACTAGCACTCCCCCCAAATTACATTTCTTCTTTGAGAAACAATTTAAGACCTTTGTGTGGGGGAGGTAGTTGCTCATATTTGATATGATGCTGAAACATGAAGTGAAGCTGATTTGACCTCTTTGGAAGTTACCCAGAATTACCGTATTTTTTGCTCTATAAGACTCACTTTTTCCCTCCTAAAAAGTAAGGGGAAATGTGTGTGCGTCTTATGGAGCGAATGCAGGCTGTGCAGCTATCCCAGAAGCCAGAACAGCAAGAGGGATTGCTGCTTTCACTGTGCAGCGATCCCTCTTGCTGTTCTGGCTTCTGAGATTCAGAATATTTTTTTTCTTGTTTTCTTCTTACAAAAACTAGGTGCGTCTTGTGGTCTGGTGCGTCTTATAGAGTGAAAAATACGGTAGTTCTTAAGAACACTCTTGTGCTTTCCTTGTGACACTGCTG
This sequence comes from Podarcis erhardii, assembly GCF_964252035.2. Lineage (NCBI taxonomy): Eukaryota > Metazoa > Chordata > Lepidosauria > Squamata > Lacertidae > Podarcis > Podarcis erhardii. Next base: position 58,479,525 of record NC_138508.1, read on the forward strand.
CACTGCTTCATGGTTCCCTTTTATTAAAGTCTCTTTCCACAATATGCTACTTATGCCACCCAAGTCATATGCCTGACACCAGGTTGCCTAAACAGGCCAATGTTTTCAACAGAGGCAACAAATGAAAAGGCTATTTCGTATATTATGCTTGTCCTATAAACGTCTCAGCATATTTGACATGATTATCTAGAAGAGATTGACAACTTCTGGAGAAGTTCTTGCAGCGTAACATCAAAATGAGTTCTAATTGTTTTCTAGGTGGCCTTGTTGCCTTACAGTTCACCATGCCAATAAAATTATTTATAAACTCTTCCAGACTATGCAGTCTTTCCGCCCTCTCTCATCACACTCTTCTCTGAGCATAATAGGATGTTTATTTTAATTATTTCATGAAATTTATACACCTTTTGATAGTAAAAACACCCACCCACCCACCCTCAAAGCAATTTACAAAAGATAAAACAGTAAAATCAAGAAAAATTGCAACCCTACTTTAAAATATACAAAAGCTAGATAGAGAATATTGTACATTATTTATTAAACTACCCATTATGTAATGGCTCAGATGAGTTCATTCTCTTAGAGCCCTTAATGAATTCCTAGGCTTTGTTAAGGTTTGATACTTGTTATGCAATCAAAGCACAATATGTAACCCATAGAATAATAATAATAATAATAATAATAATAATAATAATAATAATAATAATATTTTTATGTTATTTTTATTTATACCCCGCCCTCCCCAGCCAAGACTGGGCTCAGGGCGGCTAACACCAAATTTAAAATACAGCTAAAAAACCCCCAAAACCCAATTAACTAAAACACAGCTTAAAATACAGCTTAAGATGCAGTCTTGTTTTACTGGCGGTCCATAAACCAAGACCTTAAGGGAAGGAAACATCAAATATTCACCAGGGCCAGCTATCCATGCTGGTCCTACATGGGCCAGCAAAAGGGCCGAGGGAAAATTTATATGCAGGATCCCATATAAGGGGTTCCATCAAAAAAAGAAGAGGGGAGGTCAGACTGAGCCCTGACCAAAGGCCTGGTGGAACAGCTCCTCTTGCAGGCCCTGCGGAAAGATGTCAAATCCCACAGGGTCCTGGTCTCCAACGACAGAGCGTTCCACCAGGTCGGGTCCAGTGCTGAAAAGGCCTTGGTCTAGTCTTTATTTGCTGTTGTAACTTATAAAAGATGCTATAGATTGGTGCATTTAGTTGCTATTTCTTGGACTGATGACCATGTGCTATGCTTTAATCTTGCTGGTGGTAGATACCCTTTGATCTTTCTGTCCCTACATCTGAATGATTCTAAGTATTCTATTTGAATTCTCATTTTGCATAATGGAATGTTTTACCTTATGGTCAATAAACTTCAAGCAAATATATTTATTAAGCTATATATGTTCTAGCATAATAAGAATGATGCACAATGTAAGCAAATTATTGTTTACATACACAAAGCAGTAAATGGAATTGCATAGTGAGTCATTATTTATATAACACTATCAATGTAACATATAATAGTAGACTACCTTCCCAATTGTCCATTCACAGACTGTCCTGTAATTGAAAAATTGCTTTCAGCGTGTAAAGTGATAAAATTATATTTGTAATTATGCTTAGTGCTTTGAAGTAAAATGAAACTGTAGTGTGTTTATTCTGTTTTGATTTACTTGTGTTTGCTAGAGACACTCTCAAATGCCTCTTATAGAAGCAGCTCTGAATTAATCAGGCACAGCTCCAATAGGATTATTTGAAGTGGTAACATACACTAAGCAGAGCTATGATCTTACAAGTCATAAGCACTGTCATGCTACTTGCTAAATTGGGCAGCAATCAACAGCATATTTACACAAACTCTGAAAGTATCTCATTTAGTTCAGCAGCTACAGGAGGATAATTTTTTAAAGAACAGTAGCCTTTAGTTTGCTCTGCAAAACAACTGGATCAGAGTGCTTGAATATAATCGCCCATGCAGTCTCATCCTACACATATATACAGTATTTACTTCTGAGAAAATTCAATAGACCTTTTTTCCAGGTAATTCCAGGTGCATAGGATTGCAGCATGGATGCTGGTACTTACTTAAATCCAAGCACTCTATCTTTAGATCTCAGCTGTAATCTAAGGTTACCAGATGTCCCTGTTTCTCGGGGACAGTCCCTGGATTTACAAATCAGTCCCCATACAAGATCCATTGAAGTTGAAAAGTGTCCCCGGATTCATTGAAAAAAAAATCTGGTAACCTTATATATGTTGAACTCAGCAAAGCAGCCAAATGGATCTTTGGATAACTCACATGCAACCCTTTAACTCCCTCAGAAGATGGTGGACTCTCTCTCCTTCCTTTAAGGTTTTAAAGCAGTGGCTGGATGGCCATCTGTCATGGATCCTTTAAGTGAGATTCCTGCATTGCATAGAATTCTACAATTCTATGAACTGCAGCCGATGAATGAATACAGGGGAACATTTTTTGTCCCAAACACTTAAGAGTATGCATCTGAGCCAGAAGACACGTTCCTCTTGACCATATGAACGAACTAATATGTACTATAAATTGCAGGTTCTGAATTTTATTTTTAATCCTGTTCTTCAAACGAGGCTCCCAGAACAGCTTACAAATCACTAAAGAAGAGGCAGTCCCTGCCCTTGAGCTTCATCTAGAAGGGCATGGCACAAAAGCAAAATGGACCAGGGTGGAAAGAGAAAATACATGGACGCTGGCTAATAGCTCCAGGAAAGGAGGCACCTGAAGTTCATGGCCTTTTAGGAGCACAAATTGAGCGGCTCTGCATCCCTTCTCTTTCTCCCTTTGCTGCAGGCTGATGCCAGCTGACAGTCGATGGAGGGAGGAGCCTGGCCCCGTCTTCTGGATCTGGAAGGTCAAGAAGAGATATGCAAGGCGGCAGCAACAAAGCAGTAAAGAATGATGTACATGCAACTAACTTTGTTTTGTGTGATATTACAAGAACAGTTAAATCTAAGTAAATGGCCATGGCGATGAAATATACTACTACTACTACTACTACTACTACTACTACTAATAATAATAATGTTTTAATATTTTCTTTTATTGTTGTGCCACTACGCCCTATGTTCACATTTATATTAACTGGGGAGAACGACTGCACAAATAAACCCGCACAGTGGCAACTTTTTCTTCTGGGGACAGCCCTGTTTGCTGTGTCCCCCCCCCCCGCCCCGGTCTTCAGAGCGCTGCCTGCTTCTCCCACGACCCGCCACTTCCTTCCTTCCGCCTTGTTCTGTCCTCCCCTTTAAAGCTTCCGATTCCTCTCGGAGGCCAGCCGCGCCACCTGGAGCCTCCCCTTTAACGCCCCGCTCCTTCCTCCGCCGGAAGCGGTCATGCTGGCGATACAGGAAGCGGATGAGCCTGGCACTTGCCTTCCATCCGTGGGGGCTGCGCGCGAGGGGGGGCCCACTTGGGGGTTTGGGAGGGGGGAGGGGCAGAAGGAGGGCGCTCCCCCTTTTTGAGGCGGCGGCGAGGAGGAAGAGCAGCAGCGGCGGCGGCGGCGGCGGGAGAGGGCGCGCCAGGAAGGTGTGGCGGTAGCGGCGGCGGGTCCATGGCGCGGCGCGGGCGGGGGAGCCGGAGCCGGGGCTGAGCGCCCTGCCCGCCCATGGAACCCGCCCCGGCGGCGGCGGCGGCAGCAGCAGCAGCAGCAGCAGAAGCAGCACCAGCGGCAGCAGCAGCCGGCGAAGGCGTGTTGGCGGAGGACGACGAGGAGGTGGAGGCGCCGCCGGTCATCTACACCATGGAGAACAAGCCCATCGTCACCTGTGAGTGACCCGGGAGTCGAGGAGGGGAAGGCAGGCAGGGGGGCGGGCGGGGGGCCGCCCCCCCCAGCGAAACCCCCGGGAGGGAGGAATGATGCTTCCCTGCTGGGCTCGGTGGGTTTCGCCTCTGGCGGGCCCTTTCTCTTAACTCCGCTTCTGGAAGACCTCCTGCAAACGCCGGCAGTTGGGAGAGGGAAATCCTTTACCCCCCCCCAAAAAAAACCCAACACCCCACCTCCCCCCATGTGTTCTGAGATTGCACGTGTGTCTGGAAGACCTTCGAGCACCCGAGGGTCCTGCTGGCCACGGGAAGCTTTAGCGTATGTGGACTGGATAGCCAAGAGACAGGCCGCCCTCCCCCCAATCCCCGATATGATCTGGGATGTGCGGTGTTTGCACATGTTTTAATGGATGTGCAGACGGTTGACAGGATGGATGTGCAGGTACCCCTCGTGCATTTTTATGCTTCTTTCACACCTTGCACTGGGTGGTGGTTCTCCCTTCCCCATTCTCCCAAATGTAAGGAGAGAAAAAGGGGAGTAAACCCAAGTTGCTGTGTCTGTGATTAAGCTGGGTTTTCAAACTTCAGGTGCAAGTAGTGTGTCTTAGTTGTTTGGTGTGGAGAGCTTGGAGCCACAAACATTTTGTATATAGTCTTCTGTTACATATTAGCCAGTGGCTTAATTGTCCTTGCTCTCCTAATGAATTAGGTGGGGCCCTGCGAAATGCTTGAAGCTGTCTAACTAGGTTGCTCTGTGGCATAGTTAAAGAAGTAGCAATAAATACTATAAACAATGTAAATTGTATGTTAAAGAAAATTTCTGCTGTTTCCTTTCAGCCTGATTTAAAAAACAACAACCCCAAAGTTAAATTGTTGTAAGGAGATGTTAATAGGCTTGTGTCTTTGGGGACATGCATCAGAGTAAACAACAATGAAAGCATGGCTGTGTGGACATGCGATGCAGCCTTTGATCAAGCCACAGTTCTTCAGCCTCAGTTTTGCAAATATAAAGAAAAGATAGCAGTATTCTCCTTCACATGATGTGTTTGAGGGTATATGCAGTTAAGTTGTATATTGCTTATGTTAAATAAGAAGAGTGGTGATAATGTATGCAGGGTGTATTGGGAGGAGTACTGATCTATTTGGGTATGGGCCAGTAAGTGACTGACTTTCTGGTAGATGTGTTTAAGATCATGCAGAAGTTTTTTTTAGTACTGTGATGTCTCTCTTAACCCAGATGTTTTGCAGTACTAAAAACATAGTGGTGTTTTTTCCCCTTTAAAAAAACCCCAATAATTCCATAAAACAACTGAACAGTTAACATCTACATGGGGGCTTCAGCTAAGTTTATTCAGAGTAACCCCACTGAAATGAATGGCCTAACAGTCATGTTAAATAATTTCAGTGGTTCTACTCTGAACATAACTTAGTTGAATACAAACCCCAGATTATCTAACTCAAGAGTCGAACCAGATTGTTATGGGAAAAGTAGATTAAAGGTGATCAACCCCAGAGTCGGTCACGACTGGACGTAATGGTCAGGGGTCCCGTTACCTTTTTAGTTCAGTTGAAGTTGACATAAATATATAATTATTAGCAGAGAGCAATCTAGTTATTTATTATAGATATATTAGCATTACAGTGGTACCTCGGGTTAAGTACTTAATTCGTTCTGGAGGTCCGTTCTTAACCTGAAACTGTTCTTAACCTGAAGCACCACTTTAGCTAATGGGGCCTCCTGCTGCCGCGCCGCCGGCGGAGCGTGATTTCTGTTCTCATCCTGAAGCAAAGTTCTTAACCCGAGGTACTATTTCTGGATTAGCCGAGTCTGTAACCTGAAGCATATGTAACCTGAAGTGTATGTAACCCGAGGTACCACTGTATATATGTGTGTAAATGTACAAAATAAATTTGCATATATAAAATCAGCATTTATAAAACATTCTAGGGTGTTCAAAACACTACATATGTGCTATTTCAACATTTTGTGCAATGACCCTGAAAGGTAAGTAAGGATATTATTGTGCCCATATTGAAGATTGTGTGTCTTTATATGCATGTGCCTTATGCCAACTGGGAAATGTATGGCTTAGAAACATGTAATCTTAGGGATGTCCCTGCTCACTTCACCAGCTCTCAGATCATTCTTAAGTTTATATGGATTGTGGATTCAACTGTCAGTTGTAATTTCTTATGATGTCATGCAAGCATTGTTTTCTTGAGTATGGATATAAGGTTCAACATCTATGTTTCTGTCAGATACTTGCTAATCTACACTCCACTGTATTGCAGATCACCTTTTAATAAATATATATTTTAGCACTTTTAAAAAGGTTGCTTTTTTCACATTTCTGGTGTATACTAATGATAGTAAAACTGATAGTCGGAGGCTGCAATCTTATGCACACTTCTGTAGATGTAAGCTCTGTTGAAGTCACTGGGACTTACTTCTGAGTAAACATGCATACGATTACATTGAAAATCGGACTTCAGTGCTTTCTGTGAAGTAAGTATTAACCACTTTGTTCTTTGGTTCTGATAATGTTTTTCATACGTCTCATTTAATTTGAGATTTTAATTGAACATTGAGTCTAATAGGGCTTACTCCCAATTAAGTGAGCACAGGATTGTGCTATAACTACTTTTTACATAAGCGTAGAAGAACGCAGCTTCAGAACTTGGGTAACTTCCTGGACCAGCAGGATACTTCTCAAATCTCACCATGTTTTAACTCTTGGCACCAGAGTTTATGATTCATTTTATAAGAAAGTCAATTGTTGGCAAGAGAGGGGCACTCAAATATAACTCCATCCAGAGTTTTCATCTTTCCAAATTGCCATAGTTATTATAGTCAGATAAGACTGAAGGGGGAAGGGTATGTGAACTTTGAACCTGTCAGCAAAAGTAAAACACAGAGCAGTAACAATTTTAAAACTTCAGACCAACATCAACAGTGGAAGGCAGACTGAAATAAAAAAGGTATTTATGGCCCATTTAAAAGAGGCTGAAGAAGCTGGCAAATAGGGGTTGGTTCATTCCATGAGGTGGCGTTTCACAGCAGAGAAGTTTAATCTTGACTGTGGGTCTGCAATAAAGGGCTCTGTGGCCAGTTTTAGAGGTTGTATATGTAGTCCTTCAAACAATCTGGTCTCAAACCATTTAGGCTTTAAAGGGAATAACCACTTTAGTAGAAGAGGTGCAACTGCCAAATCAGACGAAACTGGTAAAGGCTGTCCTAGGAACAATGCAACCTGCACTGCCATAGATAATATAGAATTTGAGAGGAACTCCCAAGCTGTATGTTTGGCCTTCAGGAGGAGTGCAATACCATCCATTATTAGTTATGTTTAGGGAACAACCATTTTGCATGAGACTGCTGATGTGTGTGCTGCTTTCAACCCTGGAATGGGACGGGGGCAGAACAGACTTAAACACAACGGCTGACTTGTGCAGTGACTTGGAACGCATCTCCTGTTCAAATGGGGAGATGCCTGTACTTCACCTAGATCAGAAGATTTATATTCCCACACTTCCTCTGTCTAATCGCAGCTTGCTCTCATCCATCACACTTCCAGACGCCTTATACTGCTTCCCTGGGACCAGCAGATGCAAATGAGAGCCAGAGCTGTGTTGATTAAGACAGGACAGGGATTCTTTAGCTAGTATACCCCAATTTTTCCATATTGCAAGGGGATTAGTAGGTGATCTGTGGCTATAGGAATTCTCTGCATTCCTTGGGGTGACTATGGGAACTGAAGGACTATGGCTAAGGTTTTGGCAGTCTGTTTCTTACCTGTGAGCATGCTTTGCTTTGGAGTTCTAGTTGCAACTTGGAGTTTTTGGTGAGTGTTTGGTTTTGTTCTGAAGTGGAGTAACTGTAAGAGGTCTGAGATCATAAGTGTTATCCATTTGCTCTTTCCTGGATGCTTGGGTGTCAGCCTTGGCTGTTTCTTATTTTGTCTAAAGTACTTTCTTTGTATAGTGTCATTACACCACTGTTCCCATCACCAAGTTTCCCTTAGCCTCTTGTATGCTAACAGTTCTGAAATCCATAGACATAGCCCATGCCACTCATCTTAATTGGTTGGGATGTATACCTTTGTTTACTCTAGCATTTAAATATTTATTACTTGTGGCTATAGACCATTCCAAGAGTATCCTATACAGTACTCACATTGTGAGAGAGGATAGTATAATGTGGCTCTCCATTCACTCCAGTGAGAATGTTTTTATTTATACTAGCTTTGTAGGTCTAACTATGCTAGACGAGGATGCAGGAACAGTGCCTGAGCTTCAAGATTAAGCTGGCCACTACTCTGATCCTCCTCCAGTATGTCTTCATCTTTACCTGTTATACTGTGCTGACTTAACAGTATTGTAATGTCACCAGTGTTCGAAGTTTGCCAGGCATGTTTTGCTACTGGAGTGGGTCCAATTGCGACTACATGGAGACATCTAGATGCCAGGTTGGCAACTGACATCTCTATCAAGCCAGCTGACTCATACACAGTCCTCCGTAATCACATCAAGGAAAGTAAGTGCAGGGCTGACTACAGATACATTTGAATGTGCTGCAGACTTTCCACAGACCACCCAAATGGAACTCACAAACCATAGTTTAAAAACCTCTGCCTTAGTCTGTAGGTAATATCATTTCCATTTCCACTGTGTGTGTTTCTCCTTATTGCATACTTGAACAAGTGAACTGTTTGTAAGAGCAAGCTACAGTCAAGCAGTGTAGTTTAGATCATAGAATTGTAGTGTTGGAAGAGACCGCGAGGGTCATCCAACCCCCTGGCAAATAGACATTCTGTTGTGGCGACCGTAACCTAGGTTCAAGGTGCCATTTGGCACCTAGCTTATATAACTGAGTTTCTAACACAGAATGTCATTATGCTATCACAACTTCACAGTGCTGGTGTAACTTGGAGTAATGCCAGCACAAGAGATTACATATTAATTCCATTGTCACATAGGCAGTATAACTCAAGGACTAGGTTGCATTGTTAATTTGTTGAGAATATCAAAATTATTTGGTTTGTGAAGTTTCTCACTAAGTAATCTGTTTGAATTACAAATACATGTTGGAAGTGCAATCCTGAGTACCTACGGCAAGAGCTAAACTAAATTTGTCTTGTTTTAATATCATGCCCTAGATTGTGTCCATGCTATCCCATTGTTTAAACTGAGAAATGTAAGTTAGAAATACTGCAGTTCTCTTTTGGCTAGTTTGATAAAACCAAACACCTTGGATATAATTTTTTAGAGAAAGAAGTTCTGTATTTGTAGCATTTTATTATTTGAAAAGTTCTAAAATTGGTAACCAAAAACCGTTTAGAACCATCAGAACATTAGCTTGTCTGTGTAAGTGGAGTTAATGTTTTTCTGTTGCATGCTGAGCTCTGTAAATATGTTTGCTACAGTGTGGCATGTTCTGGTGAATTCTGAGTGATAACAGTTTAGTTATTGTGAATTCCAAATACAGTGTGTACAGCTGTACAAATTCCAGAAGAGCAACTATGTTAATTTTGCAATAAAAAAGAAAATAAGCATTGGTGACTGTTTGTGAACATTTGTAGTCAAGAGTCAGTGGTTTCATTTGCATGTAAGGCAAAGCCACCTGTGCTAAAACATGCATGAGTATAGTTTGTGTTTTTTGTATAGTTTTTAGCAAATAAATTTGGCAGGCTGACACTAGTCGAAGTTAGGCAGATTAGATGGTGTGTGAGTGGTGGCAGCATGTTGGTGCTATCTTGCTCCACACTTAGTTAAGAGGGGGAACAAACCACACAGTGACCAGCCCAGTCTCAACCAGCACCTGTGGTTTGTTTCTCTCAAATAAACCACAATTGGGAAGCTAAGAACAAACCTTGGCTTCAGATCAAGAGAAATAAACCACAAGTGTTGGTTTGGACAAAACACTAAGCCAGCCATTCTGTGATTTGTTTCTCTGTTCAAGGAAATGAGAAATGCTTGAGCATGTTAACAGTGGCCAGCATTGTGTCTGAATGCAGTTAGTTTCTGAGAATGAAACTTATTGAGAAGTGGAATACAACTGTAACTCATGTTTATGCACAAATGGGAGGAAAAACCAATTTGAGAAGGTGGAAATAGAACTAAATAGGAATGCAAATATTTTCTAGGGTTGTTGTAGGTAATTTGAAAGTACAAAAGTGTTCAGTCAACTCCACAGGTTGGCTGATGTATGTTTTCCCTGGGTCCAAGTCTAGCGTTTTTTTCAGTTTGCTTCTGTTGTAGGTTTATGAGTTATAAGTCATTCAGGTGTGTGTATTAAATTTCAGTGAGGACTGGGGCATGTTTGGTCCCATAAGATATTGTGTTCCTTGGAAACTCATGCTCTCTGAAGTTTGGAGAGAATTGTCGAGTTCCCTTGCCAGGAATTCTTCCCTTGCACTAGGAGACTGCTGTCCTGGTGTAGGGGGTTGTGTGGCAGTCTGGCAGGCTTTTTGGCATGGAAAATGTTACCTGAAGCAAAAATGCTTGAAAGCCACTAGAGAGTGACTTGTGTGCTGTATTCCAGCTGGTAACTGAAGGAATGTATTTCCGTTATTTAAACTTAAGGTTAAACAACAATACAGTGGTACCTCGGGTTACATACACTTCAGGTTACAGACTCCACTAACCCAGAAATAGTACCTCGGGTTAAGAACTTTGCTTCAGGATGAGAACAGAAATTGTGCTCTGGTGGCACGGCGGCAGCGGGAGGCCCCATTAGCTAAAGTGGTGTTTCAGGTTAGGAACAGTTTCAGGTTAAGAATGGACCTCTGGAACGAATTAAGTACTTAACCCTAGGTACCACTGTATAGCCTGTGCTTGAAGATGCACAACCTTATATATTGTAACGTAAAAAGAAAAAAAAATGGGGAGGGAAGACACAAGCAATCAGATTATTGCATCCTCATTTTCATGGGTGTTGCATTCTGGGTTATAGTGCACGTACGTTCCGCCTCCACCCACTCCCAGGACTGAAAATGGTGTGCACATCAGCAGTTGCACGTGCCTTGAACACACACAAAGTGGGAGTTGCCTGTACTAAGGAGAAGAAACTTTAGCTCTGTTTGGGGTTTTGGGCCATTGGTTCATCTCTTAATCATGTTCAAAGCTATTTGCCATTCACTAAATAGTTGAACCATTGGTGTCCAGAAAGTTAATTTATTGTACGAGCTCAGATTAGCACTGAAGGTAAAGTAGAAATAAATGAAACCCTTTTGAAATTCCAGTCAAGGGGTTATACGATAGCAATGGGGTCATGAACAGTTCTACCAAACACTGTCCTGTATCTAAACTGGAAGAGCTGCGGCTGAAACTTAAAATGTGGCAGCTTTGAAATGAATGAAAGTTAGGACCAAACAAAGAGGCACAATGCTGGCTTTAAATGTAGGTAGGCTCATTTACCACCCACTATAGCAGTAATTTTTGAGTACACATTCAGAAGAAATATTTCAAATTCCTAGATGCTACTACTAAATTGTACGAGCTCAACATTATTTTTAGCCTATTTGAATTCTTCGGTTTGGTGTGAACCTAGTGTAATGTTTTCTCACTGGGAGTGCTTCTGGAATGCTGTTTCTTGCATGTGAGTCTTTGCTGGAAAAATCTATGTGGCCTTTTACTTCCCTGTGGGTTTGCACATGAGAGTCTTTCTAAAAACACTCCCTTGGAAGAAAATCTTAGAATCTACTCTTAGCGTACTGCTCAAAAGTTTAAAACTCAGATTTTCAGCAAGTTGTGCAAGCTGGCAAAGGCAGAGATTTGTCCTAGTGGGCCTGTTTAGATATTAGATGTTGGAAAATTACAGACACGAAAACATTGATTTCTGATTACATAAACTCATAGAGTGGATTCTTTTTGAGCACCCCAGGATGTTGATTCTGTTACAGCCATGCTGTGTCTGCTGGATTTGTCTTATTAACTTTGTTGTGTCCTATGAGAAAATTTATCTGAGTTATTTTCTGTGTGTCAGTTTAGCGCCTGCTAGTAAAACAGAATGCTTTTAAAAAATGCATCTTTCTTAATTTATAATTTATTACGCTGTTTTTGTATCATGATCCTCCTCCAAACAGGAGCACAGGGTGACTAACGACATAAAGGTATATAGCAATACATTTAATAAAACAATACAGAACTGAAATCACTTACAAAGCTTAGCAGCAATAGTCAACCACCTCAGCTGCTCCAAGAGATGGGCATGGCAACTCATGGAATCTTTGGCAGACCTGAACAAGAATCCAATAATTTTGCACATTCCCTCTGGAATGCAATGCTTGGTTAAATGTTAATGGGATGATGATCCATGCTGTTCTGTTGTTCAAATTGTTCCTTTACATTTGGCATGATTTGACGACTTTCCATGAAAGTTAATTGTCAGCACGTAACATTGGCTTGGTAAGTTCACATGCCCACTTTCACAGTGTAAAGAGACTATGAAACTGACTTGCCAACTGAATGTGAGCTTGTGTGGAGCAGTAAATCTGAAAACTCAGACATTTTGAGTTTTGGATCCAGTTGAAAGGCTGAAAAGAGATCACTGGTTGGCAAATCAGTTCGGGGGATTTAGGGTGTGGCAGCTCAGAGGCAAGTATTTCCTGCTGTTTTTCTTGCTTCTCCAGCCTTGTAATACCTGCTCAGTTGTTCCCATGTACATAAATTGAATTGTACAGATGTAAGTTTCCAGTAATCATCCAAAAGGAACAGACTGTTTCTTTGGAATTTGCTTTGCTTGGGGACGTGAATAGAATGAAACTATGTTTGGTTCATTCATAAAAACCTTTAAACAATGGTTGGGCTCATGCTAGAATAGCCTCTTGCTGTGTTGTGAACAAGTTATCCCATAGGGAGTTCCTAGCTTCTCCTAGAGTGCTCTGGATTTTTAAATTGAAAATTTCAATCCTCAGCCTTCACTACACCAGTGGAGTAAAGTTGATACTACATAGGTAAATTTTATATTTAAAGACAGAAGCCACGTGCAATGATAGTATACCATGAACAGAAGCAGAGCACTGCTTGCAGAACATGCCAGCAGTGCAGAATACTGGAGGAAGAACATCCAGCACTCCTATTTTGTAGGGGTGCTGCTTCTTCATCACTCATCACACTTACTATAAGATCATTTGTTCTGAAAGGACCAGTTACAATAAGCAGGAGGAGGCAGGAGAGTGGCTGCTAGGCACATATCCCGGCTTGCCCCTGTGTAACAGATGACACTACTGGTAGTCTATTTATTTTACAGTGTCAATGCAGTAAGCCTCAGCTTACACAGGGGGTATATTCTGGGATTCATGCCTAAAGCCAAAATTGTGTATAATTGAAACACATTGGATGTAGTGGCAGGTATAATTGTCTTTCCCCCCAGATACCCACTCCCATCCAACCCCCTTTTAATTCTTTTAATTCTTCCAAGCACGTAGAGCTGAATGCACACAAGTTTTATCTGCATAAGTTGCAGGCTTACTGTGTGCCACCTTTTCAGGAGCTCTTCTTATGAGAAATGTATTTGGTGCAAGAATACCCGTGAGTATCCCACATGTTCGTTGCCTCCAGTTAGACATTGCCTCCAGTTAGACATCTTGTCCCTAGAAACTGATAATATACATTTCTCTTATTAATCTCTTATTATTAATCTCTTATTCTCTTATTAATTCTCTTATTAATCTTGTTGACTGTGTACCCTACAAACCTGTATTTCAGCAATTAAATCTGATGTGGGACAACAATTAGCTGTTAAGCTACTATATGAGAGAAGGTCGGTCCAGGAACCATAGACTTAACATTGAAATTGGAACGGCCTCTATAAACCAAAATTCCCATTTGAGATTTTCACATTGCACATATAAAGCGCCAAATATAGAACACTCAAGTATACAGGGGTGATAAGAAGAGACTGTGGAGGAATGCTTCTCCTCTGTGTGCTGCACTTCTGCAGACTGTTCAGAAAAGGTGAAATACCAAGTTGTTGTAAACTTCTTAGGTTGAGCTGTGAAATTCTTCAGGGGAATGCTAAAAATTCTATTTTTATCTGTTGCTACCAATAATGTCAATAGTTGAAATCAACAGAAAATAGCTATTTCTTGGAATGTAATAGATACTGAGTGCTTTTATTTTTTATTTTTGCATTTGGAGTGCTCCTGTCTGTTCTTCTGTAAACTAGTGTTTGTGCCCTTTTTCTTATTCTAAGTATGTAGGTATTTTGCATGTAGTGTTGCAACATTGCCTTCACAATCACTTGCTCAGTGATCAGTTTTACAAATGTGCAAGAATGAAATTGATGATGTATGTCCTCCTTTAATGCTTTCAAATAAAGAGAAAATACCTAAAAGTAATGTTAAATCTTTTTTAGATTTCTAGCCAGTTCTGTTTCAGGTATTTTGGTCAGACAGTACTGTTTTATGTATTCGTTCATGAATCACATCTCTGCCAAAGAGCACCTAAAGCAACTTGCAGCCCTGAAACATAATACAGTCACTTTAAGAAATTCTAATCTTATCATTGAAAACACTAGTAGCACAAACTTATCATAAAAATAGTACAAGAAACTTAAAGCTAGTCTGCAGACTAACATTTTTCTTAACAGAGCATAAAGATGAAACAGCAACACAGTTTTCATTAAAAGCAGTGGTAAATCAGTCATATAACACAAAAAGCAGCAGAATAAAATAAAATCCCATTAGAACCAAATACAAAAATAGTACACATTTAAAATATCAGTGTAGAGCTATCAAATACTGTACTAATTTAATCTGGTCACTAAAGTTCAGAAGGATTATGATGCCTATGTTTTGGAGAGTTCTGGGGCAGCAAAACTAATGAATGCCCCTGTGCCATGGTTGTACAGGCTAGGGACTTGATCCTCAAGCCTGATTATGACCAAATTTCAAATAACATATGACCTAGCTACCACTTCACCACAGAACTTCTACTCTACATACCTGTTTCAAACCTGCTGTGTTGAAGGCCTTGTAAACCCAGGCACACCTGAGACCTGAGACACAACAAAGAAGTGCATGTGTGGCTTGCTGGTGGCGGCAGCAATTGCAGCGCTCCCTGCTAGGGTGAGAGCTTCCTGGGCTTGCTGGTTGAACTATAACAAGACGGCTAGCACAGTGTGGTGCCCTCCAGGTGCTGTTGGACTCCAGCTTCCATTATCGCTGACCATTGGCTGATAGATGGAGTTCAGCAACATCTGGAGTTGTCTACTATGCTATATATTATTACTTGTTTCTATTCTATAGCAAATGTAAATATATTTGACTGCTGATTTCTCCTCCCCTCCTCCTCTGGTGACTAACACATAGTGGCCTGCATCCAGAGTTCCTGTGAATGTAATTTGCTTACAGGAACCTACTGCTAGAGGAAGCTGGTGGGGAGCTGATTTTTTTTTGCTGATTCTTCCTTCTCCTTGCCCCCTGAATATCTGCTCTGGAGATTTGGAGATCCCCTCTATGTCAGATAATGTGGGGGATTGATAGGGGGAATTGGAGAAAATTGCCTCCCTTTCCTCCATGGGGAGCATCCGTTGGATTGCATTCCCTTTTGCAATAAACTTTTCTGTTTGCAGAACAGTAATTTGTGTGTTTCGTTATTGTCTTGTCCTCATATCAAAATGTAGGGCAAATGTCTGTTTTCTTGACATTTATAGCCGATTCCCAGTGTATGCACCGTGAGCAAAGGACACTTGATGTATCATAACAGCTTTAAGAGTCCTGCTGGATCAGACCATCTTGCCAGCATTTTGATTCTCACCAGGGCTTGGCAATATCAGGATTTCAACATCATGATATATCACCAGCTATATAGCAATATAGCTATAGCAATATAGCAATATATCATGATGTCTGAAAATAAGGAGGGAGAAGGAATTAAGGTGGGGAAGCAGCAGCAGCAGCTGAGTGTTGATTCCTAGATTTGTATTGCTCTCTCCATATCAGCCCTGCAATAGCCAGGCAGCTACACCACAGGGTTCTTTGCTCCTGTTGTGCATACCAGTGTTAGAAACTCGGATATATAAGCTAGGCGCCAAAATGGTTAAACCACGGTTACAGTTGCCAAAACGGAATGCCTAGTTGCCATTTCTCGGCAAGACAGCTCTATAAAGTCGTATTCTTCAAATGATTTACTGACTGTAATTATCAGTTTAACATCGGGTTAGTTCAGATGGCAACCTTGAGCTAGGTTAAGAATTTTGAGAACTTAAAGGAGAAAAGTCACTTGATCCAGGAACAGTCCACATATATATTGGCCTATTCCTGCCTTTTTTCTTAATGCTGACTACTGCTGCTCAGGCTGCTCAGAAAAAGAGTTTTAGAAATTCATTCTGATTGTGCAGATAAAATATATCTGATAGAATTCTACAGGATGGGTTATTAATGTGTGAAAACAGTCTCCAGGTATGTACCTCCTGATGCCCAGGCATCTTCACTTGGTTTAAAGTGGTTTTGGACTGATTTCGAACACTGCTTTCAATGAGTGTAATTCAGATGGGAATGCTAGTGAATTTATTTATACCATGCACCCCTTCCGGTACCCTCTACTACTGAACTGAGCTATATTGATGGTGGTAGGAATAATGATGGTGGGCCCAGCTAGAGAACTGGCATTTGTCAAAGTTTGCCCTGGGTTTAGGAGGGGCGGGGTTGGTGGAGTGATACCATCTCAAAGCAAGAATAAGAAACTAATCGGGCATCTCACATCCTCTCCTGTCAGTAAGTGGTGATGGCTATAGCAACTGGGTCTAAGGGAAATGTTGAGAAGCCTGAGGTAATGGGTTCCAGTAAGGAACCGCTCACATACGTGTGTTACACTGATAGGTTGTATACCAGCACTTTGCTGCTTCACAGCAAAAGGGAACTAGCTTTGATTGCATAAGACCTTAAGTGTCCTTAAGTGTCACATGGTGACCTCCAAACCCATATTGGGAACATGCAGCAGTTTATTACTCTGTGGAAAAGTCCCCTATGCACTTGGGGAATATGTCTAATGCTTTTTAGTAATGTTTTTTAAACGAGATGGTTTTAAAAACTCCCATAGAAATTGTCGGGACATAATTTTAAAACCTTAGTTGACAGTTTCGTCCATTATCTGCAAATAGCTGGTGAGAAAGTCCAAAATGGAAATTGTGCATTATTTGAAAATTTGAGATGCATTAATTTATTACAAGATGATTTAGGGATTATTTTAGCTGAAAAAACCAAAAGTAAACAAAAGGTGGTGTCAAAGTGTCAGTCTTTGACTTGTGTTTTTGTTACGGGACTTTTAGTAGAAAATGTAGGAGCAGTTGTCAAACATGCAGCACCTGATGTTCAGTCTTTCTTAAGTTTTCCATCCATCTTGGTGTTCTTTGCTATGGCATTTGGATTTAGTGTAAAACTGTTTGTGCAGTTAGTTCTCCAAGATGTGTAGTTGTAACCTTCCAGCCCATAGCTCCTTCTTGGCCTCTGCCAATAGAATAAATTATGTAGCTTATTCTATATGCATAATTTTGGAGGTTTGTTTCACACAGAGGATGTTTGCAAACCCAGCCTTAGCATTGCTACACTTCTTTTCCGACAAAATGCTAAGTGCCACTGCCTGCTTTTCCAGCTTTGTGGTTGCCTTGTTTAGAACATCCCACTGATCACTCAGATATCTCTTTGTGCACATTCCCACTATTACAGGAAGACCACAACTTTTATGTTAATCCTTACTTAGCATTAATGAACCTCTGTTCCCAAAGCCTAATCTGCCAGCCTTGCAAAATAACTTTGTAATCCTATCTGCCCTTTAACTGATACACAGCCACTCTGTGCTTTCTTCCTTGTTTTCTCATCATAACCCTGTATTTTACTCCTTCCCTCCCCTACCTGTGAAAAAGACTACAGTATTGGAGCACTATTGTAATAGCTGACTTCATTATTGTTCGCTATTTATGGGCATACTTATAACAGAATTCTTGGGGCAGTTTACTTTGGGGAATAAGCCAAATTAAAAATTAATAACGAAAACTATAATATGATGTAGCTGAAAACCCAGGTAGCAGAGAGTAAAACAATTAAGAGCTAAAAGAGATTTAAAACACCCTGTGCAGTAGCTGATTTAAAAGGCCTGGTGGCAGGACAGCCCCAGCATTCTCAACTGTTTGCAGAAGGACAATGACTAGTCTCTTTAAAGTCCAAGGGACTGGGCTCTTAAAAATCCAAGGGATTGCCAGAGCAGAATATTATTCTGGCATAACGTGAATCTTTTATTGGCAGAGAGTCTGAAGTACACTGATTTGGAGAATTTCTAACATGTTGGCAATGGCTCTTACTTGATAATTGCAAAAATAATAGTAAGCTGAACATTGCTGCTCCTGACAGAAACTTATTTGAAGAAATAGTGAGATGATTATTGCACATGCATTTTATTTTCATTGGACTCATAGTCTGATGGAAAAGGAGAGCAAAAATGATGTGGTATGAGAAACAGTTTTCCTATTCAGCATCCATTTCCTCCAAATCAAAGTTTTAAAAGCTATTACAGTTTTAAGTACTCTGCAAAATGTAGTTGGAAGGACAGTTTCTACTGAAAAATTACAGAGCTGATCATTTTCTACCATTACTTTTCCCAGATTTTTTAAATAATATAAACATTCACATTGCGCCATTAGAGCTCAAAGCTGCAGTAATTTTTTCCTGTGCCAAAATCTAGCATGTTCTGAAATGATAGGCATGGTAGGGTTTAGAAAACTTTTAGTGCAGCCAATTAAATATCAGTTATCAACTGATTATGATTTTGCTTCATATATTAATACTGACTCTTCCTGTGTTCAGGCTTTTGTAGACAAAATCACACCATCTACATGCAAGAGAGAAGTACAGGCTTGGAATAATTCAGAGTTACACCCAAGTTCAAAAATTATGCAGGGAAAAAGCCCTAAGGGGTAAAAGAGCCCCTGAACATCTCCACAAAAACTCAGTTTTGTGGAATGCTGAGAGGAGGCAAACCCTGACAACCTGGTGGAAGAGAGAGATAGAATGGAGTGCTTGGAACATGTGGACAAAGACATTATAGATCGTAGATATAGGTAACTAATTAGTAAGAACCATTCTCTGAGCTAGGAAGTGACCTATTCAATATTGAGATGTTTCTTCTATGTGAACTTAGTTGCGGTGTTGCAGGAATCAGCATTGACACAGTGGGATTCCCCGTGCCCTCAGTGCCATCCCCAAATCTGCTCTGAGGTGTTGGGAGGCACCCAGAACAGATTTTAGGGGGCGCAGTGGGAGGAGAAGGGGATAATGTTCTATTACGCAACGAGAAATCCTTACATTGATGGGACGTTCACCTTAGGACTATGTTGAATACAACCCCTAATGTATATATGTTGCCTTTAGATTCTTGTTCAACACCTGGCAATAGCTAAGGCATATTGTAAAAAATGTCTAATAATTGAAACTTAAATGGATAATAGTCACAATAATCAGAATTTTATATTTTTGTTTCTCAGGTGCTGGTGATCAGAATCTCTTCAGTTCTCTGTATCCAACACTTTCTCAGCAACTCCCAAGAGAGCCCATGGAATGGAGAAGGTAGTTCCACTTTTCTTCATTATATGCATTGGGCAAGGAATCAGTGCAATGATGCCCTCTAGCAGTCTCTTGACAAGACTTGAGATGAGTTTAGAAACTTAGAAGGAATAGACATTGCAAGTTTTCAGAGGTGTGAAGTAGCTCGCAATTAATTGTTACACCTTTTACTTTGTCCTGTTTCATTGTCTTAAAAGTATAACTATTCTGGCTAAAAGTTTTGGGTGGATGCTGCAAACATAATTCCTGTTTCAGAATAGAATATGTGTTAAGATAATAGAAGAATGTAAATAGAAATCACTTGAAAATGAGGGATTTACCTATTCTAACTGTTCATAAGGTTCATGGTAAACAAAAAATGAAATGTCTTCCATTAAAAACTTCTGTAAGTTCAGATTTGCTTTTTGTAAGAGAAGATAAGTTTACACAATTTTTAAATACATTGTACTACTGCATCTGGATTTCTGAACTGAGTATTGCCATCTTACCATAGCCAATATATTTGCCCTACATGCTTTCTTTTTCTCAGCTTTGCTCTGTGTGTAGTAATATCCGTGTTCTATATACTATTCAGATCTTATGGGCGTGCTCCTAAGATGATTCATCTGGAATCTAATTTTGTACAATTTAAAGAAGAGCTACTACCTAAAGAAGGGAACAAAGCTCTTCTGACATTTCCCTTTCTCCATATATATTGGACAGAATGCTGTGTAAGTACGGGTGTGTGTTTTAAAATATGAACTAACAGCTAGGTAATTTGTAGTTAGCTTTTCATTCTCTTATAGTTTGTGGGTGAACTTATTAAACTTATGGGCAAGGGGAGCTCTGTGCCAACTAGAATTATGCCTCATCTAGTTAGCAAAACTAGTGTTAACAGTGTGTATTTAAAGTAAACTGTTGAAGACTCTTTTACAGAGAGATCTGTCAAGTGAAAATACTAGAGGGCCCCCCCCCCCAATTCAGTTTGATAGTTTTAGAACTCCCCACCCTCTGGCGTTCCAGGAAAAAGCATTTCAAGTATGTTTCAGTAAACCTGATGTTGTGTTTAATCTTTTATATCCTTAGGACACAGAAGTGTACAAAGCTACAGTAAAAGATGACATCACCAAGTGGCAGAATGTTCTGAAAGTTCACAGCTCTATGGATTGGTTAATTGTAGTGGTAGAGTGTGATGCCAAGAAAAAAAACAAAACAAACATCCTTCCCCGAACATCTATAGTAGATAAAATAAGAAATGACTTCTGTAACAAGCAGAGTGACAGGTAAGTAATTCTGGAGCTTAAGAATTTTTATTTATTGTATTTGTAGCTGGACAACTTTTGATAGTCTTTCATCTGAGGAAAGGGTGGGGCATCTTGGGCCCTCTTCATGTTGCAGGACTGCAGCTCCCATCATTCTGACCATTGGGTGTACTATTTTGGGCTGGTGAGAGTTGGAATCCACAATGTATCTTAGCAATGTAAGGTTGGACCCTTGTTATATCCAAAAGTATTGGGAAAGAGAAGCTTCAGAGCTCGATCCGTTCCTGCCATTAGAGATGCTGGGGGACTGCTTCAGATATTATGTTTGCATGTTGCCAACATCATAGAAGTCTAGTGCTTGTCAACATGCTTATAAAAACAATTTGGATCCTAGATAACTAAGATTGTTATACTGTCAAACATGGCTTACATTTTGTGTCTTTGTGGCAGCTCTTAGAAAGAATATTTGTTATTACTCTCTGAGTCTCTTCTAAATGATATCATCTAGTATTTATCAACAAACCAATTTTTCCTAGTAAGTTATGAGAGGGTAAAAGATAACTTTGTTCTACAAGTGATCTGATACTTATTCAGGTATTCATGGGCTCCAACTCCTGTCGGCCTCAGTAAGTGACTGGGGATGATTGAAATTGTAATCAAGCAATGTTGGGCTCTCCACAGGTTTCACACCTCTGATTTAAAATTGCTTGCTTATTTTAAGAATGATTCTAATACATGTGAAGTAGTCCTTTAGTTTGTACTTATTTTGTAACTTGGAACACATGCTATAGAACGATATAGTGTGTGAATATGTATACAAGGGCTTATTAGAAACCTGGACATACCACATTAGTTGAGAGGATTCCATACTAGGCATTATTCAGTGCTGCAGTTGCACAAGAACGCTCAAAACAGTTCCCTGTACGTTTGTTTGTTCCTTCCTTCCTTCCTTCCTTCCTTCCTTCCTTCATCCATTCATTCCTATGTTGTTTATATGCCAAAATGGCTTCTACTATTCTACTGCAGCCTCAGTGCTCCCTGAGGGGGCACTCAGGAAAGGCCTGACATGTAGGACAAGAGGAAGTGGGGAATTGGTGGAAATAAGGCAGAGGCAGCTCACTTTTATATTTATATATGTACATTTGTACTCTAGCCTGTCTTTAAAACTCAGACCAATTAGCACTTGGATAAAACATACAGTCATGCTGGCCACATGACCCGGAAGCTGTCTGCGGACAAACGCCGGCTCCCTTGGCCTATAGAGCGAGATGAGCGCTGCAAGCACAGAGTCGTCCGCAACTGGATCTAATGGTCAGAGGTCCCTTTACCTTACCTTTAAAACATACACTTAACCTGCAGTGGAAATAGCTCTTGTTGTTACTCTCTAACAAATCACATAGTTTCTTAGGGTGTAAGTCATTGGTCACAAAGTTGAAGTTCCATGGAGTCCATGCTTAGAAATCATTTGATAGGAAGAAACCACAGGGTTTTGTAACTGGTGAGTGTTGCAAAATAGGCTGGTGAAAGAAAATATTTCAGAATATTTTGAAACAAAAAATAAGTCTATTGGCTTTCTTCCAGTTTGACCACTTTCATAAAACTTTCCAAATGAAAATTCACATTCTTGTTCAACCAGGAACAGAGCAAAGTGGCAAAGATTTAAGTCTAGCTCAGTTGGCAGTGCATGAGACTCTTAAAGAATCTCAGGGTCATGGGTTTGAGCCCCACAGGGGGCAAAAGATTCCTGCATTGCGGGGGGTTGGACTTGAATTCTGTGATTCCTCCTCTGGAAGAAAGCAGGGCCAGCAAGAAATGTCCACTCAAGAGGCTTCTGCCTTTCGGTGGGAAGCAGGGGATGGAATCCAATATAGTGCTAAGGAGAACATTTGGCCAGTGCAGTGATTCCTGTTCTGGCGCTCTCCCAACCCTACAGAGCAGATTTAGGGATGGTGCATGGGAAGGTGGGAGGGTAAGTCCTGTTGTTCAAGTGAACATCCTTGCACCATGGGGCATGTCAATACAGCACTGTTCAAATTTATATTTGTCCTAATGCTACTATGCAGGTCAGGGTGGGATTGCTAATATTAACAGGGCCCCTTTTGAGCTGCCAATAGAGGCCAGGTTTGCTTGGGTCTTGCCATTTTCTCAGCCTTGTCTTTCTCCTCACACTTTGGCACTTAGATAGGAAATAATGATGCACCAAAGCAGCTCGTAATTGCACTCTCCATTGCTAAAGTTGTGTCCTTAGGCAGCACTGTTTTTGGATATCCCTTTGCTGCCTGCTCTCTTATTGGCTTAATCAGAATGGAAAGTTGGATACCCTGGATAACAGGCTGGCCTATTTTGCTAATATTGGGATATTTTTGGAAGGAGGACAGAGCTTGTGTACACACACACACACACACACACACACACACACACATATCATGCCGCATGTGGATATTATTTAGGTACCTCTGAGGAGTTCCTTTTGACCAAACCTCTTCTAAGCACTCTGTGTCCTTTTTCTTTACTTCTTTACTTTATAACACTTCAGTGCAAGTGATCTGTCTTGGGTTTTTGCTCGTGAAAAACCTACAACACAGAAACCTTGAAACTGGGTGGTTCTCCCCTGCAGAGGGGTTGTCGCTTGTTGGCCCCTCCACTTTGTCTTAGGAGGAGCACTTTTTAATCTTTTACATTTGTTTTGTTTTATTGATTTTTTTAGGGTATAATTTTAAAACACCTTGAGACTCTGGTGGTGTGAAGTGATAAAACCATTTCCCCATTATTCTTGCTAAAAAGAAAGTAACCTCCTAGCAAGTCTGGTATCCCATTTGATTTGTCCATTCTTTACCAAAATATTAATTAATCTAGCTCAGTTGGTTAGAGCATGGTGCTGATAACACCAAGGTCGCAGGTTCGATCCCCCATAAGGGACAGCTGCATATTCCTGTATTGCAGGGGGTTGGACTAGATGATCCTCGGGGTCCCTTCCAACTCGTATGATTATACGATTTTATGATTCTTTCCTCCTTACAGATGTGTAGTGCTATCTGACCCCTTGAAAGACTCTTCCCGCTCTCAGGAGTCCTGGAATGCCTTCTTGACAAAACTCAGGACCCTGCTTCTCATGTCTTTTACCAAAAACCTTGGCAAATTTGAGGATGACATGAGAACTTTGAGGGAGAAGAGGACAGAGCCAGGATGGAGTTTTTGTGAATATTTTATGGTCCAGGTATAGTAAAGCAATCTATGGAAAAATAAACCTTTTTAAAACTAGCCTTGTACTGCTTGCATCAAA
Organism: Podarcis erhardii; assembly: GCF_964252035.2. NCBI lineage: Eukaryota > Metazoa > Chordata > Lepidosauria > Squamata > Lacertidae > Podarcis > Podarcis erhardii. The sequence goes on from NC_138508.1 coordinate 58,503,404, forward strand.
CAGTGTGTTTGCATTAAACTGTTTCCTTTAGATTGCATAGAGCTAAAATCATGAGAAAAAGTTTTTGTTTCAGTGTTTGATTTTTCTTGCATGAGTCAATTTAGTTACCTTGCACAGAGCTTATAGAAAAGGGACCTAAAGATGCAAACCAGTACCCACTTTGTACCACCAAGATTAACACATTTTCAAGAGTGAAGACTTTTCTTAAAAATTGGCCCTTGATTTCCTAAGAGTAGTCTTCGGTTATTTTTGCCGGGGCGGGGGAGATACTAAGTACTGTACAATTTTTGTTGCTACAGTTTTGTTGCTTCCATTTTGTTGCACCCTAACTATTAACATATTTTTTCTTTATATATTAAAAGGAAGAATTGGCCTTTGTCTTTGAAATGCTGCAGCAATTTGAGGATGCCCTTGTGCAATATGATGAGCTGGATGCCCTGTTCTCCCAGTATGTTGTCAACTTTGGAGCTGGTGGTAAGTAGTTAAATCAGAAGTGTAATTGAGCATTTCCATGAAGAGATCTGATGACTTTTGCTTTGCAAAATTAAATTCGAGCAATCCAAGGGTGACAAATAATCCACTTGATTGTGTAAACTTTTTATTTCCCCGTAATAAGAAGTGTATTCAACAGAAAACTTTCATACGGATGTGTGTAGCTTAATTCACATTACTTCAATGTGCCAGGTGTCGTTACCTCTCACTGTGTGTGTTTTGCATAGATGGCGCAAACTGGCTGACTTTTTTCTGCCAACCGGTGCGAAGCTGGAACGGGCTGGTTCTTCGTAAGCCAATAGATATGGAGAAAAGAGAACTGATTCAGAACCAGGAAGCCACACTGTTAGACCTGCGCAGTTACCTCTTTTCTCGCCAGTGCACATTGTTGATCTTTCTCCAGAGACCGTGGGAGGTATCTCAGCGAGCGCTAGAACTTCTCCACAACTGTGTGCAAGAGCTAAAGCTCCTTGAAGTAAGTTTATGTAAATTAATCCATCAAGAGATTTAATGCTTAAATTTCCTCCCTGGCTCCTTGTTTGCTCTGGATTATAGAGTGACCAAAAACAGGGGTGGGCAAAAGAGAGATTGGGGTCTGCGGGTAGATTTCTGGGTGATTTGAAGTATGTCAGCAAGGATTCACACTCCTGGTCGTTTAACAATAGCTACAACCAAAAGATATTTATTATTGCTATTATTATTTAAATTTAAAGTCTATTATGATGAGAAATGCTGGTGGAGGTGGGAACCAGGAGTAAAATTTTGTGTGTGAAAGGACTGTGAGCTCAATTCTGTTACTAAAAACAAATTTCTGATCCCAGCCGAGTGTCTGCTCATAGTTTTACATTGCCTCCTGACACTATTTGCATCTGACTTCTTTTTGTTGGGTCTTGGGGTTCTAATAAAAAGACAAACTCAAAGTAAATCCCGCAAACCTGAAGTCTTCCCAACCCTGAGCTTAAGGGTCGTTTAGGGTGGCAAGAACTTGAGCCTCCTTTGGAAAGTGATTAGTTAGTTTGTGTGGAAGTTTGTGGTGTCTGGCAGGAGATGATAGATTGTCCTCAAGACCTGGCTTTGTGTTGCATGCAACCCGCCGTTAAAAGCCGTTAGTACTAATCTATACATTTTTTGCCTTATAAGAATAAACGTTGGGTCTGAACTATGTCTTTGTTGTTCTTATCTTTAGGTCTCTGTTCCTCCTGGCGCTTTGGACTGTTGGGTCTTCTTGAGCTGCTTGGAGGTTTTGCAGAGAATAGAAGGTTGCTGTGATCGGTCTCAGATTGATGCCAATGTCTCCCACACAGTCGGCTTATGGAGTTACGCCACTGAAAAGGTAAACAAAGGGAGTTATGCATGTTGCCAAACTGTCAGTGGTAAAGTTTCGTAGTTACAATCACAGTACAACTTTTGTTTAATGGGAGATAGGCCAATATGATACTGAAGTTCTGCTTCTAACGGATCAGACAAATGTTTGCAAGGTCAGTGCACTCATTTTACTACTTAACCAAACACTGTACCAGGATACATTTGACTAACTACATTCCCAGATAATGAACTTTTGTACTTCTTGCATCAGTCTAGCTGACAATCTTCCCCCCCCCCCAAAGACCCTGGCATGTGCATACAAATGTAGTTTTTCATGGGTACACTGGGTGAGGGGATTAGCCCACCTGCTCAGCATGGCAGTCTGTTCTCCACATCGTACACTGGACAATTGTATTTGCATAGGGGTGTACATGTCTGCAGTCCAATGTGTGTAGGACCTATAAGATACATGATGCAGTTGGATCCTTCATGTGACAAACTCCATGTTGGGATATGACTGGTTGAAACAGGGGAATGGGTTTTTACATGATTATGCAGATTAGGCAAATACTGTGAAGCATTTGGTTGGTTACTGTTTCGGAAAGAATGCAGAACTAACAGACTAACTCAGTATGGTAGTTCTGTTGCAGGTGCCCTGTAAGATTTTGGATGTGTTGGGGCGGTGATGCATACATGTGACTTATAACATTGTTTGAAATGAATCTGTCAGGTTTAAGACGGTTTCTTTCATCTGGTATCCCACTCTTACCAGTTGCTCACATTTATTTTCTGGAAATATAGATGTTATTCGCTGGAAAGACAGAAACTTAGCAGCTCTTGAGGCGTTATGATTGTCAAAATAAATTTGTAAGGTGTTGCAAGACTCTTTGTGTGACTTGGGAGTTAAAAATGTAGCCAGTGTTTTCACATTTCTCTTGTCATGAAGTACAGTGTCAGAACTTTATATTTCTGCAGTTGAAGTCCCTGGGTTACCTATGTGGTCTTGTGTCAGAAAATGGGCCCAACTCAGAAGATCTTAATCGAACAGTTGATCTTCTAGCGGGACTTGGAGCTGAACGCCCTGAAACAGGTATTTACAGAAAATGTTTTATGAAACTATGTGAAGGCCCAATAAGTTCTCTTGATGTCAGTCATGCTTTTGATGGACAACTATTGTTTGCTTCAGTATTTGCCAAAGTTATCCATCTTCAGAGACAGTTGGCTACTGAAATGTTCATACTGAAAAGGGATTAATATTCTCCACAATGCATGTAGCTGGACCATTTTTGAATACCACAGAAATTCTTTTATGCTATACTTACTGGAGTGGTGGACAGGAAGTTTGTAACTCTGTAGTCAAATAGCATAATGATGCTGGTAATTAGAGTTTCTCGTTATGTGTTTGATGTACTATCCCTTCAGATAACTGTGTGTAGCCGCTGCTTGTTTTTTAAATGACACTTTTAGTCTTGCTGTACAGTGAAAATTTAAAAGATCACCATTTTCTTTGAAAATAAAGAGTAGAACTGTGTTCCTGTTAACATAAATAATAATACAATTGTAGAGTTGGAAGGGACCCCGAGGATCATCTAGTCCAACCCCCTGCAATGCAGAAATAGACAGCTATCCCATATAGGGATCAAACCTGCAATCTTGGTGTTATCAGCACCATGATCTAACCAACAGAACTAATTTTTTTGCACTTACAGAATATTTGATATATCAGCTAGATGTGCTAAAATAAGAGCAAATCAAAGCCCACATTTGAGTCTGAATCATAGATAGAAAACCCCAGACTTGCCTAATGTTAATATCTTGGTTCTTTTAAATATAGCACAGGATAAAGTGCAGTGTGGTGTCTTCCTGCATTAATTTTAGTTGCCTTTTGAAAATGGAAGTCTTACATCTGTCCTATTTTATTTTTGAAGCCAATACAGCACAATCTCCTTATAAGAAACTGAAAGAGGCCTTATCATCTGTAGAAGCTTTTGAAAATCACTACTTAGTAAGTATGCTATATATATTCTGCATGTAGACTTTAAATAAGAGAACAAAATATTATAGAGTGTATAATATATTGAGTGTAGTCTTCAGTCAATATTTGCAGCAGAATACTATACTAGTTTAAGAAATAGTATAGGCTCACCATCAGTGTCGGGAGGGATCTTCAAAGTTTTGATTCAAAATGGCAGCCAGCACCCAAAAGTTGGCAAAAACTACTATCCCACCTTGGGAACCCGTGTGGCGAGTTTAATAGTGATATCTCAATAGGTGTCCAAACCTATAGAGAACAAACGGATAGACTTTCAAAAATACATAGCTGATGAAGATAACGAGCATAACATATTTGAATATATGGAGGCTGGTTAAATGTTTGTTTATATAGCTTTTTACATAGTCTCTTGCCCTGCATATTTTGATGCTGAGTGATTATAAAGTCAGTATCTAAATACAATGGTGGAATTCTTGTATGTGTAATTAGCTTTTTAAAATATTTCCTCTAAACTTTCAATAAGTAATCAACAACTTACAACAGTGCAAAAACAAAAACAAAAAACCCAAAGGAACTTTGGAAAAGATCTTTGTGCTCAATCCATTGGATATATGCTTCTGAATATATTAAACATAAAGTTTTGGAAGAAAGAACTGTTGTAAGATAGCTTGTCCTAAAGCCCCTTGTCTTTTCTTTTATCTTATGTAGGATCTTTCCCATGCCACCATTGAAATGTACAAAAACATTGGAAGATCTCGCTCAGCAAAGCTTGTTGGAAAGGATCTGGCAGAATTTTATATGTAAGGAAAACTTTAAATGGCTGCCTTTTAAGGAACAAAACTTTTAATCTGAAAGGGAGAGGGACTGTGGCAGTGCATCCTTGTTGATTCTCCTTGATATCTCGGCTTTTCATACCGTTAACCATGGTGTCCTCCTGGATTGTCTCTGATACGTTGTTAGTTATTCCACTCCTATGTACAGGTCCCACTTGGCATGCCTGCTGTGGGGTCCTGTAGGGTTCCATTTCGCCCTCATGCTCTTCAGTATCTATATGAAGCTGCTGGGTGAGGACATCAGGGAAGCAAGGTGTCAGCAGTGTAGGCTGTTGACAAATCCAGCAGTACTTCTTGCTGGAATAAGGTGAGACTGGAAGGTGTCTGGAGGCTGTAGGGGGAAGGGTGGGCAATAAACAGCAGCAGCAGCAGGCTGGATGAGGGCCACTATAATAAGACTGCATCTAGAAGACAGAAGCTGTGTGGGCAGGCAGATATTTGGCCTGGGAACTAGATAGGTTCCCTGATTTGGATAGGGTTGCATTCCCTTTGAAGTAGCAGGTATATAGTTGGAAGTGTTCTTTGATTCAACACTGTCACAGAAACAGAGATGGATTCTGCGTTTTGAAGTACTCTTTCCCACTCCATCTATTTTGTCAGCTACATCTGTTTCCACATAGAGGTAACTCAACTGCAGTGACTCATGCTCAGCTAACCTACTATCTGAACTACTGTAATACAGTTTACATGGGGCTGCCTATGCAAATGATCCAGAAACTCCAATTAGTGCCAGAAGGCAGCTGCCAGAGTATTGTCTGGGGGAGCCATGGGGAATCGCATTAAAACCAACCCAAGAAGATCTTCAGTGTCTGGCTATATTTTTCCAGGCTGAATTTAAAGTCATAAATGACTTGGGATCCAAGTTTGTGAAGGATTGCTTATGCTGTTACCAGCTTGCCCAGGCTCTTTGATCTGAAGGGGAGGCCCATCTCAGAGTCTCACTATTAGGAGAGATGCATTATGTGGTGATAAGTGATTCGGCCTCATCATTGGTGGTTCCCAGATGGTGGAATGCCTTCTCCCTCAAAGTGTGATTGGCACTGACCTTGTTAACATTTTTGTGCCAAGTGAAAACATTTCCTGTTTGCCTGAGCCTTTCAGTGATTTTAGTCATTCTCTACAATGAGAACCATCTCTGGGGTTTGATGTTGATTTTATGGACTTTTATCTGCTTGCTTTATTGACTGTGGTTTTAATGGAGATATAAATCACTCTGAGATCTTCGGATAAAGAGCAGGCTGAAAACATATTTAATAAAATAAATAATAAATAATGCACTTAGAAATTAAGAGATGTTTTAGGCACATGTTCTGAAAAATAATTGGAAACAAAAAATAAATAAATGGCTAGGTTAACCAGTTAGCTTCTCTATGCTGCAACAGCAAAAATATGTGCTCAAAATTGTATTAGCTATCCTAATAATTAGATCCCTAATCACCATTCCTTTATGTGTGTGTACAGTGATATGGAATCTAAGACAAGGAAGGGGTAAATGCTCTGTAGTTTTATCAAGATATGCACACAGCTTAATATTATCAAGAACTCTAGGACCTGAAAAGCTTTCAAGGTATTCTAACAATCCATTCCATGTACAATGAATGTTAAGCATATTGAATAGGGTATTAGTTATTTTATTACTATATATTTGTCATTATTACAGCATAAAATTTACATGCTGCTAGATTGTAATAAAAATCAATGCTGTTTGCAAAAAGATAAAACAATAAAATCGAGAAAAAAATCACAGCCATACTTTAAAACATATAAAAGTTTAAATACTAAAATTGATTAAAATCACCTTGGCTTTCTAAGCATCTGAGTAGGCTTGTCTAAGCAAGAATGTTTTCAGCAGGTGCTGAAAAGAGTACAGTGAAGGCACCTGCTCTATAGTTACCTAATCATGTTTGTAGTGGTGGAAAGGTTTCCATTTTTAAAAAATTGTAAACTGCTTTCCCACTCCCTGTCTGTGACTCTTTTCCCAAGGAAAAAGAAGAGTCCTCAAAAGGCTGAAGTCTACCTTCAAGGAGCATTGAAAACCTACCTTGCAGAGGGATGGGCACTGCTTATTACGCATACACGGAAGCAGCTAGCAGAATGCCAGAAACACCTCGGACAAGTGGAAAAGTATCCTTCAAAACAAAGGGTATGTCTTAGGTACATATGTGCTTCGTTGGGGAGGGTGGGTTGTATAGCAGAGGGTGCACAGTATTGTCACCCAAGGATTGCACCAATAACCCTGGAAACTCTTCAAGATCAATCTTGCATTTTTCTTCAGAGGTTAGCTGTTGGAGCTGCCGGGCTTTGCACATAACCGCCATAAAGGCCCTGGCATCGCTTTTATTTATTATGTATTTCTTAATACTTATATACTACTTGGTAGCAGACTACCTTGGAAGTGGTCCACTGACTCAGCTGGTCTTCTCTCCCTCCACTCCCTAAATCTGCTCTGGAGAGTTAGGTGAACTTCCATAAGGTTTAGAGGGGAGGAAGTCCTACTGCGTGAGCAGATTTTGTTCTGCTTGCACACAACCCACTTAGCGCTATGTCAAATTACACCGCTAATGTCACATATCAGCAGTCACGAAATTAAAAGACGCCTGCTCCGTGGGAGAAAGGCGATGGCAAACCTAGACAACATCTTAAAAAGCAGAGACATCACCTTGCCAACAAAGGTCCATATAGTAAAAGCCATGGTTTTCCCAGTAGTGATGTATGGAAGTGAGAGCTGGACCATCAAGAAGGCTGATTGCCGAAGAATTGATGCTTTTGAATTATGGTGCTGGAGGAGACTCTTGAGAGTCCCATGGACTGCAAGAAGATCAAACGTATCCATTCTTAAGGAAATCAGCCCTGAGTGCTCACTGGAAGGACAGATCGTGAAGCTGAGGCTCCAATACTTTGGCTACCTCATGAGAAGAGAAGACTCCCTGGAAAAGACCCTGATGTTGGGAAAGATGGAGGGCACAAGGAGAAGGGGACGACAGAGGACAAGATGGTTGGACACTGTTCTTGAAGCTACAAACATGAGTCTGACCAAACTGCGGGAGGCAGTGGAAAACAGAAGTGCCTGGCGTGCTCTGGTCCATGGGGTCACGAAGAGTCGGACACGACTAAACGACTAAACAACAACAACAACAACAATGTCACATATATGCTAATAGGATCTGAACTGGCAATGACTCTCCAGGGAAGAGAACTTGGGATCGTGGTTGGTAGCTTGGTGAAAGTGTTGACCCAGTGTGTACCAGCGGCTAAAAAGACAAATTCCATGTTAGGAATAATTCTGGTTGCTTCGCCTCAAGTCAAGAAGGATATTGTAGAGTTCAGGAAAGGGCAGCCAAACTGGTCAGGGCTGAAACAATTCCCCTATGAAATGTCTGACTCTTCAGTTTCCTCACAGTTTGAGGAATCCTTATGAGCGTCCCAGTTTTAAATAAACACTCCTGAGTTCCAGTTGGCAGAGGGGATGTGATGTCATCATTGATATAATTACTACTATTAAATAATTACTAAGCAGCTTTGTTTTTGAATGTAGAATTAGGTGCGGAGATTATCTGATTTTTTTAAAAAATAACTTTAACACGAATGAAGTATTTGTCGTTGCACCAAGGTGGCATATTATTTGTGTGTGTGTATGTATACTCCTTTCTCCACACTTCCTTAACTTCGTGCCAGCTATCTTCAAACAAGCAGTCTTTTAGCTGCTGATAATCACTTAACGGAAGAAGAGCGCAAACACTATTGCCAAGAAATACTAAATTTTGCCAAACAGCCCTCAGAAGGTGAAGGTAAGACTTTCAAGAGAGACTTATTGTGAAACTTCAACTAGGCTATTTTTCTTAAGAAGTTAGGGCAGAGTGGGGAACCTTAGGCCTCTTTATCTGGCTGTCAGGACTCTGCCCAGATCACCAGATCACCAGACCTAACCTAACCAGATCCTCCTTGAGGTTTTGTTTTTCCCTGGCTGGAATATGTATTCGAACTCTGATAGTGCCCCTTGCTTTGCCTTGCCGGAGGCTAGCATGGTGAGTGAAAGTATAAAACTAGCCTATTGTACAAATCATATTCGTTGCTCTGTGCTCTTTTGCCTCTGTCTTTACCCACCATGGGCACTACCCAGAGTATTGCCCTGAAGGGAATGTGGCCCTCAGTCTGAGAAAGATTCACCACTCCTGAGCCAGTGGCTTTTGGTTTTGAATGGCTTTTAAAGCAAGATTAGTTTCATCATCTTGTAAGATTTCAACTTGCTCCTTTTTGAAGGAATAACTTTCTATAGGTGGTTCCATTTTTTAGTTCCTTCATTTTATTACATGCCGCCCTCTTCTGCCTACTATTTTGTTCAATTAACAGCTTCAGAAATTTACTAAAAGGATGCTGTGACTTTAGGTATTGTGTGATTATACAGAGCTCATAACATTTGCAGAATTAGGTTGCAGAGTTTAGTTTCCTGAAAATCTCAGCTTTCATTTTTATTGCTCAAGTTTCTAGCCCATATGGTAGGGAAGATGTATTTGAAAGTGTGTTAAAAATGAAGCTGAGAGAGTGGCTGAATTAGATTTCTAGTAGTTCGGAGATGGGGTTTACATAGTACTATACATGGTTATTTGTCTCTCCCCAGGATTAGGCCAATTAGAATAAATTATGCAAAGCATATAGATAGCATAATTATGCAGAATATATTGTCCAAATGTGTTAAGTTGAGGAATTTGGTCTTTTTGACACGATTAAGCAAAAGTGATGGGCTGTATCCAGCATTAGTGATGGTCAGAAACCCATTGAAATTCATGGACATGGCCAACTTAGGTCTATTAACTTCAGTGTATTTATTCCGAGTATAACTTAGTGTGTTACAACACACTATATATACTACAGCTGGAATTCAAAGAGCCCAAAGACTTGTATTATCCCTGCATTGCAGGGTGTTAGACTAGGTGACTCTTGGGATTCCCTTCCAAGTCTGCAATGGTATTATTCCATGATTGCAGAACCTCCAGAAATGTTTCCACTCTGAGTCTGGAGACACATTGAGGCTTATGAATCTGTGCCCCTAAAGTTGTGCTGAGATTCACAAACCAAGAGTTTATGCTCTTCCTTAGAATTACTAGGTATTAGCTGGATGGTAACTTTGCTTTGATTACACTCATATGGTCAATAGAGTTTCACATGTATCTTATTTTATGTTTGTTTGCAGATCAGAAAGTTATACTGTCCATGCATTCCTTTGCACAGCTGAAGAATCTGCATTTTGACCCTCCTAATGCGGTGGTCCATGTGGGTGGAACACTGTCTATTGAACTGACATTGGCAAATCAGATGCCCATCGCGGTGAAAGTGGATCAGATTGCTATTAATATCCATTTCAGCATTGAGAAAAATAGCTACCGGAAGACAGCTGAGTGGCTCACAAAACACAAGACTTCCAATGGTATTATCAGCTTTCCAAATGAGGTTGTAGGTCTCTCTCTATCAAGAAGTAGCTTGCCGATGTTGGAGTTGTATGAGATGTATGAAAGGAGCCCCTCGGATAATTCCTTGAACACAACAGGCATCATCTGCAAAAATGTGCACATGCTGTTGCGAAGGCAGGAGAGCAGCTCTTCTCTGGAAATACCCACGGGGCTAACTCTGGAGGATGGTGCCCACGTTTTAAAATGTAGCAACTTAATACTGGAACCAGGGGTCAATAACATAACTTTCAGAACCCAGGTATGTTCTTACGGAAGGCAAGCGGTAACCTGGTATTGCTCCCTTGCCTGAAATTTGCAACTCTGCTACTTCTTGCTTTTAGCCCCTCTCAAGCCTGGCTGGCCTTGACTTACTTAGAAGAAAGGCTTTTAGCTGTGCCAGGATGTCTGGCTGGTTCTGTGACATATATCTGTAGAAAATCAGGATTACTCTTAGCCAAATATCTTTTAACACATTATTTTTAGTTCTTGTCCCTTCTCTAAAGTTTAAAAACTTTGAGCTGCTTAGCTGGAATTAACATTCAATCTACCGTGCTCATTGTCAAAACAGTGTGCAGAAAATTGTTTTAGTCACGCTTGCTGAGAATTAATTTGCAAGATGTTTAAAGTGATAAGTGGTCTCTTGATCATACAATAGTTTGTACCTTTAAAACTTTTAATAGCACAAAAAAACCTGCACTTCAGCTTTGTCCGGTTTGCCAGCTACGGTCAATACAGTGGTACCTCGGGTTAAGAACTTAATTCGTTCTGGAGATCTGTTCTTAACCTGAAACTGTTCTTAACCTGAAGCACCACTTTAGCTAATGGGGCCTCCTGCTGCTGCCCCGCCACCACGCGATTTCTGTTCTCATCCTGAAGCAAAGTTCTTAACCTGAGGTAATATTTCTGGGTTAGTGGAGTCTGTAACCTGAAGCGTATGTAATCTGAAGCGTATGTAACCCGAGGTACCACTGTACTGTACAGAGATAGCCTGACCACTGTAGTCCATGCATTGCTGACCTCAAGGCTGGATAACTGTAATGCACACCATGTGGTGACTGGCCTTGGGTCTGGTTCAGAAATTCCAGTTGGTGCAGAATGCAGTAGCCCAACTTCTGATGGGAGCTTCTGGTCGAGAACATGTTACATGGTTGTTAAAACCATTGCACTGGTTGCCCATCTGCTACTGAGCCTGGTTCAAAGTTGGCATCATAATTTACAAAGCCCTGAACAAGTTAGGTCCAGGGATGACCTGAACCTTTATATCCCAGCTCCATCACTGAGATCATCTGTAGGAATGTTGGCCATTCCTCAAGTTGGTGAGGCTTATTAGACTGCAACAAGAATTCAAGTCTTTAGTGTCATGAGCTCAGTCCTGTGGAATATTCTGCCGATAGAGATTCAGCAGGCACCTTCTGTTTTTTTTTTTAAAAATAATTTTTATTCATTTTTCAAACACATAATAAAAACAAACAAAACACAAGACAAAAACATACAAAACATTTAAACATGTATAATTTCATAATCTTATTTTCATACACCTTCTTTCCTCCGACTTCCCCATACCTCCCTTTCGCTGCATCCTTATTTTGAAATTATTTAGCAACCCTTTAGTCAGTTTGTCTATTAGTTCCCTTTCATTACGTTTCCATAAGCTTGTTAGTTACAGCTGTAATTCTCTACTTCTTACCCCTTGACATCTTAACATTCCTCAATTTTACAACAATTTTTAAGATATATTTTGAATTTCTTCCAATCCTCTTCCACTGTCTCTTTCCCCTGGTCGCGGATTCTGCCGGTCATCTCTGCCAGTCCCATAAAGTCCATGACCTTTGTTTGCCATTCTTCCAGAGTAGGTAGTTCTTGCATCTTCCAATACTTTGCCAGAAGAATTCTTGCTGCTGTGGTAGCGTACATAAAAAAGGTCCTATCTTTCTTTGGCACCAATTGGCCAACCATGCCCAGGAGAAAAGCCTCAGGTTTCAGCAGGCACCTTCTGTGCCATCTTGAAAGACCTGCTGAAAATTGTTGTGTCCCACCAGGACTATGCAGGCGGTTATGAATACATCCTTCCACAATGGTTAATTGATGTCTGTTTTTAACTGTTTTGTGTGGTTTTTATTACACAGTTTTGTTTCAGTGCTGTAAACCGCTTTGATACATATTTTTAACTGACATAGTGGCATGCAAATATTTTAATAAATTAATAATATCAGGGGCCTGTTCAAATGTTTCATTACTGCAGTGTCTTGAATTTCATAGGTACATGCTTTTTTTAGTAGGAAAGAGTAGTGGATTGCTCACTTTTTGTCAGTCACTTGCTATATATTAGCCAATTTGTCTAAAATAGGACTAGGCTATGTATGGCCTACATGTGCTTTCCCCAGCCAGTGTAGTAGAGTATACTTGGTTGCCCTGAAGCCACTGCCATTCATGCTCAAAGCAGAGTAGGCAACAATGGCAAAGCAACTGGAGTTGGATTAAAAGTGGGTAGATGCCTCCCATAATAGACTAGACTGGTTTGAAATGCTTAAGCATTGTGCTTCTTTAGCTTTATTGTGAGTTCATGCAACTTTATTTTGAAAGAGTGCAATTAGCTGAAATCTCTGCTCCGCTATCCTCAAGCAATGGCCATGATGTATCAGAAACCTTTCTTCAAGCGTTGTGGAGCGCAAAGTGCAGGTCTTTGTTGTTCCCTTCTTCTGTTTCAGAACTTCTCTGCAAGCGAGATTGACTAAAAGTACTGCGCATATCAGAGGCCAGTGCTAGCAAGCCAAAGTTTTTGGCCAAGGGACAAAATGTATATAGCCTTTGGCAGTAGTAGGTCAAGTGGTACACCTTTCAGTAATTTGAACAACAGTACCATTCAATTACAGGCTAGCCACCTTCTGGCTGCAGACAGGAATTGCAAATAAATGAGTTCTGTATTAATATATTACCACAAAGTTCATGAACACATTTTAAGTGGTATTTCTGCAGAGTGCTCTACAGCAACCGTAAACACAAATATTGGCTGATGTTCTGAAAATACCACAAGCAAACATCGCTTAACAGCATAGCTGAGAAGAATTGTTGCTTTAGAAGTTATGTCACCTTTGATGTAAAAAAAAAAAAATACATATATGAATTTGTGCCACAAAGCAGACTGCTTACCTGTATCCTTAAATAAACCATGCTTCAATATTTTTGAAGTTATTAAATAATCAACCCTCTCCCGTTTTGTATAAATGGGTGCCAGTTGAAAAATAAAACTACAGTTGAATAACCTTGAAGTTACATGGTTTCTTTCTCACATACCCCAATTTAATTTTCAGCCTATTTTAAGACTGTGTGTTTATTACGCAAGAGTCCATGTGTGGTGCAGTCATGTGGTGTGTTGTTATTAAATTAATGTCTCCCCTGTAGGGAGACACCTCAACACACCTCAAGCTATTCGGACACTTGCTGTTCTATACATACAAAATCTGGATATACGAACAGCCACATGCTCATGCAACTATGCAGCCCTAAACTTTTATTATTGAAATGTAGCCTGTTTTGCATGAGTATATGTTTATAGTAAGAATATAGTAATTACCATTTATTCAGTATTTCCTAGTGAAAATAGTCTCCAGGGGACTCAAGGTACTCACAGTATTAAAAGCCCACATTTAAATAAATAAATAAATAAAAGAATTAAGTACAGAGATAATAGTAACCAATGAGAATTTCAATACAGTTTGAAAAGCAACACACATATGCCCAGGAAAATCCATGTGTCATAACTAACTCAAAGCAGACCTGTTTTTGGCCCAGCAGAGCATAATAGCAAAAGTAAAGTCTTTACCTGGGGTTGAAAAGATGTTAATGATATTTTTTCCTGTATACAAATTATTATTGTTGTTGTTGTTGTTGTTGTTGTTGTTATTCTGGCTTCTACATATATCTCCAGGTGATTTACAGAAATATGAAATGTTCTGTCAGATCACCTGGTAAAACTGGGATCCCTAAAGAATATTGTTTTTTATTTTCTTCTAGGGCAAGGATCCTGGAACATACACACTCAGGCAGTTATGCATTTCAGTGGGCAAAATGCAGTTTGCCCTTCCTCATATTTACCCAATAGTGCAGTATGATGTTTACTCTCAGGAGCCACAGCTAAAAGTGGAGCCATGTACTGGTAGGTAAATTTGTTTGAAACTATGCATGTTAATTTCTCTTGCTACGTGTCTAAATTAGCTACTTTCCAATTTGAAATATGTTCTGCAACTTATGAACTAGTTTGGAGGACTAAATTCTCAGTAACTAGCTTGCAACAAGAGTCAAATATACAAATGCTTAACATTTTGAAATACACTAATTTCAGTGTAATGTGTTTTTGCATTGTCTTGATAGTTTTATTGAAGGGCAGTCCTAGATAGCTTTTTGATAAAGTTTGTCAGCTAGCTGCCATTGGAAATGGTTTTCTCGTAACCTTGCAGAACAGCTAGATAAATCTTGAGTAATTAGACATTCGTGAACCTGGTGCTTTGGAAATAAATGTACATTACATAGTTTAACTCAATGAGGCCAAGGGAAACTTTTAACTGATTTTGCTGCTGGAGCCACTGTTCTTGCCAAGTAACTTCCTACAATATCTGTTGCAATATCTGAGTACATTCTAGGTTGTGAAAAATTGTGGGACACATGCCTTGTCTTGCCTGGCTTTCCTCAGTTTTGGGCAGTTTGCTTTGGCTGTTTCCAATGCAGGAAACTATTGAACTTCTCATTTACTTAGAAGAGCTTCTCAATCAAGGAAGATGCTGAAATATAGCCTTAGCTGTGAAGGCTCTTGCTGTGGAACTTGTTCCACAGCTGAATCCACCAACTTGAAAATTCTGTGTATGGTTTTCCCTACTTAGAGGAAGTGAAGTTTGCATTTCACATACTGTATTTTTCGCCCTATAGGACGCACCGGCCCACAGGACGCACCTAGATTTGGGGGGGGGGGGATAAAGGGGGAAAAATTATTTTCTCCCCAGGCGCGGGGCTGGGGAGGGGGAAGCCCTCCGCCAGCCTCCAAACCACGTCGGGAGACAGCGGGATGGTGCGCTGCGCCTCCCCGCTGTCCCCCGAGCTTGTGGGGCTGGCGGTGGGGCTCTCCTGAATCCTGGAGAGCGAGAGGGGTCGGTCCGCACCGACCCCTCTCGCTCTCCAGGCTGCAGCGAAAGCCTGCATTCGTCCCATAGGACGCACACACATTTCCCCTTCATTTTTGGAGGGGGAAAAGTGCGTCCTATAGGGCGAAAAATACGGTAATTATTTTGATCATTAATATGCAAAAAAGAGGGATGCTGGAGGATTCCTGTTTCCTCTGTGAGTGAAGCTACCCTTTCCCCTGCCCCTCAGAGCCATACATGGTTCAGCATACCGATTTGTGGGTTGGTCCACAATTTACTAACCAACATATGCATGGGTCCAACAAGACAACTGAACATGCTGTGGTTTAGTTACTAGCTGCTCCAAGCAGCTGTAGAATGTTAGAGAGAGAAGGTGGCTCCCAGGCCTTGTTGCAAGGACATTATTATTTTTCTTTTATTATAACTTCAGATTTTCTCTGTCTATGCATGTAAACAGGACACATGGATCCAAGCCAAGATCTGGAAGCCAAGTTTCAACCATGGTTTCATATTTTGGTTTTCTGGCTAGCTATCAACCACAGATTCTCAGTTTGGACATAATGGCTAGCACACGTTTCCTTTGTTTGCACAAAGGGAAGGGCAAAGCAGGAGCAATCTTGGGGTGTATAAACCAAGATTTAATCATCCATATGTAGCCATTGTGGTTGTTCTGAGACAGCAGAATTAATTGTTTCTCTTCACCGCTACTTCATTTTTTTTCCAGACAGCCTTTTGGCTGGGATTCCTCAGAAGGTAAAATTTACAGTGACTACTGGCCATTATACCATAAAGAATGGAGATGCACTCCAGCTAAGTAATGCTGATGCCATGCCAATTTTGTACCACCCAGAGAGTAAAGCTGTGATTTACTCAAACACAAAGGGTATGTAGTTTCGGTATTATACTAATATTAGTATTTTGATGAAAGAGGGCTTCCTGCAGCCAGGATATAGAAATGTCATAGGAGCTGCGTGGTAATTGTAGGTGTACGAACTTAGCCTCCAATTTTATATTTACTTCTTAAATCTGTTTTACTATAATAGGTTTAAGCTTTTGTTGATCACAACCTCAAGAAACCTGGTTCAATGTAGTATGTAGAGTAGCTGCTTCTGATGTATTAGTTGTCTGATTCTCTGCACAACAGTCTGAAAACATATGGCAAGGAAAATATATTTGGAAGCAGTTTAATCTTTTATCAATTCTGAGCAGGGTTGTTATCCCAAGGGTTACCATATAAATTAACTTTCTCTATCTCAGCACCCTCCCTGCTAACTAATTTTTTGTTCACAATCATAGCCATGATTCAGAAGTGTGCATCAAAACCATTCTAAGCACTTCTTTATTAGCAGCTTTCTCTTCCATGGCGTAAACATCAGTGTTTAAGAAAGGGAATTTGTTATGAGAGCTTCCATATAGGTAAAGTACTTCCAATATTCTGGCATATATCCAACTCTGCACAAGTGGAGTTCTTGTGGTGCAGGACTGGGAAACCTTTGGTCTTCTGAATGTTCCTGAACTGCAGTTCCCATCATCCTCAGCCAGCATGGCCTAATGGCTAGATATTATAGGACTTGTAGTCCAAAACATCTGAAGAGCACCAAGTTGCAGATGCTGCTATAGAGAACTGCTTAAGAAAAGCCACTACACAAACTGTTGCATTCTGTCCATGTAAGTCTCTGGATTGCATAATGACTTTGGTACAGTGGCCAAAGTCTTGAGATCATGCTTGGTCTCAAAGAAAGGGCATTAGATGAATATGTTATAACACCTGCAAAAAGTTACCTAGTGGGTTAATTCAGACAAATAGCAAGCCATGATTTGTGTTAACTGTATAAGGTAAACCATGGCTTGTGTGGTTTCCTTTTTTTCCCTTCATCCCTACTGAGAGTCCCCAAAAGTTACCTCACGCAGTAAAACCCAGTGTGGTTTGTTGGTTTAGAGGCAATGCCACACTTTATTTTGAGGAATACCATGTGTTTGGAGTGAAGTGATTATTCTTAATTATAGTTTAATTGATATTTTATGCAATTGTAGAAAAGGCATCGGAAGCATCTCTAATGATCCAGTCGTCTGAGAAAATCACAAGCATCAGCTTACCTGTGGCTCCTGCTTATCACGTGATTGCCTTTGAACTCGAAGTCTTGTATTTACCATCAACCTCAGTAAGCGTGCTGGAGAATGAGAACCTGGTTAGCAAAGAGCTTCAGAAAAAAAGCAAAGAGGAGATGTCTTGCAATCGTATGGCTACAATTGATCAAAAAGTAAGTTGGCGTGAATAATGTAATACTTTATAGCCCTGTTAAAGTAGTTACTTCCTTTGAGATGGCAAATTGATTTATTACACCCAGAATATTAGAGGAATGCTGTGTTCTTTGGGACCACAAAATAAAGCTGTGCAGTAAAATATTGTAAAATGTAAAGATATTTTCCTCTGTGAACAAAAGCTACACCACAAAACACAACATTTTAACCACAGCTTTTTGTTCTTGAAATACACAAAACAGCACCTCCTGAAAAGAAGCTGATTCTTTGTAACTTCATTCCTGTTTTTGCCACCTTGCTCTAAAGCAAATTAAATGTGCCTGGTGTGCAGTGACTGTAGAAATACAAGAAAATAATAATGTACAAAAAATACTCTGATTTTGCTTTATGTTCTTATTTCCCCTCCCAATAAAGGGTACACTTCTTAAGAAATATTGCAACTATTTGAAATTAGAAAAATTAAAATTTCAGTAATAACCTTAATTACTTTATTCTATCTTGCCTGCAGGTAACCATTGATTGTCCATGGTCAATTTACTCCACCATTATTGCACTTACATTCAGTATACCCTTTACAGCCAAACATTCCTTGTTATCAGCAGGCAAAAGGTAACTTTCTCAAGGTCTCTCTCTTAATTCATCATAAAGATATGTCATATTACAGCTACAGTTTACAACAATATGAATGGGCAAGGAGTTTTGAACGCCTGGCCTGTTTTCTCCCTCCTTTTGTGCTTCCATAAATCAATGCCATACCTGCTTACTTGAGAGTATAAATACATAGTGATATGGTAGAGTATTTTTAATTTCACCTTTTCCAATGGGAGACTAACATAAAAACAGAATCTTGACTTTGAGTACAGTGGTTTGTTTAATTTAAATGTAATTTTAGCATGATAAAACAGTGCTATGAATATGTAGAGCTCTTTTTCTCTATTATTTAAGCCTTTAGCAGATAGATAGATAGATAGATAGATAGATAGATAGATAGATAGATAGATCTAACAATACAATACATAACAAAGTAGGCTCTTTGCAATATTAAAAAATATGTTTTCCTTTTTATTTTTAGGAAATACATACAGGTTTGCGTGCAGAACATGTCAGATATCTCTTTTAAGTTATCTGACAGTAGTCTTAAAAGTTCTGGCGTCTGCACAGATTTAAGTCTTGATCCTCTAAACTCCAAAGCTGAACAGGTAGGCTTTCTTTCTTGCTTTTTTTTATAAATCAATTTTTATTATTAAGATAATTCAACATTAATACACACACGTTACGAATATACAAACATCACATCTGTTTCTCACATCTGTTCCCCCTCCCCGACCCCAAAAGTGTATAGAAAAAGCATTATGAACCTCAGCTAATTGGAACTCATTGACTGTGTTTGAATGCCACACTAAACTGTTAGGAAAACATTAATGAGCTTCCTCCCTAGCTCACATGCTACTTTGCTCCCATATTTTGCTCCTGCACGGCCAGGAGAAGGAGTTAGAAACACTCTCTTCCATTTTTGGTTAGCTGGGGTTTTTCATATTCAACACCATACAAAAGAAAAAGGAGAAAAGAAAATGGAGTCAGGTTTCAAGTTGTGGAATAGCAATTGCTGGAGATAGTTCTGCGAGAGGAAAACCGAATAGCAGTTGGTTGCAGCCATATTGATGGAGGCTCATGCACAGAATTCTCATAGCATAAACCCCAATTTTGCTGTTCACAACCCAAATTATGCTGCTTCCCTCCTCCTTGCTCCTTCCAGCTCATGCTGAGAGAAAACAAATCACAGCCTGCGACTTAGCAATATGTCAGAACCATGGATCATGGTTTGTTTGGTTCCAGCAATCCGCAATCAATAATCCAAGAACAAATGTTGGCCACACATAATGATTTGGGAGCAAAACAAAGCACAGTCTTGGGTTTGTCTGTAACACTAAGCCAAGCCTCGTGGTTTGCTTTCTCCCAGCATCAGCCAAGAGGGCTGAAACAGACACAGTTTTGCTTGTGTGTAGTTAGCTGTCATAGCTAACCACAAGAGCTCACATTTGTTTTAAGTCAAACCAATGTGAGGGATCCAGGGTTCTGAGCAAACTATTCAGCCTTGAGGGAAGGGGTTGCTGCATGCAGTGCTGTTGACGAATACACTGTCCACCCCTATTGAATTTTTTTTTTTTAAGTATGTATATTCTGTTCTTTGTTAGCTAACACCAGAGTGACTATTGACAAACCCATAACTCTCTCTTTCAGCATATCTACACTAAGCAAGCAGTATTCTTTGTATGGGAACTGAAGTGGACAAAAGAACTTCCCTCATCTTTGCAATGCCAGTTTTCAGTGAACTTTCGTTCAGCACCTTCTGAAGAGCACTCACTGTCTCTGAAGCCGTACACTTACGAATTCCAGCTGGAAAACTTTTTTGTAAGTTTTTTGCCACACTGACAGCTAGATCAGATAGGTTGGATATTTTCCAGAGTGAGAGCAGGCAGATTCAAGGAATCCACATTAAAAGATTGTCGGGTGGGGCTTTCAAATGTTTATTTATTTAACAGTATTCATTTACTGCTTGCCATTATCAGACAATCTCAAAATGGTTTACAGGAGTAAAAATTTAAAATTCCATATTGTAATTCTGGAAGACTCGAAGGGTTGGTTTGTGCCAGGCACTTGCCACATTGAGACCACTCGATCACTGCTTGGCAAGTGGCTCTTACTGCTCCTGCAGTGTCTAGAGTGGATTATTTGTGGATTGTCACAACCCTGGGGCATTCCTGGGCCATTGCTGGAATTTCTGATAGTGGCTAGTGGTGTCATAGAGATTTCTGCATGACAGCAGTGCCCCAAGGGACAAGCCATTCTAGATATTACAACCTCCGTGTGGCACAGTTGCCACATGATGATGTTTTAGGAAGCCATCACATGTTGAATGTAATGTTTGGTACTTGTTTAGCATCAATACGTTTTGGGCTTGTTTGTGTTTACGATACAGAGTTGATTTTCAGGCTTTCGCCCTAGCTTTTGTGGCTTGGTCCTATATTTTATGGAAAAGTAGAAGACAGACTTTCTCCTCCCCTGCCAATCTCCTTTTACTGATAGATTATCTTTCCTAATCAGTTTAATTGTGGACATGTTTAACCTTGTGTATATAATGACCATGAATATCATTGTGCTCCTGCCAGACATTATATAATGTGAAAGCTGAGATTTCCCCCCCATTGGGGGCAGAATATTGTAAAACAGGCTCGTTGTGCTCACTGGAGGTGTCGATCACCCGCCTTTCAGACCTCCTGGATGTGGACAAAGACGAAGCATTGACAGAATCTGATGGTTACTGCACAACAAAGCTAATGTATGAAGGTAGGCATACTAATTGGACTGCGTTTTGTGTGGTTTAGTCACTCAGGTCACCCAAAAGTGTATGTAGCTCTAATATCCAAAGAATTTACCCCCCTCCAATTATCTTGAATTAAATCTATAGTAATTCTTAATCTTACAGCTATCAACAGGATTTTAAATATGTGTATGTATCTTCATCAAATCATTTTGTTTGTATGGCATCACTGACTATCTCATGAAGCTTGTATGAGGACTACATCAGACATTTTATATAGCTCCCCCATAAGTGTGGCTTATACAGTATTCAAAATGAAAAATGGATTTCAGTAACTATTTCCTTTTAATAGTGTTTTCTCTTTTGTTTCAGTTGTAGACAATAGTAGTAACTGGGCAGTCTGTGGGAAGAGCTCAGGGGTAATATCTATGCCAATTGCAGTTCGGGCAACCCACAAAGTGCACATGGAAGTCATGCCACTCTTTGCTGGATACCTCCCTTTTCCTGATGTTAGGCTATTTAAATACCTCCCGCACTACTCTGCTCACTCTATGCAGCTCGATGCAGGTAAGAAAGTATTCCTTCCAACGCTTTGTTTAAAGGCCTGAAACACGGATAATCTTGAACAGTTTGTTTAGGTGCTTACATGAATGTTTAAAATGCACTAGACTTTTTCAGCTGAGAAAGTTGGAAAGACAGGTGATTTTCAGCAAGAAGGGTCTCCCAGGGTGGCTTGCAGAATATCAGTAATGAGATAGTATCAGGCTTATATTTGAAAAGACACAATTCAAAAAGAAAAGGTATTGGGAGAGATGGGGAAGACAGGCACTAACACTAAATTATAGTTCTCATGACCAGCTGGAACGGGAAAGAGGAGTCACATATTGCTGGTTTTTCAGCAGTCAGTGGAAAGGCTGTGGACTTCCAGCCCCTTTTTTCTGTCTGCCCCCATCGTCTAATGGGACAGCTGCTGATAGAGAACATTTGCAGTCCAATTTCTCCTGTAGCTTGATGGCATGGCATGACACACATTATGTGCAATCATTGCCTTGGAATGCTTTCAGCGCTCTTATGCACAGGACTGGCAGATACTTGAAGTATGATTTAACAGTTTCTTGCTCTTGTGGGAGTTCCAGTAAGTGCACAGAAATCTATATGCACTGGGGCTTCCCCATTCGCTGCAATGCTTTATTTACTGTGTTTATATGGTGTCCTTATGCCACGGCACTCAGTAAATCACTGAAACAAAAACAGGTACAGAAGATGTAACAGTGAAACAGCAGAATTGTTTCAGACCTTTTGTCCTTCCAGGCGTTGATGGGATGGACTCCCTGGCCTGGCCTTTTTTGCTTCCCCTTCTGGGCACCCAAGTCTGTTGCCTGTGAAGAGGTGGAAAAGGGACTGCCCCGCGTGAGCACTCTCAGGCCAATGGCAGTTTTTTCAGGAGCTGATGGCATGAGCTGCCCAGCCTTGGGCTCTCTTCAGTCTTTTTAGCACAGATTTTAAAAAGTGTTTCTGTAAATAAGTCATGCAGGGATGTCTGATTCCTTCTAGGTGATGAACCCTAAATTGATTATAGTTCATACTGTAGATGCACATGGAATAAAGTTTTGCATTTTTGTTTTTTAAACAGATAGTTGGATCGAAAACGATAATCTCTCTGTGGACAAGAATATGGATGATCAAGCTGACAGCAGCAGCATAAAGAGCAGAGGCAGCATCCATTCAGCAGCCAGTGCAGAACACAAAGGTTTACCAATGCCTCGGCTGCAATCGTTTTCACCTGGACAGGTCTTCAACTCCAGCTCTGGCATGCAAATCCTTGTCATTCCCAGCAAGGATGATCACATTCTGGAGGTCAATGTCACATGACAGCTCTCTGTACATGTGCATGGACATGCACATGAGACTTGAAAATGAATGCACTTTAAGGGATCATAACCTGATTGTTCTTCATTTGAAACATTCTAACGCTAACGAGGCCTATGGCAACTCAACACTTGCTGGCCCTGGAAGCATCAGACAATTGTATCAATTTAAATGTACAGTGATGCTTGTGTCAGCTAGTTTATATTGCTATTTTAGGGTGTTTGTGTAAAATGAATTTTGGGGTCTTTCTCTCTCTCTCTCTCTCTCTCTCTCTCTCTCTCTCTCTCTCATCCTGCTGGTGAAATAAAGGATACTTACTGCAGTTTTCTCTTTATTTTCGGCAGCTTCCAGAACTGCTATTTTTTTTCCAGGGGGAGTAATTAAATTTCTGTTCAAAGAAAATTTCAGGTTGACATACAATAAGCCTTGCAGTGTAGCTGTTAATGACTGACGTGTGTGCCTTTCTAGTCACACAACTGTTTGGTTTCCTGGACCAGGATAGCTATCCAAATTTCTGTATAGTAATTCTTAATCCTACAGCTATCAACAGGATTTTAAATATGTGTATATATTTTCTTGAGGACTTAACTTCTTTTGTGCCTTGGGATACATATGAAACTTATTAGCCCACTCAAACTCTTGAATGCATACCATATAGAGAGCCATTACTTAAGCCCACTGGGGAAACATACAGACACCAGGAAGCAAGTAATGAAGTGGCACATAAGTGGTTAAGTTGGAAGTAAAGTTTCACTGAACAAGCTTTCCCCCAAGTTTGATATTTAAATTATTTAAGGTTACTATATTGAGTCTCACTATATAGCTTTTATTCAATATTTCACTTGATATTTTTAAAACCAAAGTTTATTTGTTTCTCCTGTCCCAACTACTGTTAACTTATTATTGACTACAGAGCCATATAACTATATATATATTTGCACCTTATTCTAAAGTAATCTGAGAAGAAGCAAATAAAGCCAAGGATTACTTGACTGCTTTTCCAGTCTGGTTATGAGGAAATTTAAGGTCCTACTATTGAACCTCTTCTGGTCCAGCAAACTGCAGTTACACCATTCCAACTGATTACTTTCAGTTGTAAATTTATTGTACAAATGATTATTTTAAAAAAATCTAAACTAAACTTAACTGATATAATGTCTGTGTATAATTTGCTCCCGGAATCAAGGACGAAATAAATGTGTTTTTATTGGTGTGGAAATCAAAGCTTGTAAATAAGTCTAGTGCATATAACTTTTTCCAGCTCTCAAACTGTGTATTTTTGTACATACCACATTTCCTTAAAACTTGTGGCTACAATGCTAGCTGCTGTTCACTCCTGTTACTGGCTTACACAATAATTCTCTTCTTGCAACATATGCAGCCTCTTGGGGAACAGCCTTCATTGTATGAACAAGCTTTGTAGGAACACTGATAATTCTTGGTTCTTTCCATGGGTTTTTAATATCTTTGAGGCAGGAGGCAGTAGCAAACCAAATTTGAATTCTGAAAAAGTGTGGTATGTGTGTTCCAACACTGTGTGTATCTGTTAATTCTTGATTTACTTTTCTCATGTCTTAAGAGCAAATGAGGTTTTATTTGTAGAGGGAGCAAAAAGCAAGCCCCGTGTTTCTCATGAATTTGCCAATACTGGGCTTTGAATTTGCCAGTACTGGGCTTTGAAAGTTAAAGTAAGTTGAGTTTTCTTTTTGGAAATAGAAACATACACTTGTATTTGGGCACTTCTTTTCTTGAAGTTACAATGGGAGGTTGGCTGACTGTCTCTTTGTGTTTAATTTACTTTAATTAAGTTAGGGAAAAATGTATGCAACCCCTTAAACGTTTTTCAACAAAATTTCCTCTGTACCTTCTTTCAGTTATAAGAATTAATGAGACTACACAATATTGATATGTTCACACTTCAATTTTGCATCTAAATGATAAAATGTATTTAAACTTGTTATGGCCCTTCTACATTGAATACTTGTGAACAACAGCTTGAATGTTAAAAGTACATTTCGAATGTGGTGAACAACTTGATACCTTGATTTTGGGTCTTTCACAAGAAATTATTTTATTAGCAGTTAGTGTTGATGTGTTTTCTCTGGTTTGGTTTTAGAGCACCGTAACATTTTTATGTCACTAAAATGCAGCAGAACCATAGTCTAATCACTACTTCAGGAGACTACATGTGTATATGGAGAGGGGATTGGTTTCTGGGTAAAGATGTAAATAATCAATTTGCAATATGTGTATCTGAAAAATTAAGGATTATGCTATTTATAGATATCTGTCAAGCTTGTAAATACTATCAAATGGGTTAAAGGAGTATAATTTTTGTGAATTTCACAGGTTTATTTGTGACTGGAAAAATTAACTCCTACTATGGAAATTAAAGTTCAACAATGACATTTGTGACACTTCCTACTTGTAGTTCTGTAAGACTGTTACACTCCACAGAGGATTTAAACATAGAAAAGCAAACTGTAGGGAAAGGATATTCAGAAACACAATTACCCAGTCTTATTTCTTATTTTAATGGTGCCCTGAAACGTAGGGAATAAACTGTCACTAAAACCCCCCAGAAAAGCCAACCAGTAGGAAAATGAATAAAAATCTTGAATATTTTAAACAAAAGTTGCTTACAGTTCTGACATTCAGCTTTCCTTTATACGTTCCTTGGTTTGAGATTTCTAGGTATTAAGTGGCTCTAAGCTGAGCTGATCAGTTATTTTCAGGCAGCTTTTCTATTAGTAGCATCTGTTGGCTCTCACTTAATTTATTTTGTAGGACCAGGCTGAGCCGTAAGAGTACTAATATACTTTAAGATAATTATATGGTGGTGCACAAGGCTTAACACATGCAGCTACTTTAGCTTCACTGTTTTTTTTAAATCCTACCAGGAAGTTTTATCCTCTCATGTTCTCTTGATGTTTCTTGGTATATTTGGGGTAGCATTTATGTATATATCTGAGCTTTGGGAAGCAATCATTGTTGTTCCTAGTTTAAGGAGTCACTACAGATGAAACTTGGCACCAGCTTATTCTGGCAATTACTTTAAATGATGTTGACTCTTGCAGTATGATGAGTCTCTCTTATGAACTGGGTGACAAACTAAAGCAGCACTACCACATCCTGGTTCAAAAGGCAATGCTTTTTGGAGAAAGCCACCTGCTAAATGCCTGCTTGTTGAAGTATTGTACATCAGAATGGTTTCTCTGGAGCTACACCTGACATGGATCTCCAGCTCCCAGATCTAGGAAAGATTTTCTCCAGAAGCACCACCTACTGTGAATGGTTACTGTTGGAAAAAGTACTGCAGTGTGGAATGTACAGGGAGGGGAGTAGAGTTCACACTGGTGTGAAAGTTTCTTTAAAACAGAAGTCTTCAACCTTTTCTTACCTGGGATTCACTTTTAACCCAAATAAGCATTTGGGGACTAATTTAGTTTAAAGATAATTTTTCTTCCAGTTTTACATTTTAACTTTGGATAAAATTAGTTGTACACTACAAATAAAAGTGACAGTATAAAGGTGGTTGATCTAGTTCATATTGAAAAGCAGACTGTGGTAGGAATCTGGAATTCATAAACTAAATCTTGCTAGCTACCTCTGACCTGTGCCAAGAGCACCCTTTTTAAAAACAGTACTTGATCCAGGATTGAGATTCCATTCTCAAGAAATCCACAAAAGTTTTCTATCTGATACACAGCTCATTATTATTGGGTTGGGGTATTATTGGGGCAGGGGGGGCGTTGGTGGTGTTACTATTTTTGTGTATCTTTATTTTTAGATTTATGATTTAATGTGTAAACTGTTCTCTTTAGTTGTGTACTTTTTGATGTGTCTTATTTATTCTTTGTTATTTTTTGTTATACTGTATACATTTTTAAAATGTTAAGCCAACTTGAGCATGGTTTTAGCTATGGAAAGGCGGCATACAAATAAAATTATGTATGTAGGTATCAGTCATTACGACACTCTGCACAGGACCCACTTCTATATTGGTATTAATTTTAAAAATTACCCTTTGTGTTTAAAAAATAGTGTGTACATCATCTCCTTATGGGAGAGGGTGTAATAGGCTGTGGTGCCCATGCAAAGACTGTGCGATGCTATCCTCTCCGGGCTTTACTAATAGGCAAGAGTGAAGCAGCTTATTTTGGATGTCACGGAAAGATAGAAATTTGCTAGTTTTTTTATTATTATTTTTAAAAACTTGTATTTTTACTGACAGGGAAGCTGAGGTTCTCCGTGGGGTTTCGAGAAGGGCAAGGTTTCAGATGCCAAAATAACTTCGCCAGTAGTAGATGTCGTGCTGCTTGCGGGTGAGAAAGTGCCATTTGCTGCTCGGCTTCAGCCAGCAAGATGTCTTAGTCTGGCTCTAACAACCGCAGTCAAACTCTGGGCTCTCTCGCCAGTGGGGCAGCTGGATAATTTTAGACATCGGATTTAGTAGCTTATGCCCTTCGGATGACCACGTGCATTAAGTTGTGAGCCACAAAACGACACCCCTCCCAATCTCTACCTCATCCTTCGCACAGCTGCTACATTCCTGACACGTTGAAATAAAAGCAAAAGACCGCGTGCCAATCCTGATGGAAAACAGTAAACCTGGCCACGTGGGCGCTTTTGCATTTTAAGCTCACTTTACTTTTTACAGCTTGCAGCCATAACGCAGGTTTTGCTTCCACTGCCCTGCCGCTATAAAAGCGGCAGGAAAAGCGTAAGGAAACAAGCACCCTCCTACTTGTATGGAAAAAAGAACGTATGTTTTTATAAAAATAACCATAATAAATAATGACTCGAGGCATGCTCTCGAGAAAGAGTGCTCAAGAAAGCAGCCTTTAAATGAGCTGCACCTCGCTGCTCCCCACCGGCCCAAATTATACGCGGGTTGGGGCGGCAGCGGAGGGGAGGAATGTTGCTCGGAACGCGGAGTGCGAGTCTCCGGGAGCTTTCGGTTCCCTGTCTGAGTGACGCAACAGGAGCCGGCAGAGAGAGCGAGAGAAAGAGAGCAGATAGGTCGCCCTGGAAATGTTCTGAACCCGGAAGCAAAACGAAGCGGCTCTTCCGGCCGACTCGTGCTGCCCATGTGTTCGCTGACCGAGTGCCGGAATCTGCGCGGGGATGAAGTTCGCTTACAAGGTTCGCTTACAGGGCGGGGGGCTTCGTCCTTCCTGGCCGGGGGTCTCGGAGCTTGGGCAGCCCTAGGTCTGGCAAGAGGAGCCCGTCGCTGCCCGTTTCTTGAGGGCCAGCCTCTGGGCGGCCGCTTGATCCCAGACCTTCCAAGCCTCCCTGTTTCCCAGGGGCGTCCCTGATTTAGATAAGGTTTCTGATTTGACCTCGGGATGGCCCACTTTCCCTTAGGATGTCCCTGTTTTCACTGGAGAAATGTTGGAGGGTATGTGATCCCTGTTCTCCTTTTCCCTTCCTGTTGCTCCTTTTAATCGTTATCTTGCCAAATTGCTTGAGTCCAGCCCTTCCACACAAGCTTTAATCCTCTTGGAAACCAGGAACTCTCCTGCCGGCCTCCGCCACTGCCGACTATCCGCATTTGCTCATAATCTGGCAAATGCACACAAAATTTGCTATCTTTATGTGTTGCTTAATTAGCTGACTCTGGTACTTGGCATGCCACAAATAGTTGAAATTGAACATTAATGTTGACTTCCATTTGCGCCATCTTTTCTATCCCCTAGCTGCCTTTTTTCCTTGCAAAACTCCCGTCTTTTCCTCCTACTTGACAGATAGACGCATTTGTGCACATCCTCCCTGTGGTTGGGAGAATGAGTTGGCTACAAGTCAATTACTCTTCTTTTATCCCATCCGTTATTCAGGTAGACAATGTTGTGATCTCCAGATGATGTTGGACTGCAACTTTCGTGATCCTTGACCATTGACCATGTTGTCGAGGGCTGATGGGAGTCCAACAACATCTGGAGGGCCCCACATTGGCTGCTTCTGAACTATATCCTCTTAATTTATCCCCTCACTGGTTTGTACTATTTGAAACTTCATAGGTATCTATATAAAAAAATTGTCCAGTAGCACCTTAGAGACCAACTGCTGGTGAAGTCTGCATTCACTTCCCTTCTCTCTCTTTTCAGTTCTCCAACTTGCTGGGTACAGTCTACCGACATGGAAACCTGAATTTCACTCCAGATGGGAACTCTCTGATTAGTCCTGTGGGAAACAGAATTACTGTCTTTGACTTGAAAAAGTATGCATCTTCTTTCATTGTCTTTATAAATGAGCTTTCTCAAATAGTAGATGATCACTAGAGGTCCTGAGCCTCTGCATCCAACACAGACTGTTAAAAGGGCTACTTGGGTCTGTTTCTGGGTCTCTTCTCTTGTTCCACTATAGTGAAAGAATGTGCTTCATTATCAAAGTTATAAAATGGGCTAACGAATAGTACACTGCATTCACACTGGGAAGGATGTAGCTATTTCCCACTCCCGTTCATACATGTGGGATGACATATAGGAAATCTGGCCTGAGAAACATGGTATTGTGTGCAGAAATGTATTTCTATGTGCAGTTCACACTTCCTGGATTGGGCAGAGGTGTATAACAGATTAGCATTTTGCATACAGTTCTGTCACTGTTTGGGCGTTTTATTGATTCTTTCACCCTCTTCTCTTCCAGTAACAAGTCTGAAACATTACCACTGGCAACCCAGTACAATGTCGCATGTGTGGGACTCTCTCCAGATGGAAATCTTGCTATATTAGTTGATGAAGGTATTTTAGATTTTTAATATAATGAAAAAGAATTCAGTCAGTATCACAAATTTTTAACAGAAATATAAGTTACGGTTACATTCATTTTAATAATCTTTTATAATGTTCTACAATCAAGGCAAAAAATGTTGTTTGCTTTTATTATAGTCCCTTGAATAACATGACTCTCTTATTTCATTTAGAAATTTGAGTTTGAAATTGGGCTGAATATAAATGATGCTCAGTCTATTTGTTCTTTTTCCAACAGAGGGAGCTGCCTTACTTGTCAGCTTGATCAGTAAATCTGTGATTCATCAGTTCCATTTTCAGAAACCTGTGCACAGTGTCTGTTTTTCCCCAAATGGAAAGTAAGAGAAACTTCCTGGTTTTGTGTTTATTTCTTTTTTTGTATGTATAAGTGATAGTAGTACCAGTTGTTGAATTGAATTTTGCTTATCATAGGAGTTGGGAAGTGACCTTTTTTACTGGATCATCTTTATACACCCAAAATCAATATGCTTCTTGTACAAAAGTCTCTAGTGACAAAATAATTACAAATAAGTATCTAGCTGTAAATGCAGACTTTCGCTTATGTTTATGTATGTGTGTAGATGTATAAACCTTGGAAACCTGCACAGTTCTACTGCATTATCTGAATACATGCGCTTGGTGTCATCTTTTTCATTTTTATTTCTCTGCTGAATAATTATGTATGTTAAGTTCATTTTTCATATTATACTAAACAGGAAATTTGTGGTCACAAAGGAGAACGTTGCTCTGATGTACCATGCCCCAGGAAAAAAGCGAGAATTTAATGCGTTTGTCCTTGACACAACTTACTATGGTGCATATGACGAAACAACATGCATTGATTGGACAGATGATTCTAAGTAAGTTTTAATATATGCAGTTTACCAAGGCAACATAGAAAATGAGCAAATACATTGAAAGCCAATGCGACTTGGGTTGATTGTATCTGCTGATACATTTGAAAATCTTGCATTGCTCTTTTTAGGAGAGTGTATTTAGGCAGTGCCTCACCTCATAAATTCCCTTAACAGTAATGCTAAAAGTTCAGGTTATTGTTTCAGGATTCTCTATTGTTCACATTTTTCATTTGTTAATAGAGATTTTGTTACCTCCTGAGTTAATAAACAATTTTTATTAAAGCAAACATAGAGGGTTGGGTCCAGCAGAACCTGTCTGCAAATGGAAAGATTCTTTCTCTACAAAGAAGGTACTGCAGTCAAGCCCAAGTTTCCCTGAATAGAAAGAGGGACACACTTTTTTTAATCTGTTCCTCCTACAACTCTCTGCTGCCACTTCTGACACTGTTCCAGAGGTTCCCCAACCCTCCAGAGTAGATGGGGTGTATATGTGCAGAGTATTGTAGAAGAGAAGGACCAATGAAAATCGCCTTCCCCACTCTTCTGTGAATTAGACCTGGAAACATCCCATTTATTGAACAGAAATCCTCTCATGGATCTCTGAATCCAACTTGAGATTTGTAATGCAATCATTTCCATCGTTCCGTACAATTATTCCATTCTTTTAAAAAGGGTTGTTGAAATGTTTAAAAAATGACTCTTTAATTTTCTCATCTTTCAAATAAATATAATGTATTTCTCTGTATTCACTGTCTATAAAAGTTTACTTAAATCAGTTTCTAATATTAAGTGTCCACTGATCTATTTCAATTGCCTCTGTTTTGTATATCCACATGTACACACGTTGGCCAATAGCAGTAAGGGATTGACCGAATGCCTTTTCCCAGTTTAAACTGGAGAGACTATCCACTTAGATGGTGGGAACTGTGGTTTGGAATTCCATGATTTCCTTCCAGTGGCAGTGAAACTTTGGATCCAAATCTGCCTCTTCGTTCCTTGCTATCTTTCCAAAGGCCTCTCACTCTCAATAGAATTGAGCAGTATAAACTGCTTGTTCACATATCCACTATGATGTAGTTTTTGAGATGTTCTAACTACGATTCTTTTATTCTAGATGTTTTGCAGTAGGAAGCAAAGATATGTCAACATGGGTGTTTGGAGCAGAGCGATGGGCCAATCTGATTTATTATGCGTTGGGAGGTCATAAGGATGCAATTGTTGCCTGTTTTTTTGAAGGAAACAGTCTAGATGTACGTACCTCTTATATATATATTGCATTGGTTTTTATGATTAGTGTACTTTGCTTTTGGATAATTATATGGCACAAGTCAATGAAAGGCTGTGTATAGTCTACTTTCCTCAAGGTGTTTATATACTGTAGGGGTCTTCTGCAGATTGCTTATCTGGGGGGCAGTGGCAGTTCTTTAAAAATGTGCCCAGAACTGATGTCCTGGGTGCCCAGAAATAAGCCAGCAATCAGCACCTCAGATATATTATGTTCCCATATTTCTAAGTCCAGAAGGGCCTGTTATGGATTTTGGACATTGGCAGTTAATGAATGTATATATTTAGAATGTATGTATACAGCGGAGCTCAAAAGTGTACAATAAACATAAGATAACAATAAAGTAGGATCCCAACAAGGCTTTATATTTGGTCTAAAAATTCAGTTTATTAGACATCTCACATCCAAGATTGCTTTCTCTCAAATAAGTTCAAATTGAAAGATAATGTCTTTGTAATTAGGTACACAGGAAGCTGGCTCATACTGAATCTAACAATCTATCTATCGGGCTCAGTCTTATCTATACTGACTGGTAGTGAGTTTCCAGGCTTTTAGGCAGGAGCTTTTCACAGCTCTATCTGGAGACATGAGGGATTGAATTGGGGATCTGCATGACTATGTTGCAAGGGAGATGCTTTTTTGCTGAACTGTGCTCATTTTTTCCCTTGTAAGTCAAGTAGATTACAAGATTCTGTTTTACAGTTTCATGAGAGAACATTTTATTCTTAGAGAATTGCAGTCTTTTGAGATAAGTATCCTTTTCGACTCTCAGTTGAGCATAGTGACATCAAATGTTTGTTTAGCTCATCTGCTTAAGGCTCATTTCAGTTGTGCAATGATGGTAACCATTATGTTTTGGTGTTCCAGTTGTACACTGTCAGCAGAGATGGGGCTTTGTGTGTCTGGCAGTGTGATACAGAGCTAGATGGTTTGAAAGCTCGACCCCCAAAAGATCAAACTGAAGATAAGGCAGAATTGGCAGAAGGCCTAGATGAAGAGTTGATGGAAGAACAGAAGGGCAAAGAGGTCCATGGGAAAGCCAGCACACATAAGAAGAAAGAGAAGGGAAAGAGAGTAAAATACTCATGTGCTGCCAAGTAAGTGATCTTCCAGAGAGAAAAGGAGGAATATGTTGCAACCAGGAGTCAAAGCCAGTGTATATGAAAGCAAAACAGTTCCATTAGACTGTCTCATTGTCACACTATGAATGTGCTGCAGGCATGACTCTTGATTAGGATTATGGCATTCTAACCTTCTAAAGTGTGAAGATCTCCCACACCACAATCTCCAAGCATGTTCAACTGAAAGCACTTAGACTTTCCCTTGCGGTGGACAACACTGCTTTAACAAGCATCCAGTTAATAAGAAACAGGCTCAGACTTCCCCTGTCAATGTGGCAGGATCTGAAGTGAACATGTTAGAGGTGGAACAGAAAAATGCCATACCGAGCAATTCTATCCCCTGATTCACTGGTTAACCAGTGGGGGGCAAGCATTGCTCTGCTGCCGAGTCCCCACTGTGCCTGACAGTTTGTGGGCAGGTGGAAGCTACTGCTGGTGGTATCCAGTGTTAACCACAACATTGTTTCTTCCTTTGACTTTTTATAGCATTTTTTTGTTTTGTTTTTTAAAAAGTGGCGGGTTGGATGTTGCTTGGATTTTTAACAGATGGCTACCTTTCTTTACTTGTTTTTACTTCATGTCCAAAATGTCAGAGTACCATTGGTCTTTTGCTGGTGTATTATGAAATTAATTGAGTGGTAAATATGCCCTGCATTAAACGCATGTCAGTAGCATATTTCAATTGTTTTCTCAGATACTTTTTCAACAAAGAAGGTGATTTTAACACCTTGACAGCTGCAGCTTACCACAAAAAAATTCACCTACTTGTCACTGGCTTCGCATCTGGAATTTTTCACCTCCATGAACTTCCAGAATTCAATCTCATCCATTCTTTAAGGTAAGTATGGATATTGCTTATTATAGAAAAATGTAGTTCTAGAGGAAGAACAAATCTTTTTTTTTTCTTTAAAAGCAATTTCTGCTTTATAAGCTTGGACAGAGTGATACTGGTATTAGTGTCCTTTCTTCATCTACAGGTTCTTATGACTTAATAATGCATTATTTTATATGTGTCTGAAATTTTAGCATGGGCACCCAAATGCTTCGCTTTAAGCAGTTTCTTTCTTTCTTTTTGCTACTTAGCATTTCGGACCAAAGGATTGCATCTATTTCTATCAACAGTACTGGTGACTGGATTGCTTTTGGGTGTGCAGGTGCGTAACTGTAAGACACGCAGTTGAATGAGGGCCTGTTTATACAATCAGTTATGTTGAGAGAACCCTTTGACACACTTCATCTGTGGAAATTCCTTTAGATATAAATTGGGGGCTGCCGGGATGAGAAGCTTAAATCTTCAGTTCTGCTGGTGTTAAGTTTCCAATGCTGACTCTGTTGAAGACACCGTAGCATAACTTGCTTATCCTTGCTCATTCGAGGTTCAGCCAGGTGAGGTGAAGCTGGTAAGCCAAGCTGGTGTAAGTTCCCAAAAAAAGGTCATGGCAGGGGCAGGACCGGAGCCCTCTCTCCGACTAAGGCTGGATCCTGAGCCCATTCAGTTTGGTTGCATGCCCTGCCATAGAATACACCTTGAAAGGCTTGCTGTGCTCAGGCAGAGCAGCAGCCCCACTGTTCGACAGTGTTTGGATCAGGTTTCACTTCAAGCTGTCTTAACCTTTACCAGCTTGCTTTGCGTCAGCTTCTTGTGCATATGATTGCTCCTTTAGAGACTTTGGAAAGTTATCACTTTCCAAAATTAGGGAGGTTGGACCCATTTCTTTATCAAGCTGGGTTATGAAATCACAAACAAGAGCAGGCTTAGTCAGAATCTCCTTTCTTGTTACTTGAATACATTGGTTTGGGCCCTAGCCTCTGGAGCAGGAGAAAACAAGCTTCCTCCATCTTCCATGTGGCAGCCTTTTAGATATTTGAAGGTGGCTATCATATCTCCTCTTTTCCAGGCTAAACATACCCAGCTCCCTCAACCATTCCTCATAAGGCTTGGTCATGGCAATGTGTGTTGCATTGCCAGTTCATGCATCACATTGTCCTTGTGAATATGGGCAAGCACAAGCTTGTGTAAAAAGTAAGAATAGAACCCTGAGAGTGGTGAAATGCGAATCCAGTTTGGTCAGTCTTGATTGGTGCAGTTCTTACACCCACCGTATTTCTGAACTCATTAACTGCAATTTACAGACATAGCTTTGTGTGTGTTGGTATATTCTATGTATTGGTGCTGCAAGAAAATGTATAGATTGAATACAGTGGTACCTCGCAAGACAAATGCCTCGTAAGACGAAAAACTCGCAAGACGAAAGAGTGTTTTGTTTTTTGAGGTGCTTCGCAAGACGAATTTCCCTATGGGCTTGCTTCGCAAGACGAAAACGTCTTGCAAGTTTGTTTCCTTTTCTTAAAACCGTGCATTCAGGGGGTGCAGTTGCGACTTGACTTCGAGGAGCAACTCATAGCACGCGGTGTGGTAGCCTTTTTTGAGGTTTTTGAAGACTTTGGTGATTTTTGAAGCTTTTCCAAAATCCGTGCTTCGCAAGACGAAAAAATCGCAAGACGAAAAAACTCGCAGAACAAATTAATTTCGTCTTGCGAGGTACCACTATAGTTGTATTTGAGTCTGAACCACTTGTCATTATACTTACAGGTCTGGGGCAGCTTCTGGTTTGGGAATGGCAGAGTGAGTCCTATGTGCTAAAGCAGCAAGGCCATTTCAACAGCATGGTTTCTCTTGCATATTCTCCAGATGGGCAGTACTTAGTCACTGGTGGAGATGATGGGAAAGTAAGTCTGTCGCATGTTATTGAACATGGAGTTCGTAGTTCTCTAAAATCTGCAATTTCTGGACATATACTATAAAGATACTAAGAAAGGAGCTCTTAAAGTTCCTAGGAGCTAGGAACCTTAATTTATTTTGGATATGTTGTCATTCCTGTTTGCTATGGGTGATGCTTGCATTATTTTTTTAGAAAAAAGACATTAGTGTATATTTGGAGCAGAAGCAAAGCTGTGTAACATGGAAGTTGACCACGTTCTTGATTGGCTGTAGCGACTCGTAATCTCTGGCCAGATCATGTTGTCAGTGAGGTTTCCAACTGATGGCAAAATGATAAAACCATGTCCTTGGGCTTCTTCAAGTGTGATTTTGAATGGCTTGCTTAACTTCCCTGGAGGTTTAGCTCTGCTAAGTGTGGTGTACTGGAATGTGCTTTCAGTGACTTGAATCTCAATACTGTGTCAGTCCTAGAAAAGGAATATTTCTGAAGCTTACTGGAGCATTTTCTGTTTTATTTTCAGGTGAAGGTGTGGAACACCAGCAGTGGTTTCTGTTTTGTAACTTTTACAGAACATACAAGCAGTATATCTGCTGTAACATTTACCACTTCAGGATATGTCATTCTGAGTGCTTCCCTAGATGGGACAGTTCGGGCTTTTGATCTGCACAGGTAAATTATTCTTCCCCCCCCCCCCAGCAAAATTATCTCTTCCCTGAGCTTGGAGTGGAAAACCAGAGAATTTAGAGGGAATATTTCTAATTAATATCTAGAATGTTGTTTGGTTAGACGCGGTATACTCCTCTTGTGCCATTGTGTCATGTGAGCATTTCATAATTTGAAATTCATAATTTGAATTGAGAAGCCTAGGCTTTGGTTGTATAAATATAATTTTTTTAAGCTAATCAGTTGTTCACTTGGGATATTTCATCACTTTTTGTGATATCACTGAGGGACTTTGAACTAGAATAGTATACAGGCACCAAAGTTTTTCCTTAAATCACGTTTCTGCATGTTTTAAACAGATACCGCAATTTCCGCACCTTCACTTCCCCACGACCAACACAATTCTCTTGCTTGGCTGTGGACTCCAGTGGTGAGATTGTTTCAGCTGGTTCTCAGGACTCCTTTGAAGTATTTGTGTGGTCAGTGCAGAGTGGGCGACTCTTAGATGTAAGAGGCATTTTGTTTTGGTTGTCTCAACCCCTTTTGAAACTGCTTTTAATTGAAGCTGACTCCATCCTTAGAGCAGAGACCGTATATATTTGCAGGATTTAAAAGAATAATTGAACTTGAGTGAGTTGAGCATGATTAAAAATAGGCACATCTTTAATTTATCTTACTAGCTAATGTTCAGTTTTTGCATATAAATTCAACTTCTAACATCTAACCCTATTGATCGGCACAGCTTTGCCCACTTGGTGACCTGTGTCTTCATAGCTTCAATAGAATCCTTTGTAGAGCAAGTGGAGAGGTCTGCCTATCATTTTTACTCCCATTATGATCATTCATTATAAGGATGTATCCCATGTATGTTAGCTGTTCTGTGTGTGCTGCCGTGCTGAATCTGGCAATGATATCTACTGCCTAATAGTCATGTCTCGCAATGCTAATCCACAGCTGTGATGGTGATACAGTGATTGTTCTAGTGTTGCTGTATTGAAAGTCCTAGTGCTTGTGATCCTGGATCCTTGCTCTGATTTGGTGGTGCATTAGAAGGATCTGGTCATGTGCTTTGCCAATTTTAAATGTGCCCCAAAAGTCATATACTATAGTAACTTTAAATGTTGGGAATTGCAACCCGGTAATGAAATCTCTAATGTGCAACTTTTGCATTTTGTATGCATATAGTTCCATCTGTGGATTATTGTTTTCCCTGTATAAGATCCTGTGTAAACCAACATGTATAAAAGAAATCAAATTGGCTTTTCTCCATTAGGTCTTAGCTGGTCATGAAGGCCCCATCAGTAGCCTGTGTTTTAATCCCGTCAAGTGTGTCCTAGCAAGTGCCTCTTGGGATAAGACAGTCAGGTTGTGGGATATGCTGGATAGCTGGAGGACCAAGGAAACACTGGCACTGAACTCAGATGGTGAGTCCCTTGGAAATCTCTTGTGCGAATGCAGGCAGCTATGTTCTCCGTGTGATGTTGGGTGGTTGGTTAAAGCTTTAGTTGGTCCTGGGTTCTGGGAAGAAAGCCTTCCCCTCACAACTGGAACTTAATTTGTCAGGTAGTACATCTGTGTTTACTTGTATTTACTTGAAGCATTTCTGTCTCTCCCTTCTTTGTTGCCCAGTCCCAGGGCAGGTTGCAAACAATGTAGTGCACCATAAACTGCAGTAAATACTATAATAAAAAGCTGAAGGATCAGATGAGAAACAGTCAATGAGCAAGCATTATAAGATTCATATTAAAATGAGTCATTGAAGTCATTGAATCTCCATTGCATAAAAGCTTGGCAATACAAATACATTTGCATTAAAAACCAACCCA
This sequence comes from Podarcis erhardii, assembly GCF_964252035.2. NCBI lineage: Eukaryota > Metazoa > Chordata > Lepidosauria > Squamata > Lacertidae > Podarcis > Podarcis erhardii. The sequence goes on from NC_138508.1 coordinate 58,541,289, forward strand.
CCCAGTACAGCAGGTGTCAGCAGTACCTACTTTAAAATGTAAACTGCAAAAGGTTCAGAAATGAAAAAAAATGCCAGGATAAATGGTTATGTTTCAGTGCGACTTTATACAGCACAGCATTATAGATAGTCTTTGTGACGATGGATATGTTATGTGTTGAGCGTGTGTGTTCATGTGTGATTTCTGGAAATTCTGAATCTGGTTTCATTGAGTTTATCTGTGTGTGTTTTTTAACTACTGAGGGCAATGTAACCAAAATGTATGTACAGGAAGGCATGACTTTGGTTTTGCTCCCTTACCTTGTCCAGTGCTCGCTGTTGCTTTTCGTCCGGATGGCAATGAACTTGCAGTTGCTTGCTTGGATGGACAGATCACTTTCTGGGACCATGAAAATGCTGTGCAGACTGGATCAATTGTGGGGCGACATGACCTTCAGATGGGCAGAAAAGAGCTGGACAAAATAACCGCCAAACAATCTGCTAAGGGGAAGTAGGTAGACTTTAAAAAGAAAAAAGAAAATTCCCTTGGTTTACAGAAGTACATGCCTTGTCTCTTTTTTCAGGTTGTAAAGTGTTTTCTACAGATCAGTTACATTTGTTATGAGACATTAGTGTTGAGTCCAGTATAAGGTCAGGGATGGAGAGGAGGGGTGGTGGTGAAACTTATATTCTTTTTTATCATGTATGTGTGGAGTTTTGTGTCAGCGTCAACTGGATAGGTTCTCTTTTTATTTGCTTGTTACATAAGTAGGTTGGCTATTTGATCACAGGGTTGGGAGGGATCTCCAGTGTCATCTAACCCATTTGTGACCATATTCTAAGAAGGATCAGCTCTTTTCCTTTGAATTAGGGATACTTAATATGGTTGTTGGAATTAACTGCCTGTGTATCTGGTGAACTTGAGTTTTATTAGACTAGTTTTAATAGAGAAGTAGGAAGCTTGCACATTGCTTGCTGCCTTTGAAAGCTCTCTTGTGCATCCTATTGACTTTTTGTAAATTAAATGTGTCTCCTCACGGCCAATAAAAGTGTGCATATGTGATTGTATTAGTATCTGGTTTTGATAACTTCTTAAGATGTGGTCATCTGACTTAATGCTCCCATCAACTACGAGCTTGTAGTCAGACTTGTAGTCAGAGTCTTAGGTTTGACTTGCTGCTGTGCGAAAGGTGATCCTGCAATTTGTTAGAGCTCATTCAGCACCCCTCTTACCATGTTAGCAGTCAAAGGCAGTAAGAGAATGGCAGGCATATATTTTGAAGGACAGTATTCAGATAACTTATTCAGATAATTTTTGCAAAGAAAGAACTTATTGCAGGTTTTTAAACAGTGATGAACATGTCAGGTGATATAAGTATTTTCTCTTTTTTTTAATCTCCCACTAATAAAATAAAAGGCTCTATTATAATTAATAACCCCATGGTATTCAGGTTGTCACAACATTGTTTATTTCAATTCTGACCCTTTTCTATTATGTGTTGAGTCTCTTTAGTTCATAAAAAAATGATTTTAAGATGGCTATGGTTCGAATGGTTGGGTAGAGAAATGAGGACCTAATTTCTTAGCACAACAGACATCTATCTGCAGCATAACCAGAATATCTCTCTTGGTGGAAGGGACTGACTTATAACATAAATCTAACATGTCTTTGTTTTCCTCCCCAGATCTTTTACTACTCTGTGTTACTCAGCTGATGGGCAGTGTATTCTAGCTGGAGGGCAGTCAAAGTTTGTTTGCATTTATCATGTCAAGGAACAGATGCTCATTAAGAAATTTGAAATATCTTGCAACTTGTCTTTGGACGCAATGGAGGTTAGTGATTGATTCCCCCCCCCCCCCTTATTTGTTGTGTATGTTTGGGTATGATCTATATGACACTATTAAACAGAAGTATGTTTGTGCTTCTGCTTCCCTGTGGCAACCTGAGTTGTAATCCGTCAGTGAATTCAGTCTTTGGATCAAGTGATGCAAATCTGTGCTCCAAAGTATTTTGTTATGACATTCCAATCTATTTCTGGTATGAACCAATGTTGTCTTTCTATGCTTGACTTTTATCCAGAAAGCATGTGCACATCTTAAATTTGGAGGGATAGAGATTGAGCAAATGCTGTAGCCCTTTAAATATTCTGAAACATTATAGAAATTCCAAATAGTTTACCTGAATTCATGTGCCTTCTACCTGAAGAATATAAGCTTTGCAATGTTGTTGTTGTTTTTCAACTTTACAGGAGTACTTGGATCGCAGGAAAATGACTGAATTTGGTAGCATGGCATTAATAGATGAAGGAACTGGGGACGATGATAATGTTGCAATCCCTCTTCCGGGAGTTAAAAGAGGTATCTGTTTCCATTTCACAATTTTCAGCTTATCTGCTGTTTCATGTGTGCCAGGTACTCTGTGAGCTAGGAAGCTCATTTGCTGAGTCAGGGAGGAATGGAAAGGGTGAGAGCATGCAAAGCAAGCCTTTTGTTTATGCTTTCTCACTTTTACTTCCTAAAGCGGTGATCAAACCTTTTTTTTAAGCTGGGAGTCCAGCTAATAGCACTTTTGACATCTCCTGAAGAGTGAAACCCATTGTGTGAGAATGGACGCTTGGAATTTAAGATTTCAAAATGCTGAGGTCGATGCAGCCATCAGTTTCACATTCCATGATGGTTCTAGGGCAGTGATTCAGTGCCTCCAGCACTGTGGTCACCACCAGCATTTTCACATCCATCCCTGTTTTGTGAAGTTGTCCCTGTTGCCTCTTTCCTGTGTTCTCTTGCAGTTTACCTGTCTTAATCCGTTTTCGTTCCCATCAGCCCCATCCGACGTTGCAATCAGAAGGATAGGCAGATTCCTAGATATTCCTAGATATTCCTAGTACAGAACAATCTGTACTGTTCAGTGACAGTGATGATAGGGAAGGAAATGGGTTGTATCCAACACTGCGCAAGCAGAGTTCCACTTGTGCAACAGGACTTTCATTGCCTCTCTTTTTCTGGTACATCAGCAAAAGCTGCTCCAGGGGTTCCCCAGCCCTCCAAAAACTTATTTTGAGTGTGTTGGCGGGACTGGTGGGGTACGTGAGAGGAAGTTCCATTGCATGCAGGGAGATATGTTGTGTGAAGCTTTCAGTGTTGGATAGAGCCGAAAATGTAGTTTTTACTATGCTGTTTAAACATTTTACTCTGGCAAACAGTTTTAAACCTTTTTAGAAATATTGTACTGATGGCTAACTAAATGGAATTAACATGGATTCTCATGGTTGATACATGCAAAGTTAATATTTAACTCAAGAAGTTCATTGAATTTGTCTTTTACTTTGTTTCAGGTGACATGAGTTCTCGATCCTTTAAACCAGAAATAAGAGTGACCTGCCTCCGCTTCTCTCCTACCGGTGGGTGCTTTTAGAATGGAGCTGGCAATAGTGTGCTGCTGCTTTTAGGATCAGGTTGTGGTGGTTTAAAATAAATGAAGTGGCTGTCTTTTTAAAAAATTGCTATTAATATTTTTTTTGTTTGCAAATTTAATGAGAAGAACAAGGAAAAAGAGGAAATAAAAGAAGAGAAAGAGGGATAATGATAACTGGCATATACAAATAATACTAAAGATAGACCACCATTAGTAAGTAAATCTTAAATTAAACATACGTTAATAAGCCTTCCAAATGTCCAAATAGGTATCCACACAAAATTGATGACCATATGAAACATGTGGGGATCCCTGTATGCTCGTGCTCCCTCAAAATCATGCGCCCCTGGCCCTCCCCATGCTATGCCTCTGCCTTGAGTTTCCCTAACACTCCTCACATGCTGTTTTGCGCCTCCATCTCTTTCCATCAGCATTGAGAGGCAACCAATCAGACCTCTGCCTTTCATTTGCAGCAGGAAGGAGTAGTGAAGGAAACTTCAAGAAACAAGGATCTGCAGTGACAGGGGCAGGGTAGAGTCCCACCACACATTTAAAGCACAGGGCTTCCCCCAAAGTGCCATGGAAGCTGTAGTTTGTTAAAGGAACTGGGAATTGAATTAAACTACAGTTCCCACCATGACTTGCTTTGGAATGAGATGGCTGTCTTAGTTCACCCCAGAACAGCATAACTAATCATAATTACTAGGTATTTGTCACTTATTTGCACTTTGATTTGACTAGTTGAATTTTATGTCTCTGGTGGAAAGTACATGTTTTATGCCAGCCAGTACAGTTTAAGAATAAAGTTGTTTGTACATGTAGATATATTCTTCAAGATCATGGTTTATAAAAGCTGTCTTTAATATAATCTTCCAATATTCCTCCTTCCAGACATGAACAATTTTAACTAGCACAAGCAATATTTCTCTTGTAGGACGAAGCTGGGCAGCAACAACCACAGAAGGTCTTCTTATCTATTCTTTGGACTCTAGTCTGGTCTTTGATCCATATGACCTAGAAATTGACATCACCCCTAGCAGTATTCGTAAAGTACTGGTTCAGAAGGAGTACACCAAGGCGATTGTCATGTCTTTTCGACTGAATGAGAAGAAGCTGATTCAGGAGGTCCTAGAAACTGTTCCATACAATGAAAGTAAGCTGGAATTCTGTTGCCAGTCTAATGTGGTGGTTGCAGAAAGCTAGATTTCCTGAAGTTCTAAGACGTCTCCAATACTTGGTTTGCCTATATACTAGGGAGAAGGGAAAGTATACGAAGTCCCAAATGATCTCAGGTGCTTGACATGTGTGCAAGAATGCAAGTAGTGACCATTAGAGGAACAGAAAGAGGCGGAAGATAGATAGATAGATAGATAGATAGATAGATAGATAGATAGATAGACAGATAGTGCAGTAGCACCTTAGAGACCAACTAAGTTTGTTCTTAGTCTCTTAAGGTGCTACTGGACAATTTTATTATTTTTATATATATTTTGATTGCGTCAGACCAACACGGCTACCTACCTGAATCTAGAAAGAGGGGGAAATAGGGAAAGAATAGCATCGTGCAGTATGGCAGCTTATTGATTTGGATTTCCTTTGCCTGGAGATATCTTTTTTTAATTAAAAACAACAACTTGGAACTGGAAAGCTTAGTGACGAATCATATGGAATATACTGGTTTTTTTAGCTTAAGATTTTGCACATGTGATTTAAACTAATAATGTATTATTTTTTAAACCACAGTTGAAGTAATCTCCTCAATGCTTCCAGAAGTGTATATAGAAAAAATGCTAGAATTTTTAGCCTCTTCCTTTGAGACATCTCGTCATTTGGAATTCTATCTAATCTGGACTCAGAAGTTGCTTATGTTACATGGATGCAAGTTAAAAACAAGGTTAGTGATCTTGGGGATAAGGGTGTGGGAAGAGAGAGAATAAGACATTTGGTTTCCCATCAGAACTGGTTGGGCCCAGATCTGCTTAGCTTTAGAAAATGAAATATCATTCTTTAGACTGTGAATTTGAATTAGCAAAATTGGTATTTGTACCAATTTTATCCCTTTAAGGTGTTTGGACTGAAAATTACATTCCTAATTGCCAGGTAGCTGCCATGGTGTACAGAACCTTAAATTGTAGCAATATTGTGTATGTGTGTGAGAGAGACATAATTTACCACTTCTGCAAGTAGTAGTAGTTTCATTGCAAGTCACCATTCACAGCTGTCTCAGTTCTTTGACACTTTGAAGTTTTGAATTTAGCCCTTTTTATTCTTAAAATGTACAGAATGATTTTTACAAACCAAGAGTTACGTTTTTTGTGTGCTTTTGCAGGTCAGAGAAACTGCTGCCCACCATTCAGTTCCTTCAGAAGAGCATTCAGCGTCACTTTGAAGACGTTTCCAAACTGTACGTATTTTGTTCAGTTGCATTCTCTTTCAAATAATTTCTCTTCCTAGTAGAAAGAGATGACTCTGACTAGAATATTGAGCATTTCTTAATGAAAATTCCCTTTCCCCTTCCTTCCACCTAACATCCCACATTGTATTGGGGATAATTTTACCTGGGATCTTATAGCTTTGTGTGATTTTGTTCTGTCAAGTTCGTTGCCATTCACTCACTGACCTCTTCCTGTTGCGTTAAGGACCCCTCCCATTCCCAGCACTGAATTCCTTCAGGGGTGGGGTAGGTAGTTGGGGGCTGCATACTACTGGTTAGTAGGGACAGTCCTGTATGTATTCCATCCTTGAACACACACATGCATTCCCCATTCACACACGCACAAACACACAGTACATACCAGACTCATAATCTCATACCCTTAACAAACAGCCCCCAATAGCTAACCTGCTCCAATTAGTTCAGAAAGAGGTCTTCTTTCCCATTGTCTTAATTCCACCCTTCTGGTGTGCCTTTGTGGGGGATGAAAAATGCACCTTCCTCACTGGTCTGCACTGATCAGCAGAAGAGCATGGAGAAAGTGAAGCTAGGATGGCAAAAGGGCTTGGGGAAAGTCTGGCAGGCCAGAGAGTCACCATGTATGTTAGATCTGATGGTTTGTTATTTCAGCATTAGAGCAACTTGCAACATGGAGTTCACTTGCAGAAGCAGCTAGTAAGAAAGATCGTGGTTAATTAGTTGTGTGTGCCAATGAAGCAACATCAATTAAAATCCACAGACATAGCTTTCATATTGCCTCAAACATAATACTTTTCATTGGAGCCATTTTCAGGTTTGTCTTGAGAAATTAAGCTAAGAGTGTGGCATGTGTGAACCAATGCAAGTAGTATGTTGCTGATAGTGGTCTGATTATTGGCTACTTTTTATAAACATAGGAAAGCTCTTACATGCACTGCTTTGAATCTACCTAATCCCCCCCATGGTCTTTGTCTCTACAGTTGTGACTGGAACTGTTATAACATGAAATATATTATGGCCATTTCACAGCAGAGGGGTGTGAAACGTACAGCAGAAGTGTCTGAAAATGAAGATTTGGAAGACTCCAATAATGACTGTGTCATGGAAGAATTGCCTGCACTTCCATGAACTTATGAGAATGCTTTTTCATACATAAGTAATTTAAACAGTGGTATTCACTGAGAACTGAGCAGCCCTCATAGAGGCATAATTTTGTACAGGTGATGCAGCAACATGATTGGGAGTAAGCAGGCTATTCCTTTTTGTCCTCTGTTTCTAAACTAGCATGTAAATTCTTGATACTGCTAAATTTTAAGCAAGACAATGTCATCAAATATTTTAAATGCCTGGGAGGAGGGGCAGGGTCCATCTGCCACCAGCTGACTTCTGTTTCTGCACAGGAACTTTTAAGCTCCCTCCTTCCATTGACAGCCCTTTCTGGATTGGGAAGTCATACAGAGTGGCATCCTGCAAGAATACATGGGATGCCACCGGAAGAAAACATAGACTTCTCGCATGCATGGAAGTATTGGGATGTGAGTGGGGATGGATCCTAGCCATGGCTTTTTTCCTGGCTTTAGGGTAAACGTGTAAAAGTGCTGCAGTCATACTGCAAATGGTCCATTGACCTTTAGCATAATTTCATTGATATAAAATTCAACTATTAGTTATGGGGGAAAGACAAATACTAGGACAGGTGGGATCTGAGATCAACTGAATGAATATCTAGGCAAATATTTCTTACGAAGCAGCTCATTGTATGTCCCAAATAACTCTGGTTGACAATTTCTAGAAACCAGCCATTCACAAGTGATTCCAGCTATTCATAATCCATGATGTATTCACAGATATCAACATGAGAATATGGATGAGTAATAAAGGCATGTTCATAGCTTCACAGGTTGTCTGGAGTGCATTAAGGCATGCAGTTATTTTTATGAAATACTAGAAAATTACCCTGACTCGAATGTGGAAAAGTGTTGTATGTAATAATGTGGTCTCCTACGTTAAACAACAGCAAATGCTCAGCTGTTGTAGCCTGAATGTGAATCATGTATCACAGGATAAAGTGAACAATGTTATTTCCAAATGGTATTTTGGTGTTATTATTTGATTGCTAGGATTTTAGCTAGGTGTAGGGAGTGTGGAATATTTATTTTTATTGATCTCTATACCATCATTCATGAAACAATTCCATTGTTTTTCAAAGAAAAAATACAGTAAGAACAGTCATACCAAACAGCAGTTAGAAATAGCTGCATATTTTAACTTCAGTAGGTTTTTCAAACCTTTCTCCTGGGCAGGTTATTGTAGGCAGAGTTCTTTCTTTAGCTACAGTGGTGCCTCGCAAGACGAAATTAATCCGTTCCGTGAGGCTCTTCGTATAGCGGTTTTTTCGTCTTGCGAAGCAAGCCCATTGACAGCTTAGCGGATTAGCGCTATTAGCGGTTTAGCAGCTTTTAGCGGATCAGCTGATAAGCGGCTTAGGAAAGGGGGGGGGAAAGGGGAAAAAACCCGCAGGAACTCGCAAGACATTTCATCTTGCGAAGCAAGCCCATAGGGAAATTCGTTTTGCGAAGCGCCTCCAAAATGGAAAACCCTTTCGTCTAGCGGGTTTTCCGTCTTGCGAGGCGTTCGTCTTGCGGGGCACCACTGTACTTGGATCGTAAGCCACATAGCACGTTAAATGTCAGCACCAGCACTTGGAATTGTGCTTGGAAACAGGTGAGATTGGTGAACTGGGAGAAGTGATGGTGCAGATATTCCACTATGACATGTCTTGTATCACATATTTAACCTTGACTATAGGATGCAGGAACAATGCCAACTGAGTGCGTGTAGATTTAGTGAGCGGTTGTTCACATCTCAACATTTAAAAGGGTCATATGAATTGGACTTCAGTTGAATGAAAGAACAAACGAGTTATTATGTGTTGAGTTTCCTGTACCCATTGAGGCTGTTTGCTCCCAAGAAAGACACTGCTGAAATGTATTTTTCTTAGATTCCTATGTGATACCCACCTTTCCCCCTTTTTTCGGGGGGGGGGGGGCAGATCTTTCTCCATTCCTCCTCTCCCTTAACTGAAGGGGGCAATTTGGTTTAAAGGGAAATGTTTTTCAGTGCCTGAATCAAAACCCAGCATTTTAGTGGTTGATTTTACTTACACTGTTGTAAAATAGTTTTGCTAAACAATACGCAAACAGGGTTCCTTTGCAAATTTTGTCGCCCAAATTCCTTCAGGCCAAGTGTTGGTGCTTGGGCATGTCCAGTTGATAGAGTTGTCAAGCCACCCACTCTTTTGCAACGTTGTTTGAGTGTGTGCAAGTTCTTTTTATAAGTTTGAGCTTTGGGGAAATGCGTTCAAAATATAAAAGCAAAATACGATGAGGAATTTATAAGAGATAACGGAAACTAATCTGTATAAAACTGCCGCCCCCTCCGTTGGCTGCGCCTGGTTGGCCGACTGAGAGCGCCGGCCGCGCCTGCCAGCCCGAGCCAGTTCGCCCAGTGACCTACTCCTTGCGAGCTCAGCCCTCTGACGTCAGCGGCACAACAGGCCTCCTTGCCGGAGGGTGGCGCTGCTGCGCTCCTCCTGGACCCATGCCGCGCTCGCACGGACGCCGGTGCAACGGGCTAAGCGCTCCGGTGTTGCCGTGTATATAACTCCCTCCCCATTCGTTCCGCGGCTCGTTCCCTTCGAAGCGAAGTGGTGCGGGGATGTTGGCCGCCAGGTTAGCGGGTTGTAGGCCGCCCCTCTCGTCGCTCCGGGTGCTGAGGGGGCTCCCGGCCGCGGGGTTTCATTGCTCGGCGCAGCGTCTCCGCGGGGCCAGAGTCGCTGTGGTGAGTCCGGCTGCCAGCCGAGCGTGAGCGGATGAGCTCCTTCTTTCCCGTTGCGCCCTAAGGGGCGGCGGCGGCTGCTTCTCCTGCTCCTGCTCCTCCACAGGCGAGAGAGCTTCGTGGAAAATTACTGCCACCTTTCCCTGCCGCCCCTCGGCGGCTGTGCGGCACACAGGCAGAAATGCAACAGGTTGAGCGGCAGCTGCAGCCCTGGGCAAAGCTGCACGTGCTGCACTGCCTCCTCCTGCCTTGCTGTTAATGAAGGCACGGGGGCGCCGCCAAGGAAAAAGAGATGGCGGAGTGGAAAGTTGGCGTCCTTGGAAGGGAGGCAGTTGGTCGGGGAACTGCAGCCCTTCACTCGCACACTTCAGGAATGCTGCCATTGCCCCAAACAGATACCTCGTTTGGTTTCGCTTCCTTTCTTTGGCCCTTATCGTAATTCTGCTCAATTCCCTACACGTAAAATTATTACAGCTCATAAGCAAGTTTCGCTGTGTTCAGCAGTGTCGAGAATTGCGGCCTCAGATAAGTACAGTAATGGCTTTCTTTGTTTATAGTTATATTTTATAGCGCACGCCCCCTTCCATTCCGTGTTCATGCTGAAATATATAACAATATCCAGGCTCATAAAAACCATATCCAGGCTCATAGAGACTTACTAGAGCTGCAGTGAAAAGTGGAGTGGAGAGTAACAGTTCAGACTTCTGTTATGGTTTCATGTAAAGGTCCCGAGTGAAGCGTTTGGCACAGATGGGTGAATTTGGAGAACGTTGCAGACAGTTGAGCATTAATAAAACTTCTGTGCCCTAGTCAGTGACTGACTTTGAGGGGGGGAAAGAGGTTTGGAGAAGGAAATCTTAATACAATTTACTATTGTTCCCTGGGAGTTTAGATAGTCTATAGAAACAAAGAGTTCTTATGTGGGACCTTCAAGAGTAACACTTCATCCATGAAAGTTTATGCTGCAGTAAGGAAAGCATATGAACAGAGTCACTCTGGAAATAATGAACTGAGTTGGACAAGAAACTACTGTTCCCTACCTGTGTATGTGAACTGGGAAGAGAAATGTGATGTTGAAATCACTAGGCTGATTTTCTTTTTGCAGGTCTTATCAGGATGTGGTGTTTATGATGGTACTGAAATCCATGAAGCCTCAGCGTAAGTGTATTTGTGTAATCCTTGGGTCTCCAAATGATCAACAGTTGAATCGATTGACAAACAGTCCAATTATGCAGGCAGTATTTCTTTGTTAGATAGCTTCTCCTTGAGTATTTTGGAGAGTCATACCCTATCCCCCAGTTTCTACCAAGATATGAAGTAAATTTCAGTTTAATGTTGTGCTTATTTTGCTACTTCATCTCCTATATCTATGTATTTTGTAGGATATTGGTCCATTTGAGCCGTGAAGGAGCCAGTGTTCAGATGTATGCCCCAGATATTTCTCAGATGCACGTTATTGATCATAGCAAAGGACAGCCAGCTGAGGGTGAATCAAGGTAAGAACAAATTTTAAGACAAGCTACATGAATATATCTAGATTTATATTTATCCAGTGCACACATATACACATACATCTATTGATACTCTGTGGGAAGCTGGCTACCCTCACTATTTGAATTGGTCTCATCTAAACCTCAGTTTTCTAGATTGTCTCTCCCACCCAGAGTTATATGTAAATAGTGTTCCCAGTATTCAGATCGCAGTTCTGTATATTGCCCTCAAACCATTTGAGTATGACTATACTTTATTAAATACTTTACCAATAAGTCCAGTAACTTTAAATTATCAATCTCAGGCTGTTCTTTCCTGGGGTCCTTTAATAGCAGTGCTCCTTATATGTCTATGTACATAGTCAACTTCTGCTCTTCACTTTATACCACTTTTCTTTAAGAAATGTCTTAGCAGAATCGGCAAGGATCGCTCGTGGTAAAATTGCAGATTTGGCTAAACTTACTGCAAAGGATCATGATGCTGTGATATTTCCTGGAGGCTTCGGTGCAGCCAAAAATCTGTGAGTTCTGAATTTATACGCTATTGCAATTGTTAAATTCCAGATAATTAGCCACTCTTAAGAGATGCTGTAGGAAAGTTATAGTTCATTAAGAAATACAATTTTCAGATGCGTTTGTTCAGGCTTCTTGTTTCATAAGGAAAAATATTTTCATTGTTGTGTGTTTGTTGATGCCCCAGAAAAATACACATACCATTTTTACAGCCAAATCAAGCCCCAGTCCAATGTTTAAAAACAGAATCAAGAGTTTTCTTTTTAAAAATGCCTTAAGTTTTATGCTACATTGTATGGAAATCTTGATGCTGAAACTATTAAAGATAAAATTATAAACTATTTTAATGTGCCATTTTATATTTGTGAGCCACTCAGATAACTATGTTAAACGTACAATATATACAGTATGGTATAAGTACAATAATTATTAAGAAGTAATATTTATTCTTCGTGGTGGTGTTTTCTTGGCATGCTGCAATTTATGTTTAAGGGCCACTGAAATCAGTGGAACTGCATGATGGATTGCAGCTGTAGGCAGTCGTTGAAGACTGAAACAATCTGTTACTTATTTGCATGCCTGTTTTCCCTTGGGAGGAGTCAAAATATTTTAAAGAGGTCTTTTAAGGCTGAGTCTGTGGATCACTAATGGAATAAGAAAATAAACAAGGAAGTTTTATTGCATTATTGCTGCTTGAGAGGAATATGTTTTCAAGCTGGCTTGGCAGCATCAGTGCTAGAATGGTTCTCATGTATTACAGAAACAGTACTGATGCCTTGTTTAACTTTTGCCTTGGGAATTTTTTTTTAGTGCTTCATCTTTGCATCTGTTTTGCATTTAAGCAATCCAACCCCCCCCCCACGTATATAAACTCACCCACTGAGTTTAAACTTGACTTTCTTTACTAGCAGTCAATAGACTATTAAAATATTTTTTAACAATTAAAAATTACACTTGATAAAATTAATAAAAATACATGTTGACACAGATGAAAAACACAGACTTAAAATACTAAACTATCAGGCAATCTTAAAGAGGTCCAATAAGGATAGCTGTATTCAAAAACTTTGCCACTTGCTCTGTGACTAATTGATTGGAACCTTGGAGCAAAATGATTATAAAAGACTCAGAGGAGCAACCAGGGAGGGAACTACATAAAGTCTGAAGGAAGGAGTGCTTCCTTCTCTTGGCTGTTATCCAGCTGTTCATCTGCCAAAGAAATTGAGCAGCACAAATCTGAGAACCAAAATTCAAACTGCTCTGTGGTGGGCCATTATGTATACTCATAGAAAGAAGTTTGTGTTTACTTAATTGCCCAGTCCAGTCAGCTCTGTGAGACACTGCACGCAAATGCATCGGCAGGACAGGTGATTTAAACAACCTTCATATGATGGCTGTGCATGTATACCAAGGTAGCAAACCTTTGTCTCCTCCCCCCCCCCCGATATTGCTGGACTACAGCTCCCATCATACCTCACTATTGACCATGCTGGCTGAGGCTGATAGGAGCTGGAGTTGAATAGCACTCCAGGGGCCATAGGTTAGCCACCTCTGGTTCACACCAACACTAAAACAGATCCAAAAAATATAGCTTGTATTTAGTGTTCCTGAGGAGGGAGTGGCCATATTTATTGGCCTCTTTCCTCAGTACTGAAGCAGAGGAGTGTATTGGCTTCTGTATGGCAATAAGGCAGAGGATATAAATTGCTTTTATGAATAAATAATTCCTGTCTCCAGCCCTATTTTTTCAGTAGGGTTGAAGGGAGAAATCTTGGAGGCTGCCTTATATAGTCAGAGCATTGTCCACACTGACTCATAGCAGACCTCCAGAATTTAAGAATGGAGAGGTTCCTAGCCTTATCTAGAGATGCTGGGGATTGCACCTGCAGCTTTCTGCATGCGAATATGATGTTCTACCAGTGAGGGTAGGGCAGAAGTTGAAAGGAAATGGGGATCGCTCTCTTTCTTTGAGTAGTTCAAATTGCATTTCAAGAGACAGGGAAGGGCCTTTTACTTATTTTAAGCGTGGTGTACTTCTGGGAATGTAAAATTACAATTTATGAGTCTTTCATTCTTGTGTTAAGGTCTACGTTTGCAGTGGATGGAAAAGACTGTAAAGTGAATGGAGAAGTTGAACGTGTGCTAAAGGATTTCAACAAAGCTGGGAAACCCATTGGGTGTGTAAGTTATAAGATGGGAGTATTTGTTCATATTGTATGAAACACTACTGACCTGCCTTCAGCTCACCAGCCACAAATGTTTTGGCTGGCTGACTGCCTGGCACAACAAGGTTGTCAAGCATTGGCAGTCCACACAGTAGGTGATGGTTAGCTGCTTTCGGCCTAATGGATCACAAGTTGGGCAGGGCCTATTCAGCTGATCAGCCGAATGAGGAGCCCTGATGGGCCAGGCATCCCATTTCCCACAGTGGCAGCATTTGGAAATCCCACAAGCAGGACATGGCTCAAAAGGTGTGCTGGTTTCTGTACCTGTACAGCACACCAATGCTCCCCAGTCCAGTGTCAATCCTTTCTTTCCTTCAGACATTGTAGCAACACACTTTTGTTTGAGGTCCCTGTTCTCACCTCCTGTCCTCCTTCCTTCTGCCTCCAGGCCTTCTTCAAACTCGTGTTTCTTATCTTTCACACTCCTTGTCACTTCTGCTTCTGTTTTTCTGAACTGTTAAGAGCCCACAACCTTTCCAGTTTAAGGCCCCCTATGAGCTTTCCCAGCAACCAGATTTTATCTTCCACCTCTCTTACAGAACAGGAACAGCCAGCATAGAATTTCTAATGATTTCTCTCTGTGTGTTTTTTTCCTTTCCTTTTCTTATGGAGAAGCATTCTGGGCAGCTGCCACAAGGAACAGAAAAGCGTCATGGGATGGAACTGCCTAACACTTTCTCCTCTGGGTGTTTTTCCACTCAAGAGTGTCCTCCCCCTGTTATCAGCTGTGTGTGAGGAAACAGCTGGAGAAGGCATAATTTTGAGAGGTGAAAAGGTTCAGCAATCCTGTCCCTGGACTATTTTGCCTCCCAAGGGCTGTTCTTTTTTTAAAAAAGCTGCATTTTAGAAGTCTAAAGTTACCTTATTCCTTTTAGGATTTTGTTGAGGTTATTTTCCACCCTCGCCTTCTTTTCATGGTTCTGTTGGACTGAAATTACCATTGCTGTGTAATGATTAATAAGGATTTTACTCAGTTTAGTATCTTTTTTATTTTTGAAGGTGTGCCAAATATTTATAAGCAAAGGAACAGGGAGGTGTAAATACAATAAATCCTCAATGGAGGAACCTAAGTGAAGGTTTTTTGTCCACCTTTTTTTCAGTCTGTGCTGCATTTCACCCGTTTTGGCTGCAAAGGTTCTTCCTGGTACCGAAGTCACTGTGGGACATGAAGAAGAAGAAGGTGGTAAGTGGCCTTACGCTGGAACTGCTGGAGCCATTAAAGCACTGGGTGGAAAACACCATATTAAAGAAGTAACAATATCCTTTTTTGCTGGATGAAGGCTGAATTTAAGTGTCTTTTGCTACTCCCAAAGAGCCACATGTTTGGAAGCAAGTTGCACTGAAACCAGTAACAAGGTTTTCTTTCTCCTTAAGTGTACAGTGGTGCCTCGCAAGACGAAATTAATTCGTTTTGTGAGTTGTTTCATCTTGCGAAGCAAGCCCATAGGGAAAATTGTCTTGCGAAGCAACTCAAAAAACGAAAAACCCTTTCATCTTGCGCATTTTTCGTCTTACGAGGCATTCGTCTTGCGAGGTACCACTGTATATGGGTTTAGGAGGTTAAGTGTGATAAGACATCAGAGATGTACATTTTTGTACAGAATTGAAGAGCTTTTGGGAAAGCATTCTGTGATATATTTGGATTAGCTGATAAACTGCATGACCATCTTCCTTGGGTTTCTAAAACCCTGATAATTAGTTATGATATAGCACAATACTTACCATGTCTGAAGTAAGCCTTAATGAATTTAGTGGGTCTTAATCCCAGGAAAGTAGGGTTAGGATTTCAGCCTTAGTATGTTCAATTTGGAAGTAGGATAACATTTGCTTTAGGAAAATCATTAAACTTTTAATCTAAATTCTAACATAAGAGACTGTTTTAAATGTGAATACCAGATGTCCTGGTCTACACTTCCCACCATCCCAGACTATTGGCTGTGCCAGCTAGTGCTGTTTGGAGTCCCAACAGTATCTTGAGATCCACAAGTTGCACAGCACTGTTCTATATAGTTCCTGAACATATGTTAGATCACATTCTCAGTTACAGTGTTAGCCTTTTGATTTTTTTTTTTAAATTTCTTGAAACAAATTTGTAAACCCAGGAAAAGCTTTCTAGCAATGTAACTGGCCTCATTCCAATGTAATACTAAATTATGGCTTAGTGTTAAATAAGTGAGCCTCAGGCTCACACACTGTTCCCTGGCACAGCTACAAGGAACATTTTGGAAGCTCTCGGGGTTCTAAATAACTATGCTATCCATGCATGGAGCAGGCATCCCACTTGGAAAATTATGACCTAATGTGAAGGAGGCAGGAAGAGCCATGTGACTTTGGGGACGGGGCTAGTTAATATTAACGCTAGTCAGACATAATGTGATTAGTTAAAAACTAAGCAGCTTCTGATCTCCTTGTGACTGTGCCACATGGCTCACCCAGGTTTGTTCCTGAATGAAGCCACCAAGTTTATAGTAAAGCACTGAGTCTGCTGTCCCTTTAATCATTCTGTCATTCATCCTAAAGTTATGCAAAGCCACGCAATACTAACAAAGTAAATTTGAATTTTAACTATGATAAATGCAACATTATTTTTCAGTCATCACATTTTGCATGGCTGCATCTATGTTTTTCAAGACATGAATAACAAAATGAGTAGTCACATAAAAGTGATAAGAAAGCGCCACTTTGTAGTTGAATTTCATGCAGAAATTGATTGTAAACTCAGGGATTCCCAAATGGTGTGCAGGACTCCCATCTTAGCTGCCAGGTTATTAAGTGGGGTCAGAGTGACACACAAGGTTGAGAGATTGCTTCCTTGTCTCTTTAGGTGTTTGCTAACGGTGTGGTTAGTTTCTTGACAGGCACCTAACATTTAGGTTGCTGTCATTACGTATAATTATATACAGGTTTGTGAGGCAGAAATACATATTCCTGTTTATTCTGTCACTTGGCTTAGTCCCTGTGTTTTCCTTAACTGTCTTCTATGAGGCCCATGTGGACGCAAACCACAAGGTTGTAACTACCCCAGCCTTTATGTGTGAAACAGAATTGCATCACATTTATGATGGCATTGGAGCCATGGTAAAAAATGTGTTGAAGCTTACAGGCAAATGAAGTGGATACCCATAATATCAGTGACAATAACTTTAGGAAGTATGGTCCTTATAACACCGACCTAGCACAAGAGATGCCTCTAAGAATGCTTACGATTGTATTGGAATGGCGTGTGTAATTTTCAGCACTGAAGAAGCTCAAGCCGGTTGAATCATGAATCCCCTCCGTATTTCAGCAACAGTCTTCACATTGTCTTACAGTGTATCTGACAACTTACTCTGGAGATGGTCACTGCTTAACAAATCTGAATTGATAATGGAATAATAAAAACAATTACATCATAACCTCTCCAATCGCTTATCAAGCCTTTTCAGAGACTATTCTAATAGCATAAAATATGTTTCCAAATAAATTCCTACCTTCTGAAAATGTATACCTGAACATTGAGTTCTGAAACTGGGGGAGAAAACTACTAAAGAAACTACAAAATAAAAAGGATTTGTTTAAGTTATATAATATAAAATAAATAAAGGAAATAAATGTCCTCAGTTTTGTTGGAATGAATCCATGGTTTATTTTATCACAGCTAGATGAAGTTAACAAGTACGTTAGCTGTAAATCATAATTTGACAGCCAAATATCTTGTCTAATGATTAATTGGACTGATTACTGTGGAAACAGAAGATGTCTCCTATTGTACATTTTTTTTTACCCTGCCATAACCAACATATCGCTCAATCGTATCTGGTGTGGTACTACTGCCTTAATTTTTTTTTCTCCTTGAAGGAAACATTTTTTCCAGCTGATTTCAGTCACATGGTTTTAAATTTCTTTGATTTGTTTAGCTTTTTTATTTTTCCACCAACAAGTTCAGCAACCACTGGGAGCCATCAGTTTGCTGATCATAAAGTTCCATTAACAATTAATATTCCCACTCCAAACATGATGCCCTGACCACAATTAAATAAGCATTCCACCGTTATTTTCTGTGGCAGGTCATTATCCTTACTCATGAGTAAGTTAAGCCCTAGCCTCCTATTTGGGTGAGGTTCCAGCTGTCATTTCAAGACAGCAGTAGCTCTGCTGGGAAAGGACTCCTAAGTTTTATGTGTTTACAACAAATTGGCATCTTTCATCTACAGAAGAAGTAAGCAACATTTGTTGCTGTGTCCGTTAGGTAATAGTTAAACATGTCACAGGAAATAGTGAGCTCACTTTCCTTTGTTAATATCCAGTTCAAGCATTCGTCAAAGCAGTTCCACGCATTATTGCATAAATGTGCTCTACGTTTGTATACTGTATTCCCCCACTTCCGTATTAAACATATGTGTGGGCAACATCTCTGTTCCTTCATGTATCTAGGGAGTGTTGCCCACCGAGGTTGTGTGTGATGTGCATATGGTAGACATGAACAAGGTCCACACTTGACAGGTTTGTTGTGGATAATACTGGTATGCAAACAGTTTCGCATAAAATGCGAAGTTGCCCTCAATAATTACATCCACAAGATGGTGCAAATGGCTCCATTCTAAGAAAATGATACTTACTAGACTAGGGATGGATTTCTAGAGTCCCACTGTGGCATAGAGGAATTTACTGCACTGAGGCACCTGATCCTATACTTCTGAAATATCCACAATCAAGTGAAAGCGCTCAAGACACAGCAATTTATTGGTTTTATGTGGATAAACTCTTCACTACTTCAGCTGCTTATGCCACAACTTGGCACTGTTCCCATATAGGATGTTATAATTTGTCTGGAAAGGAATTTTTTACAGAATGGGACTTGCCCATGTGCACTGCATGGAGGAACTTTTGGCAAACTGGCTTAAGGGAATTTTCTGGGGATTTCCATGCTTTAAAGTCAGATACTGGCTGGTAAACAGGTAGACCTTGCACATTGTGCCACTTTATATACACATAGACAGAGTCCAAATCAAAGAGACCAGTATCTCCAAAGTAGAATATCATGTTTAAACTCCTTTTACATACACGTGTGTGATGCATCTTAGAAAATAGTTGGTGGCTGCAGCAGCTACATCATGACCTAGTTAGAGCGGGCTTTTCAGTCACCATTACATATATGCTACTTAGGCAGAAAAGTTCCACCCATGGCATCTCCACTTAAAAGGCTCAGGTAGCAGGTGATGGGGAAAACCTGAGACCCTAGAGCAGCTGTTGCCAGTCGGAACAGGCAATACTGGGCTAGATGGATAAACAGCTTCCTTTTGTTCTATGAATCTTAAGAACATGAATGCAATCAACTCTGGTTATATATGATTCTCACTGATGCTGAGCAGCTTACACAGCTTTTCTTATTTTTAAAAAATGTAACTTGCTGGGGTCAATTTCTCTTTCCTCAAACCAGTTTCAGTTACCTCAGCAACCAAACGCCTTGGGAGCCGAATGTTCTGGCTCCTGGATGAACAAAAACCAGAAGCAGTTGTTCCGGTTTTTGAACGTTCTTTGGAATCGAACAGACTCTCAGAATGGATTAAGTTCGGGAACCAAGGTTCCACTGTATAACTCTTGAGAAATCAGATATAGCCTAGGCATGGTCTCATTCAGTGTAACATAACACGATTGGGTGTGCGGTAAGCGCCCTGAAATTATTAAAGTTTGGTATCTGGAAGGTACCTGGAGAGTCTGAAGGCTAAAGGCTGTGTGCAAACCAGTGACTGAACCTCTCATGAACCAAACCATCCACACCTAAATGTACTCAGAATTCTTCTGCAATCACCACTGTCCCAAACTCACAGAATCTTTAGCTACAAAGTCAAAACCAAAGGTTGGTGCTTACTTACTCAGAAATTAGGTTACTCTGCCCTGTTGGGATGCACTGTCAAGTAGCCTCTCTTTGAAGATGTTGTTTAGGAGTCTTGACAACCTGTCACCACAAGTAAGTAGTCAAATGTATCTTATTCCATATTATCTGGACATAGTCAAGTAAGTAGCTTATGTCACTGAGGTTCTACATGGTGGTGCTGAGCTAGGCCAAAGCGCTTTTCTTACTGTAATTCATTTTCAACAACAATTGCTTCATTTTTGATAGCACATACTGATTAGCTCAAACCATATGACAATAGTCTACTCCTACTTAACATTGTAGATTAGAATTGGCAAAGGGCCAAATATACAATAGAGCTTCTTAACAAATCAAGAATTTTATGTTGTTATTAGCCTTTATTGGCATAAGCTTAAACCATAAAATCATACAAAGTCATCCAAATACATTAATAATCCATACACATACAATACATAAAAGACTAGCTAGTCACCATTGAATAAAATGGGCAACTTTAGATCTAACTAAAGATCTTAGCTAAATATGTAACCCTGTTACCGCAGGGTTGGCTGAGTCAAGACCTTCCAGATGAAGTTGGACTACCATCATTGGGGCTGGGGCTGATGGGAGTCTAACAATATCTGAAAGAGAGTAGGTTCTCCCTCATCCTTGCATTATGGTAACAGCAGTGTACTCCACTGCATGCTTATTTGGAAATTAGTCCCACTATGTTCAATCTGTTATGTTTTTTCTCAGGTTAAGTGCACAGAACACTACACTACTAAACACAAATATCTCCCTATAACAGCTAAAACATTGTAAAGTCAGTGTATGGGAGCATAGCTGTAGGGGCAAGTTGTACCAATACTAAAGATGTTTCCTCTTTAGGACCTGTGGGAAAGTTATGGCGCCCAAGAAATATGACAGGTAAAATGATGCCCACTAGTACCTGCAAATCTTTAACTGAAGCTGCACGCTTTACAACCCATCAACCATTTGGGGTCTGTGCATTAAAGATGGTGAGGGGGCTGTAAAATGCCTTTTTATTGAAAACACTTCTGGTACTCTAAACTATGAAGGATATCATCTGGTGCGCCACCAGGACTCCCCAAGTTGCAACTTGCAAGTGGAATTTTCAGAACACTTGTGTTAAACATACGTGCTAATAATAGGTTACTCCTGGAATCTCATGACCTATTTTTTTTAACTCAGATTTCCTCTCTGCTGAGGAATATGATAGTTCCCTTTTACAAAGGGAAATCAAATTCTGTTTCCTTAGTGTCATTTACGCTGGTGGGAGTAAAACCAGTTCCTCTCTTGGCCCCCCACTACAAATTCCCTTTGCTTCCCCCTTGGAGTTTCCTTCTCATTATTGCAAAGATTCCCCTTTTGCATAAAAATAAGTCCATCTACCTCAAATGGTATGGTATCTTTCTTTAAAAGAATAGGGAAGAAATGCCCCATTGATTTATTAACTTTAGCAATTAAGAAATTTGATAGCAAATTATTTCGCAGAAGACAGAATTTAAATTAACTTTTTTTGTGTATAGTGGTACCTCGGGTTAAGAACTTAATTCGTTCCGGAGGTCCGTTCTTAACTTGAAACTGTTCTTAACCTGAGGTATCACTTTAGCTAATGGGGCCTCCTGCTGGTGCCGCTGCTGCCTGATTTCTGTTCTCATCCTGAAGCAAAGTTCTTAACCTGAGGTACTATTTCTGGGTTAGCAGAGTCTGTAACCTGAAGCGTCTGTAACCTGAGGTACCACTGTATTTGATTAGGTTTCACATGCAAGGTTGGACCACAATAGATTTGTTAGTCTTTAAGGTGCCAAGAGGCTCTGTTGCTTTCAGTATAACAAACTAACATAGCTAACCCTCCAGAAACCAAAGTTTACAACTGCTTCAAATTTTCTCAACATACTGTCAGTTTTAAAAAAGAGGATCAGTCATAGCACAATATAGTTTCACATCTTCTTAGACCAGGGCCAAAAGAGTGGGAGTAGGGAAACATGGTGGGACTTTCCTAGGAGGGTAAATGGAAACTTGATGAACATCTTTCAGTACTGCACTCCATGTGATAAATTTTTAACTCTTAAGTATGAACCTTTGTTTCACACAGTTTCCAGATTGAGGCAAACCATCTCCTCTTCGACTGCTATCTGAAGAAATTATGAACTCACATGCAGTGCAAGCCAAGCAAGGCCAAACTATGAGTGCCTGTCTGACACCGCAACACATTGTAAGAGTTTGCCAATTTTCAGCAGACCCCTCTAAACTCTGTCTTATCTGGACTGAGTCAGGTTGATTCATTCTCATCCAGTGGTTACAGGCATGTATTCAAGAACACACTACCTTTAAAAATATATTATGAAAATGAGAACTAGGACTAGTGGAACAGAGCTATGTGATCCCTGCCTCTTGTACATAGGTGCAATCCTGATCGGTTTTTAAAAGAGAGGGGGTAGAACATTAACAGCCTGTCCTTCCTGCAGCAAGCTTACCTATGCCCCTTATCCACTGCATGAGGACAGGCAATTGCACTGCCAGTGCAAAATCCACCTAGTACTTCTAGCATTCATTCCTCACTATAGCGTCTCTTCTCTATAAACATTTCCAAAGTGAAGCATAATATGCAAAGTCACACTGGCTAAGGCTTGATGAAGTATCAAGAAAGAAAAATGGGAGGCAACTATTCACAAAACATTCCAAGGGTGTTTATCAAAGACTACAATGACTCTCATAATTGCACTCTGTTATAATCAACATCCACATTGCTCATGTTATTGATGTGTACTTTAGATTCAAGAATCTGCTGTGTATACTAGATTGAGTTTCAGGCAAGTGATAGCGTGAATCAATGGGCAAACCTGATAAGCAATGGACCAACAGCTTGGCATTTGTGTGTGAAACCATCATGTAATGTACTTATTTTTCTTGTGTCAGCATGTCACCTACAAAAGAAGAAGTGGGCTTGGACATGAGTGAAACAAATGTGCAATAATGAGAGCAGACCCATTAGCACATGATGAAAGAATTGACATTTAGAAAACCTCAAGTATGGCAACTTCAGTGGATTGCGTGAACTTGCCTTCAAATTTAGTTGAATTCAACATTAAACTTTACATGAACTATGAAGAAAACAGGACAAGTGGTGATTGTAAAAGAGACTACTGTTTGAAAATAAAACCAGCCTCTTTCTGATCTGCCTAAAATGTTTTAAGTACAATTTTTCAGCCCAGTCAACAGCATATGCAAATGTACCATATATGTGTTAAGGAAATATGGACAGAGCCTCCTCTTTCTTAATATTGCTTTGTTCCCCAATGTTTATAAACCTAATGGCTTGGTACCAGGTTTAGCATTCATCAGACACCTAAGAGTAATGGAGCTGAAATGTGTTTAAAGCGTTTGAGATACAGAATATTAAAATAAACACTTTTGAGAAACCTTTCCTTTCCTTAACTGTACTGGTAAGATCACAACAGCAGGCCCAAGGTTCATTCTGTTCCCAAAGGGGATATCCAAATGTCTATGGGAAGCCCATAAACCTAGAATTTGAGGGGATATTGGGGGTGGGGGAGGATATTCTGACATCATTGACTTAAAGATCCAAAATGTGAATAGTTCTTTGTCATTTACCGGTAACTAGGAAATAAACTGAGCAAGTGGCTATAAAATCTCCTCCTATACCTGAATCTCTGACCACCGAGGGTGGAACACAGTAAAAGAAGTGGTTGACTGAATTAGAATATAAAATCAAGGGAATAGAGATGATCGTTGGTTAAAATGCAACTTACCATGGTATGCAAGTAACTCAGGAATATCCAACTTTCTGTCCGTGAACCTTCTAGTCCTCTCTGACAAACTCTGGGGACTCTCTTCCACGGCCGCAACCTCTATCTGGCTTGCTTGTGCTCTCTTGGAATGGGTCTTTGAACTGTGGTCAGGCCCCTTCATTTGCTGAATGAAAAAATATGGATAGAGTCAGGGTTTATGTGTGTAGAAACCTCCTGCTTGCTGGCTGTATGGAGCATCAAGTCACACCCATTTGCTCCATCTACTCTGGCCTCTAGCACAGCCCATCACAGGCATGCAACTCCCACAAGCCCTCAGGCGGAAAGTAATTCCCCACTCCTGATATAGCCACTTGGTTTGCCTGGGGGGCAAAAGTAGGACTTCTATAGTTTGACATTTTGCCCGTGTTGGTATAGTTATTGTTTTTAGGACCCACCCTATTTCTGCAATTTTAAGTTGTTCTAAACTGCTTTTTAAAGATTGTTTTTTCACTGTTGTGGCACAGGCTGCAACTGGATGGAGGTGGTTGCCAGGCGTAATTCATTTAAACATTTGATGGGTTTTAATGAACTGGAGGTAGGGGCATTGAACACAGAGGAACTGCAAATCCAAAACCCTGCATAACTTGTGCTAGTTGTGATTGTAGTGTTTTAAGTCTGCTTTTAATGCTGCATATTATATGTTGGTATACAGTGGTACCTCAGGTTACATATGCTTCAGGTTACATACGCTTCAGGTTACAGACTCCGCTAACCCAGAAATAGTACCTCGGATTAAGAACTTTGCTTCAGGATGAGAACAGAAATAGTGCTCTGGTGGCGTGGCAGCAGCAGGAGGCCCCATTAGCTAAAGTGGTGCTTCAGGTTAAGAACAGTTTCAGGTTAAGAACGGACCTCCAGAATGAATTAAGTACTTAACCTGAGGTACCACTGTATAATGTTGCAATCCACCCTGAGACCATCTGTAGGAGGATGGATAATAAAATTGAATCATCATCTAGGAACTGGCTCTTTGTTAAAAGTAAAACTGAGCTTACATTGGTTTAAAAACATTTTCAAAAAATATGTATTCATTTATTTAATAAAATTTACACACCATGATTGTAAAAAGCCTCAAAGCAGCTTGCAAAAAGATAAAGCAATTAAGTTCAAGAAAAATTCACAGCCATACTTCATACAAAAGTTTAAATACTAAAACAGATTAAAGTTACCTCAACTTTCTAAGGATCTGAGTAGGGTAGACAACAAGAATGTTTTTAGTAGGCGCCAAAAAGAGTACATTGAAGGTGCATGCTTGATCTCCAAGCAGTGTACAACAGTATAAAACATACAAACACTGAAACCATGTGATAAAAACAGAATTAAAATGCCATGCAAAAATACTGTGTACAAGGTCCAATCTTATACATCAGGTAGATCCTGCACTAAAAGATCAGTCTTCAGGAAACTTCTAAAGAAATGAAAGATAATGCTTCACGCAGGGCACAAGTGTTTATAACTGGAAAATTCCAATTTGTTTTTCCTTTGCTGGTAGCAGTGGAAGTATCCGACTTTTGTTGGTGAGGGAATAGGAGGTGAAGGGTGGGATGAGGGAAAATGAGTTATCTGCATTGAGATAAGTAAAACCTGAAGTTTCCACTGATGTGTTGAACAGTGTGAAAACCCATTTTATCACAGTGCACTCGAACAAAACAACAACCAGGACATGATTTGTTTGGGAAGAAACAGACCAAAGTTTCACATTCACATTGCAGAATTTATAAACAAAGAAATAAAAAAATATATTTTCGTAAAGTCAAATAGATGATATCCCTGTGAGATTAACTAAGTAAAGTATTAGCTTCATAAAAAATTTCAGCTCATCTATTGTACGATATGTACAATAATTGCAGAGTATAAATGCAGAATGGTGCTTTTAAGGCAGGTTTTTCAACAATGCTTACTTAGGAAATAATTGAATACTTTCCTAAGTATTTAGGACTGAGTTGTAACAAGACCATCAATAGAATTCCACTGGCTCTCTAATAAACAATTCAAGTCTTCGGGTTTGATCAAGGCTGTAATTTACACCGCTTTTCTGGTGTCTATGATGACTGAATTGATAAAGTACGTTGTTTAAAGTATGTGTCCCAAGATTTGTCTACTTTATCATGCCAATCAACACAGATGTCACGGACCTAAACAGATTTTGATTTAGCATGCCAAAATTTTAACTGTATGGATCAATTAATATAAATACATCCTGAGGACTTCCATGGTAACCCTGAGATTTTACTTGAAAAGTCTTAAGTGAGATCCAGAAAGCTCCATGTACCCTTTAAGGTAATTTAGTCAACAGGGCAAGTTGAAACTGCCCCTTTCTAACACTCAGATGGCTAAGTATGGCATAAAGGGTTAAGAGAAATAATCCAATCTACTAATAAAACCCCAGATTAATGCATGTATCACCATTCGCTGTGTGCTGCTATCTCCACATGCCTACCTTGCCATCATATCTTCCAATTCGGACTTAGCACACTGGCAACATGAAGCCAACAATTCAGTAAATCATACGAACACTTGCACAAATCCAGAGCCCTGCATTCCTTCTGCTGCATACACTGTTCACGAGGAAGCATGAACAGAGCTGTCTGTACTCCTTCAATGTTCAACCTGTAAATGCACATGACACTTCCCCTGCAAATGCATAGAATACTTGGGATGAAATATTACAACTAGGATTTACAAGTTCCTTTCTTTGCAATCTTGTTTGTTTAGATTTTGCAGCTGTACTGAAATGTCTCTCCACTAAAGCTGCTCTTGAAGAACCTCTGGCAAATGGTAATGCATTCACATGCCAGCATTTGGAACATTCCATTTGCTATCGTTACACAACTGGGCTGACTGTTAACTGGTTGAAGTATCTAACAGGGAAAAGCAATCATAATTAGCCCAAGGCCTTTTCATTGTTTTGCCCAAGATTGCTTCGCCTTCAACAGTGGCAGAGCTTGCAGTTAATATGGTTCCCACGTAGGTAAGACGCATATGTTCAAGTTCAGATTGTGACGAAGCCATTAAACTGAGATAAGAACTCTGGCCTAACTTGGTCCGAAAGTGATGTCTGGTGTAGAGGATCATATTCACAACTGATTAACAGACCTGCCCACCTACCTGGAGGTGGTGTCCATGGCATATACCCCCCCAAAAAGACAGCTGTCCTCGTGTGTCTGTCCTATACAACCAGACCTCTGGGTCTAATGTTGGGGGACTGATTCCATGTCAATCTTCCATTCTATACCACCATTGGAAGACTGGGCTCAGAAGTGCCGCCACACTTCAGAAGGTGACCACCCTTGCTGGATCAGGTCCATCTAGTCCGGCAGCCTACTTCCAAAAGAGGCCAATCATTGGCTTTGAGGAGGCCGAAAAACAAGGCATGAAAGTTCTAGTCACTGGCATATGCTGCTGTGGAACAAAGAAGCTCCATTAAGCCATTGACAAAATGTTCCTCCGTGAATTTCTTCAGTACCAAAATGTCATTAACAAGTGAAGCAGTCCTTGGAAAGCTCAAAGGTGTATGTTGACTCCCCCCACAGAATCAGTTCTGAGCTGTGCCCAAGAAGTGTGCCCCTTCTGGGTTTCTTTTGGTGGACTAACTTTATAGCATAGCTTTTATCTGTCAGACGTGGGCCAGGTAGCATTCTGCCTTTCACCAGTAGAAGGGTAAACACGGCAAGCTGCTGGTGGTACATAAGTGTTCTGCTCCAGTCCATGCTCTGCTGCAGACAGAGAACTCACAACTATCAGTCTCTGTGGGAATGTTTCCAGGCAACATTACTCTGGCAGTCCAAAATTTCTGTTTCCTATTTCAGCAGGAGCTTTAAAAAAACAAACACAACAGAATATACAAATGTTATATGGGTCAGATTACAGAAATGTTATGTAGTAGGACAGGATTAAAACATCAAACCCTGGTGCTGCCAGAGAATTTCCATTTCCGCCCCCCCCCCAAGGCCTCTTGTCTTGCCCATCTACAGCTGTCACAGCAACAAGGGCTAACAAATCAAGGTAATGGTGTCTGGTTTGTTAGGACCAGTGCTAATTTTTTTAAAAAAGAAAAGAAGGTGCCAGAATGCACCATGAACACCCTTGTTCTCTTATAATGGCAAGGGCGTCCACCTGAGAGGTGCCGGAACGGAGTTCTGGCTGAAAATAGCCCTGGTTAGGACCCACCCTAAATTTCTTTCCTTTGGGACATGACAGCATCCAAGCACTCTGAATGTTCAGCACAATGGCGCTCCCAAAATGTGGGAAGCCAAGGGACCACAATATCCTTATAAGAGGAATCATTAGAAAGATGCAGCCCAGTTGCAGCACTGACCAACATTTATTTGCAAGAGAAATAAATGAGCAAACCCAGAAAAGTATGCAAGTTCTTATGTCAAAAATATTGTAAAGGGAGCTACAAGATGCTCAGAGCTCTGCATCAAGCTAAAATGTATGTTCTTATCAGTACAAAATTTCAGTTTAGGGGTCCGAAATATGTATGCATTTTTCAGGAAAACACTACTGGGCCAAGTGAACCATTTTCTACTGACTACTGTGTTGTTTGATTCTTCATTTTTATGAACACCAATTGATAGGGGAAAAAGATTTGTAGAACTTTTGGACTGAGGTGTATTAAACGTGGTTGTGTATTCTAAATAGAATGAGGACCACTGAAACTGCTTTCAAGATGGCACACAAGGACTCAAGACATCACAAAGGGAAGGAAGTTCAATGGCATATTTTAAATAGGAATTACAGAGAGACAGTTAGTCTAATCTGAGTTGACACCAAGAGAAGGAACAGTCTGTTGAGCCAGGATTACATGAAAGTGCACAAGATGAAAAACCCCAACGTGATGAATGGAAGGTTTACTGTCTACAAACACTGAGCGTCTCATTACCCTTGCCAACATTTGTTGGCAAGCAAGTTTAGGAATTTACAGATGGATATGACCTGGAAGGCATCTATGATTAATCAGATGCTCTGCAGATGTGGGACTGATTCTATGCTTCGTTTATTGTGTGGTTTTCTTATTTGAGTAAGTTGCTACGGCCAATGTTGTTCTGATTGCTTTGATATGACAACATTGTTTTAAGTAACAATTAGCATATGGTAGACCCAGATGATGTTTTGGAGGCAGAAGCCATTCTTCCAGTGAAACAAATAAATACAGCTGAGCCATAAACATCAATAAGAATGGCATGGGAGCCAAGAATACTTGGCCATGGTGACATTATTGGCTCTCTTTATTGACATTATTAGTTCTCTTTAGTACAAGTGTGGCTAGAGTCTTTTTGGGAGGGGAGCATATTGTCTTTGACCCAATGGGAATCCTGAATTATGCATTAGTAGAATCCTGAGTTAGAAGCAGAGTGACTACACCAGGGATGAGGGCCATGAGCCCCTCCAGTGGCTGTTGGACTACAACATCCTTAACCACTGGCCACGTTGGCTCAAGCTGACGGGAGTCCATCATCATCTGGAAGACATTAGCTTCCCCAACCTCTGCTCTACACCAGCAACGAAGTTTACAAAAGGAAGCCTAAAGGCATTTCTTTGTTGTTGTTTAGTCGTTTAGTCGTGTCCGACTCTTCATGACCCCGTGGACCAGAGAACGCCAGGCACCTCTGTCCTCCACTGCCTCCCGCAGTTTGGTCAAACTCATGCTGGTAACCTCGAAAACACTATCCAACCATCTTGTCCTCTGTCGCCCCCTTCTCCTTGGCCCTCCATCTTTCCCAACATCAGGGTTTTCTCCAGGGAGTCTTCTCTTCTCATGAGGTGGCCAAAGTACTGGAGCCTCAGCTTCACAATCTGTCCTTCCAGTGAGGACTCAGGGCTGATTTCCTTAAGAATGGATACATTTGATCTTCTTGCAGTCCATGGGACTCTCCAGAGTCTCCTCCAGCACCATAATTCAAAAGCATCAATTCTTCGGCGATCAGCCTTCTTTATGGTCCAGCTCTCACTTCCATACATCACTACTGGGGAAAAAGGCATTTCTAGCCAGTAGCTTTTCATGGTAAGTGCATATTACAGAACTGGCCCTCCTTTTGGGAGATTTGCCATACGTTGTCCACAGGTTGTCCAAAGTTAGCACTTTGTTCTTCAGCTCCTATTGTAACAAGGGCTATTTGTAAAAGGGAAACCTACATGTTCCAGCAACCAGAGCAAGCCAGGATGAACGGAGACAACAAATAAGATGTGGCAGGCTTCCTTTGAGAAGGCCAACTCTGAAGTATCCCAATATTTTGAGAATGGACTACAATAAGTGAAGCACAACATGTCTTTCTTTTAATCTCTCCAGTTTCCCCTTCCACATGCCTGTTTTCCTAAGTTTGTGGCTGTAGGATGGGCCACTATCATTTCAGTTTTCACAAGCAGGCATGCAAATGGAGAGTAGGTGGGAGTGAAAGTGGAAAGTGGTTTGAGGCCTAGGGTGCATGCTAACAGATCTTAAAATAGATCCTGCTTCATTAGAAAGTCTAACACCATCAACTAGCTGTCTTCCTCCACTCAAGGAGATAATGCTACATACCCTTCCAGTGATCTCAACAGCAGGTCCACTTCAGCCTTGCTAAACCTGGTGTGTGCTTGAAATGTGGACTGTGGCAAACCTTACTGGTAATCATGGGAAGAGATTCCCCAGGCAGCACCCTTGGGTGAAGATGTATACTCTACATGACAACCTACTCTGGTTGTCTACACAAAGTATCAACTGTATTGCTGCCTCAGAAATGCTCGTTTAACCATTCTAGAAGTCTTGGGGCGGGGGGATGAACCATTGCTTCTCTACTCCTACTCCTTAGGGCTTGTTAAACTGGGTGTACTGTTCACTTACCAGTGTAAGTCATTAGAACAGAAGTCCTCCTTTTCTTCCACCCGATGTACAAAATAAGTAGAATGACTATTGAGACAGCTGCAACAGAAGCCAGAACCACACCTTTTGTCTTACTTGGGCTGTTATCAACCGAGGGGCTATTTTCAGGACTGCTCGTGTCAACTAAATAGAAACAAGGCCAAGGGGAGAAGGAGAGGTTTTTTAAAAAGGCTCAGACAGAACAGGTCTGCAAACAACATAAACTGCACATCTTAAGTGTTTTTATGCTTTACAACACATGCACAAAAACTGAATTTTATTAAAATACAATGAAACTTAAGAATCACCTTTTAGCAAAAGGAACTTTTATCCTAATAATTTGCACACTGCATGTAAAAGGATGGAAAACTTTGGTCATAACCCAGAGACTTTCCTTAAGCATATCTAAGTCAATAAGTTACATACACTCCCAGCTCCCATTTCCCTCAAGGTCAGCCAGATAACAGACTTCACAACTGCTGAGTTTTAAAAACGGCATTCCAGCTAGCAGAACTGAAACAAAAGTTGTTATGATTTAAGGTAGGTCTGTTTAATAGCAAAGATGCAGCAGGAGTAGGTGGGCCAAATGTCACCTTCTGATATGAGCTAACCTGCCAATAATTTATTCGAAGGCTTTAAGTAGCCTGCCCTGGAACCTATATGATTTCTTATTGCATCTGAATTTAAATTTGAAGCTTTCCTCTCTATTTAAGAGGTCAAAGGCTTTTGTTCTAGCTGACAATTGATCAGAAAGTCAAGTTTTTTTGGGTTCTGGACATGAATTACACTGTAGTTGTTGTTTTTTTAGCTTACTTGACAAATTTGTTCTTCGCTATAAATATTTCACCATGCATGAAAAATATTTGAGAGGAGATAAAATGAAGAACATCAACTTACTGCTGGCAGTTAGATTTTGGTGCAGCTGCTCATTCTCAATTGTACACTCTAACTTGATAGCAGTAGCTCCTTTAACTGTTAACGTACTGAAAACACTGATCGTCCCGTCAGGCGCTCTAGTATACTGTTGAGTTGAGTTCAAGAGGCTGATGTCAGTATGATTTACCCAATAAACTTTTGGTTGTGGGTACCCGTGGCTAGAAGTGCAATTAAATGTCGTTTCTTCTCCAGATAGCATGTGAGTTAGAACTGGTGCGCTGTAATTTGCTGGGGGGGGAAAGTAAGGGTGACATATTTTAACACAGTCTGGAGCTGTTGTCACTCTAAAAGGCTGAGAGAAGAATTTTCAGTCCTCGGATTACACTAACACATGCAGTGGGAGTAGGGTCCTGTTTGCACACACAAGTAACTTGTACTGCCAGGTTGATGCCTGTTGAACCAGAAATATTGGAAGTAGTGTTGTAGTATAGACTGTGACCTCATGGGTTGTTGGGGTGAATGAGGTTTCAGTCTACACACCTTCAGCTCTCCTCTGCGAAAAGCTCTCCATGAACAGGAGAGGTGCTGACACAGCAGTGCCAGGGGAAAGGCCCTACTTCCATGGTAGAGCATCTGCTTTGCAGCATGCAGAAGGTCCTAGGCATCTCCAAGATAGGGTTGTGAGAGATTCCTATTTGAAACCCTGGAGAGCTGCTGCCAGCCAGTGTAGGCAGCACTAAGCTAGATGGACCAAGGCAGTTTCCTATGACCCTTGCTCAGGGAGCCATGCAGAGTGGGAGAAAAAGGACATGGCAATGGACTGGATTGCCCCTGGTGTGCCAAGTACATTTTCTTGTTTAAAACACCATTGCTCCTCCGTTCCCCGTGTTAACTCAGAAACACACTTGAACACGCCTTTCTTCTATGCCACTCTCTGACATACACAAAGTTTGGCAAAAAAACCAGGAATTTATAAACATTTGCTTTACCTGCCACTCTGAGGTTTGTTTTTACTTTTCTATGTACTTCAAATTTTCCTTCTTCATTCTTCTTCAGTACCACACAGGTATATGTGAACTCATCTTTAGGACTGATCCTTAACAGTTGCAAAGTAAAATTGCCCTCCTTCAGTTCCTCCTTAAACCGAGTCCTGTCTCTGAAGTCTGCACACTGTTTTTTCTCGCGGTATGAAGTCAGATCTTCATCAGAATCATAGGTTTCTACAAAGCAGTTTATTTCCCCTTCTTTTCGCCATGTTACTCGAAAGTTATTTAAGATGAACGTGCCATTTAACTCATCGCATCTCAGTTCAACAGTACTTCCTATTATGCCAGTGACCGATATGTTAGCTATAAAGACAAAATGGGAAATTAAACACATGCTTTTTACGGATGTCTCCTTAAAATCCAGTTTTACTGGGGCCACATTTCTTTTCATTCCCACTGGAGAGAATAACTTAATTCACTAGTCTGAGTTCACTTGATGTTATACACTCTAATGGAAAGGTGACCATGGCCTAATGGGGAACGCCCTCATGGCATCTACTTCTCTTTATTATTACTGATTTCTTGTTGATTACCTTCTACCTATGTCACAGCAACTGAGTCTGAGTGAAACTTAACTGAATCTCAGGGTCTTCTCAGACTCTTCTCCAAGAGTCCATGGCCACATCTTCCATGCCACAAGGCACTGAACAGATACAGCTCTTCCTAACATGCAAATATGGCAATGCGTATGTTGATTATCTTCCAGCAGTGCACATACTAAAGACACAGAACCTCTCTGAGGGGGAAACATCAACAGGAGATTCTAGCATGGCAGCTCTCCTGGGTAAGATAAAGCATTATGAGAATTGTATTAAGACTATGATTATTACCTGAAATGTTAATTTAGTTATCTGTATATTTTAAAGTGGCTTTGCATTTCTGCAGTCCACCCTGAACTTTAGGGAAAAGACAGGACTGATCATCCGCATTATCAGCATATTTAAAGGTTTGCTTTATATTTGAGCATAGCAAACAATGCATTCATAACTTACCAGCTGTCTGAACCCAAAGGAACATCATAAATCCAAAGCTGAAACAAAATAAAAACAGATTATGAGGCAATAATTTTATAAACTAGAGTCATACCTCTAGATACGAATGGGATCTGTTCCGGAGCCCCGTTCGCATTTGGAAGCAAACGTAACTAGTGACGGCACGTCTGCGCGCGTCGCTTTTCGTCGCTTCTGTGCATGACGTCATTTTGAGCGTCTGCACATGCGCAAGTGGCGAACCCCAGAAGTAACGCGCTCTGTTACTTCTGGGTTGCCGCGGAACGCAACTCGAATGCGCTCAACTTGAAGCGTATTCAACCCGAGGTATGACTGTACTAAATACATATTCAGAATTTGTAAGACACACCTAAACAACCAATATTGATACAAAGACTGTATAATAGCAACTTTAGAATTTTTCTCTGCAGTCCTCACAGGTATTCCCATATTATTTCAGAATTTCTTCTTTTTGTACACAACAACCCAATAACTGTGATGGAAATTTGTTTTATGTTACTCTAAAGGATAGGACCAGAACCAAAAGGTTCAAGTTACAAGAAAGGGAATGCTAACTGAACATCAACAAGGATTCTCTGTTGGTATGAGCTGTTGAGACAGTGGAACAGGCTGCTTAGATGGTGAAAGACTCCTTTGTATTTTTTTTTCTTTTGGCACATTTGCTAGTGCCTGGGGGATGAACTAGACAACATTTTGACTTCCCTTCCAACTGTATGAATCTAAGAAGGCAGGTCAATATTTTTATCTCTGTATTGCTTATAGGAAAGGCCTGAAGCCAGGAGATTGTGGCTCTCTTCAGTTCAGACTATGGTTTCAGCTCAGTCCAGACTATGTTTTGAATCATTACACCAACTCTCATGTGTGCTTGTGCTTTTGTGACTGTATTTATATTTATTAATTTGCTGTCCTTGAAGCAGGGGAAGAGGAAGGGGGTAGTCCACCCCGGGTGTAATTATTGGGGGGGGGAGGGGGGTGACATTCGGCATGCCGCCTGCCTGCAACCCCCAAGCCTACCCCAAGCCGTCGGGGGAAGGGGCAGAGCTGCACTGCCTTGCCGACGGCCTTCCCCTTTCCCCTCTTTGTTTTTGACAGCTTGGGGGAGGCTTGGGAGTCATGGGCAGATGGTGTGCCCTTGCCCCCCGCTCCCGGCCTGCTTCCTGGGGGGAGGGAAGCCTCCCCCGAGCTGTCAAAAGGAAGAGGGAAGGGAGGAAGGCTGTTGGCAAAGCGGTGCAGCTCCCCCCCCCCCGCCCAGGAAGCAGCCCGCCATGGGCGGCTCACACCCTGGGATGCTCGCCGCGGCACCCCGCCCCCGTCTTGGACGCCCGGGGTGCACAACATATATGCCGCTCTGGGTGCTGGAGCAGCTAGCTCCGCCTACGACTTGAAGGTTCAGGGGGAGAAATTAATCCATTTTAGAACCAATGCTTTTTGTGTGATTTTACTCACTGGTATGGAGCAGCATCACCTCTATTCCTTGATGCCCATGGCACTTTTAATATATGAATGCTGGAACCTCATTTTTTTACATTTGACACAGACCTATATACATAGCAGTACTAATAGATCTAGCTACAGGTTGGTAGCTGTGTTGGTCTGCCGTAGTTGAAACAAAATAAAAAAAAATTCCTTCCAGTAGCACCTTAGAGACCAACTAAGTTTGTTACTGGTATGAGCTTTTGTGTGCATGCACAGATTCTTCAGTATTAATAGATGTGCCTGCTAAACTTCATTCAAAATAAGCCTACTATCGAAATAGCTCCATCTTTTTCATTACAAATGAGGCAATAGTCCTTATATCCCAGCATTGTGGAAGACTCTGCCAATAGAGATTCAGTAATTGACTTCTGTTTCAACTTTTAAATGCCTGATGGAAACTTTTCTATGCAGGCAATTAAGAATACACCTTTCCACAATGGTTAATTGATGTCTCATATTCATCTTTTTTAAAAAAAAAATTACCACTTTGATATATTTTATGAAATAGTTGTACAGATTTATTTTTTTAAAATAAAATAACTAACTATCCAGGGTGCCTTTCCCTGGTGGTTACACACCTCAATCCCTGACAGACAATTAGTCATGTGGGGAGCTGCAGTCAACCAATTCACACCAACTCAAGTCAATCAGTATCAGAAACATCCCTGCCATAGCTACAATGAAGTACAGTGGTACCTCGGATTAAGTACTTAATTCGTTCCGGAGGTCTGTACTTAACCTGAAACTGTTCTTAACCTGAAGCACCACTTTAGCTAATGGGGCCTCCCACTGCTGCTGCACGATTTCTGTTCTCATCCTGAAGCAAAGTTCTTAACCTGAGGTACTATTTCTGGGTTAGCGGAGTCTGTAACCTGAAGCATATGTAACCTGAAGCGTATGTAACCCGAGGTACCACTGTATAGATTATTGTTAGTGTGTGATCCTAAACATTTGTTTCAGCATTGTGATGCTGGGACAATGCTGTTGCAAAATTAATGTGTCCAGAAGCATATGTTAAGCCGATTTAGCCAAGAAAGCACCACCCTAAGCACTTATTTTGCCAAGATAATCAAGATTATTCAATTGTTTCTAACACGATTGCATTATATTTCTTTGAAGCACTGGTTCTGAATCAGCAAGTATACCTGCTCTTTCACAAACAATGGTGAGGAACAGCTGGTTTCCAACCACTGAGAAATAAAAGCCTTCAGAATTTGTTTCAAAGTGTTTGTTTACTCAATTCATGTTCTATTTATTCCTGTCTCATTCTCTTGGTATTCAGGTTGGCTTGTGTTGTGGTTAGTTTCACTAACCACTTCCACAACACTGGGCTAACACCGCCAGAGTGTTTTGAGTCACAAATTCAATTGTGAGGTTTCTATTTGTCACCTTTCAAAACTTACAAAGAAGAATTCCAACAAGCTAACTGTAACTATATTACAAAAATGCCATAGTATCAATAAAGATGAGCCATTTGTGTTATGTTTTTCAGTTGTTTAAGCTGATAGTTGAGCAGGACCTGTCTCTCAAAAAAAAGCCTGGCTTACAAAGTAGTCAAAAACCAGTTCTGTCTACTAGCATATCAGCTTTATTTCCCTGTCCTGACTAGCAGCCATTCAATACAAATATCCAGAAAGTAATGTTAACATGCCTTTACTTTTGGTTGCATTACTCTTGATGCGTTTGCTACCCTAGCCTCCTTCGAGATGAAAACAATTTAATCAATAAAGCCTGGATCACCCCAGCTTGCACTAGGGTTGTTTCCATTCAATTTAGTAATACTTAAATTTCAGCAAAGGTGCCTGATTGCTGTTAAAAGCATATCAATGCAAGCAACGTTTTAATAATAACAATAGCAGCAGCAGCGATCCGCATACAGAATAGCGCATTATCCAAGTGTAGGAAATCGCCTCGGCGTTTAAATATCGTATGCAAGCAAATTTATTCCACCTGGCCTGCAAGCAAAGCAACCAGTGGCGTAGCGTGGGTTGTGAGCACCCGGGGCAAGGCAAGTAATTTGCGCCCCCTAACCCGTGGATTTGCGCCCCCTAACCCGTGGATTTGCGCCCCCTAACCCCAGATGTTGCGCCCGGTGCGGCCGGCCCCCCCTGCACCCCCCACGCTACGCCACTGAAAGCAACAACTAGCTGAGAGAGAAGCTCCAGGAAGGAGCGTGCAAAGTGCGAGACTTTGCTTAGAGACTCCACTCACCTTTTCGGCACCATCGTGGCGGCGGCGGCGGCGGCGGCCTCTGCTGCAAAGTGCGCGAGGGCAACTAAACCCGCCGGCGGGGCGCCGCCATCTCCGGACCCCGAAATTCCCCCGCGGAGACGCCTTGCAGCCGCAAATGGAGAGCCGGTGGTGGCGCGCTGCGGCTGGCCGCCTACGCCTCCCGAGGGGCGCGGCACAGTGGCTCTCCGGAGCAGCCGCTTCCTTGAGGAAACTCCCGGCCGCAAAGCTCGCGCCGCAGCTCGCCGAGGCTTCTCCCTCCCGCGGAGGGAAAGGAAGGGAAGAAAGCGGGGATTCCCGAGGCCTGGCGCCCAGGCGGAGGCGCCTCCGTCCCTCTCGCCCGCTTGAAATAGGCGCTCAGGCGGCGCGTGACGTGCCGTGACGCCGCGCCTTCCTATACTACTGTGGGCGCGCCATTGGCTCAGCCTTGAGGCCTCGGTCCCTTCGCTCCCATCTGCATGATAGGAGCCAGCTCCGTATATTCAGTGGGACACCCAGACCATAGAATTGAAGAGTGGGAAGGAAGCACGAGGAATCTTCTTGCCCAACGTGGGGCTTGAACCCAGCCAAGCTGATATTAAAGAGTCTCATTCTCTACAGACCCAGCTATCAGTAGACGGACCTTTTACTTTACATGCAGGGTTGCATTGTGAGGGATTTGTATCCAGCCTTTCAATAAATGCGAATAATCATCGTTGGGTGAAAACAAAATGCGTTCAAAAGAGGGAGAGTAGTAACATATTACTGTTTTATTTATTATGACATTTGTACCCCACGTTTCTTCCCAGGAGCTCAAGGTGGTGTACAGTGGAACCTCAGTTCTCGAACTTAATCCGTTCAGCTCCTGAAAGTGTTCAAAAACCAAGGCGTGGCTTCCAATTGGCTGCAGGAGCTTCCAGAAACGTTCCAAAAACAGAACACTTCCAGGTTTTCGGTGTTCAGGAACCAATTTGTTCGTCAACTAAGCTGTTCACAAACCAAGGTTCCACTGTATATGACCCTTTCCCCATCATCACAACAATGCCTCTAAGTGTCCCTATTTTCCAGGGACAGTCCCAGATTTATAGAAGTTGCCCTGGTTTCAGATTTGATCCTGGAATGTCCTGCTTTTCCTTAGGACGTCCCTATTTTCATCGGAGAAATGTTGAAGGGTATGCAACGCTGTGAGGTAAAGGTTGAGACTAGCAAGCAGTGGCTGGTCCTGTGGAGATTTGAACCCTGACCTCTCCGGACATAGTCCAACACTCAACACCATGCTGAGTACACATCATAGATATATTGAAAAACTAGCAAAAATGCCTTCAGTGGGGAAGATGGTGGTTGCCAAAGATACCGATTCTAATTTTCATTCTCTGGCCTTCCCCCAACTCTTGGCCACCTTTGCTCACTGAGCAGGGAGTTGCTGATGTTGGCATTCCATCCAACTGAAAGACTACAACTCAGCCACTGGGTTCAGTTACATCTCTACTGAACCTTCCCTTGCAGCAGGTTCATATAGAGCATGTGTACACAACACCCTTATGAATTCCCATTGGTTAACACTGGCCACAACAATGCCTTTTTAATCAAAACTGCAAACATTTTTCACAAGCACACACCAGACATTTCCCTCAATCTATGTCAACAACCAGTTTCCCAAAAGAAACAGTACAATCAGATAAATCTTTGCAGAAAAATCATCCAGACATGGTCTATGAAAGAAAAACAGATACTTCCTGTCACTCTCAGAATGTTTTATTCATATAAGTTATTTTTTATTTTTTTCTGCCCCAAATTCAGCATAGGCCATCTACAAATGTGCCTCTTTTACACTGTCAAGTTTCAAATCAGTCCAGTAAATCATTTTTAAACTATAAGCCGTAGAACCTACTGACCCCTGGATTTCTCATTGTAATGATTCAGTCAACTCACCCCTAACATATAAACAAATACGGAAAACTTTATTGGTCCTTTTGGGAGTGTGTCTCTGGGAGTGTACATGATCATTTTGTACAAAGAAAGCTCATAATAAAGTAAGAACATTGTGAGTTACTTTCTGTAGGTGAAAATCATGCTCCCAAATAAGCTTTCAAACCAACAGCTATTCCTCCATGAATGGTGCAGTCACAAGGGGAATTCACATTAGAGAGCTAATAAACTTGGTGTTGAGGTGTGTATTGTTTTAACAGAATCTCCCCCCACTCTCGGATAATTCAGTCAGTAATTTTGTATGTTCCTTTCTTCTTCTTTTTAAAACATGTACTTTGTAGTATTTAAAAGAATATGACCTTAAAAGTGTGAAGGGAAAGGGGTGATGTTATTTCCTTACATGTTTTATTAACAAACCCCAACTTCAGCTTTCCTCAGTCCTTACCACTGCCACCATTTAATATCACTGACATGCTTCGCACCCTAAACTTAACAATAACCCTGCAAACTGTGGGATGTAGGTGTGGTATAAAGCCATTGCAATATAGCTTAGAACTGTCTCCTTAAACGGATATACACTATAACTTGTTCCTTAAATACAGCTTATGTTACACTACACTTCTTACAAAATCAAGGCAGCTTTGAGGAACCTTATTAAATGCATTTTTCTAGATTGCTGTTGTATTTACTCCACCCCAGTTAAGCCTCGCCAACATTTCACTGAGGACTCTTGTTGAAGCCTTTTTCAATCCCTACTGAAGGTTAGGCCAGTTTTTGCTGTCCTGCTGGTCCTGGAATCTTCCTCTGGCTTTCCTGCCTAGCGTTCCAAACTGCTTCCCACTCCTTCTCTGGGCTCTCTTAAGCCTGAGCCAAGTAATTTGGCAACCCCAGAAAGTCTTTGGTTCGCAAGCCACTTTGCCTTCCTCTCAGATCTTCTTCCTCCTTCTTTGAACCTTTCCCCACTGTCCACCATGAAAACAAAGCACCAACCAGCACAGACTCTCTCCAACCAACAGTTACTGTCCCACAACAGACTAGCCATATACAGTGGTACCTCAGGTTAGGTACTTAATTTGTTCCGGAGGTCCGTTCTTAACCTGAAACTGTTCTTAACCTGAAGCACCACTTTAGCTAATGGGGCCTCCTGCTGCTGCTGCGCCACCGGAGCATGATTTCTGTTCTCATCCTGAAGCAAAGTTCTTAACCCAAGGTACTATTTCTGGGTTAGCGGAATCTGTAACCTGAAGCGTATGTAACCTGAAGCGTATGTAACCTGAAGCGTATGTAACCTGAGGTACCACTGTACTGTATATTCACTTCTTCAGGCCTCTCTAGCCCAGACTCAGCTATTTCATCAACTTAGGAATTCTACACCTGCAACCACCAGCTAGACAGTCTTTCTTTTGTAAACTGAGAGTTCTGTCTCCTAACGCTTCTCAGCTGTCAGCTAAGATTCCCCTGTGACAGTTAAACAAAGTTTCACCTGACAAGACAGAAGACTTCCCCTATCGAACTGACAGGATACATTCACAGTACTCATTAAAATACAGTTCAAATAAGCAGGATTTCTCCACAAAAGGCTATAAGAGAATTTAGGTACTAGAAGATAAGATATGGACTAACAACCCACACCATTAGACATGTCACTTGTACTATGTATATTTTATATAATTGTATGTTTTTAATGACATTATTACAATATACAGGGTACTTCCCGAAAGCAACTTCTTCAAAATTCAGTCATAGCACAAACACAGGAAACTGGAAAGGAAGTGTCTGTGTTTGGTACCCTTAATATCACAGCTGTGCTGTGTTTGCTAAATCTCAAAACCTCCATTCTAAAACACCCTGAGCATAATATATAGAATACACATAAGTAAAAGTCCTTATTCTTCCTTCTGTTGCCCTTGTTAAAACAGAAACATAGCTATGGAATTCAGAGGATGTGTGTGGCTATTTTGCTATTGGCCCAGCATATGACAAAATAGGTTTAGGCATTCTGTTGTCCCTAGAAGGGACCTTGAGGATCATCTAGTCCAACTTGAATATGCAGCTGTCCTGTACAGGGATCAAACCTGTAACCTTGGCATTATCAGCACCACAGTCTAGCCAACTGAGCGATCCTTAAGAAATGCAGATTCCTACTTTAGTGTTCTCAGCTTTCACCAGTTGTTTAAATTTCACATTTTAACTTATAAACAGGCTAAGCAACAAAAACAACCCCTGCCAGGCTTTTTGGCATGTTCACAGATTATGCAGCTGCTGCTTAGATTTGATTTCCCCAAAAAATTAACCCCTAAAGACATCAAATGTTTCCTAATAAACAAGTGGCTAGCCTTGAGGGAAACCAAATTGAATCTTAAGTAAAGAAGTCCTGAATTTTAAATGCATTAGAACCATTAACATTGGAGTGAGAAGGCCTGCTAAAAATATATAAGGAACCTTAGATCCCTTAAAATAAACAAAAAAAGTTTCATCATATTCAGTTGTTTTAAGGAGTAACCCAATACTGCAGATACTGCAAGGTACTCAAAACAAGCCAGTTTATTTAATGGTTTTTGCTACATATTGTCATCATCATCATTATTATTATTATTATTATTATTATTATTATTATTATGCTTACATACAAGAGAAACACAATTCATTTTAATCATGATACCACAACAAACTATCCCCAGATTGGAGAACTTGAGAAAAACAATACCTCTGTCTTATCAGGATTCAGCTTCAATTTATTGATTGAAGCTGAATCTGTGTTAGTTATACAAGGGTTAAGAACACCTTTGAGAAAAGACACTGTTTTATCTCTCTCTGTTTTTGCTTTTATTTAGATTAGTTTCTTTTATCTTATTGTATTATGAAAAAGCTTTAATAACCTCTTATATAAAAAAAGGATTCAGCTTCAATTTATTGACCCATAAAGTTAAAGGGTAAAGGGACCCCTGACCATTAGGTCCAGTCATGGCCGACTCTGGGATTGTGGCGCTCATCTCGCTTTATTGGCTGGGGGAGCTGGCATACAGCTTCCGGGTCATGTGGCCAGCATGACTAAGCCACTTCTGGCGAACCAGAGCAGCGCACGGAAATGCCGTTTACCTTCCCACCGGAGCGGTACCTATTTATCTACTTCCACTTTGACATGCTTTCGAACTGCATATCCATCACTAAACACAGATACAGATACAGAGTTAACAAATTACCTAGCTCTTGTAAGTTGTTCCCACATTGGCAGAAGTAGAGAGAGTGCTTGTGTCAATGTTTATTTGTTCCCAACAGGCCATTTCAGGGTGAAGAATGTTATTTTAGTTTTTAGACATTTTCTTATGATAGCAAATGGGGCTCAGTTCTGATCTCACCACAACTATATTTATGGTGGAACAGCAACAAAAAGAGTAATAGAATAGTTATTGTGGAGACTCTTCCCCCTTACTGCTTCCATAGCTGTGCTCTTGTTCTGGTATTTAAAGGTTTACAGCTGGATAATTGTACAAAAGGATGGGAGGGGTATCACTGAGGCAGGGGGAAAACAAGATTCCATAATTGTCTTCATTCCAGTTGCATTCCCTAATTCTATACATATCAATATAAATGACTAAATGATAACATGAAGAGATTTTTGGCATTTGGATTTGAGTGGGATGATGTCTCTTGAGTTCCTTTTAACTTGACTAAGGTATCTGTGAATGAGTTTTTGAACAGTGTAGGTCTCCTGAGACATACCTGGTCAGAGTCCAGAGTCTTGTTAATATCTCAATTTCCTGGTAAAGTTGCCCTAGGCCTTTCCTTTGTCTGGGATAGCATTCAATAAAATTCTTAAAAACCTGTGAAAATGACTCACCAACCCTGAAACCTTTGATCAGAGCCCTGGAATGTACAGAATAGATTTATAATCTAGAATCTAGGCAGAT
Organism: Podarcis erhardii; assembly: GCF_964252035.2. Taxonomy (NCBI): domain Eukaryota; kingdom Metazoa; phylum Chordata; class Lepidosauria; order Squamata; family Lacertidae; genus Podarcis; species Podarcis erhardii. The sequence continues at coordinate 58,584,132 of NC_138508.1, forward strand.
TTCAGTAGAATTGAGTTTAATTTTACCCCACAAAGGAAATTTCACAATTAAAAAAACCCAACAACCTGCATGAGTGCATGTGTATCCACCCTTTTACATATTAAAGAGTTTAAATAATTTTTAGAAAAGTTTTGAAATTGCTCCAAACATAGACAGACAGTGCTGGTCAGATTTCTGCCCCCTGCCCCACCCCATGCTACAAAAATCTGCACAGTGTCTCACTGTGGTGGCACATTAAAACCCTGAACACATTATTCTGGTATGAAGATGTTGTTGATCAGCTTGGTCCTCCAGGAAATTAAAATTCTGGTAAACAGAAACCTTTATAGAAACATACATTTTTGAATTACCTCTCTGTTTTGATATACACATTTTCAACCCGGCACTGTGCTTTGGAATATAATTATTAATTCAAATAACTGACACTACAGCTGTAGTATACATTAACATTTATGGTGGCTCCAGTGTGCCCCTAGCACAGGTGTTTGAGCTGAACACACACTATGTTAACCACAATCCATAGGTCTCTTGTAGCTCCTTGAGAAATTTTCCCATTTCCAGTGTTTCTCCTCAAATCAGCTTCCATCTGATTTAGAAAGGTAAGCTGTGGTTACTGGTAAGTTGAGGTGTGTACATTTGGGACAGCTGTTGCACATGTGCAGATGACAGCTGCATTGAATAGGAGTGCAAGGGGGAAGCTGAATGTGCAGGGAAACAAATCAGGCAATACACATTGGGTGAAGACATCCCTTCCTACCCTGATGAGCAGATCGTCAGGGAAAATACACTGTTGTGGTTTTCCACTTAACACCTAACCTCCACCCCTTCCTCCATCATCCTCCCTTTCTCCTCCTCCTGCATGAGACAGCCATGAAACCTCCTCTCTCCTTGCGAATATGAAGTAACAGCTTTTTCAGTACCAATGAGATTCCTGTGTAATTTATTTTACTCTTTTAAGCAATGCTAGTGATGTGTGTACAAGACTGACAATGGATGGTGGGTTAGCTCCAGCTTCCAAGCTATTTTTACTTTGTAAGCCGACCAATTTTATTTTAAAAACCTATTAGCCTTGCTGCATTTTAAGCCACTAGGGGTTCATTGGGGTTCAGTCATAAAAAAGATCAAGACTGTCATGTGATATGAATTTCAGATAAAGAACTTTATAAATTGTTTCCTTAAACAGGGACAAACAAATCAAGTTTAACATTGCATTTCTCCTATGACAAAATAACATTTATTTGTTTTAAAAGTACCCTTCGGAAAGCATAAGCAAGTACAATATACTCAAAAGCAAGTAATTTTTAAGATTCTCTTAACACTGCAAATTTTAGTTTTTCATTCTCCTGATGGAACATTTTGCAGCCATTAATTGTGATAATTCCTCACCATTAATGAATTTCTAGCATTTAAATATTTTTAAAATATGTACAGCATAAATATGTACACTATATTATTGTATTACATTTTGTTTTTGTTTTGGGTTTGTATTCTGCCTTGCGAGCCCTTGTTAGGGCAGAAAGGCAGTTTATAAAGTTTTTAAATTATGAAAAATATCATAACAATTAGAGCTTGTGTACATGTATGATGCAAACCCAGGTAAAATAAAATAAAGAATCCTGCAGAAGGCAGTTGGAATAGGAATTGTATCAACAATCCAAAAATATTTTTTCAGGATGATGGCCAACTGATTAGAAGAAAAACAGCTTGGCTGGCTCCTATGCATCGAAAACAGCTTGGTATGAATAAATCAGTAGATGAAATTTCTCTGCATCGAGATAACAATATTTCTTGTTAATATCAAGGCAGTATTAAAGGGACAACTGATTATGGCAACCCTGCTTATAGGCTGATCTACAGTACAAAGAATGTCTTATGGAAATGTCCTAAAATATTCCTTCAAGGGCACAAAAAAGTCCTTAATCAGAGTGGCTGGACGCCGAGAGAAGATTCTGGTTTCAAGGATGTTCTTTGCCAACAGAGACAAATCCACGTACAAGGCAGATGCAGAATATTTGCTGGAGAATAAAAAACAACACCCCACAATATTCATGTAAAAATGTTAAAAGACGTGACTTCTTTCTTTCCCTTAACGGGAAATAAACAACTTGTCATTATATTTACATTTCAGGCCATACAGGAAATTATGCTCCTTCCACACCCTGGTCCCTTTCCCTTTCCCTATATAAAAGGCTCTAACATCTCATTGTGCCCTTATTAGCGGTGCACTGATTAGGGTTGCCACATTGTTTCCTGACAGTGCTCCATCTAATTTTGGTGACTTCTCAAATGCAGTCACAGCTGCACCAGAGCCTCTGCTGTTGAGGAGAGGTTTAGGGGGAAGGAAGGGACACGAAAGTTCATTTGCATGAGCTGCTTTCCTCTTGCACAACTTTGGTTTTCAAAGTTATGGGAAACGTTCTCACAGATTAAAGTCTGATTTGTGAGTTAGAGACTAATCTGTGACAGTGTCTGCTTTTATTTGGGGACTGCCATGCATTCAGAGACAATACAATAGCAACAACAGGACGACTGCTCTCTGGGATGTGGACATCAGCTTTAGCCTCCTTGGCTCTTTTCTGCTGCACCTGGAGAACATCAGCAATGTCTAGGCAACACGATGACCATGTACATACACAATGGACAATCTTTATAGAATTCCTTCAAACCGTAACAAGTACAAAATGAAATCTTTAGTCTCAAAGTCTCTGAAAATCTTTAAATGAAGCGAGGTACCAGACTTTGTACGATGAAAGACAAGCTGTAAAGCTTTGTATATTCAGCAAATATGGTGTCCAACACTGAACAGTGATTCCGGATATTGACTATTGTTTCGTAGACTACTTTGTCAGCGTGGTGGGAGGATATAGAATTGCTTCATAAATCCATCTTATATAGAAATGAAGATATCAAATGCTGTGGAACAGTGCTCATGTAATAATGTAATAATGTAGAAGCAATTCTATAGCCTCCCACCACGCTGACGAAGAATTCTATGAAACAGTAGTCAATATCCGGAAGATTTCATTTTGTACTTGTTATGGTTTGAAGGAATTCTATAAAGATTGTCTATTGCGTATGTACAGAGTCATTGTGTTGCCTAGACATTGCTGATGTTCTCTTTGCAACACAGGAGTTTGTTTGGTTACTTATTGCTGCACCTGGAGAACAGCAATCTATTGAGGAGCCAGATGGTGGTTGTTGTTTTTTGCCAGCTACTCCACCCTTGTACCGCTCCGGCGGGGAGGTAAACGGTGTTTCCGTGCTCTGCTATGGTTCTCCAGAAGCAGCTTTGTCATGCTGGCCACATGACCCAGAAGCTGTCTGCAGACAAACGCTGGCTCCCTTGGCCTATAGAGTGAGATGAGCGCACAACCCCAGAGTCGTCCGCGACTGGACCTAACGGTCAGCGATCTCTTGGCAGCAGCAGGGACCGAGCAACAGGAGCTCACCCTGTCACGGGGATTCGGACCACCGACCTTCTGATCGGCAAGCCCTAGGCTCTGTGGTTTAGACCACAGCACCACCCGCATCCCGAAAATAGTTGTATGAGTAGCTAATTAAACCCACATGCCAGAAGCCAAAGCTAATACATGATTCTTCAGTTTTAAATTAGGGATGGGGGAAGAATTTGATTTAGTTCACATTTAAACGTGAAGCTAACAAATGTTGAACTTTCTGAAACAATGTTGAGAACCAAAAAAGAGTCATCCTTTGTCATTTGCGCATATTCAGATTTTGTGATGCAGTTCTCTAATCAATGGTTACAAAAATGCATTGGTAATAGTGTGTATAAAAATGATTATATTAGTGAAAATAACATGTAAAATGCACTATATTAGAAGCAACTGCTTACAAAAATACGTATATGAGCCAAAACTGCACTACAAACGTGCTTATTTGGAGAAATTCACACTAAAATGTGGAAGAATTTTCATGAGGATTTTAAAAATGAGTAAGCTGCACGTTGCTGCAGAAAAGTAGAGAACTGAATTTAAGGTGGGGGGGGGGGGAACATGGAAATTGAGAGAACCGAAACTGGCACAACTTTCCATCCCTAGATACCTAGATAAAAGTGTATGCAGTTCATTTGATTTGACATGATTTAGTTTAGGTCTAGTTCATGCATGAATACACACCACTTGACAGCTGCATGTATAAACAAGTTAGCTGTGAAATGGCATATTTCACACTATCTAAAAACACAACTTTTCAATGGAATCAGTTCATCAAGAGTATTCAGATATCAAGTGATGTACATGCATGTATGAACCATGGACTTGTTGAACTAGCCATGGGGGAGAATATTGCAGAGATAAGGAGCTTGTGAAATGAGGAAGAGTGAATGATTCCTTTCACAAGAGCCTGTTCTCAGATGCCAGCATTGACCATAGTCTGCAAACAGCTTAATAATCTTATTCATGCTTTGTTAGCATTTTTATAGCTCAAATGTTCTAGAAGTGTCATTGACACAAACTGATTCATCTCTGCAATACCTCTGAAATGTACAGTGGTGCCCCGCAAGACGAACGCCTCGCAAGACAGAAAACCCGCTAGACGAAAGGGTTTTCCGTTTTGGAGGCGCTTCGCAAAACGAATTTCCCTATGGGCTTGCTTCTCAAGACGAAAATGTCTTGCGAGTTCCTGCGGGTTTTTCCCCCTTCCCCCCTTTTTCTAAGCAGCTAAGCCGCTTATCAGCTGATCCGCTAAGCTGATAAGCCGCTAAAAGCTGCTAAACCGCTAATAGCGCTAATCCGCTAAGCTGTCAATGGGCTTGCTTCGCAAGACGAAAAAACCGCTATACGAAGAGACTCACGGAACGGATTAATTTCGTCTTACGAGGCACCACTGTATGTAACTATGTTGTTCCTTCGAAAGAGAGCTGTGCACTTCAAAATGACGAGCTCTCTGGACCAAATGCTACTGTCACTGCGATGCCTTTAATAGTAGCCCAGCATAGAGAAATTTAGCAGCCAAATCTTTACCTGGCATAAATAGTAACCTGGCCAATATTCTGAGGGCCAAAGAGGTAGGGCCAGAGGCAAAGGAGAAAGGGCCAAAGGGGAAGGCAAAAACAAAGAAAACTATTTTATTAATTTGTACCCCTTTATTCAATAGCACCTTACTCAGTCTGTGCCATTATTACTTCTCATCCTTTCCCCCATTCCAGTATTATCCCTTTTCTCCATTGCATTTTATTTAGTTCATCCCACTGCACAATTTGGGTCTCTTTCTGGCCTGTAAGGAATAAAAATGTCACTTTTTTATAACACATGGATGGCCCAAACTACGCAATATGACAATATTGGTTGTTGTTGTTGTTGTTTTAAAAGCTTCCTTAAACTAGCACCTTTTATTGTTGAAGTAAAGGTAGCTCTGGGGCCTAGATCCAAAGTAGAGAGCAGCCCTGCACCAATTTCTTGCAAATAATGATGGTTATTTACTGCAAGGTGTTATTTACTGCATACAGTCCCTTTGAGAGAAAATAGGAGCGGAGGGAGGCATTTTTGGCAGGAAACCAGCATGAGGCCCCAGTTGGGTTTGGGAGCACATTCCCAATCTGATCTGGGGTTTCAGATCTGCTGCTATGTTGTCAGAGTGCATGTTTACCTCCATTTGTGTTCTGTTGTACATCTGTCTGTGAATTCTCCAAAAGAAAGAGGGCGTTAAAGAAGTCTCCAAAAGAGAGACAACTCCTCTTAGCTTGGGACTGTGTAACTATATTAAACTGAGAGAAGTGAAGAAATAGCACCAAGCAGATGAACACTTCTGTGTCATCCTAAGCCATTCTACCAGTACAGATTTGGGGTAAAAATGAGATAACCTCTTAAGTATGGAGAACAATGAGAAAACCAATACTGTAATGCGGAAGATGTAAGACTTGCCTTGTTTTTAGGTGTTCTATTTTTATTTGGTTTTACTAGATAAATGCTTGTATTATTTATATATTTATAGTGACGCAAAGGAAGTATTGTTCCAAAACACGTCAGGCCTCAAATGTATTTTCCTTCAAGCAACTTGAGTTTCTTCCTCTTTTTTCGCTGCCTTCTAGTTTCAACAGGCCTTCAGACCCACACAAACTGAGACAGGACGGTGAACAAGTTGTAACGATTTCCAGAGGAGCAGCATTAGTCTTTTGAGTCTTGTGGCATCTTAAAAGGCTAGTAACTTTATAATGCCATAACTTTTTGTGAACTACAGTCCACCGGTTCATCAGATGCATGAAGTGTTATCCTGAGTATCACATGGGGTTGTTGTTGTTTTTTGGTTGGTGTAAGGGAAGAGGCTGTTAAAAGTGAGGTCAGAGGGAAATGCAGAAAAGTGGCAAATGTAATTATGTAAGCCAATTAACACATAAAATGTGCTAAAAATTAATTGTCTTCATTTGGGTTTGGGTTCAATCCACAAGTGAAATCCTGATGTATTTATTTCAGTGGTTTCACATTGCAGTCTCCCTTCATTCAAGCTTATTTACAGCTTTTGAATATTGCGTTTCTGATTACTGTATCAACAATAACAACTTGATGATATTAGTAAAGGTAAAGGGACCCCTGACCATTAGGTCCAGTCGTGGCCGACTCTGGGCTTGCAGTGCTCATCTCGCTTTATTGGCCGAGGGAGCCGGCGTACAGCTTCCAGGTCATGTGGCCATCATGACTAAGCTGCTTCTGGTGAACCAGAGCAGCGCATGGAAATGCCGTTTACCTTCCCGCCGGAGCGGTACCTATTTATCTACTTGCACTTTGACGTGCTTCAAATTGCTAGGTTGGCAGGAGCTGGGACCGAACAACGGGAGCTCACCCCGTCGTGGGGATTCGAACCGCCGACCTTCTGATCGGCAAGTCCTAGGCTCTGTGGTTTAATCCACAGCGCTCCCTTGATGATATTAACAAGTTATCTAAAGAGCTGTCACATGGAAGATGGATCAAAGTTGATTTCTGCTGCTCCAGTGGGTAGGACCCAAACCAATGGATTCAAGTTAGAAAAAAGGAGATTTCAATTAAACATTAGGAATAACTCTCTTGATGGTTAGAGTTTTTGGCAGTGGAATCGATTCCCTCAGAAGGCAGTAGAATGTCTTTCATTGGAGGTTTTTAAGCAGAATTTGGATGGCCATCTGTCATAGATGCTTTAGTTGTGATTCTTGTACTTCAGTGTTTGGACTAGATGACCCTCAGGGCCTCTTCCAATTTTGCAGTCCTCTGATTCTATTGTAAAAGTGAATTGGAAGCCATAGGAACATTGAAAAGCCTAAGGATTTTCAGATGTAGAAAACAAAATCTTAGGTGCTCTGCAGCTGGTTTGGCTTTAACACAAGCACACACACAGAAACTTTTGGGATATCTGAGAAAGCAGTTACCTGTTAACAGATGGGATATTACTCCATATGTGTACTGCATTCTGGATGGTGTCATCATGCTGCTTATATCTGAGCACAGCCTCCATCTTTAAAAGGACCAAAACCATACATATGCCTCAAGAACTAGAACTAAATCTCTCATTTGATGCCAATAGAATATAATACAGAATTCAAAATCTGGGAGCCAATACAGATTGAATAATACTGAAGTAAGATGCTCCAAGAGATAAAGAAATGCAGCAAATAATTACATAAATAAAATAAAACGGTTGTTTCAAACTGCGAATTGAGCCACTGAAAATCTGTATTAAATTAATGTCTGCAAATGAGCGGTGAAGCAAACTGTATCTCTTCATTCACCTCTTGAAGGCATTTTGTTTTGCTACTCACCTGAAAGAATCGAGAAGCTGTATCTCGGTCTTCTTCCTCCAGCACAAGGTTATCCACAAACATCCAGAAAAACATCCTTTCTGGGGGTGTCACATACTGAAGAATACGAAAATATTGGTAAAAATACCAGGCTTTAAAGGGAAGGGAGAAGAGAAAACAGGCTATAAAAAGATGGTCTCTGAAAACGCCTTTCTAAGGTGCTCCAGCCCACCCGCTTCCTTTTCAAAGAAAGGAATGACTGAAAGGGGGAAGAGAGCCACCTCTGGGCACCAGGGAAAGCCTCTGGAGGCAAATGGGTGCTTATGGGTGCCAAAATGGCTACTCCTGAAGAGATCAGATGTTATAAAGACATGCAAATGTAACAGCAGGAGTCTGAGGCTGCACAGGTCTCATGTTTAGAGATAGATTGCAAGGTGGGGCAGGTAGCAAAATATAAAAGCCCGAGGGTGTGTGCTTTCCTTTCTCTTAGGCATCCACCCTCCATCCATCTGCTGACAGGGACTGGACACTTTAGTTATACACTTTAGGTATAAAGAAGGTCTCCAGCCAGGGGCGTATCTTGGTAATATGGTACGAGACAAACATTTGACACCCTCCGTCTAGTTTTCACAAAACCAGCTTAAGCGGCTTTCAGGAGGAGGCAAGAGGCTTTGGCAGGGCCCTAAAGCCCTCCTATCTCCTTCCCAAAGCTTGGTAAGTGCTTGCCCAGCTTTGGGAAGCAGACAGGAAGACTCTAGGACCCTGTCTGAGCCCTCACACCTCCTTTTTTATATACCAGTATAGCATTACCATTAGGGCAGAGGTCAGTGGGAAACTTATGCTCAGTGCAGGTCAGTACAGACTTCCTCTGAACCACTGGCTTGAGGAAACCCCAGCAAAAGAGTTTTGTTGTATAACCTGTGCCTGTCTGTATTTGGGCTGCTAGGGAATCTGAATATCTGTCTATAGGAAGTTCTGCGGTTAGTGGCTATATAGCCTCTAGCTGTGGAACAAAATCATGAGGCAAGATTGCAGGTGGAGGGGAAGGCCAGGGAGAAGTCACTGTCAGCTTTTCCTTGTGGTGCTCTGTGGATGAGAGCAAGATGCTAGTAGAGGATGAGGTTACATCACACGCCAAATAGCAGGTACTTTCCAAGCATGTCTGATTTGCTGTTAACATGGAATGTAGTCAGCGACTGCGATCATGACTGATGTATGATGCAGCACTGTCACAGCATGCTGTAGCCGTGGCTCTTGGTGTCTCCCGTTTCCTGTATCAGTGCTCCTACAATATATATTGCATCATTTTGCTTTCCACGAGTTACTGGAAGTGCATAGGGATGTTGTTAGCTGACACTGCAGAGCCCTAGGCTCATGCTGCCCAACCGCTATCCTGTGCACAATCACCAGGGACTGAGTCCCATTATCACAGTGTGGCCTACTTTGGAGGAATCATGCTTAAGATTGTGCAGCTTAGCTACAAATATTTATAAGGAAGCAAGATCAGTGAAACTTATTCCCAAGTAAATACTGTATGTTGGAGCTGCAGTATTTAACCTGTTTTGGAGAAGAGTGGAGAGAGAAATGGTCCATCTCTTGGAACTGACCAGAATCAGAGAGACACAATAAGAGCTACAGTTTCATGCATGTTTGCTTTTCTTACCAGAGGGCTGTTGATAAGAGTTTCCAATGGGTGGCGTAGACCCAAATATAAAATCAAATGGACCCCATTCTTCTATCTAATAAACAGAACAAAACAATCACAGTAGTTTGGATGCAGGATCCCATCTTTCATCTGTTAATTTCACATGGGTTCTCGTTCTCCTCCTCCTCCTTTCAGAAATGCACCAGTTTGCTTTATAGACATTCTGATGGGCATGTTTTGGATCTGGATTACTACCACTTCCTAGTCACAGAACCAACCTAACCTTACCAACTAGTTTACCTTTAACCACATTGCTACTAACTATTCGGATTAGTCCAAGCTTGGCCTCTTCTGACAAATGACAAAACTATTAAACTGCCAGTGGTGTTACGCAGGGTGACTATGACGTGCTCCACTAAGTATTAGAAATACTAAATTTAATTTCTGAACCTATTTATGTTTATATACTGCCCTTCAATAAAAGCTCTCTGGGCAGTTCAAAAGATAAATAATCCTGTCATGCAGAATACCCACAGAATGTTAAGTAGAAAAAAATAAATAAAAAATAGACAGTTTTCCCTCCATCTATAACAGATGTTGAGAATCTACAGCCCTCCAGATGTTGCTGTCCAACTCCCATCAGCCCCAACTGCATACTCAATTGTCAGGGATGGTGACAGCAGAAATATAACAACATATGGAGGGCCACAGGTTAACCATCGCAATGTAATCAAAACCCATGGCTTCTTGTTCCTTCTCCAGAATTTCTGGTAGGCTGTTTTTTATCCAAAACAAACAAAAGAACCAGTTGTACACACTGATTAAACAGCAGTGTTTGAACAAAGAAGTTGATGGTAATAAACTTAAATAAACTTATTCTTGAAGAAATTCCTTACAGTGCTATTTGATGCTTAACCCTTTGGCAGCTCCTCAGACTGTTTAATTTTATTTAACCTACACAATGTGTGATAAGCTGAATTCATGCATCAAGGATGCTGTATATATTAAAATAAAATAAAATAGACCACTGAAGAAGCCTAACAAGCTGAAGCGTGTTTGGCATTGCAGTTATCAAGAAAATCTGAATGATGAACATAATATACTGGTATTTTAGCTATCTAAAGCGCTGCTCTAAATAAACGTAAGTATAACTCATGCACTGTAAAGAGGGTTTCTTTGTATCCAGATTATTGCATAGTTCTTTATCCATTGCAGAAATATTACTGTGGCATATGTTCTGTTTATAGATTTGTGCATCTTAGTTATTGTATTAGAGAGTTTTCCAGATTTTTGCTTATTTTCATCTTTTTTACTACCAATTTCAACTTCATTTTTATGTAATAACATGTTGTTATCACAAAAAAGGAGGCCAGAGAGGAGCAGGTGGCAGCAGTGCAGTGGCGTGGCAGGTTGTGCGGTGTGTGGTGTGGGCGGGAGGACAAAACCAAAGGGTTGTGGGTGTGGCTGAAGACATGGAGGGGTCTATGGCCATGGCAAAGGGGTGCAGTAGTGAGTAGCGAACTCCATGGACCTGGATCTGCTGCCTGGGGTAACTGCCTCCCTGTGCTGGCCCTGTCTTATTCTTTCTTCAGTTATTACCAGCATCAAACAGTTATGACTAGTTTTCAGATTGTCCGGTGTTAAAGGGGCAAGACTGTCCTTTCCTTGACTTCAACATAATAAACAATGAAAGAATTTGTAATTCTTTGACTGGAAGCGAATCTGATTTTATCCCAGTAAGATACAGTTAATATATTAGGAGCAGAAAGAATATACCCATCTAACAAAATTAGAAATATGAGTAGTACAAAGTTCAGTGACATTTACTTACATGTATTCGTGTCACATCGGTGACATCATCCAAATACTTCAGTGTCCCATTGCCCTTGCTTTCCCCCAGAAACCCCAAACTTTTCAGCTCTGGAGAATAGAAATGAGGACCTAAATGAATACCAATATTAACGCGACACATTTGTGTTTTACTGATGAGGTGCCCTAAAGGAGACACAGGAGTTTTGCAGACAATGCTTCATAAGTGCTTTACTGTGTGCTGGATGGAAGTTATTCAAAATGGCAGTGGCACTTTTGCAGTGGCCCCTCAATGTTGGACTTTGGAACCTAAATGTAGACCCTGGCATGCCTTTTGCTGCGCTAGAATTCCCATCACCTTTGATCATTGGCTATGCCACAACATCTGGAGAGCTACAGGCTTCTCGCTCCTAATGTAGGCTTTTCATTCAATCTCCTTGGGTGGGGGCGGGGAGAATAGGTTTTCCTGGGTGCTGACTTGAGCTTCCTTCTCATCTTCTCTTTCCAATGTCTCCTAGACTAGACTATGGAGATTCCCTCTGCCATTTCCCTGGATTTAGAGAAGAGTGGGAGATGTTCTGAATTAAAGAAATTCCTCTCCTATTTTTAAGAGAGAGCAGATTGCTAGCAGGCTTGTTCTGGGAAGGGGTTAAAATTACTGCAGTTCCCACTACTCTTTTTAAAATGTGCATGTTTCTTTAGTGCCACAACATTCCCTAGAATTTCTAGGAATGGGGGAGATCACTTGCAAATGTGCTCTCACTATCCCACCATTTCTTTCTTCGCTACATTATATTTTATTTTGCACAGAAAAGATGGGAGACTAAAAACAACAACATAGTGCAGACTGACAGGTGTCTACTCAAAATAGAACCTCACTCAACTCAGTTGCACTTGCTCGCTACTCAGCTAATTGTGTGAATTGTGCAATCAATAGTGGCTAGAAACATAAGGAGCTGCCCTATACCAAAGTAGACCACTAGGCCATCTAACTCAGTATTAACTCTGAGTAACAGTAGCTCTCCAAGGTTTCAGACAGGAGCCTTTCCCAGGGATTGAACCTGGCATCTTCTGCAGATACATCACGTGCTCTACCACCACTGAGGCTCTGACACCCTTCCTCAATTTGTTCCCCTTCCTAGGACAACATTGCAGGAATCTCTACTTTGGCTCCAAATATAAAAATAAGCTAAAATAAATGGAATAAATGTGAACTGGCAAACCATTATTGAAAAGTAATGGGGCAAGGGAAGTTGCGGGATTTCTGATGGTTTTCAAACCAGGTACAACTTTTTAATCCACATTACGATTAAACCCCATTAGGTTTCTCAATAGTGCTTTGCCAGTCCATACTAGAAGGTTTGTGATGCAATTGCCTTTTCAGTGGAAAAAGAACAGCCGCAAATTAGGTCTCAAAAAGAGTGGGTGTGGGAAGACAGGAAACAGTGGAATGCAGTGATTTCGCAGCAGCAGCTAGTGAGTAAATGAAGGATGACAATTATGGATTAATTGCTTAGTATGGAATGCACCCAAGGAGCTAGTCAGGAAGGATTAAGATAAAGATCACCCAAACTGGCTGTTTCTCTTCCACTTGGCAAGGGGCACCCATTTTTCTCCAATTTGTAAGCAGTGCTTTAATTTCATGGTTTTTGTTTTGTAAACCTTACTTATAAGTAAAGGTTGGTAAACATGTTAAAAAGTTTTTCACAGTCTTCTATAATAAATGGGACTGGTTTCAATGGAGGAGCTAAAGCACATGTTTCATTATCTCCCACTGAAACGGAGAGACTTTTAAGCTATCCAAGTATAGTTGGATTGAGGCTATTTTTGGACAGAAATTGCCATGTTATATTTTGAATATAAGCAAAGACCACTTTAAAAAGCAACATTCAGAAAGCAATGACTTTTTTTTAGCACCCCATCTTTAGATAAGCTCCCAATCATCCTAACAACTATGCCAAGCCACAGATATCAGAAGCCCCTTTCAAAGAACTCTTGTTAAATCATCAGAAGTTTCGTTTAACCAGCTCCTTAAATTTAGCTTCTGGAGATCCAACAAGGTGCTGCTAGCAGTGTTTTGAATGGGACTTCTGCAGTCCCTTGTGGGGGGGGGGGGGACTGGTCACTGTGACATCAGATGACTGACAGGTAGGAAGTTTCACCTACCTGTGAAATTCGGGGAGATAATAATCTGGCCCTCTGGGCTAGAAAGGTTTCCCACCTCTGATAAAGGGGAAGGGTTAACATGTTGCAAACCTAATTTCTCAGTTACGTACCTTGTGTAATATTGTCAAAAAGGGAGAGCACACGGACTGGTTTTTTATCCCATGTCTGCAAAGGCTGATATATCCACAGATGGTTCTAACACAATTGATAAAAGGATACATGTTTTCATAAGGTGCTTTTGTTGTTGTTGTTGTTGTCAAAACTTGTCGAACAAGTAGTATGTGATTTTAGTTATTACATGTATTAACATGAATACTTTTTATTAACTGGATATCAACAGGCTCTGACAGCACTCTATAGATCAATGCATTTATTAATTTTATTTAAACTGTATTAAATTATTTATATCCCACCTTCATGGGAAATATATAAATGCTACTCTGATCATATCGAAGCCTTTCGATAATGGAATGATGTGCTGTTGTTAGCACATTCACAAATACAAGGGTTCTACTACATCGATATCAAGTTGCAACAGGGATGCAGGTGCTATTTAAGTCACAGGTAGCTGCAGCACCAGGGCTAAGAAATGCAAAACAACATTAACAATGCAATGCAGAAACAATCACCATACGATTTCCACAGCTTAAATAATATTGACTACTCAGTACCTGCATTTGGGGCCAGTACTGTAGCAGTTAAATCCCTGCAAAACAATAAGCTATTGAGGTTCTCCTAACATATATGACCTTGAGATTCATGGATCCATCCTAATGGCAAATGCCCACCGTGCCTTCCTTGGTGATACAGAAGAACATGAGAAGAGCCCTTTTGGATCAGGCCAAAGACCCGTCTTCCTATTCTCAGAGAGACCAAGCAGGTGCCTATGGGAAGCCTGAGCAAGACCTGAGTAGAATGCACTCTCCCAACTTGCAGTTCCCAGCAACTGGCATTTGGAGGCATACGGTGGAGAAATAACTTAGCCATATTCTCCAAGAATGTGTCTAACTAAAGGCAAATGTGGCACCACTACCCATTGCTAGATCCCTTGGGAGAAGCTCTTTGGAGGGTATTAGAAATTTATCATTGGGAAGAGACCACATGATGAGTGGACAACATGTATCAACTGCTTTGCTCTTCAGGCAAAGGATAAATGCTCTCTTCTTAAGCAAGGACTCTCCCCCCAACCTCTGCCACACACTTCCTTAGAAAGCTGCCTTACAGCAGGCCAAACGGCCTCTCTGTTCAATTCACTACTGGCGACTCACACTGGCAGTGGCTTTCCTGATTCTTCTTCCTTCCTTTGACTTTCTTTTCTCTAGGATGGTGTTAAAGGCTTATGAGAAGGGCCACAGGTCAGGGCCCCAAAGCACATGCATCATATGGCAAATGCTTGATGTTCAAACCTCGTCATCTTCAGATAGGTCTGGGAAGGGCTCCTGATGGCTGCCAGTCCGTGTTGGCAATACCAAGTCAGAAGAGCTGAGCTGCCCTGCTGCTTCTTACTTGGACAGGCTGAAGCCTCAAGGGGGGGTGGGGTGGGACGTGGTTGGACCTGCAGGAACCCCACCTGTCAATCTGGTACTCCTTCCAGTTTGACTGCACAGCTCCAGCCTCACTGGCACCCCAGCCCAGGCCTCTCCAGGTAAGCTGCAGTGATGCTGGTGTTGGGAGGGTGGCTCTGCCTCGCCATATGCACCACTACTAGTGAAAAGGAAAGCAGAGATTGGGGCTGCTTGGCATAAACCTCCAATTAACAGGGTCCTTTCTCCCCGCCCCCTTTAAAAATGTCATTTTAGTAAATGACCATGCAGTGTTTCAGGTCAGCTGAAATAGTTTTGCTGCCACCTGCTGGAAACGGAGCATCTAGTTTAAGTTACCGTATTTTTCGCTCTATAAGACACACCAAACCATAAGACACACCTAGTTTTTGGAGGAGGAAAACAAGAAAAAAAAATCTGAATTCCAGAAGCCAGGACAGCAAGCGGGATCGCAGCTCAGCGATCCCGCTTGCTGTCCTGGCTTATGGGATAGCCGCGCACAGCCTCTCCTAGGCAGCGACATGAGTTCTCCCCCTGCCCGGGAGAGGCTGCGCAGGAGAGGCTAAGGCTCCCCCAAGAGCCGCACTCCCTTTAAAGAGTGTGTGGAGTGTGTGTGCGGCTCTTGGGGGCCCCAAGAGCCGCACACATTCTCCACGCGGCTCTTTAAAGGGAGTGCTGAGCGGAGCCTCCCACCTGCATTCGCTCCATAAGACGCACACACATTTCCCCTTACTTTTTAGAAGGGGAAAAGTGTGTCTTATAGAGCGAAAAATACGGTAGTTCTTTTTCAGCCAATTTTGCCAAGGTGTAGTGGTGGCAGAAGTGGTGGTAGGTGGGGCACGGGGGAGGGGGGCAGGAGGCAGCATTTCCCATTTCACCTCAGATGGCTTCCCCTGACCCCCAGCCAGCATGGGCAATGGTCAGTGACCCTAAGATCTGGTGGTCCATAGGTTGCCCACTTCTGCTGCTGAAAAGTGACCCAGTTAATACAAGGATCTGCAGCCCTTTGACTTGTTCCTGTATACATCTGTAAAAGGCAACGGAACTTTCCCTTACAGACTCTTGATCGTAGAAGCGCTTCAGTTCTGCACGCCATCTTCTCTTCCTCTTGAGTAGACCATATGCTCGTTGTGCTGCACACAGGAAACATATCCAGGGAGACTTCTTTTTTATCTCGTCTGAGAATCCTGAACACACGAGGCTGTCCATGCATTCTTCACAAAAACACCTGCATTGTTGAAACAGACAGCGAAATATGATTTGAAGGCATTTTTACATTTCAAATATTTGTCATACATCCAAAAAATTCGCTGCTGTTTCGTACAGGGACTTGTTCTTGCTGGAGTTTCGAAAATTATCCAAATGGGGGAGAGGCATCTAAATAGGAGTGCTGCATGTTTTTTGATGTGGGGAGAGCTCACACATTTCAGTACAAGGAAAAACATGTGAGCATCTCTGTTAGATTTTATACCAGCAATGCAAAAGCAGAAGTATGGGTGACTTGCACTTCCTTTCCTCCCACTTATTCATAATTTCTGAGTGAGCCTTGGCTAAGGACCTGATTTACACAAAACTGACTTAGATTAAAAAGATATGGAAGTTTGAAGCTGAGGGTTGGTGCACAGGTAACTGGGCAACTGGACACTCAAATGAGTTGCTCTATGATACTCTTATCTCCACTCTGTATCCCTGCATCACAAAGATTCACATCCTAGAATAGAGCAGTTGTGCCCCACAGAACACCTCATTCCTTTGCAGCACCACAGGGACCCAATCCACGCACCAGAGGCGGATTTAGGGGAGTGTAACTGGTTCAATCACGCTGGGACGCGGGTGGCGCTGTGGGTTAAACCACAGAGCCTAGGACTTGCCGATCAGAAGGTCGGCGGTTTGAATCCCCGTGACGGGGTGAGCTCCCGTTGCTCAGTCCCAGCTCCTGCCAACCTAGCAGTTCGAAAGCACGTCAATGTGCAAGTAGATAAATAGGTACTGCTCTGGCAGGAAGGTAAACGGTGTTTCCGTGTGCTGCTCTGGTTCACCAGAAGTGGCTTAGTCATGCTGGCCACATGACCTGGAAGCTGTACACCGGCTTCCTCGGCCAATAAAGTGAGATGAGCGCTGCAACCCCAGAGTCAGCCACGACTGGACCTAATGGTCAGGGGTCCCTTTACCTTTACCTTTAACTGGTTCGATCACACTGGACACAGAGCCTGGGGGTGTTGCAGGGGGCTCCACAACTATGAAAGCGAGAGGCACAACTGAACTACAGACTTTGGCTTGTAAGGCTGTGCCCCCAACCCCACTTCCCTGGAAGTATGTGTGATCAAATTCAAAAGGACATACTTTTGAGTAGGCATGGCTAGAACTTCTGAGGCAGAAGATATTGCAGATATGCTCCACCAAGTGTAAGGAGAGTAGTCTGTTAGAGAGGTAAATATGCACATTCTATCTGAATATGGAAGCCAGGTTTTACGGCAACAGCATTTGAATCCCATATCCAAAGGCACTGCTATAAACTTGAATGTGGTTTGGGAGGTCAGTTACCTGTTACAGGTTGGATCATCACACATTATGAGAGATTTGCTCCAGCAGCATATGGCACAATCAGTCTTGTACCCATCATTGTCACACAGGAAAAATCTCTCCAAAAGATGTTCCTTTTAAAACAGCAGCAGCAGAAAACTGTAGTTAGTTAAAAATGAGATTTAGCATTTCAGCTGTTCCAAGCTCAGTACTTCTTAAAACAACCCTTTAAAGATGGCAACCATCATTTTTCCCCTAGAACAGATGATGGATCTGAGGTGGGGAAAAACATCTTAATTAAGGCCACCAAGGGAGTTTGTGGCTAAAGTGAGAGTTGAACTGGAGACTGCCAGCATCTTTTGGACAGATGCAATTTATTTGCTTTAGAATTTGGTGGACAATCTAACACTGGCTTTTCCAGCAATTCCTTGATTCCTCTTTTCCCCTTTATTTTTTAAAGAAAAGTTGCCCAGCCTGTTAGATAAAGGAAGTGTAGCATGTCTGACCCAAATCAGCTACTCACTGTGCATGGAGCACACATTCCTCCTTGAAACAAAGGGTGCTGAGTGCGAATCTCAAGGCTTCCACAGCATATGCAGATTTCTACCAAACACAAAAGATACACATCTTACACTGTTTTTGGCATCAATTCCCAGAGCTTACTGTATTTCTTAAAATAAAATACGTTGCTCAAATAATACACAATACATGGTTAAGAATACATAAAACACATAAGGAATGATTAAAATTATATTTTCCACTAAAATTAGAAATATAATTGCTGATTTGCACTGATAATGCAGGAGGAAAAAAGCTGACCTTGGAAAAAAAGACATAAACAAACAAACAAACAAACAATAAGTAAACATTTCAAGAATGGTATCCCTACACACAAAGAAAGCTGCTTTTCCTCGCCTATAAAAGAATATGTTTCTTAGGAGGACCATGCCTGTTCTCTTCTCATTTTCTCATTCAGTTGTTTAGGTTGGTTTTTTTTTAAGGATAATCAAGCATTTATATATACAAGGTGTCCATTCGCCTAATTGATACAGGGCTAAAAAGGCCTAGTATCGTTTATGCAATCTGAATTTCTTCTCAGTTCTACAATCTGGGATTGGGATGACTTGTGAAGCAGTATATGAAAGAGACACAGTTTCTATCCCAATAAATGTGGATTTAAATAATCCATACATACTACGTTTTTATCATGTAAGCCTGATTAATTGGGTAGTACCTTGTCACTCAACCAAAGGGGTTTATACCGATTAATCTCACTGGCTGACTAAACACTGAAGTCCTCCTAATAGCTATCTGTAGTAAAGACAGTTATAGCAGAAACAATTGCAACAAGTACCTTCAATATTCCTCTCCTTGAAGTTGACTTCATATGCAATGTTTTCTACGGAGGAAAAAAATCAGGGCACTTTTCGGAAGCGAGGCTTGCTTGCATTGCTAAATGTACAATCTAATCTGACTAGAATGTGCACTGGATTGCTCTTCCATGCCAACATTCATCACGTGTGGCACAGACAGCATCAGAAAGAGCCAAAACTTTGTTTTTGTATCAGGCATGAAAGTCGTCTCTAAGATTACAATAAAAATAAGCTCAGCACCAGAGAGGGGTGTGAATTATACTTGCTTTAAAACAGTGTGATCCTATACAGTTTATTAAGATGTAAGAAGCAAATTCAATGTCATTGCTCCCATGTAAATGGGTATAAATTTCAGGATCACCAGTGGAGGCTGTTCCATTATGGCAGGTGCAGCACTGGCCCACCAACCTCTGTCTGCCACCAGCTGGCTCTGCCCTGCCTGTCCAGGAGGTGGTACTGGCTGCCAGCTTCCTCCTTCTTAGTATTGCTCCACCTTGAACTCCTCAGCAGGAAGAAGGATGGGACAAAATTCTGCCTGTAATTGGCTATGGCTCCATCCACTGTTCGTCTCCCTACCTCCTGTCCTGTTATTATCAATGGGCACAAGGTACCACTGAGACTCAGAGAACAATTCTACTTAATAAAAATTAGCTAATGTATCTTATTTTTCTACACAATTCTTTATATACATTGCCCCTTTCTCTTTATTATTCTGAAGTATTTTGAAACTCTCCTTCTACGTATCTTTTGCTAATTAAAAAGGCTTTTAGTTTCATTCAAAGGAAGAACAGAGCTAGATGAGATAAACCCGCCCTACAATCCCTTCTTCAACATTAGATGGTTTCACTTGTTTTTGTACCGCAAATTGGAAACAAACAGGTAGGTAAAGGGTTCATTCCCGCAGCAGATACAATCTATACTGGGGCACACAAATCTTCAGCTAGCATTGCTTTTAGTGCCTCTTGAAAACAAGATTACCTCTTCTTGGTTTGGGAGTGTTTGATTCCTCCACGGAACTTATAGAAATTACACCAGAACTATACTTCTCCAGTGATACAGCTAGATGTGTGGGGAGAGACAGAGAGAGACAGAATGAGGTACATGATGGCTATTTTTGAATGTGGCAAAACTGCAACAATATGTCTCAGCAAAAGCATTTATTGTAAATTGCTTTGGGTTGCATTGGCAAAACAGTGACTAATAAATTTAATACATAATGATGATGATGATAAATACCTGCATGTGTATGTTTGCATATAAACACAAACACTGTACTTAGAGACAGATACCCTGAGGCCCTCTGGATGTTGTTGGACTCCAACTTCTACCACCCCCAGCCAGCATGGCTAATGGTTAGCTGCCTGGGCAGGCCGGGTCTTCCTGTTATATACCTGCTGGGATTGACAAGGCATCTGACCCTCGTCTGAATCTCATTGCTCTCCTGATGAGTGCTTTGGTCTGCCCACCAGATACTAGGCACTCTACTATTCAAATTAGGCCCCAGTGTTTTTGTTACAATCCTCTTCTCAATTAAGTAATCAATTTTAATCTAGAATTTAAATTCTCAAAACTTTCTTATTTGTTAATTCGAGCAAGTAAACTACTGTTCTCACTTCATTACAAACAGTATTTCTACCTGCAACACACTTGAGCAAACCTGCTCCTCTTCCTTTCACAGATATTTTGTTGCCATTTGCAACTGTAGCTGCCTCTGATTAGTTATCATTTAACTCTTGGGGGAATTAATTAGCATTACATGTCATGTGCATTGGGGGAAATAATTAGCATCACATGTCAAGTTGCCGAACCAATTAACCAACTAGAAGGATTACTGTTAATAGCACCAGTTTTCCTATAACCTGATATTGCTGGATAGTTTTGATGAACTGAAAAAACACTTTTAGTTTGCTTTCTGTTGTCACCCTGGAACTTTTCTTTATTAGTGCCACTTTGTTTTGTACGATTCCTTGCAAATGAAGGGAAACAACTTTTCTGGACCGGACTTTGGACATGGCTGCTCTTAGCAGTGTATGCATCAGAATAAATAAGAGTGTACCCAGGGAATAAATGGGGAATGTCTTGCTGGAGATCTCTGACTACTGAATTTAGCTGTCAAAATCAGGGCAGTGAATATTGGCAAGACTTCCTTGCAATGAAGAAGTGGTGGCAGTAGATGGGTGGGTAAATTATACATAAAAAGACATTATAAGGTCTATGCAATACTAGCTGCAAGGGTAAGGGGCAACTTTGCTAGTGAAACATTTCCGTACTGTTGAAAGGATCTAGTATGGTGCTATCATTTGAAAATAACAATCTACAAGAAGCTAAAATATTTTAAAAGAATCTTAAAAAAAAAAAAAAAAGTTCAAGGAATGCCACAAGAAAAGGAGTCATCACAGCCAAGTTTGGACTCTGGAAGTACTGCACTAAGGTACCAAAACAGAGGGACACAAGGCAAATCTTCTTTCTGGAGTTGTTCTTCACAACACCAAGTTTTGTTACAGATCTGTAACCTGTTTCTGTGGTCATAACTTTTAAATTCTTATTGAACTGTAATTTCATTACTTGTGCTTGGCCTTAGGGTTCTTGAAGGAGACATTTCTTCCTCAGAACTGATGGAAATGATATCAGGGAAACTTCCTCCATTGGATGATGGAGCTGAGAGAGAGAGAGAGACACACACACAGAGAGAGACATCAGAGCAATATGGGAACTGTGACCTTTTTGACTTACCCAGCTCATGATGACTGCTCCAGCAAAGTTGAATGGGCTGGGAAACAGTGCAGCTTGAAACATTTCAGACATACAGTGGTACCTCGGGTTAAGTACTTAATTCGTTCCGGAGGTCTGTACTTAACCTGAAACTGTTCTTAACCTGAAGCACCACTTTAGCTAATAGGGCTTCCTACTGCCGCCGTGCCGCCGGAGCACGATTTCTGTTCTTATCCTGAAGCAAAGTTCTTAACCTGAAGCACTATTTCTGGGTTAGTGGAGTATGTAACCTGAAGCGTATGTAACCTGAAGCGTATGTAACCCGAGGTACCACTGTATGTGCTTGAAGGACTGGAGCTATATATAAAAAAATGTTATTTATGTTTTAAATAGTAGGTTAAAATGTGGAGGTTATACAAGGCGCACTCTTTATTGAGCATTTCATCATTCTGATTCATACTCAAGGAGGTTATGCGTCTTCCCAACTGGGTAGCTGTTGGTGCCAGGCACAGGTGTGTGGCAGCTGCTTCCAACCTGGTGCATCCCTTGTCCCTGCTGCCATGCTGCCCAATCCTAGTTTCAGTGGGCACCATCACAGCTGGTAGGCGGTGCAGTGGTGGTGCACCATCTTATATCCCATGGCTGGCATCTGGTCAGTTCCCACAGATTTCAGTGGGAACTAAGTGCAAATTAAGGTACACATCATACATTCACATACCTCCCCAATAATAATCCTGGGAACAGTAGTATACTTACAGTGCTACAGTTCCCAGCACCCTTTACAAACTACAGTTGTTGTTGTTGTTGTTGTTGTTGTTGTTGTTGTTGTTATTATTATTATTATTATTTGGGTGTGGTGTGTGCTCTAAACGTTTTGTAAACACATGGTGTGTAGGAAGCCTTTGTCTGGATCTAACTCCATGGGTTCGTGTGGTTTCCTTATGGTGACCAGGCCATCGGTTTCATCGCTCTCATCAGCTTTATGGGCTCCTGCAAAGGAGTGGATCTGGGTCTACTCCAAGAGATCTTCCACTCACCTGCCTCCGAGAGGCTGCCCATTTCCCCGGAGTCACTGTCCAGCACCACGGCCATCCCTGCAGCAGACGGCGACCTCGCCAGGAGCGTTTGGGGCGTGTCCGGGTCGTCGGAGAATGAAGACCCTGGATGGAAGAGCCGAAGGGAAGCTGCGCTCCCCAAGGAGATCCCTGAATCATCTGGTGCAGAGGAAAACCCCACAGCGTTTTACTACGGGAGCAGTAATGTGGATTGTTGTTACATATGTATAAAAGAAATCGTGGATTTCCCATCAACCGGCATAGGAGCCAGCTCCAGAGGACCTAGGTCTCTTGCCACCGCCTAAAATATTTGACGTCCCCCCAAATGATGGGCATTGCCATTCAAATAGTGTGCGTGTGCCAAGTCATGTGATCAACTAGGTGGGGCGGGGCTTACCTGCTCCCCCCATATTTTATTCAAGTTGGGACCCCTGTCCAGAACGCAGGAGCCACAGGGAGAAGGAGCCGCGCGCGCCTTCCGGAGAATTTGCTGGCGCCAACGCTCCGCTCCCTTTCGTACTCCGGATCAATGCGGCAATCCAGTGCATAGCTATAGACTTCTGAGTCCCATAGAACTCCGTGGGACTGATGTTGGATGAGAAGACGCTGAAGACGGGGCTGTGGGTTGACCTCCAAAATAAATACATAAATGGAGGGTCACCATTTAAAGCAGGGAGCAACATCTGTTGGACTCAGTCCTAGCCAGCCTGGTCAGGGATGCTGCAGGGCAACAACTCCTGCATGTTCTTAGCACAACAACCGTCTCTTTTCCACCACGTGTTTCCAGAGACAAACTAACTTTGGGGTTCAATACTGACGATCTCATTCAGGAGCGGGGTCCTCGTGGCTTTTGCGGGGCCACGCCTCCCCTCCCCTTTTGCCACGCGCACCGGGGCTGGTGAGAGCTGGCCCTCGACAGCACCCTGGAAGGCCACGGGGTCGCGCTCCCCCCCCCCCAAGTGATGCACACTGTTCTGAGCCTTTCACACGTGTCAGAGCACAGCTTCTTTCGCACCTCCCCCGGTAGCGCTGTCCGATTCCCCGAGGGGAAAGGCACAGCCGATTTGCACCCAAGTGGTCGGACAGCCTGCCGTGAGCCCCCTTGGGATGCACTTGGTACCCAGTGAAGTCGAATCTCTCGCCGTCCGTTCAGAAGTATGCAGATCAGATGGCACCTTCTTCGGGCGCTCCACCTGCCTCCGAATATAGGTTGTTTCAGTTGGCGTTCCTCGGCTTCAATTACGGACCGCGAACCCTGGACAAATAAGATCAGGTCCATAAGGGACGGTCCATTCCATTTCACCATAATCCAGAGGATCATTCAAGTCAAGGCAGGTATCTGGCAACCCCTTTTCTGTACCGAAATCCACGGCTGCAAAAATAGAAGAGGAAGGGTGACGTTCGCATGCCCCCTAGTGTCGCAGTGCGGAAGCACACGCCCTAATAAAGCTAAGGACGTTTGTGACTAATAATAATAATAATAATAATAATAATAATAATAATAATAATAATATCATCATCAGGGGTGTCTGAAGTTGTAGGTTTCTCCAGCCCTGTGCGCACAAAATGATGCTGACAGGACTTTGGGGCTCCACTCAGAAGAATGAGCACAAGGCCTCCCAAAGGCATCAGGGATGGATTGCATCATTTTGAAGTAAGCGAAGTAAAACACCTATTGCTATCTAAAGGTATGAGCAGGTGAGACCGTCAAGTCTAGAGGCTGAAATGCACTAGGCGCACCACTGCCTGTGAAGCTCGCTTTC
The DNA here is from genome assembly GCF_964252035.2 of Podarcis erhardii. NCBI lineage: Eukaryota > Metazoa > Chordata > Lepidosauria > Squamata > Lacertidae > Podarcis > Podarcis erhardii. Next base: position 58,608,445 of record NC_138508.1, read on the forward strand.
AATTTTTCTTAGCATGAAGAATGAAGTAGCTGACAATATTCACCTGTCGATGGGAAAGAAGCTTTAATTCCTCATCAAAGACACTCAACTCCTTTGCCTGTTAATAGCTTCACCCCCACTGGTGAAGATTGCCAAAAGCTCTTTGTGAAATGGCTGTGGGCAATGGGGTGTAGAATTATCATATTCATTAATAGGTACACTCAGTGCTTTTTTCTGGGGGGATGCAGGGGTACGCATACCCCTAAACATTTTGTGAATCTAAGTTTGGCCTCATTGAGGGGCAGTATTTCAATAATAGTAGGAAAATGAGAGTACTCCTAAACAAAAACAAAACAAAACAAAACAAAACAAAACAAAACAAAACAAGCACTGGATATACTTTTATAATCTCTTATAAACATAAATGTCCATATTAATTAATTTTATGGTTTTTTTAGACCCGAAGCTTCCTTTGTATGTTTTAGGTGCATTTTGGCTAGCCACGTAGAATAGCGGAACATGTTATAGTTTTGACAGTAGAACTGCCTACCAAATACTAGATGCCAAGGCTGATGTCCCTAACACAATTACTAAGGAGTCGGCCCCAGTGAAGGCAGTGAGATGTACTTCTGAGTTAGCATGCATAGGACTGCACCATAAAGGTAAGATTGCCACAGATCAGAGAATTTCTGTGGCCATGGTTGCAAATGCACCATGAAATTGGAATCCAGCGCTCTCTGTTAATATTCACCGTCCTTTTCTCTCCCTTCTCTTCCAGCCATGAAGTACAGGGTACACAGAATACTGCCATTGATTTGATAGGTTTCTCTGCTTTGCAGCATTTTGTGGGACTTCCACTCAGCGGGAGAAGTAAATGAGGCCGAAATAAACTACAGTGGCCAGATTATAGTCTTCATCTGAGTTATTGCCAACCTGGCCTGGAGTAATGTATCAGTGCAGTGGAGTGCTGTATCATTATGCTGCATTTTATCTGGTGCTGGAATTTGGGACTGAGAAATCCGGAGCAATTGTGTTCAGTCCCATGTTTGCTACCAAGCGGTTTCCTAGCCAACATGTAAAGTACTCATTGGAAATGGATGAAACAGTGTGGCACTCCTATTTGAAATCTGCAGCGATTGAAGCAATTGGCATTTGGAGTGAGCAGAGGCATTTTACCCGGGATGCGCTTGTGATTCAACTGCTAGGCCATATAAAGGCAAATTCTAAGCCAAGGAATGGTGGGAGGGAGCCTTGAAACACTCACAATAGGGCAGATGCTTATAAAAATGGCACTTACAGTAGATTGTATAGGTTGCTTGGAAAGACTGAACTTGGTTGATCCAACCTTCACCTTGAAATTGGCTTCTTTTTGTAGAATGTTCTGATCAGGGTGCAGGATGGGGGTGGGGAACCCTGCTGATGCAAGGATTATCTGAATCCCAGTTTCATATAATGTATTTGTATTTATTGCCTGCTTTTAAATTTCTACAGGTAATTGATGAATCTTCATATTTACTCTCCTTTTGACACCCTTCTTGAGTATTTCTTCTAACAATGATCTCAGCTGGCGAGTGCCCCCAGAAGTGTACAGTACAGGGGAGTGCAGTGGGATGTCCTTGGATGTCCTTGCTGGCTGCACCACTGAACACCTGCACTCCTTTTAGCAGGGAATATCATTTTAGCTCCAAAGTAGTGGAGTGTCTCTCAAACTGTGTCTACCTGACACAAGAAATGATGGCAAGTAGGTGGGGGAGGTTAGAGGGAGAGGAGCAGCACAAAGGGGATAGGCATGAAAAGAAGGGCAAGTGGCAAGTACACAGTCTGCCTAGGGGCAGTTTAAACTCTGGTGCCACCTGTTACAACTCATTGGAAAACGTTAGCAGACTTTTCCATCAAGGGTTAGTTGGGGAGGCCATTTATTCATGGGCAAGGTTTTGTAACATGACGGTTGCAAACATAGGTGCCAGCTCCCTGGGGCCCTGGGTGCCCAAGCACACACAAAGTTTCCCATTAAGGGGCTGGGCACCCACAAATTTAGGTGACAGGGCCATCCACACTGCATGGCACCCATGGCCCTGGGCACCTACGGTTGCAGGGTCAAGCTGGCACTCCTGGTTGCAAAAGGTTATGTGAAACCTGGAATATTCTATGAAAGATGGTACCCATTTCTGAGGTATGTCAATCATACACACCCTAAACTCAAACCTGTTCAACAGTTCCAGATTGTTATAAGAGCTCCCTGAGCTACTAAGATAAAATAATGACAGTTTGTAGATTTTGTGAGGACTCTACACATATTTTCTTAAAACATGTTGTGTTTGGTCTGTGTCACCACATGATGGATTCTATATAAAAACAATGTTGTTGTTTTTTTTAAAAAATAAAAGCAATAGTTAATGCTCTTAGAGACAATCAGCTAATTGGAGGACTACAATGGCAAGTATGGCAGGCAACAGGAAAGCGTGCAGCAGGAATGAGGATCTTGCCGACTCTCCAGATGTTGTTGGACTCTGACTCCCATGAGCCTTAGCTAGCATGGGGAAGATAGTGTGTGTGTGTGTGTGAGAGAGAGAGAGAGAGAGAGAGAGAGATAGGAAGTTGTAGACTGAATACATCTAGGTTCCTCATTCCTGGCCTTTGCTTATGGCAGGTGAGGGGAGCCTTCTTCAGCCTGAGGGCGGCATTCCCTTCTGGGACACGAGCAATAAATATAATTCTTACCTTTGTACAATAGGGTAGTGTGGTGGGCAGGAATGCCTCACGTTGGGAGGACACACAAGGACCTGTCTGAGCCAGGTCCGAGCAGGGGGAAGACTGAGGGATGGGAGTGATAGAGGAGGAACACGGAAGAGGTAAAGGAACCAGAGGAGGCAAGATGTGAGGGAAGGAGATGGAGGAGGCGGTGAGGAAAAAGGGGATTTGTGCTGCTGAGGAGGGGAAAAGGGAAGAGTAATCTGATGGAAGAGTTTGGGGCTGTTGACCCATGTGACATGCTGGTAAGAAGGAGGGGGTGCAAAGGTGGGCAGGAGAGGAAACCGTATGAGGGGAGACAGGAAAAGAAACTGTATACAGGAAGAGAGTGGTGAAAAGGTAAACAATAGACAATAGACTGGGAAACTGGAAGGGCAGGGGGAGAAAAAAAGAAGAAAGATAGGACATAAGACGTACAGTGGAACCTCGAGTTACATACGCTTCAGGTTACATACGCTTCAGGTTACAGGCTCCGCTAACCCAGAAATAGTGCTTCAGGTTAAGAACTTTGCTTCAGGATGAGAACAGAAATCGTGCTCCGGCGGTGCAGCAACAGCGGGAGGCCCCATTAGCTAAAGTGGTGCTTCAGGTTAAGAACAGTTTCAGGTTAAGAACAGACCTCCGGAACGAATTAAGTACTTAACCCAAGGTACCACTGTATGTGAAACCAAACAAACTGTGCCCTGTGACAGAATGGAGAAACCAAACTCTTTAAGTAAAGAAAGGGCTCTTGAGAATAAGAGACCACTTGGGGTTCTGAGGACGCCTGTTTTCTACACACACTTAGGGCTCACCCAGACTTGCACTTGTCCCGTTCCTAGAAAGCATGGGTCCAAGTGGTTTTCCACTTCTCTAACACTTTCTAGGTCACAGGTCTGAGTGGTTTTGTCTTTGCCCCATAACTTTCCCTTGGCAAACCTGCTCTTTAGCGCTAAATCAGAGCAAATGTCAATCCAGAGAAAAAGCAATTTGCTCTGAGAGGAAGTGGCAGGGCAACAGCAAGTCTGGAAGAGCCCTCAGAGATCCCTCTTTATCCCCCATCCAGGCAAGCAAGGAGCATTAGAGTTCAAGGACACATTCCAGTCATGAGGGTATGAAACAGGCCTGGTGATGCTTGTGGCCTTGGGAGAGTCCCAAGGACAGAAAGGCCTAGAGGACCACATTCAGTTCCCCAGGCCTGAGGTTCCCCCCTGCAGCTATTGATGATACTGCCAAACCTTTGCTTACCTTAGGCCAGCACTCTGTACATGAGCACGCCTGATTATTTTGACCCTTGGTTGTTGTTATTGCAATTTGTACACTGCCCTGTACACATAGGTCTCAGAGCAGTTCACAACACAAGTTACAACACTCAAAGGCAGATGGTAAGGGCAGGGCAGATGGGGGCTGGTGGAGGTAGACTTAGGTTGGTGGGGTAGTGCCCATTTTCTTTAATGGACAAGCCAAACCTTGCATAACTGCTGATTAATTGGGCCTGGTAACGCCATCAGCTCAGTGTTTCCATGGGGCCCTGTCCTGACTCATCAGGTCAGTCTGATGCCTGCTCTGATTCACCAAGATCCAGGTCAGTCAGCCCAGCGGAAGCTGGCTTGTTTTCCAACAGAAGAGGGAGCTCAGGACCACCTTCGACTGAAGAGCTGGGCCAGGTTGCAGTTGCCAGACCATGTCCTAAATGAAAGAGAATGTTTCATCATATATGCTTCTAGCCAGGCAGTCACTAAATACACAGTAAAAGTGATTCATCAGCCATTAAAAAAAAGTTGTGAATGAGTCACAGGATTTTATTTTTGTCATTTCTAGAAATATACTAATCCATATTTCCTGGTGAGTCTTTGATGCAACCACAATATTTAAAGGACTGCTACTTCACTGCTGTACTTTTTTTCCACAGCCATGTCCTGTTTAATGTTTCATAACTTAGGAGGAATATTATCATTCTTCTGCTTCAGGGGAAGGATATTTTCTAGAACTGGCGCCCAGAAGTGAAGTACCAAGGTGTGGTTTTGCCCCTTGATTAGTTGGTCTAACCCTTGGCTTTGTAGGCTACAAACCTATACACACTTACCTGTGATAAAGTTCTTACTCAGTAGGTCTTACTTATGAACTGACATGGTTGGAATTGCATTGCTAAATGGTTGAGAGGAAGAAAAATATCTCCTCATTCTGGATCTCTTTCAGCCACCTTCTCTTGAAAAAACCCCCACATTTTCATTCTTTCCTGTCTGCTTCAGTTTTGTTTTCAAGTAAATCTTGGAGAATGAAAACAATAATAATTTGGAATATTTTACTCTGGGTACAAGTGGTTCGCTTGCTGTTCCTCATCAATGAAAGTGTTCATTGTGAGTCCCTCTCTAGCTAGTCCAGGATCTCATAATCATTTCTTTGTTTGGGTGCAAAGCCCAGTCACTTTTCACATGACAGCCTCTTAGTTTCTTCATATGACAGGAGCATTTGAAGTTCACAACCTATTACTGAGAAATAAGGTCCCACATCCTTTTAAAATAATGTTTGTTGGAGCAAGGCTTCCTTCCTTTGACACATCTTTTGCTACCTCCTGTTCCTGGTATTTGGGCCGGTTTATGGGCCGTTCCTTCCAGGAAAAACTCTTTAAAAGGCTTTGAAGTGAAGTGTGTGCTTGGTGCACATCACTAACATTCTCAATGCCTGTGCTTCTTCACATGCACAGGAAAAAACATTTCACTAGATGGTGCTCAAGCACCAGTAATCTATAGTTATTCTTTTCCTTTCAGGACAGCATAAGAAGATGGTTTTGTTTATGAGGCTTGAATAACAGTTTTGGTTAAGCTGCACCTACGGAGTGGGAGTTCTCCCATTTGCAACAACAGTCTTTCCATTTTACACTTTGTTTTTTATACCTAAACAGTTGTATACTGAGTACTGTGTTCTATGTTGTTGTTTTCTTAAACCCCCCAATGTTTCACAGTTGTTTCACGCATGTCTTCTCTTGTATCCTGTCAAATTCCAACTGTATGACCAAACGTCTTGAGACGTTTAACAGCTCTAATCTTGAGTGTTTTAACAACAGCCACTAAAGAATCATATGCTTGCGCAAATTACGACATCTCGATGGCCAAAACATTATCTCATGCAGATCCAGACATGACAATACTTAATGTTAAACCCTATTACAGACTTTATTAAGTACTCCCTTAGGATGCTGGGCAGAGCTGCGTATTCCTGCTGATTGTAGTTCAGAAAGGGCAAACCAGGCTTATTCACGCAAAGTGTGTCAGTCTAGACAGCCGATGTTTTCTTAACCCAGAAACCACGGAAAGCAAGCAGAGCCTTTTGCAAACGTGGTGTCCCACAATCAAAGCTCTGGCCAAGCCAAGCTTGTTATGAATGAATGACTGAATGATCAATGCACCAATTACTTTTCTCTAAGGAGTAGAAATTTTATATTGATTGATGGAGCTCTTTTTTGAGTTTTGGCCAGGAAGGTATTCTCCCAAGTAATGATTTTATGAATGCAACTGGGAATGATTAGTTTGTTCAATATACACCAGGTGTGGGACCCGGTGACCCTCTAGATATTGTTGGATTCCAACTCTCATCAGTCCCAACCCACATGATCAATGGTCTAGGATGATGGGGACTGCAGCCTGACAGTATTTGGAGACCAGCAGGTCCCTCATCCCTGTTGTGTATATCCTCAGTCTCTCTCTTCCATGCCCACTCACATGCATGTGTGCAGCCACCCACATGTAGACATATCTTTACAGGGCACCTGCAAGTTTTGAAAACAAATGGGACAGTGATCCATTGATATCCCATTTCTTCCTCCTTGCCTTCAGGTATCACCAATATCTTGAACTGTTAGAATTTGAAAGGTAAAAATGAACAACGTATTCCCACACCATACTGACCATAATTTCCCCCTCTTTGTTGGAAGTCCTAACAGGTCAAAATATGTTCTTTTTTAAAACACAATTTTAATTACTTTATTATCATAAACATATTATATTGGAGCAATCTTAACAAGGGGTTGGGGAGGCACAGAGCAACAGGCTAAACCATAGTTTAATGTTACACGCAAGAGCATTGAGTTTGTGTACTTCCTCCTTCCCTCTTCTGGCACATGAGTGAGGAGATTGGAGGCATCCATTTCTCTTTCTAAACGAAGCACTGGTTATTGTTTTGTTCATATCAGGAACTGCAGTTAGTTTTAACTATGGTTGATCTAAACAATCTATGTTAATCATAAACCAGAGTTTGAAGTGCATGACCTATTGGAACTTCCTTAGTAGTACAGTAAGCAACTACATAGCCACAGCCTCCCCAGCTAACATGCTTGGGAAACAATACAGATGAAAAAGGAAAAATGATACATATACAATTTCAACAGTGGCAGGTTCTGGAAAAAAATATAATTCCCACCCTCCCTCATGCAACAGGAACATCTAGCCCCAAGAACAAGTCAACACAAATAGCAAACTTACCAGAACGGAATCGGCATAATTACCTAAATCTGGTTTTAAAAATCCATTAAAAGGCAGCCAAACTCCTGCAGACTCTGACTCATTTCATTTTGTCGCAGTTCCTTCATATTGTGTTAAGCACACTCCCCACCCACTCAGTGGTGGGCAGTTCCAGAGTTTGGTTTCCTGGATGAGAAAGAACTGTGGGGATTTATGTCTTTATAAGATCCATCTTACTATTCTTTCCAAGAGTCTACCTACACAACTGCTGAGTATGAGTCTTGATCAGCAGTGCTGGTGCTGTAAGATGAGCCTAAATGGACCTGTCTGCTGACAGGTCAGCTCAGTGGCATTCTGTGCTGGATTCTTTGTATGGAACCCTAAGACGCCCCGATATTCCACTTGACTCTTTCCACACCCAGGTAACTTTATCAGGATCACTACTGTTGTTGTTTGTTGTTGTTGTTGTTATCCACCTAATACCAGAATATTATATTATATTATATTATATTATATTATATTATATTATATTATATTATATTATATTATATTATATTATATTATTAATGCCAGACTAGACTTGCAAGTAGCTTACAAAACATAAAACCCATTACATATACATTAAAGTAGAAACACTTGCAATTAAAAAACATTATAAAGCAATCTAATTAAAATAACAGTGATTAAAACAGCAGACTCAAGCCCATAGATCAAGGCAATTCCTATACAGTGGTACCTCTGGTTATGAACTTAATTTGTTCCGGAGCTCCGTTCTTAACCTGAAACCCTTCTTAACCTGAGGTACCACTTTAGCTAATGGGGCCTCCTGCTGCCTCTGTGCCACCAGGGCACAATTTCTGTTCTCATCCTGGGGCAAAGTTCTTATCCCGATGTACTACTTCCTGGTTAGCAGAGTCTGTAACCCGAAGTGTTTGTAACCCAAGGTGTTTGTAACCTGAGGTACCACTGTATAAACAGGTGTGTCTTCAAAAGCCAGTGGAATACCAATACAGATTGCCTCTCATATTTCATCTGGGAGTGCAACCCCTAACACTGGTGCTACCAGTGAAAAAGCCTGATTTTGCATCACCACAAGCCTGTAATCATCAGGCTGTGGTAAGACCAAGCCAGACCCTTTTTAATTTGGGCATATGTATACTTGCTGTTGAATATATTGGCTGTGAGTCCTTGAAGACCTACTCCCTGCCTTGCAGGTCTTTTCCCACCTGACCTAGCAGGGTGGACCCCTGACTGACTGACTCCCAGTTGTGTAGCTACCTGCTCAGATGCCCAGAGTAGTGCGCACCGTGCAAGGGGTCAGGGCTAGCTGCCATGGGCGGGGCTAGTCGCCCACGGGGGCAGGGCACGCTGCATGGAGCCTGCAGGGAGTCCACCCGCCGCCTCCACCTCAGCTGGAGGGTGGCGGGGAGGGAGGCAGTGGCTGGGAGGCCCTGTAGGCCGTGCATCACATGCGTCCTGCACTGGAGGGTGCGGCCCCAGTGCAGGAGGGAGCAACCCCAGTGCCACCCGTGGCACTCCGCCCCCTCTGCCCGCCTTCCTCTGCTACTGCGGACTCCAGCTACAAAAACTGAGGCTGCTGAACTGGGGTATTGTTTAGGGCCTGGGTAGGCAAACTAAGGCCCGGGGGCCAGATTCGACCCAATCACCTTCTAAATCTGGCCCACGGACGGTCCAGGAATCAGCATGTTTTTACATGAGTAGAATGTGTCTTTTTATTTAAAATGCATCTCTGCGTTATTTGTGGGGCATAGGAATTCGTTCATTTTCCCGCCAAAAATATAGTCCGGCCCCCCACAAGGTCTGAGGGACAGTGGACCGGCCCCCTGCTGAAAAGTTTTGCTGACCCTCTGTGGCTTTCTTGGGAGATCAGCACTCCACCTTGGGCAGCATTTTTCTCTCCGTCTTTGCTATTCTGAATGGCACCCTCAAGAGGCTATGGCTGCAACTTTATTTTCCTTATCAGCTTTGATTAGGGAATAATAAAATGATGCTTGCTAGTTGTTAGAATTTTATAATATGGAGAATATGAGTTGAGATCTAATAAAATCTCAGCTGTTTCTCTAGGGCTAGTAACTGAACCCCCCAATGACGCAACAAATTCTGAATAATGCATTTCTTCAATGCCATCACTCCCTGGTACACGGCCCCCCAGGTTGTACATATACTGTAATTGGTGTGAATTTTAGATGGCAATGCCACTGGAGATGTTTTCCTTTCAGAGGAATCTGTCTCCTTTGTAGCATTAATTGTACTCGTAATGGCTTTCTGGTGCACCTAGCTTCTGTAGGCAATCAGAGAATTGGGGATTCTGGATGTAATGTTGAGAAGTACAGCATTAAAACTTTAACCGACACAACAATTTACTAGGCGTTGCATGTTGGAAGCATTTCGCTTGTCACAAACTCTTCCTTGTGTATACTTTACCCGGCACAACTCATGCCAATGTCTTGGTGCTTGGTTCCTTTGTCATTATTCATACTGATGTAATCAATTTGGAGAGCATGGAAGAGCTGCAGCGAGAGGAGTGTATGTCAAACCAACCGTGAGAAAGGAAATTTAAAAGTGGTGCTGGACCAGACTATTAAATCCATAAAGATTTCTTGCATCAATGTTATTGGCTTTTTGAGATTAAACTGGAGTTGCTCTCAAGACACAATGGATGTTGCACCAGTTTGAAAGACTAGCCTGGATTATGTCTTCTCTCTTATCTTGCTTGGGAGAAAAGCCCATCTCACAGGTAGGGTAGCCAGTAATGCGCGCGCGCACACACACACACACACACACACACACACACACAAAGCACATAGGTTTGCTTATACTTCTGTAGCTATAGATGCAAATGTAAAATAAATACATAATTTTAGTCTTTCCTATAGTGCAATGCTTGTGACTTCTGGCCCTGAGACAATGTGATTTCAGGCTCAGTGAGGATAATCCAGACTGGAACTGCAGGAAGAGGTTGGATTCCATCTTCAGGGTCCTGATCTGGAGGGGGACCTTGTGTTGGTAATCTGTGAAAGAAAAAGCGTTCACCATGTATCGTTCTGGGATGTGGGAGAAAGTTTATTCCCTTCGGATTTAAAGGCAAAGTTAACTAATTTTCACTTTCCAAAACAATACACAAACCAACTCTCAGCCATCTTTCAAAATTCGCACTTTCCCCATTTTTGCAATGCAGTCAGTCCTCCAGCCAAATAATTTATACAGAAATTATACACTAAAGTGTGCATAAAAATGCATACGTTAGTGAAAACAGCACACAAAAATGTCTACAGTGGTACCTCGGGTTACAGACACTTCAGGTTACAGACTCTGCTAACCCAGAAATAGTACCTCAGGTTAAGAACTTTGCTTCAGGATGAGAACAGAAATCACGCTGTGGCTGCACAGCAGCAGCAGGAGGCCCCATTAGCTAAAGTGGTGTCTCAGGTTAAGAACAGTTTCAGGTTAAGAACAGACCTCCAGAACGAATTAAGTTCTTAACCCAAGGTACCACTGAATTAGGAAAAAACCCTTTCCAAAATGTGTATGTTGGCCCAAGTTGCACACAGGCCTGTGTATATTAAGAGAACATCACACCGAAATAGTGGTAAATTTTAAAAACAAATGTGAACAGATATAGAAATAAGATATAGATTGGGGTGGGGCAAGAGAAACTGGACAGATTCACCAGTCCTTAGGTATAGTTTGGTCCTTAGCAGAAGAGTCAGGAGCAACATCTAACTCCTGGTGTGGATATGCAAAACTTCATTTTGGATGTTACAATGCGGTGGAAGAGTAAAAACAGCATGTTGCTCACCCAACTCTAAAAAGATACTATTCAGTGGTGAAAGCAGCCTAATTATTCAACATCAGGAACAGTAGTGACCTTTTACTGATTCACAAAAGGAGTTGGGATTTTCTCTTATAGATTACACAGAAAAAGAAGGAACGTCGAACAATCTGTCTTTTCATTTTTAATTCCATCTCTGTGTTTTTTTCCTTGCTGCACTGGAAAACAGAACAAAGTATATTGGAGAGAAAACAATTCTTTTGGCAACAGATAATTGCTACATGTTCAGAGACAGAATAGCACATTTCAGTGGGTGTTTTTATGAGATAAAACACTCAGTTTTGTCAGCAGCATGAAGGATAATAACTGGGATCCACTATTATAAATGTTTGGTTTCTCCTTGGTGAGAATCACCTCTCTTATTGCATGGAGTTGCATGCACATTGTTACCACTGAAAGGAACTTCTGGGCAAGAAACAGAGCGAAGAGGAGGAGCATTTCCTTGGCAAACAAAAGCCCCCCCCCCCCCCCCGTATTCAATTTTTGACACCTCTGAGTAGGCTCTGGAGTGCCCTCTGTCTGAAACCTGGAGACCCATTGCCATCCTGGGTTAGCTGGACCAATGGTTTGACTCAGTATACACTAGGGTGCACAGACTAAGCGGGATTCCAGATGGAAAGGATTGTGGATTATTTGTTTGCCTGTCTTGCTACAAATTGTGCCCCATCTTTTTACAACCAGGACACTCAAAGCTGCTTACAAACCAAGCTAAATCTATTGATGATAACAGAACAGGCAATAAAATAATAAATAGCAGCATCTTAAAACTGAGTTAGATTATAAGAAAATAAATGTATTTCAACCTGCCCAAAGGAACATGGTGAGGGGCTGGCAATCTCTCTATGCAAACTGTTCTACTGAATGATTAAAGAATCGTTCTGATCACAGTTCTGAAACAATTTCAGAAGACCAAAGGTCGAGCAGTCTGTTATTCCAATGGCCAAGCAGATGCCAATGGGAAGCCCCCAAATAGGATTCGTTCTTCAGCATATGGAAGAGCTCATCCACACTTTGCCCCATGATTTCAAGTAATGGGTCTGAAAGGTTCCTGCTGAAAGAACATTATATGAAAAGGATGTACCGGTGGTATCTGACACCTAAGTTATCCAAAATGTATAGAACAAGTTCCAATATTTGCTGGAAGTGTAATGAAAAAGAGGATACCTGTTTTCATATGTGGTGGTCAAGCAAGATAACAAAGTCTTTTTGGGAACTGATATACAAGGAATTGAATAATAGGTTTAAAATAACATTTCTTTAAAAGCCAGAAGCATTTCTAGTAGGAATTACAGGTTCCGATAGCCCAAAAGACCTGAAAAGACTGCTTTTGTATGTGACAACAGCTGCAAGGATGCTACTAGCTCAAAGATGGAAAGAACCAGCAGTTCCAACCAAGGAAGCATGGCAAGCCAAACTGCTGGATTAGGTGGAAATGACAAAACTGACTGGGAGACTCAGGAATCAAGAAGATAATGACTTTTAAAAAGAATGGGGAAAATTGGATAATTCAGAGAGATTAAAACTGTGAAGAACGTGATATGTCGTTTTAGAAAAATTATGTTAATGACCCATGCAGGGGATGGGGGGGGGGGAGTCACAAGATTCAGAGAATCTCATATGTGGATATGGTAAAAGTTTTTTCTCTTTATGATTTTGAATTTGTTTTTGTAAAACCCAATTAAAAATATTTATAAAAATTAAAAAAAGAAAGATTTCTCCTCTCCCCAGGAAAACCCACTGTTTTCTGTTGAATTGGAACAAATGCCAATCAGGTTTTCTGCTGATTGATTTTTGTTCTGATTCAGCAGTAAAGAGCAGGTTTCCCCAGGGAGAGCAGCGGGACAAAAAAAGAACCTCTCGGACGGAGACCTGTGGCTAGAAATCACAGCAGAAATGGAAGGAATCACAGCACAAATGGAAGTGTTGATAAGCTTGAAGATTAAGAAAAGCCTTGTTAACATGCTTTTGCCTTTGCATGGTTGTGAGCATGTTCTGGATCCTCCATTGGTTGTATGGCTGTTCCTTGATTTGTGCTGCAAGCCAAAAGCAGAATCCTCTGTGCAAAGGATATCATACGCAATCACCTCAGCATGGGCTGACATGCTATTTGGCAAGGGCCACTATTGTTCTATGACTGCCATGTCCTGAAATGGAATGCAGCTAAAGGAAAACAGCCACTCTCGGAACACAACTAAAAGTACCCAGAGTTAGCTCTTCTAAAAACCAAAATTATTTAGTATGTATGAAGGCAGTTAATTGTTGGCGTCAGTGTGTGTGTGTGTGTGTGTGTGTGTGTGTGTGCAATGTGTGCATACAAGTAAACTGTTTAAAGGCTTTTACAGCTAAGTGCTATAGAAATCCAATCGAATAAATAAAAATAAAAGAAATGAGCAGATAGGCCGGAAGTTAACAGAAAACCACCATTAAGCCTCTCTGTACAATAAAATGCATCTTGGCAGCCTAGTGCTTGCACTTTCTGGGAAGAAAAGGAAAACCAACTCATTGTGTGTACAGATCTGAGGATCATGGCAAATGTATTTTTCTCACGCAGAAGCCTGATGATTCAGTGCCACGAGCGTTTTCTTCAAATTTTGCATTTGATGCTTTGTAGAAAGGAAGAAGCAATCATTCAGTGCATCTGTTTCTATGGCACTGAATGAATTTGGGGCCACTTGAGGGCAGCAAATACTTGCCTTGATTTCAAAGAGGAACGGAGGAGGGTTTAAGATGGTTTGCTCCACTAGTCTGCTTTCTTGCTCAGAGTACCTTTTTGACACAATAATTATGGTCAGGATAACTGAAGCTGTTTGTGGATTTCATATGAAACAAGTCCCTTATTAGTCTTGCATTTTGAATGCTTTCACCAAAGTTGCAAAGGGGTGTCACTTTGTGCTTGTGCTTATGTATTCTTCTTTGGCAATCACTCGTAGCCGAGTAAGATTGTTTTCCATAAACACGGTTTTAACAGTCCGTAAGTGACTGTACATTATCTCCCTGCTTATTTAACTTATATGCAGAATTCATCATGCGAAAGGCTGGGCTGGATGAATCCCTAGCCGGAATTAAGATTGCCGGAAGAAATATCAACAACCTCAGATATGCAGATGACACAACCTTGATGGCAGAAAGTGAGGAGGAATTAAATAACCTTTTAATGAGGGTGAAAGAGGAGAGTGCAAAATATGGTTTGAAGCTCAACATCAAAAAAATGAAGATCATGGCCACTGGGCCCATCACCTCCTGGCAAATAGAAGGGGAAGAAATGGAGGCAGTGAGAGGTTTTACTTTCTTGGGCTCCATGATCACTGCAGATGGTGACAGCAGCCACAAAATTAAAAGACGCCTGCTTCTTGGGAGAAAAGCAATGACAAACCTAGACAGCATCTTAAAAAGTAGAGACATCACCTTGCCAACAAAGGTCCGTATAGTAAAAGCTATGGTTTTCCCAGTAGTGATGTATGGAAGTGAGAGCTGGACCATAAAGAAGGCTGATCGCCGAAGAATTGATGCTTTTGAATTATGGTGCTGTAAAAGACTCTTGAGAGTCCCATGGACTACAAGAAGATCAAACCTCTCCATTCTTAAGGAAATCAGCCCTGAGTGCTCACTGGAAGGACAGATCGTGAAGCTGAGGCTCCAATACTTTGGCCACTTCATGAGAAGAGAAGACTCCCTGGAAAAGACCCTGATGTTGGGAAAGATGGAGGGCACAAGGAGAAGGGGACGACAGAGGACGATATGGTTGGATGGTGTTCTCGAAGCTACCAGCATGAGTTTGACCAAACTGTGGGAGGCAGTGGAAGACAGGAGTGCCCTGCATGCTCTGGTCCATGGGGTCACGAAGAGTCGGACACGACTAAACGACTAAACAACAAACAACAACAACAAGTGACTGTGGAGGCCAATTCTGAATCCGCATGTCCTTCCACAGTGGGGACATTGGTTTCCAGGCGGGAGTTGATCACGGTGTGGATTTGCCAAGTGTGCCTTCCTCTTAGCACATTTCTCCCTTGAGTCCTGAGTTCGAGTGTCTTCAAAGCCCATGACACCTTTGGTAAAGGCTGTTCTCCAACTGGAGTGCTCGCAGGCCAGTGTTTCCCACAGTACAAAATAAAAGTCCCCAGGATGTATGCATCATTTTATTAGAATATTGCATGATAAAGCACAGCATTTCATTAAAAATATTTGTATATTTGAAAATGTGAGGGTGAAGGACTGGAAAGTTCAATGGTCTTCTGCAGCCTTTTGCAACCTGGTGCCCTCTAGCTGTTTTGTTCCACAACTGCCATCAGCTCCGGCCAGCATGTTCCACGGGCCTCCACATGATAAAACGGTGTAGATCAGTTCTTTGAAATGAGCATCTAAAGTAGGAGTGACTAATCTGTGGCCCTTGAGATGTTGTAGGATTGCATCTCCGATAACCTCTGGCTCTTTGGTTAAGGCTGCCTTGAGCTTCCAACCCTGGCAGCAATCAAAGCAGCTTCTGCCAGGCTGACCGGGATCTTAGTGAATCACAGCAGGCATCAAGATGGGATGCTATGAACTTAAATAGTTACCAGGTCCAACTACTGTAGGATAAGTAGTCTTATAGAACCAACATAAAAGGTAAAGGTAAAGGGACCCCTGACCATTAAGTCCAGTCACGGACGACTCTGGGGTTGTGGTGCTCATCTCACTTTACTGGCCAGCATGACTAGGCAGCTTCTGGCGAACCAGAGCAGCACACGGAAACGCTGTTTACTTTCCCGCCAGAGTGGTACCTATTTATCTACTTGCACTTTGACGTGCTTTCGAACTGCTAGGTTGGCAGGAGCTGGGACTGAACAATGGGAGCTCACCCCGTCATGGGGATTTGAACCTCCGACCTTCTGATCGGCAAGCCCTAGGCTCTGTGGTTTAACTTACAGCGCCACCCGTGTCTCTTTAGAAACAACATGTTTAGGTCTAATTAATGCATGAAGGGGTTAAAACCACAGAGTAAGCTGTCCTTCCAGGCTTAACTATGTCACTTGCCCTTACATTTGGGAGGAAATAGGTAATCAAGGTTTTGTTGCCTCCAGTCTACCTGAGAATTCAGTGTGTGAGGAGGTCTGAGCTGATTGTTCCAGCTCAGCCACATGGCTTTCACAATCCTCTCTTGTGTTCCTATACCAATAGTTCAGGAACTTTTACCACTTTGTTGCTAAACTATATTTTACCGCCTGTGCAACTTTTCTGACTGATGTACAGAAAACCATATGAATCTGAACTTTGGAGAGTTTGTATGTAAATCATTTTTCAATTTACCAGACTTATGTTCTTTTCCTATGCTGGAGGAGAGGGAAACTTTGGAAGGAACTTTTAAAGGGGACAGTTTTGGAACTCACCTGAAAGGGCTTATCTTGAAGGTTTTACAGTCTATATTTTCATACTTAACTTTGCTGCATATTTTGTGCATCTCTGCTGGGGTTCTCTCACCAAAGAGTAGTTGTCCCAAACTTGGCATCTAAGAATTCTTTTCCTTTTATTTTTTTTTCGAGAAGCAACAATTAATGTGTAGTTATTTAACAAAATTATTAAGGAACTAGAGCAGCAGAAGCTTATGTGGTCACTGCTATATTCATGATTGAAAACGGTACATGCCTATAGTGGATAATGACTGCTCAGTGGCCAAAGCTAACAGGTGTACTCAGATACAGAGTGCTGGCATAAGGTTAGTGCATATATGGCAATAGTGTTGTTACCTGAAGGCCAGGATTGAGGAATCTGTGATGTTCTTGGACTCCAGCTCCCATCATCCCTGGCCATTGGCCACGTTGGCTGGGTCTGATGCGAATGGGAATCCAACAATGTCTAGAGAGCCACAGGTTCTCCACCCCTGATCTATGGAAATGGAACAGAAGCAGAAATATTTTATTTGATATTATAACAGAAAAACTCTTTTCCATTATATTGAATTTCGAAACTCTCTTTTCAAATGAAGCCTGAAATCACACTTGAGATGTGGGTAAATGCTAATGTTTCACAGATGGAATAAGAGCAACAAAGATACTACCAGACTTTTTTTTTTTAGTAGAGGTAGACTGGATGGCTCAGTGGTAATTGTCAAAGATGAGGTGGGCGGCTGTGTTTTCTGCTGATCTCTGCTTCAGCTGAAAGTGTCTACAGACAGCGTTTCTGCAAAATCAATCACAAGATTTGGCAAGCTGCATAGGCAGTTCTCCAGGCACACTCATAGTGTGGCTGCTGCTTATTTCCACCTCTGCATGGCGATCACTCTCCCATACAGAAAGTGTGCACACCCCCATAGCTTTTGCCATCATCAAGATGTTAAAGGCTAATCCTTTGCTGGCATTCTTTCTGATGTTCTCTGTGTGGTGGTGGTGAAGTGGCTGCCACATACTGAACTTACGTGCAAAGCAGGCCAACCCAGGAGCTGCTAAAACTGCTGCACTTGTATTTAGCCGAGTGCAGTTCCTTTGATGGCTTCAAACTGGCATTTCTACAGCCTTCCCGGAACTACATTCAGCTGGCTTATATTCAGTAATGCCTGCTCTGCTGATTCACAAAGATGCCTTCCAAGACAAAACCAAGACCTTGCCCAGAAATGCAGCCTGCTGTTTCAGTTCAAATCCTGCTGTCGTTTCTACTGGGAGGAAACTCCCTATTAGGGATGGGCAAATTTGTTGATTTCGGTTTCTCATTTTTCCAGCACCAGTTTGCAATTTTTTTTAAAAAGCAAGTGGTCGTGAAAATTCATTGGCATTTTAGTGCAAATATACACATTTTTGCAAGCCGTTTTGCCCAGAGTGCACAATTTTTACATGTACTTTCCTCTAACAAAATGTATTTTGTTTTAAGTAACGCATACATTTTAATGCACACTCTACTCTGGTATGCACATTTTTGTATGCCTTACTTGGCTGGAGAATGGCACGGCAAAATTTGGAGAAGTGCACTTTTTGAAGAATGGCTGTGTTTTGGTTTGTGTATTGCTTTAGGGAATGCACAAGGCTGGGAATCCCTTGCAGGTGACCACAGTGCCTGGAGACAGAAAGGCCATGCATCCATAGTAATGACCAGATGAGGAATGACCACTGGGGGGAGCATAGAGAAAATACACTCCATGGTGCCTCTGCAGCAGCAGAACCATACGCCTTCATCTGCCGTACCTGCAACAAAACATGTCTCTACAGCCACAGTAGGCGTTGCAACTTTCTAACAGTTGGACATCACCCCAAAGGCTCGCTCTCCATTGTCTCCCGAGACAGGCAGATGCCAACCAATTGTTTTGGGAAGTGCAACTCAGGCAAGTTCAACTTTAAATGTGAACCAAACTGAATTTCTCACCCATTCCTGCTCCACAGTGTCTGTCTCACAGTTCTGTAGTGATGGAATCTCTTCTTTACCACTTAAATTACAAAAAATAAAATGCCAGTCTAAATTTGCAAGGCTTGCTGGCAGTGTTGCAATATATAACATCACTATGTTGACTTCTGTTAATACAGGAACACCCCATCACTAGGATTGCCACCCCCCCCCCGCAACCCCACTGTTCCTTTTAAGGTTGTAAGAAACTTAACAGGCAGTTTAGCCTGGATTTTTGGACTGCAAATCCATGGGAATTGGCAGACCATCCAAATTTTGTGGTTCACATTCCTTTATGAAACTGTTTCAGATTTGTGGTGAATCTTGGAAACAGGTATATTTCCTGTGGTTTCTGGTCTGGAAGTCAAGCCTTAGTACTAATTTTCCCGACTCACTATATATTCACTGTCATTTTGTAAAAATGAATTGGGAGAGTTCAACTCCCAATGATCTAGAAGCACCTGCACCTGTACATGCTCCTGTTTCTTTCACCATGGAAGGAGTGAACTGAGAGTCGACTTGGTATTCATGATAAACCATTAACTATGGTTTGCTGTGACTTGCAAACACAGCCAATGCTTTAATGCTTCAATCATAAATTGAAGTGCATGGTTCCCCCCCCCCCCAAGAACTCTGGAAACTGTAGTTTACTTCTCACAGAGCTGCACTGCCCAGCAACCTCAACCAACTGCAAGCCCCAGGATTCTTTGAGGGAAACTACCGGTATGTCATTTAAATGTATGGTATGGATGTGACCATAGTTGGTCTGTAAAGATCATTTGGGGGAGGGAGCTTTTTTGCTTTATCATCTGAATCAGTTGTCCTCGGCCAGCCTTCTTGACCCGGGTGCCCTGGGTGCCCTCCACCTGGCAGGTGAAGGGATGAATTCCCAATATCTGTAGGATGTCAGGTTAGGGGAGGCTGCTCTAGTCTTCTCTGAATAATTGCTGTTCTAAAAGCAGTCTTGGATTGAAAAAACAGTTTCTAGGATACAGCAGGTGGTGTTTGTTCTCACTCGCTTCACTTACATCATCTAAACACTGCCTTGTTTTCGCTATTTATTATTATTTTTTAACTGCTTTCTGGAGAAATTGATGGGTAGTTTGAATGGGTGAAAACCAACTACAAGTGTGCTTGATTTGTTTGCTAACAACCAAAAATGTCCATGTCGTTTTTGTATAGGAAAAGAGGACATTCATAAGGGTTTGTGTGATACAGTCTTCAAATACTTGGAGGGCTGTCATAGAGAAAAGGGCAAAGGCTTGCTCTCTGCTACTGTAGAAAGCAGGGCTGCAGCTAACGGACTTAAGTTACAGGAGGGTAGATTTTGGCGAAGCAGTAGAGTGATGATGATGATGATGTTAGGACCAGTTTGGTCAATTATCTTGTGGGGTGTTGGCCTCCCCATTGCAGGAGTTCTCCAAGCTGGACCACAATTCTCTTGCAAATGTTCTAGCTCAGGGTTTCCTCCATCAAAGAGCAGGTTGGGTTAGGTGGCCCACAAGACTCCTTCTAGTTCTTTGATTCCCTTCTACCCCTTTTATTCTTACAGAAACCCTGTGAGACAGGCTATGGGCAGAGAGAGACTGGCCCAGCGTCGCCTGGCAAGCTTCATAGGTGAGTGAATATGGGGAATATGAATCTAGGGCCTCCTCTCTTCTGTCTTTATTGCTTTCAGAAAAAGCAAACCCATTTGAATCAAGTCATCTGTTTTCTTCCTTGCTAAAAAGAAAAGAAAAGCCATCCACACAATCTTTTTAATCTGGTGTTCTTATACTGTTCGTATCTTTATAGTTTCAATTTAATTAAATATGTGATATATATATATTTATAATTCATTTTATTTTAATGTTCTTGTTGTAAGTCGTCTTGAGGTTCTTTTGTGAAAGCACTGTGTGAACATGCATGCCTGTGATTGGATGGACTAGATCAGGCTTCCTCAACCTCGGCCCTCCAGATGTTTTGATACTACAATTCCCATCATCCCTGACCACTGGTCCTGCTAGCTAGGGATCATGGGAGTTGTAGTCTCAAAAACATCTGGAGGGCCAAGGTTGAGGAAGCCTGGACTAGATAAACTGGAGGTGCTGCTTGGCAGAGACTTTATATTGTGAATGGGTCCTTGAAATATTGCAAATGGGTTGTTGGCAGCAGGATTAAATAGGGCAGGGGGCTGCCAATTTGATGCCAATGATACTTTTCAATTCATAGCAAATATAGGGATAGTCATATTGAAATCTGAAAGCATACCAATTCATCCTACTTTTTTAAAAAATGCAAGTTTCTTTAACCACACAACACATTTCTAAATATTTTCAATATAAAGATGGTGTGATCTTCACTAAAAAATAAATGAAGACATCAATCATTATTAGAATAGCTATCGTCTAAATATCTTTGAGATGATTTTTTGTTAAGGCTCACACATTCCTTCCCCTTTTCTTGCCCTTTGTGTGTGTGTGTGTGTGTGTGTGTGTGTTTGTAAGTAAGCCCTTCAATCACAAGCCTCAGTGCTTAGGCAAGTGATGGGTGTCCAGCATTAGTCATGCCTCCTGCACACCCTCCAACATTTTGGTACATCTCTATTTGTGGAGGAAGTAGGGGAGGTTTTCTCAGCTCATTCAGGTAGACCCGCTCCATATGGGTCCGTGTTTGGGGACGGTGAAATAAAATAGTTCCCATCATTATCCCTAGGAGTTAATTAGCTGTGACAGTGGGAAAGGGACAACCTCGTGAGTCTTGGGTATTTATAAACAGAGCTGTCACTTGCAAGGTTAGCCAGGTCACCCATGGGAGACAAGTAAATGGGATTGGGTTGCAAGCAGTTCATAATGGGGGTGACAGCTGCCTTTTCTCCCCATCTTCTTAAATTGAAATGGGATTGTTGCTACAATATGCCAATATTCAATCTGGACAGTGTGCAGTAACAGGGTCTCAAGCTTAACAGAACATTTGTTTATTATTCCATTTATGTTCAACATTACCTTCAAGGAGCTCAAGGTGGCATAACATGGCTCTCTCTTTTACCCTCACAACAACCCTGTGAGGCAGCCCAAGAAGACTGGCCCAATGTCATCCAAGGTGTGCTTCATGGTCTCCAATGGCTGGTAATTAAAGCTTCAATCCTACACACACTGTTCCTGGGACTAAGCCCCATTGAACTCAGTGGTGCTTGCTTCCAAGTATATATGCATAGGAGTGAATTGGAAGTATATTTGTACAGAACTGCACACTTACCTGGGGAAAAAGGCCCACTGAACTTGGTGGAAATTGCTTCTAAGTAGATAGGCTGCTTTCAAATGACATGTCTGTGAAGCATTATCCTCATGTGTTTGCACCGAGTTTGCAAGGAGGTTAGGTGATGACGGCTGTTTATTGAGCATTCATTCTGATTTGTTTTCAGGAATTCGTCTTCAGGTGATGCGACATTGTGTGGAGCAATTGTTATCTCACCCTTCCTAATGCATTCCTGACACTTTCCTTATCACAAAAAGTCCAATTTTTTTGGGGGGGGGAGGAGTCGGTTTGTTGCCCAAGGGAACCAAATCAACTTCAACTGTTTAACTTAAATTTGAGGGCATAAAGTAGAAGATGGGATGGTGGGATGGTGCTGCTCCCCTCACCTCCTGACAGCTGAGTCACTGCTGCTGCTTACTGGGTAGAAGGGGTGCAAACACACCAGCGGAACTTTTTTCCTTCTATCAAGAACCACATTGCTGGCAGCGTGTGGCACCTGAAGCCAGCTCTTTCTCCCTCTCCTCTCCACTCCTCACCATTTTTCCTTCCTTGCCTACTCATATGCAATTAGGCCAGGGGCTGCAAGTTGCTCATAATTATAGTTATGCTTTATATTTTGATGTGCTAAAAATATGGTGTATATTCTGTAATAAATAACTTCCTGTTTAAGATTGGGATTTGGGCAGGCGGCCCTTGATAATCCAGGTCAGTCATAACTTTGATAAAATATACTCAACTTCCCTCCAATATGGCTACTACTCTCTGTTGTGTAAACCTGGCCAGCTGGAAGGGATCCCTGGAACCACACTATTCAACATAACATGGATTTCTTTTTTCAGTTGCAACTGTCATGAAAAGTATCTCTGCTTTTCAGGCGTGCCAGGGACTGTCTCTCAGCAGCGAGGGCAGAATTATCAAGGGTACTTTTGTACGCACTCTGAGACGGCAGATGACAGCTGAATGCGGAATTTTATTTACATGAAATTACATAATTAACCTATCACTCTTCTCCCATGTGTTGTTCAAGTATTTGCCAGCAGTTTAAAGAATGGTTTGGGGAAGTGCATTAGTTTAATTGAGATTTTAATTGACATTTATTCAGCAAGTAAAATATTTGCTAACAATTGCACAAACTGTCAGAGAGATAATTTTGTTCAAAAATGCATGCTGTATCAACCCCACGTATTTCATTCCTCCTGAATGTGGTAGAATCACTATCTATTGGTTTTCAGGTTAATTAGCACCATGTGGCGCTATTGGAAAAAAGTGGCAGGCAAGGCAGTAGATAGACTGTTGGGTCACATCCACACCATACATGTAAAGCTCTCTTCTACCACTCTAACAGTCATGGCTTTCCCCAAAGAATCCTTGGAACTGTAGTTTGTTACGAGTTATGGGATTTGCAGCTCTATGAGGGGTTTTCCTAACAATTATTGGCATCATTAACAAACTGCAGTGCTCAGGATTCCTTCAGGGAAGTCATGACTGCAGTATAAGAGTGTTTTAAATGTGGGTGTGACCTTGAAGCAGCACTGGGATGACCAAGGTTCAAATCCCCACTCACCCATGAAGTTCGCTGTATGACTTTGGGATAGTTACAGATAGGTAGCCGTGTTGGTCTGCCATGGTCAAAACAAAATAAAAAAATTCCTTCCAGTAGCACCTTAAAGACCAACTGAGTTAGTTCTAGGTATGAGCTTTCGTGTGCATGCACACTTCTTCAGATACACTGAAACAGAAGTCACCGGACCTTTCTATATAGTGAGAAGGTGGGGAGGGGTATTACTCAGAAGGGTGGTGGGAATGGGTGATTGGCAGATAGCTGCGATGAGCCTGTTGACGACTCTTAACGACTGCAATAGGTCTAACAGGAAAAAGCAAGGGGTGAGAAGGTGAAAAATGGCTTTGTCATGTATAGTGAGATAAGAATCCAATGTCTTTATTCAAACCAGGTCTCTCCATAGTTTTAAGTTTGGTGATAAGTTGCAATTCAGCAGCTTCTCTTTCCAGTCTATTTCTGAAATTCCTTTGTAATAGAACAGCTACTTTGAGATCTTGTATAGGACATTCCAGGACATTCTATACAAGATCTCAAAGTAGCTGTTCTATTACAAAGGAATTTCAGAAATAGACTGGAAAGAGAAGCTGCTGAATTGCAACTTATCACCAAACTTAAAACTATGGAGAGACCTGGTTTGAATAAAGACATTGGATTCTTATCTCACTATACATGACAAAGCCATTTTTCACCTTCTCACCCCTTGCTTTTTCCTGTTAGACCTATTGCAGTCGTTAAGAGTCGTCAACAGGCTCATCGCAGCTATCTGCCAATCACCCATTCCCACCACCCTTCTGAGTAATACCCCTCCCCACCTTCTCACTATATAGAAAGGTCCGGTGACTTCTGTTTCAGTGTATCTGAAGAAGTGTGCATGCACACGAAAGCTCATACCTAGAACTAACTCAGTTGGTCTTTAAGGTGCTACT
Organism: Podarcis erhardii; assembly: GCF_964252035.2. Taxonomy (NCBI): domain Eukaryota; kingdom Metazoa; phylum Chordata; class Lepidosauria; order Squamata; family Lacertidae; genus Podarcis; species Podarcis erhardii. Next base: position 58,632,538 of record NC_138508.1, read on the forward strand.
GGAAGGAATTTTTTTATTTTGTTTTGACTTTGGGATAGTCACTATCTCTCAGTCTAATTCACCTCACAGGGTTGTTGTGAAGATAAATGCAGGTGGGGGAAATGATGTCTGTGTGCCACCCTGAGCTCCTTGGGGGTAGTTGGGATAAGCATTAAATAAATAAAAGGGGGAAAACCATTTTAAGGGGCTTGGTGACTTTCAAGTGCTCCCTCCTGCCCTTCCACAACAGACAGAGCAGCTTCAGCCCCAGTTTGTTAGCTAACTACCTGGACCATGAGCAGAAGTTTAATGTATGGTGACTTGTTGAACTGTGTCTGAATGTTGGTCTGCTGCTCTTTCAGTCCTGTGGACATAATAGTTCAGCGAACATTCTTGCTACAGTGCCACCAAACCTACAAACGCTTCCCTGCAAGGAAATAAAAGTCCACAAACAAGACAGCTGTATTTGAGGATATGGGCATAAATGGTAGACACAGGTGACCATGTCGGCCTCTCAGGCTATTATGGGAAAGACAGTCACACAGAAGTGACTGCATGAATCAGGATATTCACACAGGCATACTGTGCACATGATTTCCACAATGGTAAATAAATGACCCCAAACCCTGGCAATCGAAGGATGGTTTAGCAGCAAATCCCAGGGTGGGCTCTGCTGGAGACAGAATAGTTTCGTTCAAGGTGAAAAACTGAATGTTCACTTTAGACTGTTTATTGGACACTTAACTGCTAGCAGCTAGGTTGGTGGTTGCCAGATTTTGAAAGGGATGGGTTTTATGATATGTTACCAAAAGGTATGGCAGATTGCTTTAAATGAAAAACTGACGAGCTAATAATGGCAAGGAGGTAAGTGGGGGAGCCATGGACATATTTGCAGTTTTATTACACATATGGATGAGATGGGCACTTCCTATAGCATATCTAATCTTTTGGCTAGTTTGATTTCTGATACTGTGTTATTTTACTTTTATTGTATTGGGGAATCTGGATCCTCTCTTTTCTTTGCTATAGTCTGTGCTTCATCCTAGTTACTAAGGGGGAGGGTTATTTGCTATGATTGAAATACTTTATTGTCACTTGTACAACTTGTATACAGTGAGATTACACGAGCACCCCCCCCACTCAGCTCTCTTAGTCTTAATTCCCCTTGTTTACTGACGCACACCCACCAAACCCAAAAGTCAGTTGCCCTGTTGTTATATTTTCATTCAGCAGCCTAACAGCCCATGGATAGAAGCTGTTCTTTACCCTGTTGGTGCAACTAGACATGCTTCTATATCTTCTGCCTGAGGGCAGGAGATCAAGAAAGTGCCCAGGGTGTGAATCATCCCTGAGAATTTTCCTCACTCTCCTGAAGCAACGTTCTTCTGCTATTTCATCCAGTGGATTCACAGGACAGCCCATAATATCTTGTGCTGTATTCACCACCCTCTATAGGCACTTCCTATCAGTTGATGTCAAACCAGCGTACTACACCGTGATGCAGTATGAAAGGACATTTTCTATTGTGGACCAGTAGAAGGAGATCATCAAATGTTGACTGACATCTTTCTTTCTCAATACTCTGAGGAGATGGAGTCTCTGTTGGGCTTTCTTAACCATCTGGGTTGTATTGATTTTCCAAGTAAGGTCTTCACTGAGATAAACTCTTAGGAATTTAAAGGAAGAGACTCTCTCCACACTCTCTCCAATTGTTATATATGTTGTTGTTTAACCTTTAAAATGAAGTGTGTGTGTGTGTGTGTGTGTGTGTGTGTGTGTAAGAGAGAGTGTTCTGTTCAACCACCGCCTGTGACATTTGGCCAGAGATGTTAATCTAAGTTATATGATGTTGCACCAAGCAAATACTACCCCACACTTTCTAGTACACAAAGTCTGATTCTGAGGGGAAGCAGGTTTGCTGTGCAAAACTTCCAAATCAACTTTAATTGTGCAACCTGAATTTGCCAGTATGTGACTGAATCCCACCTGCAAATACTGACTGGCTGGGAGTCCCCTTGGCATCTTGGAGGTATAGGATCAAGTTAACAAAAGTCTTCTGCTTGAGTAGGGACCCTCCACTGTAGTCTCTAAAAGCTTGTTGCTCGCCAGCAAGTGCTGTCTATGCCTAGTACTGCCACTACCTTTTCCTTCTTCCTCCTAGTGAAGATGGATGTTAAGGACCTGTGGAGGGCTATCAAATATCTAACTAGTCAACATAGGCAGAAAAAATGCATGATTACTAATGAATAATCAGCCCTGTTTTCAGTTCGAAAATAACAACATTGTGGTTACTGATGTGAAAGGGGTTACTAGTTCATTGGTGGCTCATTCTGGGGGCCGTGGGAAAAAGAAAAGGGTATGATGCTGTTTAGCTTAAAGGATGCAATCATGCACAACCCTAGGCATGCTGGCTGTGGAAGCTGAAGGGTCTGAAGGAATAAGAAGGTGTGAATCATCACTATCATTTCTCAGAGATAAAGGCTTTCAACCTCTCAGGGGTATGTGGGGCTTGAGGGATGCAATCTGAAATCTACATGCAGACGCTGAAATTGTACTATAGGTTATTAGAAAGCACTGCCTCTCCTAAGGCAACTTCTTGTTATGTCAGGATTTTTGCTTATTTGCTTATTTAATTTAATTTTGATTCCTCCCCCCCAACCTTCTGAGAAAATTGAGACTTGCATACTCAATTTCAGACTTGATTCATTCATTCAGCTGCAGGTGCCACATGTCTTGCTTGCTGTTACTCTAGAATGCTGAGACCAGAGACTGCCAATAATGTTGACAGTTGCTTGATGGAGGCTTTGTTTTGTGTACACCAGGGACAGGGAACTTGTTGCCATCCAGAGGTTGCTGGATTCCAGCTCTCATAATCGCCGACCATTGACCATGATGGGTGGGAGCCATAGTAACAAGAGTTATCCAACACTTTCCAGTGTGTTTTCCCATTAGTTTACTTAAGAAAAAAAATCATTGGGGTGGGAATATAGTATTGCTGCACAATTGCAGCAAGTCAGCTTTAACTGCCCAGACTGAATTTGCATGGTTGATTGAATCTCGCCCCCAAACAGTGACAGCCTAGAAGCACCCTTAGAGTGAGTGCAGGGAAGAGGCTCTCAAACCAACTATACTGCTCTTAATATGTTATGTCTGTCATCATCTGATGATTATTGACATGAAATGGGAGTATAATGGGACTGCATATCTAAAAGTACCAATACTCTGACTAGTGCAAGACAAAAGTGCTGAGAAACTTGCTTTAGTGAAATAAAATATTAGCTTTTATTGACAATTGAGTCAACATGAAATAATACATCTCTGTAGTCACCTCAGCATCTTCCTGCAGCAAGCTACATGCTTATACAAACTGACAATTTCTTGGATGGAAAAAGAATGTGTGTAGGAGGTTTTGCTAGCTTAATTTCTAGGACTTCAAATGTCTTGCGGCAAAGTTGCGATTTTTCTTTGTACGAAACTCACAAAAACCCTGATGAATGTCAAAAGGCTGGACCATTAATGGAGATTCACATTCAGGCTTGTAGATTTCTTTTTATGAAAAACAAGGAGAATAAAATATGATCAACGAAAAGAATAAAAATACACCAGCAGTTCAGACCAGAAGCTTGAGAACCCAATCCTGATAGACTAACAGCGAAACGCTCTATCAGTGTACTGAGAAGTAAGGCATATTGTCTTGAGTTCAGTGGGACTTAATTCTCAGATAGGTGGTTATTGGAGTGCAGCCAAAGCCTTCAGTCCTAGATCTCCCTCCCTGAGAGTAAGCCCCACTGAACTCAAAGAATTACTGCTCAGCACACAGGAAGAGCATTGCACTTTGACTCTTCCAACTATACACAGTTCTGCTGCCATGGTTTAGCACTTCGACTTCCCAAGTCAGAATAAAAAAGAAACTTGCCATTGTGTCATCTACAGTGTAAAGTGAACATTCAGCTAGCTGCAACTATAGGTGAAGAAATATACGCAACAACTCTCTATTGAGGAGATCAATATATTGCAAAGCCCAGCATACTCAAATATCCATGCGGAAAGAATTTGGCAAAGGCCACAATTTGAATACAGCTGTGATGGTTCCTTGTATTTCTTCAAAGGAGATGTGGTCCCAAGTCCCCTAATAATGTACAAGATGTGGCTGCATTTCAGAAGCCGTAGGGGGAAAATGCAAGCTCTAGACTTTTAGCTTGTATCTAAAAACTGCTGCTATAAGCAAGTTAGTTACACTGAGATGACTGGAGGGCAAATTAGCTTGTCAGCACTTGATCCAAAAAGGGCTCCTGTCTCTTTAATAATAGCTGCATGACAGAGAAGCTTGGCAGATGCTGCTTTTCCTATCCATTTCAGCATTTAGAGAAGTTGCTCCTGCCAAATATTCCTATGTTATGTAGTTAATAAAGCCACATGTCTCTTTTTAGGGTAATGGGTTGGCAGCATCAGATCAGAGTCATTTCATTAGTCTGCTCCAAGTAGGATGGACAGAGAGACCGCCCTTGATGCCTTTATGCTAAAAATAATATTAATTTTACTAATGAGCTGCCATGAATGATGTGTACTAAAGTCTCAGAGTCCACTTAAGGCATAGAAGGGTGTGTTGGGATGCAATGTGAGCCAGTGCAATTGTTAGGCACTGGGAAGCCTCTGGGTTGCCAGGCCTAATATAAATAGTAGGATTCTGGCACTCTGCCTTTGCCTGATCAGCAAAGCAATATTTCCTGCTTCCTCCACACCAGTTCAAGGCACAGACCTCAAGGATCCCTATATTTGCCAGAGCTTTCACCCAACACCAGCCCTTTGCCTGTCCTGCTGTCTGTGTGGAGTGCACACCTCTCATTTTAAAACTAAGCAGCATGGTATGAGAGGCCGTAAGCTGGCACCAGGCATCTTTTCATGTGATCTTGTGTTAGCCTGCATGGGTCCCCTGAGGAATTCTTAGGAGTCCAAGTTCTCTTGACATCTGTGACCTTTCCTCACTCCTGAAACAATTGGGAGTACCGACTTGCTTTTTCATAACATTCAGGTCAAAAATAGTGAAGGGAAACTTAAAACTCTAGGTGCCAGATGCATGTATTTTCTAGTCACATAGTTAATTAGTTGTTTACGTTAAATTCTATTTCTGTTATTAGGCTGCTTTTCTTCGTTTCATCTGAGGCTGATTCTAAGGTTGGTTTTAGAGAGGGTGGCATTTCTTCTATGATTTGGAAGCCACAGTGGGGATTTGTCCTAAATCTCAGAATTCAGTACAGTGGTACCTCAGTTTAAGAACAGCCTTGTTTACGAACTATTTGGTTTATGAACTCCACAAAACCAGAAGTAGTTTCCTGGTTTGCGAACTTTACCTCGGTCTAAGAATGGAATCCAAATGGTGGAAGGGCACTGGCGGCAGGTGGTCTCATTAGGGAAAGTGCGCCTTGGTTTAAGAACAGTTTCGGTTTAAGAACAGACTTCTGGAACGGATTAAGTTTGTAAACTGAGGTACCACTGTACAGTCACACCTTGGTTTTTGAACAGCATAGTTCTAGAACGTTTTGGCTCCCGAACGCCGCAAACCCAGAAGTGACTGTTCCGGTTTGTGAACTATTTTTGGAAGCTGAACGTTGGACGGGGCTTCTGCGATTTCCAATTGGTTGTGCTTTGGTTTCCGAATGTTTTGGAAATTTAACGGACTTCCGGAACGGATTCTGTTCAACTTCCGAGCTGATGAAGCTAAAGCAGATGTAGAAACATTTTAGTGCAATACATATTCAATGTGACATTATTTGAAGCACAGTCAGTAGATCCTGTAAAATTCCAGCTTTTAGAGTTTTTAAGATCATTTTGTGCATCACAGTCATTTAAACTCACTTATGCAATTCAAAATTTCTGTGGCACTCTTATTATTTTCTTCAGAATTAGTTCTCTTAGGATATGAGTCAGTGAGTTCCACTGAAGCAATGCGAGGCAGAATGTGAATGTGTTTATGTATTCCACATTTAAGGAAGAAGAAAACCTGGGGAAGGAATTTATTTTTAAAAGCAATGTTCAACAAGAAAGGAAGAAAAACCCTAGGTGATTTTTGCAGCTTAAAGAAATATACTTTCAATCTTGCTAAGGAAGATAAAGCGGGAAGCTGAAAAAAGGGAATGAAACTGATTTTCTTTTAAAAAAGTTTGGGATTTATATTGCCATAAGAAAAATGTTTTATATTAACTATGCGCTGTGTGAAGAAGCACGTTCTAATGTTTGCCCTGCTTCAGAGGGTGCTATAAGCAGAGGGTGCTATAAGAGGGGAAAAATGTGTCTCTCTCATGGCCCAGTTGAGACCATGTTCTTCAGGTGTGATTGGGCCCATGTGCTTGTACTTGATCCTGTGAGCTTGTGCATGGAAGTCCCCTCTTGCTCAAAAGCATCATTACAAGGATGGGGAAAGAAGGAAGAATCAGCCATAGGAAGAGCCAGCAACGTATACATGCATATAGAACCTCATTTGATGGGTCTGAAACCACTCACGCAGCAAACTGGGGGACATAAATTGGCCAGAAAGATGACTGGCAGTCTCAAGTAGATTAAAGATGCTACCAAATTCTGGAAATAAGCCATCCATTTTATGGATGGTCCACAATCTAGCACACATGGATTTATTAGAAGCTGGAACAATTCAATCTGTAGTCTACTGAATAATAGGCTTTGTTGTCAGATCATTAGAATGCTTTGTTTGTGCATACATGCCCTTGTTCAGTCCTTCCATGTGTCTGTTTTTAATGACAGACCTTAAATAATTACATTTCAAATGATGTTTTTAGAATGTTTCATTTAGCTGGCTTCTCTTTTTTTTCTTTTTCTAAAAAGACCCTTCTGTTGTTGTTCTGTTTTATTGATTCTTTACATTGTCTTTAAAATTTTGCAGGCTGCTTTGCAACACACACACACACACACACACACACACACACACACACACCATGTCTCAATGAATGCTTGGCAGAACACAAACCTTTCCCATATCTTAGGCTTCATTAGGGTGAGGGCTGTCTTCCTTCCCACCCTCTGCAGTGGCTGGTTAGTTCAAATCAGTTTGTGAAATTCAACTCCCTCACTTCCTTTGTGCCTCTTCAGCCTTTCTTCTTTCATGGCAAAAACATGCTTTGTCAACATGACGATGAACTAACTGAAGAACATTGATAAGAGACTATCTAGTATGTGGACTACAGCTGCAATCGTATATCCTCTTGTCTGTGGGTTAGCCCCACAGTTGAACTCAATGGGCTCTAAGTTGACATGCATAGGATTGAGCTGTAAGATTGCAGCCATGGACCCATTTACTCAGAGGTAAACATGCCTAGAATTGCTCTCTAAGCCATTGTTATCAAAAAACGTTGCAATCATATGCTACAAAAAGGAATGGCCATACAGTGGTACCTCGGGTTACAGACACTTCAGGTTACAGACGCTTCAGGTTACAGACTCCACTAACCCAGAAATAGTACCTTGGGTTAAGAGCTTTGTTTCAGGATGAGAACAGAAATCGTGCTCCGGCGGCAGCGGGAGGCCCCATTAGCTAAAGTGGTACCTCAGGTTAAGAACAGTTTCAGGTTAAGAACAGACCTCCAGAATGAATTAAGTTCTTAACCCGAGGTACCACTGTATAGAAATGTGTTTAATACAAACATTTTGAAGTTTCCACATACAAAATCAAAATCGGAGTTAATTTTCATAATCATAAAAATAAGAAAGAAAATTGTGTGAGAAAAATATCAGTGGGTGGAATTCAATCGTCAACATGAGGAATCTTGAGTCAGCAGTCACCTCCTTTCCTGGCAAAGGAGGGGAGGGGATTTTTTGCTGACTCCCAGGTCACCTTCCACCTTATTCTGGAGGATCCTCTCACTCTTTAGGACTGATTGCTGAGGGCTGCAATACTGAAGGGCAGCAATGGGACATAACCTAATCTTTCTGAAAATATATATCCTTACAGAGCTAGACAAAAAACCTAGGCCGCTGGATCATGAATTCCAATGGGTTTACTCCATGCAGAACTTAGTTGGCTACAATCCTAAGCTTGGAAGCAGTTTCATTCCAGTTTGACTGGAGTGATTATCTGCATGCTTCCTTAGCACAGCAGATTCCACCTCCTCCACCCAACCCTGGTGTGGCCTCGTTTTTTTTAACCAAAGGGACAATGTACCTTAGAAAACTTTCACATTTCTTTAAAAAAATTGTTGTCCCCACTATACGTCTGCCAGTGCTGGAAAAGGTTCTTATCAGTTGTGCCTATGGTAGGGTCTGCTTTACTGAAGCAAGCTGAGAGTGGCAGAGCATAAAGAAATTGAATTATGATTTAATGTTTGACTTCTCGGCTTTCATACATCACAGTTTTACAAAAGTGGCTTTTCTGTTGACGATTTGCTCATTCCGACACACACTGTTCACATTACTGAGCTTAGCTATGGCACAGCATTTTAAGAAAAGTTTATTCGCTATCTGCAGGCAAATAATCAGGCAAATCCTGTTTACTATTAAATAGCCAGGTTGCTAAATTATGCCTAGGAAAAAAGCACCAGCACTTTGCACCATCAGTGTTACATGTCAGGTTCAGCTGAATAAAGCCAGTTTAAGGGAAAATGTACACTGTATTGAGGACTTCTCGCAGCTGATGTTGGTGCTCTTGAAGGCATGCTGTGCTCTGGGTCAGGGATATGGTACCTACCCACTCTTTTAGAAGACTTCCTTTGTACATAGCATTGAATTTGCATCTAGTGCAGAATGCTGCCCTCCTGACAGCATGTAACACATCCTGCTAAGGAAGCCACATGGGATGCCAGTACAGTGGTACCTTGGTTCTCAAACGCCTTGGTTCCCAAACGCGAAAAACACGGAAGTAAGTGTTCCTGTTTTTGAACGTTTTTCAGAAGCAGAACGTCCGATGTGGCTGTTGGCTATTGTTTCTGGGGCACCTGCACCAATCAGAATCTGTGCCAGAAGTCAAACGGACTTCCGGAATGGATTAAGTTTGGCGCTTTTGTTTTTGCTATTTATTTTGTGTTTTTGAGGCCTTTTCAGTTAATTTGTTTTTTTGTGACTGTGTGGAACCAGTTCAGCTACTGATTGGTTGATTGTGTGACTGCAGAAATGGATAAAAGCCCCCCATCCAAACAATGACTATCATCAGTGCAGGTAAGCAAAAAAAATAATTTTAATTTTTATCATCTACAATACAGTTCATGTTATGGATCAATGGTCTCGTTAGATAGTAAAATTCATGTTAAATTGCTGTTTTAGGGGTTTTTTAAAGTCTGGAATGGATTAATCCGTTTTGCATTACTTTCTATGGGAAAGGGTGCCTTGGTTTTGAAATGCTTTGGTTTTGGAATGGACTTCTGGAATGGATTAAGTTTGAGAACCAAGGTACCACTGTATAGTGCTAGGTTCAGTTCAAGGGTTTTCTTTCAGCATTTAAATCCCCATACAATTTGGGGCCAGGTTAGCTTGAGACCCTCTTGCCCCATTTACCCTTGCTTGGCAATTGTATTTCTCAGAATGGGTGTTGTTGTTGTTGTTTAGTCATTTAGTCGTGTCCGACTCTTCATGACCCCATGGACCAGAGCACACCAGGCAGGCACTCCTGTCTTCCACTGCCTCCCGCAGTTTGGTCAAACTCATGCTGGTAGCTTTGAGAACACTGTCCAACCATCTCGTCCTCTGTCATCCCCTTCTCCTTGTGCCCCCCATCTTTCCCAACATCAGGGTCTTTTCCAGGGAGTCTTCTCTTCTCACGAGGTGGCCAAAGTATTGGAGTCTCAGCTTCAGGATCTGTCCTTCCAGTGAGCACTCAGGGCTTACTAGAAACCAGCCTTTTAGTGTTGTGGTTCCAGCTGTATGGTACCAGCTTCTTACTTGACAAGTGTCTAGCATTTTAGCTACTGGTAGTTGTTGAAAACTTATCTTTTAAAGAAGGCTTCACGTTTGGGGGGGGGGAAAGGTTAACTGAAAAAGAATAAGAATGAATTGGGCCACTGTGTGAGCCATACATGGAGTCGTACATGGAGCATTAGGTAAACATACCAGCTAAATTTTGGGGAATAAATCCAAACCAGCAGTTACAACCATAACACGACAGTTGTAGTATTAACCACCTCTTCTTGCTTCAGTTAATGTTGTTGTCTGAATTTGACTGGAATCCTGGCAGCTGGACATGCCTGACAGGAATCCTGGCAGTTACCGCTAAAAAAACAACCCTACAATATTCTCTCATAATGGCTTCCAAATAGCTGGTTTTGTGTTTTTATGTCACTAAACTCATTTACCAGAATAATCGAGAAAATCAAACACAAGCTGTATGAACCAACCTCTGAGGCAAGTTATTTATATGGATAATTTGGTTAAATATTTCCTCCCCACATCAGTTACAATCAGTGTCAAGTAAATATTCGACACAGTTTGTTGAATTGTAGGGCACTTCAGTTTTAGGAAGCTTAGTTTGGCTTTACCCCGACATTCCTCAAGTTGAAAATGGAGAAAAATGATGCAACTGAAAAGAAAATAAGTTTAGTGAAGTTTAGGAAGCCTCTGGAGTGGTACATGAGGAGAGAACAGGGAGGTGAAGTCCCATTGTGCTAGCAGAATGCCGCTATTGTACTGCTGGATATGGTTCATTCTTTTAGACATCTTTTAGACAATGTTTCTGTTTTGGCATAAACTTTGCATAATCTTTGCTTCTGTTTAGATAATGTGAGCGGGAAATTAGGCAAAGTGCCACTGAGGAACCTGGTTAATCACAGAATTGTAGAGTTGGAAGGGACCCTGAGGATAATCTAGTCCAGCCCCCTGCAATGCAGGAAAATGATGATGATGATGATGATGATTATAATAATTTATTATTTATACCCCGCCCATCTGGCTGGGTTTCCCCAGCCACTCTGGGCGGCTTCCAATAAAACACTAAAATACAATAACCTATTAAACATTAAAAGCTTCCCTAAACGGGGCTGCCTTCAGATGTCTTCTAAAAGTCTGGTAGTTATTTTTCTCTTTGACATCTTGTGGGAGGGCGTTCCACAGGGAGGGTGCCACTACCAAGAAGGCCCTCTGCCTGGATCCCTGCCTTGGCTTCTCGCAGCGGGGGAACCGCCAGAAGGCCCTCTGCGCTGGACCTCAGTGTCCCATGCAGCTGTCCCATATGGGGATCGAACCTGCAGCCTTGGTATTATCAGCACCACACTCTAGCCGACTGAGCTGTCTAGGCTGACTAGCCTAGCTTTGTATGTTGAATATGGGGAACATTTTGGGACAGCTACATCAGCCTGTAATGACACAATACTTACCATATTGGTGGGGCTTCGTGTGCCTTTGTATCTGCAAATTCTATCAAGGCACATGAATGTGCTTATGTGAACAGGTGGATGTGTGGATGTTGCCTGTGGGCAAAAACAATCCAACCTTGTTTCCTCCCATTCCCAATTGTGTGCTGCCACCTACTGGTGGCTTCTATTGCCTTTGTCACTTGCATTAATAACACCTGTGCATCTTCACATATCAGTCCTTGAAATGAAAACAAGAAAACCTTGAACCCATACCTGGGTACAACGTGGAATGTTGTGCTCTAATGGAAGATAAAATGAGTTTGGAATGAAATAGCTGTTAAGTACCTAAGAATTGCCGATCAGAAGGTCGGCAGTTCGAATCCCCGCGGCGGGGTGTGCTCCCGTTGCTCGGTCCCTGCTCCTGCCAACCTAGCAGTTCGAAAGCACGTCAAAGTGCAAGTAGATAAATAGGTACCGCTCCGGTGGGAAGGTAAACGGTGTTTCCGTGCGCTGCTCTGGTTTGCCAGAAGTGGCTTAATCATGCTGGCCACATGACCCGGAAGCTGTAAGCCGGTTCCCTCGGCCAATAAAGCGAGATGAGCGCCGCAACCCCAGAGTCGGTCACGACTGGACCTAATGGTCAGGGGTCCCTTTACCTTTACCTTTACCTAAGAATTCAGTAATTTGAATTTTCAGAAGCTGCAGCCTTAGGAAGGAGGCAAGGTCATCATTCCATATAAAGTAGCTGAACAACATGTGACTGAGAATGAGGTGGTAGAATTCTGGACTGTACCAATTCAGACTGAAGTAAGGGGTGGCCATTTTTTAAAAGGTTCCTTTCCCCCACCGTCAGCAACCTTCCTTTATGCATCTTCAGTTTCACATATTAATAAAGTTGATTTACTGTATGTGGATGAGCAGAACGGCAACACAAGGGAAGAAGAAGGCACATAGGGTGCATGAGGGACCCCCTTGGTATGCTGACAAATCCTGCTTTAGAAAAAACCAAAACCTTCCCTAGCCCAGAATACTGTGAACTGATGTCCGCTGCGCATGTGTATTTACTGCCTTTAGGCTGCTAGCAAATGACTCTCCAATGGAAAAACAGCATTCCAGCCTATGGGCCAGCAGGATGAAAGGAAGCTAGTGGTTTGCTGTTTCCTTCCAGTGTGGTGTAGTGGTTAAGAGCGGCGGATTTGTAATCTGGTGAACCGGGTTCAATTCCCCGCTCCTCCACATGCAGCTGCTGGGTGACCTTGGGCCAGTCATATTTCTCTGAAGTCTCTCAGCCCCACTCACCTCACAGAGTGTTTGTTGTGGGGGAGGAAGGGAAAGGAGAATGTTAGTCGCTTTGAGACTCCTTCGGGTAGTGATAAAGCGGGATATCAAATCCAAACTCTTCTTCTTCTTTTTCTTCTTCCCTTCAGCTTGGGCTTTATGGCCAAGGGGAGAAAACCTGACTCAGGGGATGTGTGTGTCCTCAGGCACCTGCCCCCTGTCCACTCCACCCCCTGGAATCTTTGGAACTGTGTTTGGGAATCAGCTCTTGCTGTATTAGAGACCATGACATGATGGAAGGAACTGACTTTGGGGAAGGCAGACCCTCCAGCGTGTGACCCCAGTGCCATCTCCATCTGTGGGAGATTTGCCACAGGGCACTTCCCAGCTAGAGCAGGTGGGCTGCAGTGTCTGCCCCCGGGCCAGCTCCTCATGAACTGGGCAACATGGCAGCACTAAAAACAAACAAACCACTTCCAGGTGTGCTGCACAACAGAGGAGCTCGGCTTAAATGAGATGTCCATCAAATCGAGTCTGGATGCTCTCCATGACCCCCTGCATTGCTTTCAATGGGATGCACGTTTTGAAGTGCATGCAAAGGTGTAAGGGCATTTGCCTAGAGAGCATCAAACCCCAGAGGTCTCTCTGTGGTTTTTTATATCCAATAAATGATAGGCACATGGAAATCTGGCTTCCACACACACAAAGATGGATTCGGGTGAGGAAGTGTGGATGGAGAATGTAAAAGGCATATCCCTTTTACCCAGCCACTTTTCTCCTGTTCCACAATATTTTTGCTTTAAAAAAAAAGCTCTTCCAGGTCTACAAAAATATAAATAACTTCTGTCTGTGCAAATCTAAGATGCTTCAGGAAGCCATTGTAGAAACATAGTTTTAGTGTTGTTGTGTTTTTTGTTGTGTTTTTTTTAAATTGCCCAGCAAATACCAACAGGGGGAGTTTCAGATCCATAACAGACTGATAATCTCTCAAAAGCCCCTATTTTTAGTGAAAATTGTCATAAAAACATCAATAACACTTTGAATTATTAACAACCTTTTTGTAGTTCACACCTCTTTAAAAACATTTCTGCATACCATCTTATGTTTCAAGGTCCAATTGACATAATTTATTCATTTCACCAGGGTTTATATAATAAGCACGACAATAATGAAGAGCATTTCTGTACACCAGCATATTGACACCCTGCCCATTCTGCTAAAGAAAATGTTCAAGGTGGTTTGCAACAAACACTGAAACAATAACATGAAAATGCATTCCCTGGAGAAATCAATAAAACAACATCCAGCTCAGCAGGATAAATAAATGACAGAAAATAAAGAGTCAGGGCCCTCAGCCTTTTTACCTTGCAGCACGCAGTACACAGCAGAAGGCTCTGATGCGGATTGGGCTCAGGCTGCATCATCAGACAGACAACTATCTATACCACAACTGGGATAGCCGTGGCACCATCTTTGGACTCATAGGGTGAGTGTCCTGCAGTAGTTCCATCTCCCAGCCCCACAGACTGCAAAATAAGACCAAGAGCCCTTTGACAATCCAGCCAACCCCTCTAGGGAGTTGGAGTCAACCACACTATAGGCCACCCTACTTCAGTTGACTTCAGCTTTCTGCTGGGACAACATTTCCATGCAGCTACCTTAGAAGTAAAGAGCTCCACTTGGAACTATCCAAGGTCCTGCTTATCTTTGCATAAGAGAGTTTCTGAATGGACTTTTACTGCTTTGATCTGCCCTTGCCTGGTGTGACTTCCTTCTTACATTGACTAGACTTTACCTCCTTGATCTGACCCCTGCCTAGTAACAATAACTTTAAGAGATACTACCTGCTTCTCTTGTGAGCCTCAAGTACTCACAGAACAGGATAGATAACAAAACATGAAGGCATGGAGGTGAGAAGGAGCTTGTGGCTACTATATAGTTACTTTATAGAAATATGCAGCTTTCTATTGTATGTCGGATTTTTGCCACTCATCCTGAGTCCCCGGAACAAGGGACTGAAAGTGACAGAAAAGGAATATAAATAGTGAACAAACAGATTTATACCATTTTTATTAGAAACTCTCCAGAACAACTCCCATAAATTTATATCTTTGTATATTGAGCCTTTTTCTATATCATCATGGAAAATTAGCACTCTCTTAATATTTATTTATTTAGCCTATTTACAGCACACCCTTTACCAGATGGTCCCAGGGTACAGATGCATATAATATTATAAACATAGTTAACAATATTTCAGAATCTAAAATGTACAGAACACGAAACCATACACAAAACATCAGTAAAAATCTACATGTGCATTGGAAACCTTTATAAAAATTCTACCACTCACCATTAAATTTCACCCCTACCAAGCCTGAGCAAAGAGGCATCCTTATGTGTTGGCAAAATGTCAATTTAGTTGGTATATGGTATTTCCTGGAGAGGATGAATTCCACCCACCCATGCCCTCTGGACCTCATTCAGCATTGGGATCACAACTAGGAGCTCCTTTGTGCCTAGATTGATATGGGAGGAGGGTTTCTTTCAAATATTATCAAGGTTATCTCTGTATGACTTTTATAGATGAGTACAGAGTTGGTTAAGGGATGCGGGTGGCGCTGTGGGTTAAACCACAGAGCCTAGGACTTGCTGATCAGAAGGTTGGCGGTTCAAAACCCCGCAATGGGGTGAACTCCCATTGCTCGGTCCCTGCTCCTGCCAACCTAGCAGTTCAAAAGCACGTCAAAGTGCAAGTAGATAAATAGGTACCGCTCCGGCGGGAAGGTAAATGGCGTTTCTGTGTGCTGCTCTGGTTCGCCAGAAGTGGCTTAATCATGCTGGCCACATGACCCAGAAGCTGTATGCCAGCTCCCTCGGCCAATAAAGCAAGATGAGCGCCGCAACCCCAGAGTCAGCCATGACTGGACCTAATGGTCAGGGGTCCCTTTACCTTTTTACAGTGTTGTTTAGTACAGTGACAACCTCTTGTTCAAAATGGAAACTTCTTTAATTTACTGCTGATTTCTGCTCTGTATCATTTACTCATACTTATTTCTCTGACCCTGTATTTAGTATAAAGGTAAAGGTAAAGGACCCCTGACAGTTAAGTCCAGTTGCAAACGACTCTGGGGTTGCGGCACTCATCTCGCTTTACTGGCCAATGGAGGCAACGTTTGTCCGCAGACAGTTGTTCCAGGTCATGTGGCCAGCATGACTAAGCCACTTCTGGTGAATCCAGAGCAGCACACAGAAATGTCGTTTACCTTCCCACCAGAGTGATACCTATTTATCTACTTGCACTTTTACGTGCTTTCAAACTGCTAGGTTCGCAGGAGCTGGGACTGAGCAACGGGAGCTGACTCCGTCGCGGGGATTTGAACCGTTGACCTTCCGATCGGCAAGCCCTAGGCTCAGTGGTTTAGACCACAGCACCACCTGCACCCCCATATTCAGCATAGCAAAGTCTATTTAAAAAAAATAAAAATCTTTTTGCCTTAGGTTGGGGTCTTGTCAACTTGTTCAACATGGACAAGTTGTGGGAAATGTATCCTTACTCAGAGGACAGCAAATAATTTGCATATTTTGCTTATGTACAATTATCATGAAATGTGTTTGCAATTTGCATGAGAATTGTGAATCCTAGCCTAGTTAGTGGATGTGTCACATTTCTTCCCTTTGGCCATCTGTGCGTTTTCCAGCTTTAGACTAAATATGACAGCTCTCAGGATGTCTTGGGATGCGAAAATTATTGATATCAAGTCTCAGTTTATATACCCCATGATTTCAACACTGAAAATATTTGCCCCAGAATATATAGACACCATCAAGGGGAGCAAATCAAGAGAGTAAAATTATGAGGTGACCATTGAAAGATTTGAAATTCCAGCTCAGGAGAGGATAGTTGATGGCTGTTGTTCACCAACAGTCTGTCCTCACAAAGAAGTGCTCCAGTCTCTTAGGGATTACTTAGTTTATTTGAAGTGAACTTTTATGAGGGGCTGGAAGAATACCATCACTTCACTTTCCCCGGCCTTAGCACTGCCAGTCCAGTGGGCTGGACATGGGCAGGATTAGGGGGTGTTTAGCATGATGAGCATGCGGGTCTAAGAGCTCACTGTTGAGCCCTGCTCATGGCTGCAGGGTCATGCTCTGATGAGCTGAAATTCAACTGGCGAGCCCCTGCCCCTCAGAGGGAGAAGGAAAAGCTGAATTTTGACCTGCTCTGTAGCTCTTCAAGGCACAGGAAGGGGAGCAGTGTTGGCTTCAGTGAGGGCAATGAGGCTTGTTTACAACACAAGGGGATGTCTGTGTGCTCTTCCTCCCGTACGACACATGGTTTCATGTGCAAAGCCAACATGCTGGTTGACGATGTGATGGGGTGCTTGGAATGGTGGGAGTGGGAATATAGGTTGAGAATTTACTTTAGGGAAGCTCAGAATCACTGCCTCAGAATGGACAGCATGCAACTGCAGTGGCATGGCAAGTAATGGGGTGATGTGTCTGTATGTAGTAAAACAAACTGGTAACTTTGCCATCCCCTAACCTGCCACCAGGGGCCCAGGTCCTCTCCCTCCCCCCCTCCCTCCCTCCCTCTCTCTCTCCAGCACAGTGAAATTGTTCCAAATATTCAAAGAAGACACAAAACCAGTGCTATTTCTGTAGAAAAGGAGGGACTGGAATTCACCATGAACTCTTGTCCTCTTATAATGACAATGGCATCCACCTGAGAGGTGCCGGAACTGAGTTCTGGTGAGTACCAGCTGAAAAAAATCCCTGGTGAAAAAAATCAATGCTAGGATCTTAGAGTTTTTACTGTCTTCAAAGGTTTCCTCCCCACAAGCCATTTTGTAGATAAAAGTTGAAAGTTCATTGTAAATGAAAGTGGAGACACTCGAGATTCAGAAATGAGCTATCTAGATATCTTGTTCCCTGGTGCCTTAGAATGTTCAAAGAACCTCAAATTGCACCACATGCTCAGTTATCATTTAGAAAATGACTTCATCCGTGTTTAATTCACCTTATCATTGCTTCAGATTAGAGCTCCAAAATGACAGCTGCTTCTGTCCATAACACCTTGTAGTTATCCAAAAAAGGATTCACTGATGTAACAGCTTGAGGAATACATATGGTTACAGAGGGCTGGATTATATCCAAAAGGGCTTTTGCACAAGTGGGAAGCATTTTCACCTAGCCGCAATAGCTCACTCTGCTCCTCCATCAGCTGTTCCTGTATAGTATGGGAATTTTTTTAAAAGTGAAAGTAGGGGCTCTTCATTGCATGAGAGGAAGTGCTTTGCACAAGTGGGAAGCATTTTCACCTAGCCGCAATAGCTCACTCTGCTCCTCCATCAGCTGTTCCTGTATAGTATGGGAATTTTTTTTAAAGTGAAAGTAGGGGCTCTTCATTGCATGAGAGGAAGTGCTTTCCACTTGTGCAAAAGCACTTTTGAATACAAGGCTTTATTCCTGTGTTATTTCCTTATTTCTCTGTTGAAGTTTGGTACAGATTCTCTCTCTCTCTCTATCTATCATCTATCTATCTATCTATCATCTATCTATCATCTATCTATCTATCTATCTATCTATCTATCTATCTATCTATCTATCATCTATCATCTATCTATCTATCTATCTATCTATCTATCTATCTATCTATCTCTATCTATCATCTATCTATCATCTATCTATCTATCTATCTATCTATCTCTATCTATCTATCTATCTACAGATAGGTAGCCGTGTTGGTCTGCCATAGTCAAAACAAAACAAATTCCTTCCAGTAGCACCTTAAAGACCAACTAAGTCAGTTCTTGGTATGAGCTTTCGTGTGCATGCACACTTCTTCAGATACACTGAAACAGAAGTTTCCAGACCCTTCTATATAGTGAGAAGGTGGGGAGGGGTATTACTCAGAAGGGTGGTGGGAATGGGTGATTGGCAGATAGCTGTGATGAGCCTGCTGACGACTCTTAACGACTGCAATAGGTCTTACAGGAAAAAGCAAGGGGTGAAAAGGTGAAAAATGGCTTTGTCATGTATAATGAGATAAGAATCCAAGGTCTTTGTTCAGACCAGGTTTCTCCATGGTTTTAAGTTTGGTGATAAGTTGTAATTCAGCAGCTTCTCTTTCCAGTCTATTTCTGAAATTCCTTTGTAGTAAAACAGCTACTTTGAGATCTTGTATAGAATGTCCTGGGAGATTGAAGTGTTCTCCTACTGGTTTCTCTGTCTTGTGATTCCTGATGTCCGATTTATGTCCGTTTATTCTTTGGCGTAAGGTCTGGCCTGTTTGTCCAATATAGAGAGCTGAAGGACACTGTTGGCATTTGATGGCATACACAATGTTAGACGATGAGCAATTAAATAGTCCCGAGATGGTATGTGTGATGTTGTTGGGGCCAGTAATGGTGTTGTCCGGGTGTATGTGGCAGCAAAGTTGGCATCTGGGTTTATTGCAGGCTCTGGTGCCAGTGTCCGTGTTAAGTCTGGTTGTAGTATTATTGTGGGTTAGGAGTTGTTTAAGACTGGGTGGCTGTCTGTAGGCAATGAAAGGTCTTCCTCCCAGAGCTTGAGAAAGAGAATTGTCATTGTCCAGGAGAGGTTGTAGATCTCTGATGATGCGTTGTACTGTTTTAACTTGGGAGCTGTATGTGATGACTAGAGGTGTTCTGTTATTTTCTTTTTTGGGTCTGTCTTGTAGCAAGTTCTCTCTGGGTATCAGTCTGGCTCTGTTGATCTGTTGTCTAACTTCATCTGTTGGGTATTTTAGTTCTAAAAAGTAGATCTATCTATCTATCTATCTATCTATCATCTATCATCTATCATCTCTCTCTCTCTCTGTCTCTCTCTCTCTCTCTCTGTGTGTGTGTATGATTCCTTTCTGCAAACTTGGAAAAAGTCCTGCAACTAAGTTATGGGAGACTATCAGGTACAATCTAGTTATATTAGTTGCAGCTAAGTTTCACACATTTAGCAAATTTAGGGAATCTACATTGTTCAGCAGAACATCTGAATTCAGTTTATTTAAAACTTTGCAAAGTTTTTTGAAAATACAATGCAAATATTGTGCTGTCCCTCTGCGCATCGTGCACCCTCCCCAAATCTGCTCTGGAGAATGGATTAAGGACATGGGGTGGTTATGGGCAGAGGAGGAGCGGAAGTTCTGTTGCACAGCCCAAAGTCCTCACGCTGACAGATTTAGTTTGTTGGCTACCACCCATCCTTTCAATGAGCCTAGGCAATGTCTCAATTATTTTCTCATAGTAGTAAGTTCCCAGTGCTTTGCTGTGGAGTACTTGTCCCCATTGCCCAAATTTGTAGCTGATCAGGCTGCACTTGCCTTAGAGTCAAAGAAACATTTCCCCCCCCCCCCCTGCATTGCAATCATACTGAGCTCTAGCCAGGTCTTAAGTCTTAGCCTTGTGCGATTACTCCATCATTTTCATGACACAGTGATAATGTGTTTCAGGAGTGGTGCAATAATATGAAACAGAAGAGACAGACCAATGGAAGGCCAAGTTTTCCATCCAAACGTCACACAGTGTACAGCTCCATCAAGGCAGAGGGCCGAGGCTGACTGTAGTCAGTGTCCAGAGTCCAGATTAACCCTTCTTAATATTTGCCTTGTGATTTAATCTCCAGTGCCACTAACCTACATTTGTTTGAACATGATCTGCTTTGATGCTGTTCCCGCAGACTTCGGAAGTTCTTTTCCCATGCAGGCATGACTTCTTTACAATTTCAATCACTTTATTTCAATATCTGTAGGAACTCTAAATGTCAGGAGAGTGCAAACATTCACTATGTGGCAGACTGGAGACAGGAGTATCAGTGAATACATTTGCCAAGAAAGATCTCGTGGCGCAAGCAGTGAGTTAGAGCTGCCCAGTAGCCTCCGTTTATCAGGAGGCTATTTGCACTGAACTGGAGCAATAGATCAAAGACATCGACTTACTTCAATATGTTAATTGCGCAGCAAATTTTAATGTGCCTAAGCAAAATCGTTTCCCCCCTTCTCAATGACTTTGGACAAAGGAGACAGGGGAACATTTGATAAGCCACACAACAGTGGGGTCAATGTGGTTCGAACTGTCTGATGCAAAAACACCCATATAGCTTATCCTTTGCTTGTTTGCTTGGAAGTATAAATGGAAGGATCTGTCAGAGTTCAACTTCTCCTTTTTCCAATCTTAAGTTCAGATCTTCATTTTTCTACATCAGTTTACAATGGGGGGGGGGGAGTTCCCCAAGAATTCATCTGCATACATAGAAGAAGAAGAAGAAGAGTTTGGATTTGATATCCCGCCTTTCACTCCCTTTAAGGAGTCTCAAAGCGGCTAACATTCTCCTTTCCCTTCCTCCCCCACAGCAAACACTCTGTGAGGTGAGTGGGGCTGAGAGACTTCAAAGAAGTGTGACTGGACTAAGGTCACCCAGCAGCTGCATGTGGAGGAGCGGAGACTCGAACCCGGTTCCCCATACACATTTTTGTAAGCATTTTCCTCTAAGATTTTGTAAATTATTTTCACTGTGAATCTTCTGGAATTGTGTCAGATGCATTTTGGGAGCTTGGAATTTTTATGGAAGAATTGGTGAAAGCAGGGTACTCCCTGTCCTGTTTGTGTGGCCAGAATTGCCTCCCAAAGTTGCATGGGGTCTCCAGATCTGAGCCATTTGCTTTCTTTTGTCATGGATCAAGATATTTGTTCAATCCATTTCCCCAAAACATCCTGATTTTTCCCCTTACAGAAGAACGCACACATATTTATTGATTATACTGTTACCCACAAACAAGCAAAATAGATGAGATGTGACAAGCTCTCTTAGAGGTTTTGGAGAGAGAGTGAATTTTTTGGGTAGACATAATGGAGGAAAAAAATGCCTGCGAACAAACACAAGAGATGCATTATGTCCAATTTCCATTTGCGTCCCTTCAAATATTTAAAAAGCCAGCAGAAGCAATCAAATAACAGAACAGTAAAACGAACAAGAAGGCTAGCATCTCAAAAAAGACAATTGCATATGAATAACTGTTTCTCCATTATTGTTTCATGCGATCAGTTATGTTTTCAAAGGGGTTTTGTTTGAAGTTTGAAATAGTGAAAAACCACAAAGTTTAAAAATCAAGGTTTAAAGAAAAAATTAGTGGAACAGAAAAGGAAAAAAACTTAATACTGATCTCATTAACCACATCGGGAGCCCCTTTGGCTAAAGCAGGTATAAAAATAGCTTTAAAATGATTGCAAACATTGTGATGATGATACCTAGCTTATGTAATATGTAATAAGAATTAGGAAAAGGGTATAATGCTCTTACACAAATTATATTTATACATACCCACAGAGGCACACAAAGATTTCTGATACAAACAATTCTGATATACAAAAAAATCATTGCGATGTGCTATTGAAGTTAAACTTATTAACAGAATAGTTTTCTGCAGTGTTCAGAAATGCCAAATTTTAATTGAAAAGTAATATTTTAAATCAAAAGAAGTTTATTTACAGCCAAAAATTTTTAAAAAGGGATGCAATGTAACAAAACAAAGAATCACAGTACATGAACTATGTTTGTCACCCTCCTCACTCTGCCCCTATTCTACCCTTGAGCATTTTAAAGCTCAGTTAAAGGTGTTAAGACGTTTGGTAGTGTTTATGACCAATCTAGCTAGGAACATACCACTTCCCAAGTCCATATCCTAGTGTGTTATATGGCAAGAGTGTATGTCAGACTTCGGGATTCAGGTGCCGAGGTCCTAAGCCATTTAGGGACTGAGAGATAAGAACCGGCACCTTAAAAATGCACAAGGAGCCTGTGCAGTTGTTTTAACATTGGTAAGATGTGTGGTCCCTTTGATCAGTCCCAGTTTATAGTTTGTCTGCTGCATTTTGATCAATTAACTGCTTTGAGAGCAGTTTCCATGGGCAGCTCCTTTTATAGTATAGTAGTCCCAATAAGATGCTATCAAAACATGGATAGCAGTGGTCAGGCTACTTCTGTCTAGCAGTGATCAAAACTAGTGAAAGCCACTGCAAGCCACTGGGGTGTCCACAGACTCCAGAGCACAATGGAAGTCAGAATGTTTATATGCATTTGTGGTTCGAGGACCCGACCCCCGCAATGTGAAAAAAAGACACAAGGACACGTGATATAAGGTTAATGGGCAAGGAAAGGCCACAACTTTATTGATTACAGCAGTGAAAAGGTATTGGCTTAGGCATTGGATCTCTAAAACAAGTGGGTTTATTCACCAGTAGGTGGAGCCAGTTGATGCTAATCCAACTATAGGCTCTCCCCTGATGTCACCGAGGGTCGTGCCATGGCCTCCCGCCAAGCAGGCATCGGACAGAATACACGACCGCCAGATTCCTTTAACGGAATACCCAAAAATTGAAGCCATAGGCGATGGCCACACCTAGCCCTTCGACACACCACAACACATTATTCCAATGCCTAACCTACCCACCAATACCACAAAAGTTGTGACGATTGCTACGAGGTAGGCGAAAAAACCAAAAAGCCTAATGCCAAATGGAAAAACTCCTACCAGGCCCCCTGGGCAACCAGGGCGACCAACCTAAGGTCCATAGCAAGGCCAATGACCTAAGCCCTAACTCAAAGGGAGTGGAGGGTGGGTGACTCGCACAGGACGAGGAGGAGGAATGAGGCTGGGGAGAGGCTGGCC
Organism: Podarcis erhardii; assembly: GCF_964252035.2. Taxonomy (NCBI): domain Eukaryota; kingdom Metazoa; phylum Chordata; class Lepidosauria; order Squamata; family Lacertidae; genus Podarcis; species Podarcis erhardii. The sequence continues at coordinate 58,655,770 of NC_138508.1, forward strand.
CTGCAGCAAAAGGCTGCTGAACACGCCCCTTCCGAGGCACCTGGTTGGATGCCTACCGGGGGGGTGTGGGTGCCAGCCAGGTGAGCTGGAGGCAGGGGGCTAACACCCCCTGCTAGGGGCGGTGTTCGGGCTCCCGCCCACAACCACTCCCCTCTCTTCCAGGGAGGAGAGTCTATATCAATACATATTTATTCAATGTAAGCCTATGCATGATTCGGAAGTAATGTTTCCAGGAATTACACTGTATGTGTGTATGTGTGGAAGATCAGGGGGAGGAATATGGTATTGGGCCACCAGGAGAATGTGGCGACAGGTGAACTACTACCTATTTTGGCTCTTGCAGAAAGCCCAGTTGGGAAGTAACCCTCTTGTTCGCTGAACATTATTTGCTTACTAAGTAAAAGTAAATGAAAGACTGAGGTGGCGACGATGATAAGCAGCAAATCTGTTTGATCAGTTGGGAGCCAAACCGTGTTGTTTCATGCTTTGAAGAAGCCGATTTCAAAGTGCTCACAGGAAATGCTCCAGCAGATAAACTTTGTCCTTCAAGGTTCATCCCAGACACCATTCGGCTTTTTGCACTTTGTTATCTGATCAGACAATTTTATTATTCCAGCCCAAAAGAACTCTCCCAATAAAAATGACTCTGATAAAACCAAGAGCTGGCTTGCTTCTCTGGTAATAACTAAATCTCTTTGCCTTGATAGCCTGACAAGCACAGCAGCTACTGGGGATAATTCTAAGAGCCAGTGCATCCATAAATCTGATAGCACAGGTTTTGTTTATTTAAAGACTTCTACTAATGTGTGATTTCATGGTACAAAGTGATTTTTCCTGAGAAAAGAGAATTTCTGTGTATGTGGATGGTTTTACCGCATAAGTAACACAGCTACTGAAGGAAAGGGACATTCAAGGTGGCTTGTGTGATCCTAATCTAAAGACCCAACAACAGCAATACAAAAATGTAAAATACAAGGTCATTTCCACAAAACACCCCCTGCACTAATTGAACCAGCAGTAATAAAACACCCACTCAGCTCAAAATAGAAAAACACAATTTCCTCACATTTCTCAATTAGAAAGCGTGGTACAGCAATTTGTGTGTGCGTGTGCGTGTGCGTGTCCGTGTGCATGAGTGGGAAGGTCTTTAGAGCCTTTCTAAAGGACTGGAGTGTGGTAGCTCTCTCATTATTGATGTAAGATGATTTTTCTAAAAGCTTGGCTCATGAAAGGATGGTTCATGTAGTTGCAGAGGGAGGCTGATCTGCAGAAGAAAGCCACCTCACCCAGCTACTTATCTGCATATAAAAATATGTTTCTTTTACAGCGAGGCTGAGCCAATGGAAAGAAGACTGGTTACAGCAGCTCTGTAACTATAGGGTGCCCCATAGGACAGAAATCCTCAATCACTCTCCCAGGAAGGCCTCTCTCTCCTTTTAGAAGGAATTAGTCTTCCTTCAAGGCCTCACACACACTTTCCCACGCTCACAGCCCTGCAAGTTTATAAGTGTGTGGGAGCCCTGCAGTTTCGATCCATCAGGTAGGCTTGGGTTTCTGTTCGTTTGACTGCATACCTTTGAGCTCTATCAACATGCAGTGAACAGTGGCATTCCTGACATTTTTGTCATAGCGTCAGAGGCAGAACAAATGCCACTGACCTGCTTGTCTTGCCAGGACTTCTGCCATTACCTTTTATTTTCGAGTCAAAGGTTAGGCCTATTTATGTAAATCCCCTGCAATGCACCAAATAATCTGACCTTCTGGTTTTCATTCTCTTAATTGTTTCAGGTATTTTGCTTCTTTTGGTCAGTCTAAAAAGAAATCAGCGGGTGGGTGGGTGGAGACCTCCCTCCCAGACCTCCCTCCAGAACTTCAAGAGCTTTCAAAGCCCACCTAGTCTGCTGAGTTAAAACACCAGTGAGATGGCGGTGCCTCTGGGTAGTCATTTCCACTGTGTTAATAAGAAATAGGGTTTTTATATACACATGTCTGAAGTTTGCAGACTGCCTCTGGAAACCCGGGAACACCACTTTTCTCTTAGGTACACATACCTAAGTAGATGTGCGCTCAGGTAAATGATCAATAATATTACTGTTTGACATTAGTTTCTATTAACTTGGGTGGCTGCAATCCTGCACACGGTTAAGCCATGTGCTTTAACAAGGTTTAAGCTGACAGCTCTGTTGTGATCGAATAATATCCAAACCAGCAAATAGCTAACTAAATATATAGCAGCCTAGTGAATAAAGAGGTTTGTTGACTGAAATCAGCCTATTTGATAAAATAAAAATGGGTGGGGGAAACTTTATTCACCACATTTATTTCACTGGGCCTTAATTTGTATTGCTGAAAGAAAAGAAAAGTAAGGTAGTCAGGTGAAGGCTATGAAGGGGACATATATTGAGCATAACAGTGTAAGAATCACTGGGGTGGGTTGCCGTCAATGTCGTCTAGTATTCTGTAACCAAAAGTAGCCAAGTAGGCAGAGCTACAGCTGGGAAGTTTTAGACCCTGACCTACTGATCCAACACCCGCCCCCCTTAGAAAGCCATGTGTATTATACAGTTCCTAGGATTCGTTGGGAGCAGTCATGTGCTTTAAATGTGTGTTGGATGTGCTCTAAATATATCGTGTGGTTTTTTAAAAAAAGCATAGAAATGGATGGACAAGGCCAAGAGCATCTTCCACCACACTGGTGAGAGCCCAGTAGGACCCTGGATATAGTGGATGTATTGCACTCCCTTCAGCAACAGAAGTCTCAGAAAGACCACTTTACTACTTAAATTGAAGAGAGAGAAAAATCAGCCTGTTTTAGTGCATTGGAAACCTTTCCCTCCATCTTTCTTTTTATAAGGTTGGCTCTAAAATGGAACCCCACCCCACCCCCCACCCCGCCTGGCTGAAGTTTTGTGAATAAAACTGTGCTGCAATATGTCGTGACTAACATGCCATGAAGCTTTTATTCAAACAGCAGATGAAGCTGGTTCATTTTAGAAAGGAGTAGGAGTCAGAACATTCCGTTGAAAATGACAGAGCAGCCCTTGCACACACACACACACACACACACACACACACAACCCCAAGGAGGGGATGCTTGAGTCCAACTGCCTTTGGATCTTGGTGTCAAAGGCTGGGGAGGCTATATTGGCTTTTATCAGTACGAGTTATACATTACACAGGGACATTGCAGCCTTTTATGACAAGGGGCGGCAGCATGTGATTGCGCACGGCTATCTTGAAAGTGCCGAAGTAGAAAAGAGCCGTTTCTCCTCCTTGCAGTTATTTTTATTGATTTGATTCCAGGTACTGTGATTTAGCACAACACGTCTCATGGTGGCAGATGTATGCAGAGCTAGTAAGGAGGGGGGGGGGAGCCAAATGATAGCAGGCTGCGGAATAAGCTGTACAGTGACTAAGGATGTTGTTTGTTCATGCGTTCCTCACCCCACCACCCCAATTGCTCCCATGCAGCCTCCTACTACACCCTCACTTTCACCCCTGCCACCCAGTCTACAAATATAAACTAGAAACTGGAAACTCTAATGAAGGGAGTGCTTCTTGCAGGAAGAGGGTATATCTCCTGAGTGATGACTTACAGTTCTTTGGGTGCTGGGGCCCACCTATAACCACAACCTGCTGCATGGGACCTCGTTCCCAGAACTCATGCACCCAAAGGGAAAGCCAGGTAGTGGAGGCAGGGCTGGTCCATCAGTGAAGCAAGGTGAGGTGATGGCCTCAGGTGGCAGAATCCACTGGGGTGGCAGATCCAGCCTCCGAGGACAGAATCCCTAGCTACCGCTGCTCCTCTACACACTCCTTGGAGACTGGGCACCTCCTCAGCAGCACTCCCCATGCTGCCTCTACAGTGGCCTCTTGGCAACAAGGAAGTGCTGCTGGTCTCCTTCCACCCCTAGGGAGGCAATAGCAGGAGGCTGCACACTGTGTCCTCCTGACATATTACATTTATATACCACCTTCTTCTTCCAAGGATCTCAAGGTGGTGTATGTGGTTCTCTTCTTCCACATTTCATACTCACAACAACCCTGTGAGGTAGGTTAGGCTAAGAGATGATGAATGGCCCAAGGTCAATCAGTGAGCTTCATGACTGAGTAGGAATTTGAAGCTTGCTCTCCCAGGTCCTAGCCCAATATTCTACAGTGGTACCTCGGGTTACAGATGCTTCAGGTTACAGACGCTTCAGGTTACAGACTCCGCTAACCCAGAAATAGTACCTCAGGTTAAGAACTTTACTTCAGGATGAGAACAGAAATCATGCTGCGGCGGCAGCAGTAGCAGCGGGAGGCCCCATTAGCTAAAGTGGTACCTCAGGTTAAGAACAGTTTCAGGTTAAGAACGGACTTCCAGAACGAATTAAGTTCTTAACCCAAGGTACCACTGTAGTTCTATTCAGGAAAGCCCAATGTACATCTGGGATACTGAGGCCAGTAGCCTCAGTAGGTGCTCCTGGCATTTGCATGGAGCTGACCCAAACCAGAGGCAGTTTTAGGGTAACATGACCAGTTTGGCCACACTGGGTGCTGCATTGCAGGGGGAGCGGGTGTGTTGTTTGGGTGTGTCGAATTTTAGTGTTGCACAGAGCACTATTGAAATTTGAGAGCCCAAAGCCCACCACAGCCCAGACACCTCTGCTGCCACCTTAAAGCTCTTGCTTCTAAGAACTTGGAGCCCTTCATTTGCAGGCGGGGTGGGGGGTGGGGACAGAAGGGAGATCAGAATCTACTGGTGGATCTTTGAGTGATTTGTAGTATATTGCGAAGGATTTTTGATTCGCAGCTGTTCAGCAACAGTGACCTTTTCCACTTAAATCAGATTGCTAAAATGGAGATATCTAACCAGGAGTTGACTTTTGTGTGAAAGGACTGTGACATCAGTTCAGTCTTTGGACTGAAAACTTTTTCTTACAACATGAATGGGCCCAGAGGCACCCTTGTCAGTGATTGTCTTTTGCGCCTGATCCTGGCTGGTAATCTTGGGGTTCTAGTAAAAAGCAATGTAGATTTGACAAGTCTGGAGTCTGCCACCCCAATCTAGATGGCCACACTCCCCTTGTGGACTGATTCTGAACCTCTAGGATAGGAGTGGGAGACTATGTTCCTGTTCCAGTCTGTCCCAGGGCTGCAGGCTGTCCCCTCAAAGCAAAATATGTTAAATTATGTGGTTCTCTTACAGACATATTCAAAGTCGCCTCTTGCCTCCCAGCTTTCTTTGAGAACTGCATCTCTGCTACCAGCATGTTCAAAGACAAATACGGATTTTTAAAAGACATTTGATGTAACTGTATATTTGAATGCTGGTACTGAGGAAAGCTGGAAAATTTCTCTACCCCACTTTGGACCCTAGATTGTGTGTGTGTGTGTGTGTGTGTGTGTGTGTGTGTTGATGGCTGGCATTTCTCCAGAGGCTGACTTTGGCTTATGACCCCCCCAGTTCCAGCCCTCTAATTCACAATGACTCACTGTAGTATCAAGAAAGCCTCTGACTGATTCACACTGCCAGGTTGGAGGTGAAAAATCTCCCAGGTGGCTTGTTCACCATTTAATTTTCTCTCTTCAAGGAGCCAATGTTTCCCATGTGAAAATAAGAGACTTCACCTCAACAGAAGACAGCCTTCTGCCTTATGCTGACCCTGCTTTCTTGGTATCTCAGCTTCAGGAGACCTTTGCAGAAGGTTCTTCTTAGAGGCCATCTCTCTTGAAGGACCACTCTAGCACAACTTCTCCATTGCTGATGTCTCTTTGTGCTTTTTTACATTTGGGTTTCTGCACAGTCAGTCAGTCCTTGCCTGAGACGCTTAGCTTTTCTTTCGTTCTCCCCCTCCCCTATTACACCCACATAATTACAACAGCATAAAGAGTGGGCTGGTGAAGCAGCCGCATTTTAAAAACCACATATTCCTGATCTCCAAGCAATCTTTCCCACCTACTTCTTCCCCCATCAGCAGGGGTGTCAGCTGTGTTGCTTCTAACGTGCTCTGAGTCATCTTCTCAGCCGGCTTGTAAATACTTGAACGCACCCATCAATGTCAAAGCAAAGTACCCAGCTACAATGTGACAGAGGGTCTTCAACTTTTCTTCAAGTTGACATAACTTTGGCGGGGTGGGGGGAGATTGGGGGGATAAAAAGGGTTGGCAACTTTTCAACCAGTTTCTATAGCAATTCCCTTAAATAGCAACACACCCTGCCTCAATTAGAAGGTGATAAACATTGATCTTCCCATTGTGAAACACTTCATTCGATGCATCAGTGCTACCTTGTGCAGCCAAAGGTGATGGAGCTGGAGAAAGGAAGCTGATACAAGGACTTTCTCTCCAACCTTGGGTGTTTGCATTTGTAGAGAGACTAGCTGGAGCTCATGGGCCAGGTAAAGATATCTCAGGTGTAGCCTGTGTATTCTCCCCATCCACTTTGACTACACAGTTTGCAGAAAATATGCTCACATTTCTTTCAGGCATGGCAGTTGTTGGAAACTACAGGAAGGGACAGAGCTCTTGCACTCATTTCCTGCTTGAAAGCTTCCCACAGGCATCTGGTCAGCCACTGAGAGAACAGGATGCTGGACTAGATGGACCATTGGCCTGATCCACAGACTCTTCTTATATGATGAAAAGTGTCCATATGAGTCCCCCTGCCCCAACTCTCGTGGTGATTATTTTCTTGGGTAGCAAAATGTTGTGGCCATGTGTACCTGGAAAAGTTTCACTTCCTCTGTTGTGCAAAACAAAAATAATCAAAGCTGTAATGAAACAGACACCGATGAATAAATATTTAGATAAATGGCTGAGATCGGAATGGTCTTTTCATTCCACGTAGCTATTGAAGAGACATTTCATTCAGTGGCGCTCCCTGTGGAGTCAGGGATTAATCAAACTGAGTGAGCCAAGGCAAAGAATCTGGGTCCTGAAGCCAGAACTTTTTCATGTTCTCTGCTATGACTCTGGGGAAACATGCATGGCACTCCATTCATTCCCCTGGGCACCAAAATAAAGAATGAGAGTGGCTTGTGAAGCCAAAAAGCTTTCCATCTCCCTCCTTTATTTACCTTTTCCATTATTCCCTTCCACTCCCAGGTAAAAGAATGTAGCTTGTCTGAAAGGTTGACCTACTGGGGCGTGGCAATAAAAGTTAACGAAACATTGTTGAATAGTTAGTCACTCTTTAATGAATTCTGGAGGAGGCTATGAATCATTTGTTAAAAAATCCTTAAATTCCTAATTTGGTATGCATATGTTCCATCAAGGGATTAATAGAACCCTCAAACAAACATGCCTCTAGCTTACACCTTACAGTTACTTTACCGTATTTGTATACACACTGATAATGAGAGGGAGGGAGAATATTACTTTGGCGTTCCTACTGAAATGAAAATAGCTGCATAATTGTTTTCAGATTCCAAAAGGATTACTAAAGAGCTGCAGCTCTTCCAGAAAAAGTATTGTTCCTAGCCACAACCCCATCAGGGACCCTGGGGGTGCTCTTAATTGATGTATATCATAGGGCTCCCCCTATTGGTGGTTGACCCTTAAGAGACGTCCTGCGGATGTGCAGGATATAGTCAGGATATAGTCTGGTTTCACCCAATGCCTGAGCCAAGCCACTCACATCTGTAACCAATAACTTTGTGGCCTTATTTTTGTGTGGCTATCTTTGAAGGTGACCCGGAAACTACAACTAATCCAGAACGCGGCAGCCAGACTGGTGACTGGGAGCGGCTGCCGAGACCATATAACACCGGTCTTGAAAGACCTGCATTGGCTCCCAGTACATTTCCAAGCACAATTCAAAGTGTTGGTACTGACCTTTAAAGCCCTAAACGGCCTCGGTCCAGTATATCTGAAGGAGCGTCTCCACCCCCATCGTTCTACCTGGATACTGAGGTCCAGCGCTGAGGGCCTTCTGGCGGTTCCCTCACTGCGAGAGGCCAAGTTACAGGGAACCAAGCAGAGGGCCTTCTCGGTAGTGGTGCCCTCCCTGTGGAATGCCCTCCCACCAGATGTCAAAGAGAACAACAACTACCAGACTTTTAGAAGACACCTGAAGGCAGCCCTGTTTAGGGAAGCTTTTAGTGTTTGATGTATTGCAGTATTTTAATATTTTTTTGGAAGCCGCCCAGAGTGGCTGGGGAAGCCCAGCAAGATGGGCAGGGTATAAATAATAAATTTATTATTATTATTATTATTATTATTATTATTATTATCCCATTAACTCAAAATATTTGTGTCCGTGTGTTTATTATCTAAGGGGAATTGTGAGGCTCAGGGCCTCGCCACGCAAATAGCAAGTCTGGCTGGCTGGCTGGAGCAAAACCTGAAGTACTCCACAATGCAACATCTTGTTGCAGGTCCCACTTCTCATATATAATGGTAAATTGCTAATCTCTATGATGTACCGTTAGGGAATTGAACAGCCCTCCTTGGAATAGAGCTTACTTTGATGGTGGTTCTTACTATCCATAATTTGTATAACTCTAATTCTAGCATTGTGATTCCCTGCTGTGATTTCCAAGGGAGAAAAATGTAAAATCTAAAAATATTATTATTAGAAGCTGCATTTCCTTCTTGAAACTGATTTAGGGGAAGCAGTGATATAAAGCTTAGTTCTGCCCTCAGGGTCTCAAATTCTTAGAGACTTGTGGAAAAGACAAAAATCTTTGTGGTGTAGTGGTTAAGAGCGGTAGTCTCGTAATCTGGGGAACCGGGTTCGTGTCTCCGCTCCTCCACATGCAGCTGCTGGGTGACCTTGGGCCAGTCACACTTCTTTGAAGTCTCAGCCCCACTCACCTCACAGAGTGTTTGTTGTGGGGGAGGAAGGGAAAGGAGAATGTTAGCTGCTTTGAGACTCCTGAAGGGGAGTGCTAAAGCAGGATATCAAATCCAAACTCCTCTTCTTCTTCTTCTTCTTCTTCTTCTTCTTCTTCTCGGTGGTTGCACCAATATTATGGGACTCCCTCCCTAAGGAAATGTGCCTCACTATTGTCTCATGGCTGACCAAGGTTGTGTGGGTCCAAAGTGTTTTTGGACTAGTATGATATCTGCCATGGCTTGATATTCATAGCTGCTGTTAAGGGCTTGCTCTACTTTTGATGAACTAGTTGTTCATTTGGGGCATTTTTATATTCTTTTTAAAAATCACCAACACTATTTGTAGTCTAGATTAAACACATTACAAATAAACAATTTATACATAACTAATAATGTATAAGTAAAACATTTATTTAAAAAGCAATAGTAAAATTGTAATCTAATCATTGCTGTTGAATGTAAATATATCTGCATGAAGGTTTTAAATCTGCATCTGCTGAATGAAAACTCTCTACAATGTTGTTGATCGCTGTGTTGGTCAGTTTCTTCTTTGCAAGGGACCACATTTTTCTTACATTACCACCAGCATATAGAAAGCTCTGAGTTATTATTTCCTTCTACAATCCAGTGCAGCTGCATTTAATATGTGAGGTAATGTGGAAGGGTATGTGTTGCTAAGTAACAGGTAGATGTTCCTAAATTTGCAAATGTGTATTTCTGATATGACTGTTAGTCAAGACACAACTATTCAACTGATTTGACCTAGAGCACTTTAGATCTGGCAATGCCTATCTGCGCCTTGTCAACACTTCCCCCTCCCCTTACCATTGTACACTCAGCATCTGCTTAGACTGAAGTTCAAGAATAATGTTATTGTGCGTTCATCACTATTAGCTCAGGGGTGGTGTTGCAGCAGTTGCCTTTATTATCTTGTTCTAGAAATAAATGCAACTCATAGATCTACATATTGCTTTTATAGTGAATGCTTTACTTGGGAAAAAATGCTCTAAGTTGCATGGAACTTTAGGGAAAAGAAACTCCAATCCTATTCACACATATTTGGTGTTCTGCTTTACCCATTTACCTGGCACTGTTCCAATAAGGAGTCTGGATGCTTTCACCTCCATTTCTGATTAACTGAAATTTGCTACATTGTCCAAACAACGGCAAACCATACTTAACATTAATCATAGTTTAGGCTTCAGAGGACATGCAAAACTGTGGTTAATCAAAATAGAAACTTCTAATCTCCTCACTTCAGCAAAGAGAGGAAGGGAAAGTGTGTGAGCCCAGTTGGAAGGTTAGACTTACTCTCTTATCATCAAATCATGTTTTGATGCTCCATCTGAACACAAGCTATAGAGACTTACTTCTGGGGGGGAAGGGAAACCCATAGATTGGATTGGACTGGGTAAGGTAGAATTACAAAGGAATTATATCTATCCTGTATTTTTAGCACCCTTTACCAGAGTATAAGTATCAGCTGGAACTGAAAGCTAGATGTATAGATAAGATAGATGATCGGCTAACCTAGTAAGCTTTGACTTTCTGATCACTTCCTGATGTAATACTAGCTGTAATATCTGATGCCAGCTAATGAAACAATTAATCACAATATTTCACTTTCAAGTTATCAAGTGATAAATGCAGCTATGTTGGCATACATAACATGAAGGATGAGTCAAATTCCACTCCAAGACAGGCAAGACAAAATGTGTGGCAGCATCTTGGGATTTATTGTGCCATGAGCTTTCATCACCAACTTCCGATTCAGATACATTATGGGACTGAATATATATGATATTGTAAATGTCTGACCTCGCTTCTTTTCCTTCCTCTACTGGCAAATGTTGGAAGTCTTCAGTCTTTGGAAACACATAAATTGAAGCACTGGTGCTTAAACAAAGGCAACCATGGAAGAAGGAAATGAAGTGGAAATGCAAAATAACCACAGTGTTTGCTGGGACAGTAAAGATGCTATGAAATATGACCCATAACCACATGAAAGAGAATTGTTTGTTGCAATGAGAGATCATTGTTAAAATCTTTAATTTCCTATAACCCTGATTCAAATAAAAACCACTGCCTTTGGTGGGCTTTGGACACATCTACAGGATTGCACCCTGTATGTGTTTCCACTTGCATGACCTAAAATTCTGGTGCAAGAGCTCATATACAGTAAGTTATCATGTTGCTTCTAAAAACTGAGATTTGTATGGCTACATGTGCTCTTATGGAGACACAAAAGAAGCAAGTGTTCTCCAAATTCTTGATCTTAACTAAAATTAACCTTAATTGCAGGACACATTAGTAAAAAAAAGTCATCATGTTATTATTTTTCATAGTGCTGCATATCAGTTAAGCGCCAGAACTCTTTCACTAACCATTGCAGATGTATGCCAGATTTAAATGCCCCTTATGTCCAGGGTTGCACACATTTTTCCAAAACACCAGAGCCAGGTAGGAGGAGGAACCAGCTTCCTGAGCTCTGCAGTAACTCAAGGGATTGATTATTGGGCACCTGGATTGTGTTCTAACTTAAATTTGTATGTCTTGACTATGAACACATTCAAAACCATCTCTGGACAAGTTCACTGTTTCATTCCAAAGGACTATGTGCCACCAGCAAATCTGATCTATGTGTGCATGTGTGTGTGTGTGTGTGTGTGTATGTGTGTGTGTGTGTGTGTGAGAGAGAGAGAGAGAGAGAGAGAGAGAGCGCACTTAGCAACCAAATACATAGCAGCTCCAAAGCAAGTGAGGTTTCCATGGACACGTTTTTCCCAGTGACAACCCACTTTTAAAAAGAAAAATATAGATTTGTTCGGTCAGGTTAAGAACATAACAATGATTGACATATAAAGAAAGCAACATGCATCTACCTGTGTTGCCACATAACACTTGGATCAATCAAGCAGACAAATGCGAAGGGCCAGCTAAGCTGTTGATTGTGTTGTTGCTGCACTATAATTTTATCCATAAAGACGGAACCGAACCTGATCCGAATTGTCAGCATGCTGCATCAATCACTGAGACTCACAGAAGCCATTTGCTGGCATGGACAAAGGCTCAGACATTGCAGGTGTGCCAATCCATCAGGGGTAGATGCCAGGCCACACACTAGGTGTACCGCCTACACATGGAGTAAAGATAAGAGCAAGGGCCAAATTCAGTCAAAGTGAAGCACTTTCGAATCCTATTTATTTAAGTGGGATACATTCAGGACCATACTTTAATCTTCGCATTTAAATAAATGGCTTAATCATGCCCAGTGCATTATATGGAGGTTATGCGGACCGCCTCCCCACCACTCGCCATGACATATCAACTGATGATGGTAGTGCTCTTTGGTAAACAGGAATAGATTATAGCACTCGTAAGATTGACATTCAAGAATGAAAGATTCTGCAAGAATGAAAATTAAGTGTGACTGAACAATATATTAGTAAGGCAAGCGGGGAAAATCATCTTAATTTTTAAGTGTTTTTCTTCCTTCATATCCAATCTTCTCATCTCAGCTGCGCCCACATTTGGAGCTGGAGGGGGGGATAAGGAAAATAAAGAAGCGATAACATGGGAATCTTTTGGATTAATTTGGAATCCTGAAAGATGTGAATTAAGTAAAGTTAGTTTCATTCTAGGAAGGAAGGAAGGAAGGAAGGAAGGAAGGAAGGAAGGAAGGAAGGAAGGACCTTGTTTGTGAGCGTTGGCTATAGACATAGATGGGGAGAGTTACTTTTGCTGGCCACTCTCCCTTCCAAACTGAACTGAATACCAACAGACTTTCACTTAGAGCAGGAATGGCAGTCCTCCAAGTGGTGTTGGACTTCACCTCCCACCAGCCCCAGCCAGCATAGACAATGGCCAGGTTAATGGAAGTGGTAGGGTTTTCCCTCCCTATCTTAGAGAGTTATCTTAGAGGGCTTATCTCCTCTGGAATTTGGGATGCATACCCTCTACCCCACTGTGTAACTCATCCTTTGATATTTTACCCTGGAGTGTTGGACTGCCAACCACTGGGCATTATCGTTGTCCTAGGTTAAACTGTGGCCTTCCAGTTGTAGTTGTTGAACTACAACTCTGATCAACTACAGCTATGGTCAAGATCAGGCATCCTCAACCTCAGCCCTCCAGATGTTTTGAGACTACAATTCCCAGCATCCATGACCACTGGTCCTGCTAGCTAGGGATCATGGGAGTTGTAGGCCAAAAACATCTGGAGGGCTGAGGTTGAGGATGCCTGGTCATGATTGATGGGAGTTGTAAGCCAACCTCCAACATTTAGAAGGCCACAGATTAGTTATCTCTTTCCTAGACTTTTAGCTTCCTGGCACAAAGGTCCTCCATTATTACCTGAAGATTTTAAAAGTTAACACCTGCCAAGAAAACAGGACACTATTCCACCAGGTGTTTGACTCTCTTGCTGCTGCATCATCGCCATGACGACTCCCTTGATTCACCAATAATCACTGAACTGTGTTATGTAAGAGGCAGTAATTAATGTGAAACAAATTAGTGTATTGCCAACAAGACAATAGACATTAAGAAAATGCCTTAGCATTGGTTGGAAATGGTTCCTAACTGCACGGAGACAGTGCGTATCATTTAAAAAGATTTGAGCTTTCTCTCTTAGGCAGCCCACTCAGATGTACCACACATTCCTATTTTTTTCCATCAGTAGGAGTAATAGGCTATTGAGTGACACTTTACAGACAAGTGCTGCCCATCAAATTGAACTGAAAGGAATGCCCTGTTTTGGATTGATGGAGAAATATTGGGAGACTTGTGGAAAAAAATCAGTAAAACGTAAGAAATGTCTAAGAACATTCCATTGGAAGGTGATTTACCCTGGAATGCCCTCTAGTAGTGAAAATGTCGATTCCTTTGAAGGAGCCAAAGACTTAAAACTTTGACAGGCCAATTGGATTGATAGTTTTTAGCTTTCTTTGGCTGGGGGGTGAGAACAAGTTGAGTTTTCCTGCCTGCTATGAATCCCAGGCTCCCTGTTAGGTGGGGTACCTACTTCTTAATCTCTGTGGGGCATAGAGCAGCTTGGAGGGTCAGTTTCAGATGGGGAAACGGTTTGCCATGCACCCTCTGAGCTGCAGTCACTCTCCAAATTCAGGGACTCCACAGCTGGGGGTGGGGGAGGAAAATTGGTACAGTTCACATTTAAAAGTGAACTTACCAAATACAAACTTTCTGAAACAATGCATGAACCAAAACACAGCCATCTTTCAAAATTCACACTTCTCAGAAGACATATATATGAGGCGAAATTGTGCAAATAACACGCATGCATTATATTAGGGGGAAATGCTTTGCAATTTTGTGTATAGTAAATACAGTTCTATAGAAAAAAAAATATGTACTGGGGGGAATTGGCCCTGAAATGCTGATTGATTTTCATGAGGACTTTTCTTAAAAAATTGCAAACTGATGTGGAAACATGGAGAAGTGAATTGAAGACTGGGAAAAGAGAAAGGAAAACCCAGCCCAGCCCACTTGTCCTTGCAAGAAACCTACAAGAGATTTACTCTATTAAGTTCCCCCTTCGTCCCTTTTATTATTGTGCCAACCACTGTAAAGGAGCTGCAGAGATGCATGCTGGGGAAAATAGCTGTAATAGAGTTGGCTTTCCATCTGTACATCTCATGGAGCGTCTTTCTAAAGCTTGAAAAGAATGTGTGCAAAGTTCCTAAATGATTAGATATTGAATCAAACCCATCTCTTTTTATAAATAAGGAAAAGAAGGAGGAAATATTGCCAACAATGAATATCTCTCTCTCTCTTTCTCTCTCTGTGTGCGTGTGTGTGTTCCTATAGTATGGTTCCGAATGTTTTGAATATTTTCAGGCTTAAGTGCATCAGTGCTAAAGCACTCTAGTGGGAGCAAAGTACTAAAGCAAAGCTATGATTCATAATGATCAAGTCCAGTAACTTATGTTCTAGCACAGATAGCTCTGCACAATGTAAGTAATCTGTTTAATGGACATGTTTTTGGTTTTTGTTTTAATTCTAATTTAGCTGTTGGAAACAATTGTTCTGGCTGTGACTCTTTCATTAGTGCTTTGCATTGTGGGCACAAGTGATTGTGAGTGCAACTTAAATCACTGAGATATGCGTGTAAAATTATTGAGCTAGCCTGATAGCCTCCACTGTAACAGCGGAGATAATTATAGCTGAACAATTACTCCTTGCCCACAGTTTTCATTGGGTGAAAAAAAAAAAAAAGACTCCCTGGAATTGTTTGGTTCCCCCCCCAAAAAATACAAAATGGGGAAAAAACCAACAACACCCCAAACTTCTACCCTTGTTTTTAAGTCCAAATGAAATATCGTATCCCTTCCAACGCACAGGAAATATGACATCATGCACAAAGTAGACCCAGGAAATATGGGCAGAAGAGCAATCCATTGAGGCATTGCCCATCCTAAGTGCAGTGCAGAGGGATTTAATGGGTACCTGCCTCTTAGTAGTCTTGTTACTGAAATGTAGTTAAATAGCGGCAACCCATGTGCAGCACCTGAGCAATGGGAGGCCTAAGGGAGTATAGGAGTTTATGTGTATCATTTTCTTCAGCAACTTGGGTTGCAAAAGGGGCTCCACAGTTACCCTAAACTCCACCCCATTTACTGAGCTCTGAGCTCTTTCTACAATCCTGCACAGATACACACACACAAACATCAAATTAAGTGGGACACATCCAGTAAGTTGATGAATGTATGGCTAACATGTCCCCCCCCCCATTAAGTGATTGTTTGCAGGGGCTAGAGAACATGCATATAGGGACAGGGGGCCACACATATTTTTCTAAGTGCCCTGCTTCTCGGTGGCTAATGAATTTAGGGGAAATTAAGTAAAATATTAATTGGGGAAAATAAATTAATTTAAGATGACTTCATATAAAGATAACTGAAGGGGAGTTGAATTCATTTGGAGCAGCATGCCAAGAAATTCATTGGGAAAATGAATTGAAAGGGAATTGATTTGGAATGATCCATGGTAAGGTGCAAATTAATTAAAGAATTCATCTGGGGAAATTTGGTAAATATTTTGTAAAAATCTAAATATTCCAAGAAAATTTTCAGATTTGTCCAGTGTATACTATCCTAATATCTTATGCAAGTGATTAAATTCTAAGCTATTTGTAGAATTTAGAAATGGATGCAGAAAGAAGTTTAGATGTCAAAGTTCTGCTATGGTAACTGTGAGAAGAATAGGAGGACCCAAAGGTATTTGCAAATATGGTCATTACAGTTTAGTATATTTTTCGTACTTGACTGCTTGTTTTTTGTTGTTTGCTGCAGGATATATTACAGTCGTGCTTTCAAAGGGCAAGACAAAGGTGAAGGTGTTATTGTCTAGATGGCAAGATGATTATCAGAGATGTTTCTGAAGATGTAGTGGTGGAACATAGATCTCAGTATGTCCCTTCAGTAGTTATGTTTAGGTAGCAATAAAAATGACAGATGGTTATTGATTATAAAAACAAGGTGCAGATTGGGGTCTGAACGGCTAGTAATCTGAAGTATGTAGACAATGTGACGCTCATCTTTGGTAAAGAGCATGTGCTGCACATTTTTATAGAGGGAATAATGACAAGTAGCACCCTTCCTGGCTTTTCTCAGACTGACTTGCCACCAGGCAGCACAAGGTTTGGTAATTTGTTTAGTGTGGAGGGTCGGCCTGAATATATATCACCAGACAGGAAAAAGCTGCCTTAGACTGATCGGACCATTGGTCCATCTCGTAGCTCAGTCTTGCCAGGATTTCAGACAGGGAGTCTTTTCCAGGTCTAACAGGAGATGCCAGGGGCTGAATCTGAGACCTTCAGCACGCAAAGCACATGATCTACTACTGCGCTATGGAGAACTGAAGCTAATTTAAATACTTAAGTTTGTTGTGATCAATATAATCTGCATATGAGTTGTCATAGATATCAGTGTCCAGTTGACCAACTGAAGGCAACAGTGCTGTAGCACTTCTGAAGTAGTGTTAGTGTATTTCCAGTGTAAAGTTAGACGTTACGGCTCTTGAGGGTTTTCTTTTTTAAAGGTGGCTGTAAAGTTTAGGATCTTTCAATTTATGTTTATTAAGGTTTGAATCTCTCCCTTGCCACCCAGCTACAAGGAATACTACCACCAATAAGAGGACTGTTGACTTTTGGATTTAAGGGGCAGATGTTCAAAAATGCAAAGAAAGACTGGTGGATATTGACAATCACTTAAATGCTGCTCTCTGGAAAAGGGAGAAGCGTTTATTTTTGGACATTTACAAGCTGTATCTGAGGCATAGCTGTCAACGTTTCCTTTTTTTAAGGGAAATTCCCTTATTCTGAATAGGATTCCTCTCAAGAAAAGGGAAAAGTTGACAGCTATGATCTGAGGTGGTCTAAAAAAAAAAAGAAGGAAAATGAATGTTGATTCATTCCTTTCAGGCATTCTTAACATCGCTGGAGGGGAACTGCTGGTCCCTGGGCCTTTTTAGGCCCACCAGGCATCAGAGCAGCATTTTGGGCAAACCATAACTGCCCATCTCATATGGGCAAATTCAGAAAGTGTCCAGTTCAAGCCACGGCTGCAAATTAAGAATCTTTCTTTGCATCTACATTTAGAATATAAACCACCGGACCTCATGTGATACAATTCTTCACCCCTTCTCTACATGCATATATAAAAAAAATTTCTTTTGCAGCACAACTATTAATCTGAGTTTGTCCAAAGTCTTGACAAATTACAGGTGCAGATATTATTATTTGTTCAGTTGTGCCTTATTCCATCAATTTGCAGTGGAATCCTGCCTGAGGAAAGCAGCTGTGGGGAAGAATTTCAGGGGAAACCTGGCAAGAAGTAAGACTTGCTCTAGCTGGAATAACAGGCATGTAAGTAATATTTCACAAGCTGTGAGGGATCCATAGTAAAGGCAATAGTGTGTCAGGAATCATATGTCAGAATTTATTTTATCCTTTGTTCTGTTTTTATTTGTAATTAAGCATAATGTTTGAAAATAAAAGGGATATTAAAAAAAAAGTTAAAAATGGCAAGCAACCTAGTGGCCGAAAAGGATAAACAAGGCTGGACAAAACAGTATACTGTATTTTGATTTTTTATAATATATTATAATGCTGCTACTTCATCTTTTTGCTCTGTAAGAGCTTCTGTTACAAGGCACTACAGTGGTACCTCGGGTTACAGATGCTGCAGATTACAGACACTTCAGGTTACAGACTCCACCAACCCAGAAATAGTACCTCAGAAATCGCACGGTGATGGCGCAGTGGCAGCGGGAGGCTCCATTAGTTAAAGTGTTAAGAACATGTTAAGAACAGATCAGGTTAAGAACAGTTTCAGGTTAAGAACAGACCCCCAGAACGACTTAAGTTCTTAACCTGAGGTACCACTGTATATACATGTGGTAAATTTTTTAAAAAGGTGCTTCTGAAAGAGCATATGATCCCAGTTAATTACACTGGTGTGACTTCAAGTGTAACCACATTCATTCTGTTTCAGCTGCACCACAGAATTATCCAGCTCAGAAAGAAGTTATTGAGGCAGCATTCACAGGTGAGGTTTGCTGCATTAGTTTCTGTCCCATTTTCTAATGTTCCTTTCACACTGCACATGCTTGTTTCACCACATCTTAACCGATATACTGCCATTTACAGGTAGGTAGCCGTGTTGGTCTGCCATAGTCAAAACAAAATAAAAAAATTCCTTCCAGTAGCACCTTAAAGACCAACTAAGTTAGTTCTTGGTATGAGCTTTCGTGTGCATGCACACTTCTTCAGATACACTGAAACAGAAGAAGTGTGCATGCACACGAAAGCTCATACCAAGAACTAACTTAGTTGGTCTTTAAGGTGCTACTGGAAGGAATTTTTTTATTTTGTTTTGATATACTGCCATGTTCTGGAAAATGTTCTGGAAATCCACCCACCATATATGCGTATGTGCACTGTTGTTCCCTTTCTGGAATCAAGTAACATGGAACTAATCACCAAACGTGTGCTATATTGCATTTGCTTTCTGGAAATGGCTTTTATTTCATGTGAAAGCTCTAATAGAATGCACAAAATTAACAGTTAGGGAAACAGAATACTGTAAAACGCTGTGTGACTGCAGCCTGAGTTGGTCACAGCAGCAGCTTTGAACAGGCTTAGGCTAACTTCACAATATATGAGTGTGAAGCTGAGGCTCCAATACTTTGGCTACCTCATGAGAAGAGAAGATTCCCTGGAAAAGACCCTGATGTTGGGAAAGATTGAGGGCACAAGGAGAAGGAGAAGGGGACGACAGAGGACAAGATGGTTAGACAGTGTTCTCGAAGCTACAAACATGAGTCTGACCAAACTGCGGGAGGCAGTGGAAAACAGAAGTGCCTGGCGTGCTCTGGTCCATGGGGTCACGAAGAGTCGGACACGACTAAACAACTAAACAACTAAACAAGAACAACAACAAGCTTCATAGAATTCAGTAGTGTTTACTTCTGAGCAAATAACATTAGGATTGTGCTGTTGGGGAAATACATTTGTCTGCCAGTGTTAGCTTTGATAGTGGGTTGCATGTGATGTTAGAAATCATCAGAGCAGACCCCCCCCCCAAAAATGGCTATGACTAACTAAAGTCTACTCTGAGTAGACTGAGTTGGATACCACCTATTATCTCTGTGTGCAGAAGCAGATCTGCTGTCTATCTTATTCTGGAGACAAACTACATGGAATGGATATCTCCAACATGGAACTTGCCACAGAAACTAGGTTGGCACCAGTGAAGGTTCTGTGTTGGGCTAGATGGATCTGGAGTCTGACTAAGAGTGGCAATTCTTACATTTTAGAATGGCATCTGATACTTTCTCTTTTGTGAAGACTCATAGAAAACAATAAAATACATTTTTTTGTGGGTTTCTGTAACTTTTGGGTGAAAGGAAGTAAAAAATTGAATTCCCTCTGTGCCTTTCACACAGTGTGATTTTTTTGAGTGCAAAAATTCCACAATTGAAAGAAAGTTTCTAAAGATGCAATATTTTAAATAATAAAACCTTGATCTGAAGTGCAACTAAGCATACTCAAATTATAGCATGCGAGATCTGGCAAATTGCCAATCTTTTTTACCTCTTTCCGAAAGGTATGCTATGAGACTTCTAACTAACTGGCAATAATTGCTGCTTAACATCTTTGACAATATGAAAAATGTCTTTCGGTTTCTGCCTTGGGGAAGCTTCTGTTTTCCTGTTTCATCAATTACATGTTTTCACAAAAACACAACACTATTGTAACTGCAAATACAATAATAAATGGGAACACCAAAGGGTTGTTGGAACAAGTTCAGATTGATCTCTATTATTTTCAGTTAGGAAGCTTTGGGATATATATGAGGAAGCAGATGAGACAACAGAGGGGAATTTCCACCTCATTTTCTGTGGAGATTATGTACAGAACAGAGTTTAGCCAAGACAAAAAGATCACATAAGTTATGGCAATGTGGCTGTCTTACTCGCAGTACCACCACATCATCTACTCAGAGCAGCTAAATACATTGTTGCACAATACCCCAATCTCTGAGCAGTGCAACAGGGGTTCCAGATGCTTACCCAGGTCCATGTTTCCTTTTGGAAACAAGGAACAGCATAAACTGCTGTGTATTTATTTACACATATATCCCATCTGAGCTTATGATGAAGGGGGTCACAGCATTAGCACCTCAAAAGTGTCCTGTTTCTCCCATAACCACAACCTTGGATTCAAATAGACATCAAACATCATGTTCTGCCTCTCTGGCTTTCCAGCATACTGCGTTACTTCTCCAGCATCTAGCTCACACAGCTCCTAATTCCTCTAACCTGTCTACTCTAAACTCTGGTTTATCTGTTGCACGAGTCCTTTGCTCCTTTGTTCTGTTAGTGGCTCATCACTCCAGGCGATCACCTCAGCACAGGATGCTAGCCTAGCTTCATTAGCTTTTAACACTTGCTCGATCTAGGGATTAGAAGTGTCTGGCCCTTCTCGATGAAGCCTCAATTCAATTATAACACTTACTGGATCCATGAAGTTAGAGAGATCTAGCACTCCCGAACTCATAACAATATGTTTGAGGCTGTATTTTAAATTGCTGAGAGAATGAACTTACGTGTGTGATTGTATCAGGGAAATATAATGCAAATTCACAAGTAATTAGTGCCTGGTGGAGTTACAGATTCACGCTCCTCTTCTGAGTTTGATTGTGGGGAAGTAAATTTGTTGAAGTGTTCTGTCCAAATGTTGAAGAGACATTGTGGAAAGCACAATTTCCAGTCAGGGCTGGCCTAACCAATAGACAGAGATGACTGTCTGCCTCAAACTTTACTTTGTAGCATGGGAGCATTATGGCATGTCTCATCCCATGCTGCTTCAGTAATGCTAGTAAAGAAGCACTATCTGGCTGGGTGGGATAATATACTTTCTTCCCACACCTCCATGGCCAGGGACAGGCAGAAGTGTTGCAGACACTAGACAGTAACCATCTTTACAGCTGTTACAGGAACCGGGTCACCACACCACATCTCCCATGGTACAAAAGTAACCTTTGAATCATCCTTTAATTGTTCCTTTACCTTCAATTCCTACTGCTGCTCTATTACTGAAATCAAATCAGCTTTAATGGACTTCGCTTTGGCTGGGTTCTGCTCACCTTTGCCTTTGAAGTAGATGTGGCATAACGGAGTGGAGGTATTCCTTTGCTGATCAGTTTCTTCTGTTTTATACCAGTGGAGGTGTCTCTTATGAATGTGTGAATAGGCATCCTGCTGCTGTTGGTTTGTTGGGTTAATGAGAGTGCTCCCTAACCTTGCTTATGGCTTTGTAACCTAATTGTGCTATAAGGAACAGACAAAGCTTTCATTTAAACTGGCCATTAAGCACTAGGTTGCCATAGGAGTGCAGAAGAAATAGTTCATTATCATTCAAGGTAGCGTGAGTAATGCAATGAATAATCCTATTGTCTTCACAGCATTGCTTCAGGTCTTCATTAGAAAAACTATATAAAATGTATCTGCATGACTCTGAGTAACAGCCCTTGTTTTTCTTAAGTTATGATTAATACTTTTAAATTAATTAATAAATGAAGAAGCAAAGTTAAATGTGGACTCCACACATACAGTAAATGTGCCATTTCCCCCCAGCTGATAGCCCTTAGATTCCTAGAAATGAGTGAAACAGGCAGCCTAATCAAGAACAGATCAAATTTGTCCACTGTGTTCGGCTCGCGGCACAAACACCTTCATGGAACTAAAAAAAACCCCCAGAAAGTGATCAGTTCTACCAATTTGCTCTTGGGGGCTAAATACTCTCCATGAGTAATGCTTTACAAATTGCACGCACATCAGATGTGTGGTTTTCAGATAATTGCCTCTTCAGTGAAGGGTTTTGGTTTCATTTACAAAAACTGTCTGGGGAAGTTTGCGCCATCAACCTTAAATACTGTTCTATTGGCACAACATTCTTGATTTGTGGAATAGCAGATCAGCTGGGGCCACTTACACCATAACCCTCTTTACCAGCTCAGCGAAGGGAGGGGTGGGTTTGCATTCACTCTCAGTGCCACCCACTCTCACCCCACGTACAGCGAAGTGTGCAAAGAGCTCTATATGTGTGCAGCTGTCTGCATGACTAGGGAAACTAGCAAAAGGCATGGTCCTTGGTAACATAGAAAGAGCCTCTCTACATTCATGGCTTCATGTCCACCCATCGGCACATGTGGAATCTGGGGCTTCTCCAACTGGCTGGGTTATGAGCACAGCTCATATGGATACAGTGGAAAGGTCGATGATGAGCCTACAAGTGCTTAACTTGTGCTGGAACTGACTGTGAGTGACATTGTTTAAAGGATTAGCAGTCGTTGCAGCAAAAATGGTTTCCCCTTTGGCTGCTGTGTATGTTTGCCCAATAGGCAATGCTCTACTGCAGCTCTTACAGATAGTGGCAAAAGGTCTGGTGAATCCAGTTCCGCCCAGAGGATGAATCATTCTCTTGCTTGCTGTGACATGTTTGACGTGTTCCTTGATGCTTAGGTTTGTTTGAGGACTCAGTTTGAGGACTGGCATCTTAAATACTGGTTTATTTGGATCAGTTTCTGTTAATAACATTTTGTGAGTCATCTTTGAGAGAGGTGGGTGACCGTGTTTGAACTGAACCCCTGAGTATGCTCCTAGCTGCGGAAGGTAAGCTAGAAGAAATGGGATCCTCTGCTGAAGGTGTGGGAGACCTTTGGCCCTCCAGATGTTCAGTTGCAAGACCCAGCATCTCTGGCTATTGGCCATGCTGTCTGGGGCTGATTGATGCCACAGTCCAGTAACATCTGGAGACTAAAGGTTCTGCACACCTGCTCTACTGGCTGGGGTATCAGTATATCCTCTAATGAAGGCAAAATGCCAGGCAACCTGAACCTCATGGCCATTGAACACCTGCTCAGATGATTACATTTGGAAACAGCTTCAGCACACCTGGATCCTATCATTTCTGGATCCTGGCCAGGATGGTTTTTTTCTGGGTCAGACCTGAAAACTGCATTTTGAACTCTGGTAGATGATCTTCACATAGAGATTTATGAGATGCTTGCATCTTATTGAACCTATTAGATTTTTCTGTGGCTTTGTATACCATTGACTAGACATCATAGATAGTAGCCACTGATAGCCTTATTCTCCATGAATTTGTCTAAACACCTTTTAAAGCCATTCATGTTGGCAGCCATTACCGTAATCGTGTATGAACATTTTACTAGCCTTTTGTACACATAGATATGTGGAGGGTGCATGCTTGGTGTGCCCAGGCACACCCTAATGTTTCAAAAACAACAACAAAAAATAGGGCTCAAAGGAAGCAGAGAGAGAGAGAGAGAGAGAGAGAGAGAGAGAGAGAGAGATATGCAGGCAGAATGAAAAGGCTAGAATGGAGCTGCTGCTTCTGCCTGTGCCTGTTTTTGGAAGCTGCAAATGCTGCAGATCCATTCCAGCCTTTTTCTGCTGCCTGCACCTGTCTTTATCTCATGGCTCTGTCTCTATCCAAACTCCTCTGTCCACCTTCTGTGGAGAGAGATCTGTGGAGTGAGGAGCTCCTTTTGTGGTGCACAAGTAAGGAGGAGGAGGAGCTATCCCACCCTTGATCCTCCTGCCACTTGTCTGCTTGGCACAGGTCTTTTTCTCTGCAGGGGCAAAAATTCCCCCTGTTTCTGCTTCTTGACCACTCTTGTTGTGGTTGTTTTGTAAGCTTTTTTCCTATTTACCCTTTTCTTGTCCTTATTTGTTTGTCTTGACATTCGCCTCCTCCTTCCTTTGCTGAAATCAACCAACCAACCAACCAACCAACCAACCAACCAACCAACCAATCCCTGGGTGCACACCATAATGGAATGTGCTGCACACACCTATATTCACATATTAGAAAAACATTGCAGTGGCTATGTAGCAAGGATTGCTGGAACTCTGACACTGATGTGAACAGCTTCTTTCCAATCAAGCTAGCCCCAATCTAGCAAGTAATTTTGTTCTGATGCTTTCTGCTTTGGTATTTATGCAAAACCCTGCTCTCTTTCTCTGTTTGCATACACACAAGCACATGTACGCATGCACGCACACACACAGAACGAGAGAGAGAGCTTTTTTCTTTTTACACTGCTCTTAAGGACAAAACTCACATTAGAGATCATGAAAAGCTGGCAGCTTCTGCAACACACTGCTTCATTTCAGAATGTACAACTACAGCTCTCTCTTTCTCCCACCTCCATAGTTTTTGCTTATTTTCTGTTTCAGTAACATTAACAGAAGAGACATGATTTAGTATTTTCTTCTAAATGCTCTTCAGGCCTCTTAGGCCTTCCTTTAAAAGAAATAATCACACTTGATTTTAAAGCAGCATATGTTTTCCAGCACTTGCATTTTCCTGGGATAATAGCTAACACCACTATGCAGTCCATCTTCACTGAAATGTTTTGCTACAGGACATGTGGAGTACATTTTCCAAATGTTCAATACAATCTCTTATTTCTACAGTCTAAAATTTGTTGCCTTTCCTGGGGATAGTACAGTTCACAATTTCTCCAAGAGGCCAACAGCTGAAAGAGAAGGCGGGAGAGCTGGCTGCTATTGACTGGTTTTGCATGCTTTTCTTTTTACACTGTACATTTAATAAGATTCCCTTAATAAGCATATAGCTTACACAGGTCCCATCTGCACTATACATTTAAAGCAGGAGCATACCACTTTAAAGAGTCATGGCTTCCCTCCCTCAAATAATCCTGGGAACTGTAGTTTGTTAAGGGTTCATAGGAGACCCCTATTCCTCTCTCAGAACTACAGTTCCCTGGGAAGATAGATAGATTGTTAAACCACTCTGAGGATTATAACTCTGTGAGGAGAATAGGGGTCTCCTAACAATTCTTAGCACCCATAACAAACAAATGTAAACATGATTTTTTCATACAGGTGCCATCTAGAACTGCTCCCCTCACTCAGTGATTCACTTTAGTTCCTGCTTTCTGCCATTATTACTACACTACTTATCTAGAAAACTGGAACGTGTCCAGAGGAGGGCAACCAAGATGGTCAAAGGCCTGGAAATGATGCCTTATGAGGAACGGCTAAGGGAGCTGGGCATGTTTAGCCTGGAGAAGAGGAGGTTAAGGGGTGATATGATAGCCATGTTCAAATATATAAAAGGATGTCACATAGAGGAGGAAGAAAGGTTGTTTTCTGCTGCTTCAGAGAAGCGGACACGGAGCAATGGTTCCTAACTACAAGAAAGAAGATTCCACCTAAACATTAGGAAGAACTTCCTGACAGTAAGAGCTGTTCGACAGTGGAATTTGCTGCCAAGGAGTGTGGTGGAGTCTCCTTCTTTGGAGGTCTTTAAGCAGAGGCTTGACAACCATATGTCAGGAGTGCTCTGATGGTGTTTCCTGCTTGGCAGGGGGTTGGACTCGATGGCCCTTGTGGTCTCTTCCAACTCTATGATTCTATGATTCTATGATTCTAAGACACCTTTCACAGATCTTATAAATACACCTTTAAGTATCTGTTCTATCCAACCCAGGTTGTAACCCTGCATGCTCATTGGATGCAAACACTGTGGGGCATGGAAATGAGTGGGTGCAAAGGGTCCCACCTTATTGTTTCAGGTCTCCTGGTGGGCTCACAATTTCATGAAAGCAATCTAGAAATGAACAAAAGATGTGAAGCTGTGGGTCATGTATTAATCTGTACTTGTTGTGCTGTGCCTGAATTAACAAGAGGGTATCAGTGTTAAAGAAATAAACATTTCTCATAACTGCTACTATTGTACAGTGTTTTCTTCCCTGTAATGTTCTCTCGTTAGATCCAGCACAGTCTGTACAGATTACAACTGTACTGAATCCCATCATTTTCTTGTGTGGACATTTTCCTGCTTCCTTTCGGAAAGTGATATGTATTCCAAAGTCATGCTGTACATTTTGAATGATGAGGGTTATGGTAAAACTAAGACTGTGATAGGGGTGGTGAAACCCATCTTTTCCCTGTAAAAACTTGCCAAAGCCTTTAGGATGCAGTTAAGTTTTCAGATGCATATTTTAAAGGTTTCTCAGCGTTTGCAAACTCAGAATTTTAATTTTCATAAATCATTTCAGGTTTAGTATTTAATTGTAGGCCCCTAAATGTCAACAGCGCTTCCATTTTTATTTTGTTGTGAATGGAAGGGATTGACCTATAATTAGCTTTGTAAGCAGTATTCAGATTTTTATAACCAGATTGTTCTTTTTGCCTGTTCTTAGAATGTAATCAAAACCCTTTCAATATTCTATAGATATCTATGCATCAATAATTATTATAATACTAAAAGTATGTTCCCAATCTTAAGTTTTCTTTCCATATAAAATAATCAGAAAGCTTGTTCACATGACAATAATATGCAACAAGAGCAGCCAATGAATATTCAGATTTATTTATGAAGACTACTTACATCCCAATTTATAGTTCTGAGAGGCTCTCACACCACATTAAGAGAAACTTGTATTTATCCACTTTCAGAAAATGTCTCTGTACATGTAAAACTCAACACCCAATACAGAACCCCAGAGTGCGTGGATATGTCTATGTGAGCACCACTTAATTCCTTTAGTAGGTGTGAGCTTTTCTCTTTTTAAGCATCTCTTGTTGCCTCCTAACGTTTCTAGGCCCTAAGTGTGTGAGATGTAGGGTTGGTGAGAGCATGATTTAGCTTTGGAAGGCCTTCTTTCATTCCTGTTCCTCTACGCTGTGCTTTTACTGCCTTACATTGTTTGATTGAGAATATATTATATTTTACTGTATACTGGCAGCTTTGAATGCCACATTGCTCAGGCATTCCAATAAAGCAAAAAAACCCCCAGCACAATCTTGAAATCAGTGCAGTTTTGAAAGGGTCATTCTGCCATCTTGATTCAAAATGGGATCCAATTGTATCCAAACATAAACAAAAACTCGCCCTTTTTGGAATAGGTCACTCTACAGAACTCCTGTTAAAAGGGTGGTGTCAGACTTTTGCACAGTCCTTGGGCAGAGTGTAGCCTCCAGAAAAGGGTTGTTTAATTATGGTATGGGGGTAATCAAAGTACTGGCGCCTGTTCATATTCATGGATCTCTAAGGGTCACCATTTCCAGGATAGGGTAGCAACAAATGCAAGGAAGAGGCTGCAGCTTTTGGATGCCTGACTTGCCAGAATATTGTGTCATGCTGGCATGACTTGAAGGGTGTTGTGGGAGGCTGTAGCCAGGTGTGGTTGCTTCATGCCTCCTGTGGAACTCCTGCTGCAGTGTGAACTTGGTACACTGCCCAGTTTCAAGGCTTAGCTTAGTGTCCTGCTTTTCCAGTCACATACCTGGAATTACAGAAGCCATCCCAGTTTCTGATTTGACCCCTATGTCCCACTTGTCCTTTTAGGACATCCCACTTTTCATTGGAGAAATGTTGGAGAGGATGGAATAGGATGCCCCCATTTTCATTGGAGAAATGTTGGCGGGTACGTATGCTGTTGCCCTGTATTTGTGACTGTTGATTAACAAGAGAGAGGCTGTGAGAGGCTGCTACTGAGTCTTCAAGGCAGATATAGTTTATAGCTTATCAGAGCCCTGAATGGGGCAGCTCTCTTTGGGAAATGCTGGGACTGTAATGGAACCAGTAATGGTATAAACAACCTTGTTATTATTTGATTTGATCTTTCTCCCTCATGTGAATAGATGTCAATGGAAAACTTAGGGACAGGGGACATTCCCTGGAGATGCCAGGGATTATACCTGGGACCTTTGGCAGTACAAGCATGCGCTCTACCACTGAGTCACAGCCCTTTCCTATGTTGTAGTCCAGAACAACTGGATGTCATCAGGTTGGGGAAGGCTGGTCTATGGACTGTGTTCATTGCTCCGCCCGAGGCACCTAAGTGGCTTCCTCCGCTGCTGGCTTCACCACAACTGTTCTGATCAAATTAGCAGCACCTTCCGGCTACATTTTGTCTTTAAACAAAACACTGAGAGATCTAATCATGGGTTTCCTGTGTATCATATAGTTTGGTCCTCTATGAAGGATGCAGTTAGAGACTCTGAAACGGTGGGTTATCTCATTTCCCATCTTAGGTAGGCAATTTGAAGTTCATTTTGCTTGGCTGATGTACAGCAGATGGCAACCTGACCTCCTCTGCCTTGTGAACAAAACCTGTAACATCAGGGCGAGAAACCTATAAATGAAAAAAATAAAGCATAACAGCACTTGGATCTTAGACATTCAGACTATAGGGTAAATGGCTTTTAAATTTTAACTACATTGTTCTGATTCTAGTTTCCCAGGGCAACAGTTTCACTTCAGCTTTAGCAAGTATTTGTTTTAAATTGCCATGTATTTTTGAAAATAATAATCAGATATTCATACTATCTTTTGTCTTGATACCTAATGGACTGAAGTGCTGGTTCCTAAAGTTAATAGCAATTATGAGATAGTCACCCTAACTCAAGCACGGGAGCCATGTTGGTAGGTGTCTAGGCTAACCTCTGTTGGTGTGAGCAGGCGATGTGGGGCAGTGGGCTTATAAGACCCAAAAATGTGTGTTTCGTTATATGGAATATACAGATTTGTTATTGCCCTCCACCCCCATGATGTATAAGCATTTTCTAAGCTTTCTGTTTAGGACACATGGGGCAAATGTAGTCACACACCACAATTCTTATCCCACAATTGGCTTGGGCTCCCAAGGGATCAGAATATGATCAACAAAGTCATCTTGTAAAGTTGACAGAGCACCAAAGTCACACACCTTTGCTGGTATGGAGCAATCTTACTGCTTCTGCCTTTTCTCTCTCACCCTATCCATGTCGTTGAGAGAGGGCAAATGGACCACCTCAAACCAAATATAAGACATTGTTAGCTTGAACCATTAGACCAGATACCAGTTCCTTGTTTCTTGTGCCAGCCTGCTGATTGGAGGAGGAAACAATAGGCCTGGCAATATATGCTGCTAGCCACTAACTGCACAGCCCAAGGTTTCCTTTCCACTAACTGCACAGCCCAAGAAACCTGCAGTCAAGATGTTGGTGTTATATTGGTTTATATAAAAACATTTTGACCCCGGGTCATTTCCCCCTGTCATTTTGTTATACAAATTCATGGTGGCACTTCATTATTCAGATTTCTTTTCAGGGTCTTATCAGCAGTGATTCCAAGATGCTGTTTTTGCAGGCTAGTGCATACTTCATAAGATAATAAGTACATCAAGACGTGGCACTATTAAGTTCACTTTCATGTGATAACTCACTAGACTTCAGTTAACCATTCTGGTAGTTCAAAGATTTGTTTCTTTGAAAAGTGCACTTGTATGTGACCAAATACACCTCCAGACAACCTCTTTATTGAACATTCAACCTGATTTGCCGGCACAAAGCTTACACAGCGGTTAGGCTATAAAAAGGTAAAGGGACCCCTGACCATTAGGTCCAGTTGTGGCCGACTCTGGGGTTGCAGCGCTCATAGAGCTTGCAGGGCAGCAGCTGAAGAAGGAATCATAGAATCATAGAATCATAGAGTTGGAAGAGACCACAAGGGCCATCGAGTCCAACCCCCTGCCAAGCAGGAAACACCATCAGAGCACTCCTGACATATGGTTGTCAAGCCTCTGCTTAAAGACCTCCAAAGAAGGAGACTCCACCACACTCCTTGGCAGCAAATTCCACTGTCGAACAGCTCTTACTGTCAGGAAGTTCTTCCTAATGTTTAGGTGGAATCTTCTTTCTTGTAGTTTGGAACCATTGCTCCGTGTCCGCTTCTCTGGAGCAGCAGAAAACAACCTTTCTCCCTCCTCTATGTGACATCCTTTTATATATTTGAACATGGCTATCATATCACCCCTTAACCTCCTCTTCTCCAGGCTAAACATGCCCAGCTCCCTTAGCCGTTCCTCATAAGGCATCATTTCCAGGCCTTTGACCATTTTGGTTGCCCTCTTCTGGACACGTTCCAGTTTGTCAGTGTCCTTCTTGAACTGTGGTGCCCAGAACTGGACACAGTACTCCAGGTGAGGTCTGACCAGAGCAGAATACAGTGGCACTATTACTTCCCTTGATCTAGATGCTATACTCCTATTGATGCAGCCCAGAATTGCATTGGCTTTTTTAGCTGCCGCGTCACACTGTTGGCTCATGTCAAGTTTGTGGTCAACCAAGACTCCTAGATCCTTTTCACATGTACTGCTCTCAAGCCAGGTGTCACCCATCTTGTATTTGTGCCTCTCTTTTTTTTTGCCCAAGTGCAATACTTTACATTTCTCCCTTGTTTTTTGCTCCTCTGTTTACTATACAGCGGAAAGGAGCAGCCAAGCATACTAGGACTCAATTTCTTGACTTTAAGAAAGCCGACTTCATAAAACTTAGGGAAGTGCTGGGTGAGATCCCATGGACAGTAATACTAAAAGGAAAGGGAGTTCATGATGGCTGGGAGTTTGTTAAGAGGGAGATAGTAAAAGCACAACTTCAGGCAATACCAATGAGACGGAAACATGGAAGGTGTCTAAAGAAGCCAAGGGGGCTATCTAAAGAACAGCTAAAAGAGCCAGACCTCACCTGGAGTACTGTGTCCAGTTCTGGGCACCACAGTTCAAGAAGGACACTGACAAACTGGAACGTGTCCAGAGGAGGGCAACCAAAATGGTCAAAGGCCTGGAAATGATGCCTTATGAGGAACGGCTAAGGGAGCTGGGCATGTTTAGCCTGGAGAAGAGGAGGTTAAGGGGTGATATGATAGCCATGTTCAAATATATAAAAGGATGTCACATAGAGGAGGGAGAAAGGTTGTTTTCTGCTGCTCCAGAGAAGCGGACACGGAGCAATGGTTCCAAACTACAAGAAAGAAGATTCCACCTAAACATTAGGAAGAACTTCCTGACAGTAAGAGCTGTTCGACAGTGGAATTTGCTGGAATTTGCTGCCAAGGAGTGTGGTGGAGTCTCCTTCTTTGGAGGTCTTTAAGCAGAGGCTTGACAACCATATGTCAGGAGTGCTCTGATGGTGTTTCCTGCTTGGCAGGGGGTTGGACTCGATGGCCCTTGTGGTCTCTTCCAACTCTATGATTCTATGATTCTATGATATCGCTTTATTAGCTGAGGTAGGCGGTGTACAGCTTCTGTGTCATGTGGCCAGCATGACTAAGCCGCTTCTGGCGAACCAGAGCAGCTCACGGAAACGCTGTTCACCTTCCCGCCGGAGTGGTACCTATTTATCTACTTGCACTTTGACGGGCTTTTGAACTGCTAGGTTGGCAGGAGCAGGGACCGAGCAACGGGAGCTCACCCCGTCATGGGGATTCAAACCTCCGACCTTCTGCTCAGCAAGTCCTAGGCTCTGTGGTTTAACCCACAGCGCCGGTATTTATTGAGCATTTCTGCTGATTTGTTTACATGGGGGTTATAGGACATTGCACATTAATCCATATTTGCATATTCAGTGTTCACACATTTCCTGTTAATCGTTAGTTCGTGCCCCACTTTTCAGTAGATTTCCCCTCCCCCCATCTCTCTCCTGACCACAAAAGTCTCTAGTTGCATACACACCATACATTTAAAGCATTTCTAAAGCAGATTTAAAGTACATGGCACCCCCCTCAAAATCCTGGGAATGGTAGTTTGTCCCTCACATAGCTACAATTCAGCACCCTACATTTCCCAGGATTCTTTTGGGGGAAGTCATGTGGTTTAAATATACTCTAAATGGATAGTGTGTCCATAACCTGTGACAAGAGAGCTTTAATTCACGTTAACTGTGAAAATTTGATGTTCCAGTATGCACCTGAAACCCTCCTGCAAAATATTGACAGTCTGCAAGGGGCCCAAGACACTGAGTCAAAACAATGCCTTGTAATTACTCTAGTTTTACTTAAATGTTATGGCATCCAAAGCAGGGCCATTCACCAAGACTTCTTGCTTGCTTGGACCTGTCTGCGTTTCCTAGAACTTTCCATGCAGAGCTGACTGTTACCATGGCTGCAGCAAGTACCCTGAACTTTTTGCACAGCAGAGTTTGAGGTAGACAATATAATCATGCAATCATTCGAAGTTTTGCTTTAGACAGTGCTAATTTTACTTTTTCATCAACTGCCTTGATTCTTACTTTCCTGCTGAAAGGCCATTAAGATGTTGAAAACAACTTCTGGAAGCTTGTTAACAAACAACAACCACCAGCCTCATGAAGTTCCCAAACATCTACCTCAGAGCTTGGGTTTGGAATTTGGAAAGTGCTGAATTGTTCCAGGCATGATTAAGCAGTGACAGAAATAAACAAGACCCACCACATGCGCTATCAGGCCACAAATCATGCTTGGGTGATCTTGGTGATAGCCAGAGGAATGCTTTCCCACAGGCCATTTCAGACTGGTGATCTATCAGTTCTAGGGTTTCATCCAGTGCTCCTACTGCATCAGTTAAATAGATTTCCATTTGTGCAATTTGATCTCCATTTCTTCTCTTTCCCCCTGCATCCCTGCCCCCTCGTACAGCTTCAAAATTTGATCCAGAGATTCAGGGGCATGGGGTGGGTGCACAACAGGAAATTTGTTCTCTTCATGGAAAAGCAGCCTGGGACACAACTCTGTATGGAGTATGGGGCTGTGTGTGTATCTCCACCTACATGCTGCACAGGACTGCTGTGGCTTGATCAACAGGACCCAGAAGAGCCAAGTCCCATGTGCCTCTTCATGTTTTATACAAGGCTTTTTTTTGGGGGGGGGAACCCTGCCAGATGACCGGAGAGCAAGGGAATTTTTTTAAAAGAAAAACTACAACTTGTGGGCATTGTCCAGAGATTACCGTATTTTTTGCTCTGTAAGACTCACTTTTCTCCTCCTACAAAGTAAGGGGAAATGTGTGTGCGTCTTATGGAGCGAATGCAGGCTGCGCAGCTACCACAGAAGCCAGAACAGCAAGAGGGATCACTGCTTTCACTGTGCAGCGATCCCTCTTGCTGTTCTGGCTTCTGGGATTCAGAATATTTTTTTTCTTGTTTTCCTCCTCCAAAAACTAGGTGCATCTTGTGGTCTGGTGCGTCTTATAGAGCAAAAAATATGATATTTACTCAGGATGTCTTTTGTTCCCTCTAGGGCCATCCCTACTATTAGGCAGAGTGAGGCAGCCACCTAGACAGCAGGTGCTGATGGGTGGGCAGAGTTGTGTGTGCACCATGTACCTTGCCATGCATTCCCTGTGCTAGCCTGCTGCCTTCAGGTGATGTGGAGGATGCTGTCCCATTGCCAGTCTTGCAGTAACATGCTGGTCAGCTTCTGCTTATGGAATTGGGGCAGGGGGCTGCCATATAGTTCTCAGACAACAAGATGTCTTGAACAAGTCCTGGATGACTCTTCCTTTTCCCTTCTAGGGACATCCATCTTCCTCTGCCTGACACAACTTTGTCTTCCCACATCTCCCTGATGTGGCTTCTGGAGATCTTTCCCTGCAGCAGCCCCACCTTTCCCTGTTTATTATAGAGCAGTGTTGCCCAGACTTGGGTCTCCAGCTGTTTTTGCACTACAACTCCCACTATCCCTAGCTAACAAGACCAGTGGTCAGGGATGATGGGAATTGTAGTCCCAAAACAACTGGAGACCCAAGTTTGGCCAACACTGCTCTAGAGGGACAGGTTCTGCCTATCAAGGTACATTCATGGGTTCTAAATCACAGTGGGAGCCTACATGACTGAGTAGGTTGAGTGGGGATTTGAATTCAGATCTCCTCAGTCCTAGTTTGGGGGTGGTTGGATCCAGAGGTTGGATGGCCATCTGTCATGGGTGCTTTAGTTGAGATTCCTGCATTGCAGTGGTTGGGACTAGATGAGCCTTGTGGTCCCTTCCAACTCTATGATTCTATGCTTCTAGTCTGTCACTATAACTACTACCCTGTATTGTATCCCATGAATAGCAAATGTGGTATCCTGATGTAGTTGGACTACAACTCCCACCAGCCCTAGCTAGTACAGCCAATGGTCAGGGGTGGTGGGAGCTGTAGTTGTACTCCACCCCATTGGCTACTCTTCTTGTGTCCTATATTAGGGAGGACATGATATAATTCAGTACCCATCCAGCTCAAAAGTGAGACTTTGCACTCCTAATCAAAAGTGCCCATGGTAATATTTGCTGCAGTTAGCAACAGACCTATGGAGGAAAGCTGTTGGAGCAGTGAAAAGCGTGTTTCTAACCACTGCAAGCACAGTACTGCCTTGAATCTAATGGGTGGAATGAAGATTATACAATTCTTCAGCTAAGCGTGGGAGGGAAAACTGTCTTTGTTCTATACAAGCTTTGCATTAGTGCTTCCACATTCATGTGAATAGCTCTCAGGAAGGTGTAGAGACCTTAAAAGGAAGGTGAAATAAAACTTGTAGATAAACTTTAAGAAAGCAGTGCAAGCGGAAAAAGAAGGTTTCTCCCTCCCTCACAACAGTTTGTGGAATATTATAATCATATGTTAGTTAGCAGCTCTGCTGTAATTAGGTTAAAACATAATAAATTAAGGATGCAAATTCAGCTTTGATTTCCTCCTTCTGTTTGGTGGTTTGTTTTCCTTGTCACGAGCTTTTAAATGAGTACAAATCTTTAAAGTGTCCTCTATAAATGCATTTGTTTAAGCTTATGAAAATATGTTTAAATAAACATATAAGGCTGTTAAAGTGTAGGTGGATGCCCCCCTCCCCACAAGGAAAGCAGTGCTGTTTATTCACCAAGAGCTGCAGTGAAGCTTATTCCAAGTCTGAAGCTTATTCCAGTGAAGCTTATTCCAAGAGCTGCAGTGAAGCTTATTCCAAGTCTAGGGCCACAGGTCATTTGCACATATGCACATACACAAGCATATACTGTACACACAACAAATGCACACACTACCAGCACACACAAGCGTACACATGCAGACACCCACTGACCCACAAACAAACACACAGCCCCTGCTTGTTCGTTTTCTGGATCGGGGTCCATTGTTGGGTCAGTTCCGTCACAGTACATACACCATGAGGCAACTCCAAAGGAGTGTTCTCAAAGCAACAGAATGTGTGTCTAAGACCTTTCAGTACACATTGCAAGTGGCTGTGCTTCTTCTGCATCCCAAAGGCCACATTCCTTGACTAGGTGGTCACTTTGCAATGTCACCACAGCCAACCTCCAGAAAATATGTATTCCTTCTTTGTCAAACAATAATTTCTGTACTTCTGGCACCTATCTATATATACCATCCTTGTCTCTCCCCCAACATTGAATTGGTTGCATTCAAGGGGCTAGCTGAATCTTTCCTGACAGTAATAGAAAGGTGGCAGAGGGAGAGGTGAAACATAAGGCACAATACCTTAACAAATGAATATTGAGGTCTTGCTTGTTAGGTTTCACCGCCCTCCCCTTCTATCATTGCCAGACAGGATTCAGCCAACCCCTAGTACTATGTATTTGGAGGGAGCATTGAGGCAGAGCGGGGTAAGGTGGTGGGGAAATGTTATGGGGAAAGAGATGGGAGGGCAGATGGGGCTACACAGGAATAACCATGTCATTGTTTTGTGTTTTGTTGGTATATGACTGAACATTTTAATGAACTGTGAATGCAAGACTTAATTCAATGAAGATGCTCTCCATAGGATATCCTAACTAGTGTGGAGTACCTTCTTTGAGGCAAATGATGAATTGCATCTACCAAATATTAAATAAGTATATGTTTGTTTCCAGGAATGCTTTCTGTGCATATATAACTATAAAAATGAATAAGGAATCAATGATGTATGTTCCTTGGAGATAAAAACCCCTAGTAAGGGATTTTTCCCATCATAAAATGATATATTATACACAAACAAGGATTCACTAAGGTTGTAAAGAGTAAAATAACTCCCCAGTTGTATAGCAATTATATCAAATTACTTTCTGGGTTCCCATTCAATGAAAGTCGTCATCTCCCCATTTGCCTTTATTCCAAAGTATTCCATGTGCACTGCTCTGAATTTTGTTGGAAATATCTCATAAGGACTATAGGAAAGAAGTGATTAGCAAAATCAACCTGTAGCTCTCAGCAGGGGGCTTAGAGTGGGATGCTACTCAACTGCATTCTTAGTAATCAGTTATTTTCAGTCAAATAAGTTATGTAAATAAATGCGAGTTTAAGAGGGTTCTTCATTGAGCTGTTACTACTGTATAACTTACAACTCTGCCTAAGAGCAGCATGAGTCTTGACAGGTCTCAAATACACCCTGGACAAATGACTTTTCATTTCCATTCTACGGTCATAGCTGAAGGGGTGGAGCACAGCACCCCCACATAAAGGGCGACAAGAGGCTGTTTGCAGAATAATTAGGAATCATGACTGCATGCATGAGATTTAAATGATGCCTTAGTGAAAACAGAGACGTGGCTATAAAAGTGCAGCTGGGGTCTTTGGGCACTTCTAGACTACAGCATTTTTGTGCAACTGAATCATCATACTTTGGAGCAAAAGGTGGGATTGCAAGAAGGTTGCTACATTGCACCTCATATAGCTATCATAGTTCCAATATTGCAATACTTGATTTCAAAGTAAGCAGAATGATACATATTACTATCTAAATCCACCCCCTCCAATAAGACCATTAAATCCAGAGTCTAAAATTACCTAACTGCACCACTGTGAACATATTACAAGCAATTTGCTCCCATATATACACAAGACACAACATCTGATCCAAATGCTATGTTAGATATAGACAATTGTTTTGTGCATCTGAAGTTTCTGAGGTATGGGAGATTGGGGTTGCTCTGGGCCTGGTCCAGCTTTCATATCTTCTATTGCAGGCATAGGCAAACTTGGTCCTTCAGATGTTTTGAGACTACAGTTCCCATCATCCCTGACCACTGGTCCTGTTAGCTAGGGATGATGGGAGTTGTAGTTCCAAAAACATCTGGAGGGCTGAGTTTGTCTATGCCTGTTCTATTGTTTACAAACTGGATTATGCCATGGTTAATCTTGGGCATATCACAATGGCAAATCAATGCATGCTGTCAGGCATTACAAAGAATGAAGCAATTGGTGTTCAAGGGAATAAAATAGTAAGACTGGCTAAAAAATGATAGACACTTTAGAAAGAAAACTAGAAAAACCCCAGAGTAATTCCATTTGTTTCTACAATCAATTGTGGTTGGAAAAATAAATTAATTCAAAAGCTGCCTTTCATTAAGAAAGTACTGTGACAAGGGACGCGGGTGGCGCTGTGGGTAAAACCTCAGTGCCTAGGACTTGCCGATCGCATGGTCGGCGGTTCGAATCCCCGCGGCAGGGTGAGCTCCCGTCGTTCGGTCCCAGCTCCTGCCCACCCAGCAGTTCGAAAGCACTCTTAAGTGCAAGTAGATAAATAGGGACCGCGTTCCAGCGGGAAGGTAAATGGTGTTTCCGTGTGCTGCGCTGGTGCAGGCTCGCCAGAACAGCTTCGTCACGCTGGCCACGTGACCCGGAAGTGTCTCTGGACAGCGCTGGCCCCCGGCCTCTTAAGCGAGATGGGCACGCAACCCCAGAGTCGGTCACGACTGGCCCGTACAGGCAGGGGTACCTTTACCTTTACCGTACCTGTGACAAAACTATGTTTTTTCTTCACTTGAATGAAAAAGGAAAGTAACAGTGCTTTGCAGTCCTGTGTTCAATGGGGCTTAGTCCCCTAGTGTGTTTGGAATTGTGGTCTTAACATGTTACCAGATCTTTCAATAGTGAAACAGTTCACACATAATTCGTAGACAAACCATGGTTTAGCAGCATGAACACATGAGCATGCAGACTCCCAGAGAAGATATCAGGGTAGTGGTCTTCTTTTCTTGGTTTACAGCTCCTAGTTAGTTTGTCTGGAAGACACAAACCACAAGCCAAGATTTGGTTGACATTCTAAGGCAAACCACGGTTTAGATTACAGCAGCACAGCAGCAGCAGGACTAGGGGAGGAGCCAAGCAACCACAGTTTCCTGTCTGGGAGCCTGCACACTTGCATATTCATGCTAAACCATCAGCCCCTTGTCAACATGTGCTGGCTACGGCTCATGGGAGTTGTAGGCCCAAATGTCTGGAAGGCACCTGGATGGTGAAGGCTGTTGTAATCACATTTCTTTGATGTCATGGTCACCTATGGCCAAACAAGATTTTCAGGTTTTTGAAACAACAGAAAACCTGAAATACTATTGTCTGCCACAGTTTATGTACTGCTTTCTCAGATTCCATAAAACATTGAACTTTGCCATGAAATATTGACCATTCACATAAACCTATTCAGGAGTGTTTCTGTAAAACATTTTTTAAAAAAGGAATCCATGTGGCAAGTACTACTGGGAACGAGGAATCTTGTTTTCCTGGAGAAATTAAGCTTAATAATTAAGGTATATGTAGTCTTGCTTTCCTCCTTGGCTAAGATTCTGATAAGGATAATTCACTTAATTGGGGAGGGGGAAATGTTGATAACTAGGGGCTTATCCACACTTGTCCTGTGTAATGGAAAAGTTTGTTTTTTTGCCTAGACCAGGTTAATCTGAACTGATCTCTAAAACAGCATGGGCATGATACATTAAAAACAATAGAGTTGTGGTCATCATCATTATTAAAAAATCTTGCAAAAAGTGTTGAATGAAGTAAGAGTTAAATAAATTGAGCAATAACTTTCTTTCTTCTTTCCATCATCCACTTTTCCACAGGAAAGGAAATCAGTAATATTCCTGATAAAAAGCCGTTTCTTTAGAAACAATGAATGGTAGGTGGAGCATATTTCCTGATGTTTTGTGGTTTGTCTAAGCTCACCACAAAGACCAAATGAAAATGTTGCATAGTGTGTAATTCTAGATTCATAAGCCCATGGGGTATTAGATTCCCTCTAAGCTGCCATTTGAACATTCCTGGAAAGGAATTACACAGAAGCCGTCATTTGCGTAGAACCATGATAAGTGACACTGTGGGGAGATGTTTTAAAAACGTGTTCTTTAATGTGCTACTTCAACAGAAGAAGGTAGTATGAGAATTGTATATCTGAGGTCAAAGCTAATAAAAATATAGTAAGTCCTAGTCAAAGAAGACCCATCAAAATTAGTGGGCATGACTGATTTAGGTCCAATAATTTCAGTGGATCTACTCCAAGCAGAATTTATTTGAATATAACCCACAGTATTTAAGGAGTTTGCAGATGGGAATGACTGCTTTTGTTCTGAAGCAATGCACATGATGCAGCAGTGGCAAGTTGATGTTTAAACATAGTTGTTCTCTCTCTCTCTCTCTCTCTCTCTCTCTCTCTCTCTCTCTCAAACAAACAAACAAACAAACAAACATTAGCAGACCACTCATGCCTGTTTTCTCCAAAGTAAAATCTACCTTATTCTAAGTCTCAAGCAGAGGTCCTCTTGAGTATGTTCATCTCCTAGGCATGTGAGATGGGCAACCACAAGAGAGAAGGTTTTTTCTGTGGTGCCTCCACACTTTTGGAACTCCCTCCCAATACAGCTGTGGGAGGGCCTTGCATACTGTTAGATTCCACCCACAATCTCCAAGCACAGCACCATCACTGCTCTGTGCCCTGCAGCTTGCCTTGCTTCATAGGTCACATTCCAGTTTATGCCCCTTGCTAACCTAAGCGTTGGCCTCTTTTAACACAGGCAGGCGCCCCACACTATTTGGCCCTCTTGTTGTATGAATGACCCCTCACCCCAGGCTAACACCTCCAAGGGAAATTAGTCTGACGCAATTGCTTTCTACCACATGTTAATTTCAAGGGATTAGCAAAGTGTCTAATACACAGTTTAGGAACTTAATTAGTCTTTCAAACATGCTAATTAAAGAATTAGAAACATCTAGTATACGGCTCAAATGCACACATGGATCTATCCTAAATACACATGAATCTAGCTATTTCCTGGTTTTAAAATTCCAAGCCTTAATTACATTCTAGAACCCACAAACCTATAATAATACTTATTTGTTTGTGTTGGCCTTTCCTGTAAAAATTTATTGCTCATATTCACTAGATAGAGGCTGGAATATTATTATGTTGGTGGCGGTCTGGATATGTTTTATCATTGTCAATCTGTATTTTTTCTGTTTTTAGTAATATTTTTTTCCGTTATCGTTGTTGTTGTTAGAGGCTTTGGAAAGGCTTTGCCCAGAAAAATGGCATAGCAATATTTTAAAATAATGAAAGCAAAATAATAATAGTAAGTAGTGTGCTGGAAATGCCCATGCATGACCTTCAAAGGTGGAAGAACTCCAAGGAGAGCCTCAGAAGAAGACCTCAGGTGTAGGGCCAGCATGTCCTGTTTTGCCTGCACCTCCTCCTCCACTTCATTGTGCTGCGAGGCATGCTGATGCCATGCGTGCATGCCACAGGGAGTGCACACACGACATGGTGATGTTGCACAGTCCTGGGGCCCCTTAGTCGTGGGGGCAAAGCAGCCACCCTGTGCGTGGGCCAGGCCTACTCAGAAGATGGGCAGGTTCATGTGGGAGAAGGCAGTCCTTTTGATACCATGGGTCCAAGCTGTTTATACCTTTATAGGTAACAGCAAAACAAAGCAGCACTTTGAATTGTGCCCAGAAACAAATCAGTACTCACTGACAACTCAAGTATGCAAATGAAGGGTGTAACATTGCAGCAGACTCTCTTTTTCTCTCTCACACACAACTTCTGCCCAACCCTTTTATTTTCCTTATGAGAGAAACTCACCTGGTTTCAAAATGGTTAGCAGCAGGTGAAAATTGTTTTGTATGATGAATCACCGGCAGACCACCAGTTTTTAGCCATGATTCACAGCTCTATAGCATGCTTTGAGACCAGCTTGATGGGGATAAGCTCCCTATGTGAATTTTTGGAAAGGGGCAATAGTGCAATAATGAAGTGGGGGGGGGGCCTCTGGAGAGGTGGGGGAGGGGAGGGTCCATCAACATAGCTCAAGCTCGGCTGCCTTTGCAGAGTGGTTGCCTAGCACCATCTATTTCAGCTGCAATGCAAGAGAACGACAGTGGAGGTTCGTAGGGCTGGGCTACATGATGGTATAAAAAGGTAAAGGGACCCCTGACCATTAGGTCCAGTCATGACTGACTCTGGGGTTGCGGCGCTCATCTTGCTTTATTGGCCGAGGGAGCCGGCGTACAGCTTCCGGGTCATGTGGCTAGCATGACTAAGCCGCTTCTGGCGAACCAGAGCAGCACACGGAAACGCCATTTACCTTCCCACAGGAGCAGTACCTATTTATCTACTTGCATTTTGATGTGCTTTCGAACTGCTAGGTTGGCAGGAGCAGGGACCGAGCAACGGGAGCTCACCCCGT
The DNA here is from genome assembly GCF_964252035.2 of Podarcis erhardii. Taxonomy (NCBI): domain Eukaryota; kingdom Metazoa; phylum Chordata; class Lepidosauria; order Squamata; family Lacertidae; genus Podarcis; species Podarcis erhardii. The sequence continues at coordinate 58,697,387 of NC_138508.1, forward strand.
CGCGGGGATTTGAACTGCTGACCTTCTGATTGGCAAGTCCTAGGCTCTGTGGTTTAACCCACAGTGCCACCCGCCATCCCCAAATACCATCTTCTGCTCTTGGTTTCCTTGCCCCCAGGAATTGGCTGGTAAGCCTGTATTGAAAGCTCCATGAAATTAATGAGATGACCTCCAGCCAATCACTGTCTCTCAGCTTAACCTACCTCATCAATTGTTGTGGGTGCAGTACAGAGAAGGCAGTTGTGTGTGTTTCAATTGATGTTCTTTCTTTTCATTGATTTGAAGAATGCAACATACATATGCACTGCAGATACAACACACAGCACTGCACTACCAAATAACAGTCTTCCTGCCTGAATAGGGCTCCCTCAGCTTAATACTTAATTACAGAGCTGGTAAACCTGGGAAGACTGAAGGCGGGTGGAACATAAGCCTCAGAACATCAGGGGCTGGTAGGCCTTTGTTGAGAGCATTGTGCTGAGGTGTGCAATGTGGGTGGATTCCTGTGGGAAGCTGACAGTTTGTGGGAAATACATGTGGGAGGAACTGGGTTAGTAAGACCAGACTTTATAAGCATACATATGTATAATATTCATTTTGAACTCGCATTTCCCTCCCCATTTTCAAAAAGCAGTTAGTTTAAGGAAAGTGTTACAAGGCAAGTCATATTTAGTTTTGCAAGATTACATATTAACTTTGAACAATTATTTTTGAAAGAATGTCATGGGTGGGAGGGGCTTAGCTCTGAAGGTACGTTGAAGTGTCCAAACACTACAAAGAGAATATTACTCTTATTTATTGTACCGAAGAATGGTTTTTGCAACATTTTAGTGCAGAAAGTACTTCAGATTTCTCCAGTAAGACTCAGCAAAGTACAATAGACCACAGCTGAGTGAAGTGAGCTGGCCAAGGCTGCTCTTTAATGTTTTCTCTGTTGTAAGAAAAGTGCTTGTTATGTTAAGAAAATAAGTTCTCACAGGAAATGGAGACTAGAAAAGGAACATGGAGTTGCATATTTGCACACAATCAACAGACACATGGGGCTAGCGCTACTGTTAGGTAAAGTGAGGCAGCTACCTTGGGTGACAGATAACTGGGTGTCCAGTTTCATGGGCCCTTCAGGCTTGCAAGCAAAGCAGGCAGTGCCAAGTTGCAAATTCAAGTTGAGCAGAGTGTACAGAACCTTGGACAGCTCCAAGGTGCCCTGTGAAGGCAATAAGAAGAGAAGTTGTCTCTACAGGGAGCGAGAGCCAACTGACCAAACTTGAAGTGTAGTGCACACACCAGCTGCTTCCATTCTCCTGAGTTGCATACACCAGTTGCCTTTGCCCAATAGGTCACAGATAATGCCAATGGGAAATACTTCTTTCAGAGAGAGGTTGTAGAATAGCACTCAGCCCAAGGCATGTACTTCAGCAGACATAGCGCATGTACATGTGTTTCTCAGCATCTACAGCCTCCACCGCTATAGGTAGAACAAAGTCATCGTGGCTACTAACCTTGATACCCTTATCTTTCAGGATCCTATTTTGAAGCTATCCAAGTTGGTGGCCGTCACTACCCCTTGTGGGATGAATTCCATAGTTTAACTATGTAGTGTGTGAAAAATTACCTTCTTTTAGATGTCCTGAATCTTCCAAAATTTAGTTCAGTTGGATGTCTCTGAGTTCTAGTGTTATGAGAGAGGGAGAATGTTTTCTCTCCACCCACTTTCTCCACACCACGCACGATCTTATATACTGTAGCTCTATCACGTCTCCTCTTGTGCACCTTTTCCTCTAAATTAAAAAGCTCCAAACGTTGCAGCCTTTTCTCATTGGGGATTTCCTCCACCCCCCCCTTTCCCCAGCTGTCTTATATCCTTTTTGCTTCACCCCAGTCAAGTTGTACGGTACCCAAGACTGGCTATGTTATTAGGGCACCTGAGGCAATGTCTCCCTGGGACAAAAACACCATATGAATAAATTAAATTGCTTAACAATTTGCTGCCTTTTCATAAAATCCCAAATGAGCTACCTGAGGCAACTGCCTCATTCTGCCTAATAGCAGAGCTATCCCTGCCTAAGGTCATCCTATGACCTTGAAATTTTTAACCCAGTTTTCCAGCCAAAGTCCAACATTCAGCCAGCTGCATTGCACACCATACAATGTAATATTTTGTGCTCTGAATATACTTTCCTTTAACATCTCAAAGTTCCTATTGTTGCAGATTTTAAAAAAGCCACTACAATTTCTTCTTTTGTTTTACACCTCTCGGCTGTTTGCTTGCTGTTTCTTTTGGGTGCTTAATATCAGTATAGACCACTGGTCCATCTAGCCCAGTATTGTTCGTTTGCCTGGCAGCAAGCAACTCTCCAAGCTCTGAGGTAGAGGTCATTTCCAGCCAGTGCTGCCCAAGATCCCCTTAACTGGTGATATCAGTGACTGAACCTGGGGTATTCAGCATGCAAAGCATGTGCTCTACCTTATGCTGGTGCTACTTCTATTTTTAACATTCTTATTACCAACTCTAAGCCAGTTGCCGGTTAGAAATCTAAATAAAAAGTAGGACCAGCAACAAAATGTTGACATGCATCCTCCGTCTAGCCAGCCACTCATTCTGAGCATCTTATTCCACACACTCCATTCACTTTCTCTTTCCTAATTTCTGAAGCTACTGCTCGGTTCTTACTGGGTTAATTAAAAAACTACAAACCTTGATTTTCTCCTAAGCATGTGGGAACCTATCTCTTGTTTCCCTGTGGTCTCATCTTGGCTACGATTCTGGCAGCCCTCACCACCCGAGTTTGGTATTAGGAGGAATGGGGCATCCTTCAATATTACACTTTTTAAAACAACAACAACAGGTATGTGATATTCCCATGTACAGTATGACATTTGAGCAACATACACAGAATGCCCTCTGCGGTTGCATTAAATTTTTATTGACACATATTCGGAAAGCCCTGCCTAACAGGCCATGCATAGCTTCATCTAATAAAAACTGCATATAGTGCAACTTTCTTTGTCCTAATTGCTTGGAAGACATACAGACTGATTAGCAAAATGGAAATATAGAAAAACAGAAGGATTGTTGTGCTGAAGTTCAAAAGTGGCTTAGTGGGTGGGGTGGAGCTGCTACATTAGCTTCTTGGCAGGTGGGCTGCTGTTGCTTACCACGGAGAAAGAGGTGAAGGAACAAGGTGGCATGGAGGTCTGCGCTGTGCAAACACACCAGTTTGGCTCTGCTGATGCGTTTGCACTGTACCAACTTTCCCTCCACCTCTCCCCAACTCTTCTCTCTCCTGGTAAATGTGTAGCTAGCATAGTAGCTCCATTCCACTCAGGAAGTCATTTCCACCTTCTATTGCCTCAGGCAGCAAATGATGGAGTAGTTGCAATAGCAGCCCCACAGCTATTTCTCCAAGGACCCCCTACCACCATTCCCCTCCACTGGGTGGGCAGAAGCTCTGCCCACTACACTGCATGTTCTGGACCCCCTAATCTGGCCTGGTGCCTCAGGTACATTGGAGGATGCCATCGTCAATGTCAAAAGAAGATTCCACTGCTGGTCCAGTCAGCTTTTGTACATCGAATGTACAAAATGGGAGGGAGCAGCATATTGTCCTTTACCTCAAGCAGCAAAATGTCTTGGGCTAGCCCTAGTGTTAATGACAGGGCACTGAAGAAAACAGGTGGGAGGAGTTGTGGAGGAACTCTTGACAACTCTCCTCACCACCACCTCTAATGTCAAAGGTACAGTGGTACCTCGGGTTAAGTACTTAATTTGTTCCGGAGGTCCATTCTTAACCTGAAACTGTTCTTAATCTGAAGCACCACTTTAGCTAATGGGGCCTCCCGCTGCAGCTGCGCGTTTTCTGTTCTCATCCTGAAGGAAGGTTCTTAACCCGAGGTATTATTTCTGGGTTAGCGGAGTCTGTAACCTGAAGCGTATGTAACCTGAGGTACCACTGTATATTTATACAACAACATCCAGGGTGGTAGTCAAAGCAAATTTTAGTCAGAGTAGACCCATCAAAATGAATGAACATGGCTAAGTTAGAGCCATTAATTTCAATAGGTCTACTTTGAGTAATTGACTACCACCCAGAGTGTCTGGAATGGGGTGGGGTGGGGTGGGGAGTAAATTCTACCCATATATCTGAGACAGAATACTCCTAGAGTACAGGCTTTCATGTTAGCTTTTAGAAAAATTGCAAATGTGTGGATACAGTGAATCGCTGGCTGTTCCTTCAGTATCTGATTTTAATACATATGTGCTTATTGGTTCTTACACAATATTTCCCACCATCTGGGCAGCATCTGGAAAATCCCCAAAGAGGTAACAAATATTTATTTATCCTCATTTGGAAGTTATTTGTTTGGATTGCTACTCATTTAACCTGGGCTGTTCCAAAGATTCTGTAAATTATTTGTGATTTCTAATTAGCAGATTGCTGTAAAAAGACAGCCCTTGAGCCATATAAATAAAATATCAAACATGAACCACTCTAGTGTAAATGAAAGCTGAATTCTGAACTGAACTTCAAGATGTTTGCTACTCATTGTGTTTTATATGCTTAGCAAGAGGGCGTCCTTTGGTTTGTTGTGTTACTGGAGAGCCAAAGCTTCCATGGTAATGGCAAGTCTTTGCTCCAGGAGCTGCTTAGATCCTTCCCTAATCTACAAAGCATTTAATACCATATCTAATTTTAGATGGATGTCCAGTGTTTAATTTGTAAAGTGAGAAGTGCCATGGTCCAGATAACTGTTTTGGCAAACTAACTACGTTTATAGACCAATTTTTGCTCAGAAGTTCAACTTTGTTGGTTCCACCACCCTTGTTCCATAATGAAGTAGGGAGGACCCCCCCCCCTTATAAAATGCCAGGATGACATTCAGGGCTCCTTTTGGAGAAAGGGTGGTATATAAAATGAAATAAACACCAAAAAATGCAAAATGCCTGTTGGGGTGTGTGGTAGGTTTGGAAAGGAGGCATGGCTGTCTGACTGTATGGAACACCGAACAGAAACATTCCATGCTACAACATTTAACAGATCTCACTTGTACTGGTAAAATTTGGTGACAACACCAGTTCCCTGGCTTTCCCACACATCTAAAGTGGAGGCTGGGAATGTGCATCAGACCATAGCCTGGACTTAATTAACAGCCAAGAGTAGAATTTTTTAAATTCCTTGGATTTCAAGATAAAGGCGGAAGGTGCTCCTAGCAGTGCCAGAACACAGTGCCAAATAAATCACGAGAACTTTTATTTTCCCCATTTGTTAGGATGTAGAGAGAGGTCAAAGGCATCTTTTGGAATTGGAAGTAGGGGGAGATCAATTTCAGAAGCAGAGGTTTAAACACAGCAAATGATAAATCTGTTCCTTTTCAATGAAGCTCGTCTTTCTCAGTGCCAGTCTAAAAGGATGACTGAGTAGATAGGACTTCCGGGGCAGGGGAGTCATTCTGACCTAGGAATTAAATTATTGCATTTTATAACAGCCAGCTATTCTCTTGATTATGATTGGGAAAAGTTCCCTTGTTCAGTGCTGTGAGAGTGGCTAGACTGCTCCTTGCCATCTTCCAGCCCAATGCATTTGCTGCCACAACAGGTACTGGATGTGAAGCAGTGATGCTTCTGCTGGTGAACAAAAAGAATCGGTGGCACAGTCTAATCACAGGGCTCTTCCAGGTTGCCTGTTTATTGAGCATTCATCTTGATTTAATTGCATAGAAGTTATACATCTTGCTGTCAAACGATAGTGCTTTTTTGAAACAACAACACATCACACAGAAACACAAAATTTTGCTTTTCGTGTGATCTCAATGACTCCCACCTGAATGTGGGAACAGTCTCCATTGAAAAGCATTGTGTAGGTATAGTGAAAAGGTATGTGAGTGATATAAAATCTCTTGCCCATTCTGTGTCATATGCAATAGCCGCTTGAAACATGCAAGACATCATTTGATGTTGCTTTCCTCGAGTAACAAACATGTGTGTGAATTTCTCTAGAGCCCTAGAAGGAACCTTGGCACCTTGAAGCAATGGTACTTAACTTATTCAATTTTTATACTGCCCTTCATCCAAGGATCGCAGGGCAGTTTCATAGGGCCACCTATGAAAATTCTGTGATTCTTTCTTCCTTATTACCACCTTCAGTAGGCCTAGATAATGACATCTGAAAAGCTTTTTACTTCATAGGACCAAATGGGAAATCTGTCAATATAATAAAGAATGAAATGTTCTGAATTGAGAGGCCAACCACCTGACTGTTCTTCTTACAAATCAAAGGATAATGTGAGAGAGTGGCAAAATTATGAATACTCCAGATGGCCTTTTTAAAACCCAGATAAGGAGGTTTGCCTGGAACTTCTCCATGCTCAGAGAAGTCAGGTGAATGTGTGTGTGTGTGTACACATGCACACATTCCTCATAAATTGTTTTTTACAACATGACATGAACTTATTTTTAAATAACACATAGTCATATCAATCAGTCAATGCAAAGGGCAAAAAGAAGAAGGAATCTACTTGGTCCTTTAAAGAGGCAGGATCTTATGGACCATTCCTGCCCTGGAATTATGGCTGCAGGGAGGAATACACTCGCTCAAGTCTGCTCATGTCAGGAGAGTTTTGGCACTCTAGCAAAGGAGAAGGTTGGTTCTTGGAAACCAAATGTCCTCCAGCCTTTCTTCAGGTGTGATAACAAAGGAAATGGTCAGGCTACCTTGGAGCAGAGATTGAGAACCAGGTGCACTAGGTATATAACCAAGAGATGCAGGCAGCTGTTCAACCCCGACAGCTAATTAAGATTGGCAACAAATTATGTTTTGCAAGGCCTCCGAGGGTTACTAGCATATTCTGTACTGTATTTATATTTTATATTTGTTGTCAAGCCACTTTTTGGAGAAAGTTCTCCAAACGCAGAATATAAATCCCAAAAGTAAATACGAAAAAAATGAAGTAGGACCCTCCCTACTTCATTATCACAACCAGCATTGTTAATATTTGGGAAAATAAAATATTTTGTGGAAAGCTGGATTCTCCCTTATCACATTTCAGCAAGTGGCTGATAACATGGCTCCAAATTAGCTGTTGCTGAATAAGTCTCTAGCCCTCCATGTCCTTCCTTGGTTGTTAGCACTATTAGGACCCCAACCCACTTTAGGGGAGATTATATGTCCAACCTAAAATCCAGCATTTATTGCCATGAAATCTTTAGGAGTTTTTGCCTCTTATATTATGGTTCTTCCCCCCATCCCCCTGAAGCAACTGTGTACATTTGAAAACAAAGGAAAGACCTACTTCTGAGAATAATTGGGACACATCTACCTTCCCCTCTGAACTTTCTGATGAGTTTCCAGAGGGTTGGACAAATCTGCGCCTTTCCCTGCCATGAAAAGTTAATCACACTTGTACAAATTGTTTGGGAAGTTCCTGCTCTTGGGATCATGGTGATCTGGACTGCATAGCCCAACTAGGGGTGTGGAATAAGGGATGGAGGCTCCTGCCTTTTGGCTCTTGAATCCCAAACTTCTTTTTGTTTGGAGTTACAGAAGGACTACTGGTGCCCTTAGATGTAGAAACCCAGTCCAGTGACAGCTAAACAAACATATCTCTTTGAAATCCATGGGCTTTAGGCATTAACTGAGTACTTCGTTTCTGTTGATTTCAGTAAGATTTAATGACAGCTAATTTCAACTGGGTTGTACCCTGGATGTATTAGCATTTTCTTTGATTGTGTTGGACTTACACTGCAATTCTACACATGTATGTTCAGAAGTAAGTTCCATTGAGTTCACATATACTTCTAGGTAAACGTTTATATGACTGCGGGATTAGTTTCTAAAATTTTAAAGGATCAGACAAGAAGTCTCACTTGATGAGTGGTTAAAATGTAAATTATTTTAATGCTTTGAATCATTTTGAAAGGAACTTAATTATTCCAGGCAAATTATTCCAAGTTTTAAACGTAATTTGGGGCACTGTTCTAGTTAATGTAGAACAAAAACCCAATATCTAAGTCTAACAAATGAATAGCACCAGCTGACAAAATATTTTCTGTGCCCACAGTTACCAAATTTCATATCATTTTCAGAATGCTTTCATAGATCAAGCAAAAGGAAGGATGCAGCAGAATATCTCACAGAGGTTCTTATTAGTGAAAAACCCATCCTGCTCTTAAACCACAATTACTTTGAAGTAACCTATATCCACGTACATATGTTGAGGATTGCATAGCTAGTAAAACCATTTCCCCAATTAGCAAGATTTGTATCTTGAGTGTGGATACTCAGGGCTGCCAAATGTAGCAGAATGAGTAAAATTGTAATTGGCAGGTAGCAACATAGTTGCCAGGGACTCTGTGGGAGCTGCTAGCATTGTTGCTATGTTGGCTCTTTTTCTGCTGCTATTATTTGTGCTTTTGATTTCTGATGCCGAGGAGCACAGAATCCTAACTACATTTCACCAGCATTAGCCCTGGCATGGGGCGGCCATCTTAGCTGCACCATAGGAACAACCTGTGCATGTGACTTTATCCTGAGGCATGAAAAGATAGTGGCAAGTTACATAGTTGTAGAACATTGCGTATAATTGTATCACAATAGAGCAAATGTATTATATGGATCCTATTCCCCTGGAATTTGTCATTCCAGATTGTAATCAGCAATGTCCCTCATTCTTAGAATCTATTTGTTTCTTCATTAGCTGCTCTTCCGCAGTGTTAGTGTTAGTCAGTGTTAACATATCCCATATTTTTTCAAACCGTCTGAGACTAGGAGTGCTGCTACCCCCACTCCCATGCTTTAGCTATGTTTGCTTTTGCAGTGGAAAGGATCAATCATCTTTTTTCATGACTTCTTGTCCCAGTTCAAAATTCTGCCCAGATTTAATTTTAATTTTAAACAAGCATTTCTGGAAAAGCACCTATGGGAACTTTCAGGATCTTATTGAGCAGTACCAGGAAACCAAATCAGGCAAACTTTCTCCTTTCTATTCCAACAGCCAGAAAAAAAGATGAGTTTTGACTGGAGGGAAAGTAGCGGCCTTATAGAAATCTGTGTGTGTAGGGAGTTGTGCGATTAGCCATACATCTGTATTTCAGTAGACTTTCAATGAATGAAAGAAGGTTCAAATGCAGCATGAGAAAATGTCACAGCTAGTCCAAAGATCTGTGCCGAGTGAGGCTGTAGGGAAATAAAGGATGCCAGCAGAGCATGCTGGTCACCGGAGGATGACATTCCTCCATACTTTGAAGTCCTAGACAAGCAGCCAAGTCTTTGAAGAATTTGAAGCATTCCTACCACCAGGAAGAATGACAAGAAAATATGCACCACTTTGCCCAAAGTCAATGTGGACACACTGGCTCCACCTGCCACTTCCACACTTAACTTAAGCTGTGGAAGAAAGGCTAAGAAAGGAAAGGAAAACACTACAAACATGAAACATAAGTGACATTGGACAACCTTAAGATGTTGTTGTTGTTTTGTTGTTTAGTCGTTTAGTTGTGTCCGCCTCTTCGTGACCCCATGGACCAGAGCATGCCAGACACTCCTGTCTTCCACTGCCTCCCGCAGTTTGGTCAATCTCATGTTGGTAGCTTCGAGAACACTGTCCAACCATCTTGTTCTCTGTCGTCCCCTTCTCCTTGTGCCCTCCATCTTTCCCAACATCAGGGTCTTTTCCAGGGGAAAAGTCTCCTCCAGCACCATAATTCAAAAGCATCAATTCTTCAGCGATCAGCCTTCTTTATGGTCCAGCTCTCACTTCCATACATCACTACTGGGAAAACCATAGCTTTAACTATACAGACCTTTGCTGGCAAGGTGATGTCTCTGCTTTTTAAGATGCTGTCTAGGCTTGTCACTGATTTTCTCCCAAGAAATTTCGTGACTGCTGTCACCATCTGCAGTGATCATGGAGCCCAAGAAAGTAAAATCTCTCACTGCCTCCATTTCTTCCCTTTCTATTTGCCAGGAGGTGATGGGACCAGTGGCCATGATCTTAAGATAGAGAAGAAAAACAAACATTGTTACAGAACTCAATACTATATTCATAGCCTCTTGTAGCTCTGCTTTCTTTAAAAAATGCTCATTTTTGAACTGCTTGTTAGTTAATAACAAGAATTATTTGAAAAAAACAGAGAGAACAGAACTTGAAGGTATTTTAATGGTTATTTGGCAGGCGGAAGAGAGACTGGTGTTGAAATAGACAAGCAAAAGGAACATGCAGACACGATGTCTCTTCCATTTTGACTGCCCATGCTGTATTACTTCTTAACAGCCCATAGCAGATGGCATGGCAGGGGACAGTGAAGGCTGTGCCACTCACCTGACTTCCCTCCAGCTAAGTTGCTGGTGCATAGCATGTTGGAGAACAGGAACTACAAGATGGTGGGAAAGTCTCTGTGTTACAAATGGACCAACAGGAGTGCTTGGACTGACTGTGCCAGTGCAATTGCACTGCACCAATCTCACTACCTTCTTGCCCCCTGCTGCCCTTCACCAGGGACTCAGCCAGAGGTAGTTCAGGTGACAGGCAGAGCCCTGCCGCACCATCTGATTCTGTTCAGAGCAGATAAATTTGTTGTTGTTGTTGTTTAGTCATTTAGTCGTGTCCGACTCTTCGTGACCCCATGGACCAGAGCACGCCAGGCACCCCTGTCTTCCACTGCCTCCCGCAGTTTGGTCAAACTCATGCTGGTAACTTCAAGAACACTGTCCAACCATCTCGTCCTCTGTCATCCCCTTCTCCTTGTGCCCTCCATCTTTCCCAACATCAGGGTCTTTTCCAGGGAGTCTTCTCATGAGGCGGCCAAAGTATTGGAGCCTCAGCTTCAGGATCTGTCCTTCCAATGAGCACTCAGGGCTGATTTCCTTAAGAATGGATAGGTTTGATCTTCTTGCAGTCCATGGGACTCTCAAGAGTCTCCTCCAGCACCATAATTCAAAAGCATCAGTTCTATTAGTTGCATTTGATTTTGCGCTGTTTACTTCCTCTGATCACTAGTCATGAGGTTCCCACATCTCCTGACTTCTACCAAAAAAGAAAAAAAAAGAAAAAAAAAAGAGTAATGTCTGTACTCAACACAAGGAAACTAACATCAAATCAACTGGGGGCTTTTTTGCATGCTGTTTATAGTCTGTTTTGTTTAGTTTTCTATGAGCACTTATTTATCCATATATTAATGAGTGTTTGTCTTTAAAGATGATGCTGTAATTGAAGTGCGCCATAAAGCTATGCAGCAGAACTTCATTATGTCTAGTGTGATCTATTATTAAGCAGTAAAATAAAACTAATCAGTAAATGGGTGTTTACACAACTCCTCACTTAAACTCACAATGGAAAATAATGTAAATAAAAATGCTTCTGACAGTGAATAGGTGCCTTGGGGACAAATACTGGTTATGTTTGTTTATGTTTTTAGTGCCTAAGACTGTGAACTATTTATTCTAGTGGACTGAAGTAAGTGTGACTATTCTGGAGACAAAGGGATGAAGATTACTGTTTAATTATAATGTACAATATTTTAGTGATAGCAATGAAGATACAAACTTCTAGAACATTTCCTGGGAATTAATTAATGACCTAAGAGATGTTAATGGCTGAAAGTAAAACTGAGGGGCATTAACATCAACTAGGCCATTAAGTCCCCAGAAAATACTTTGTGCAATTTGGAATTTCTCGTCACAGTCTTGATATTAATGGTATACATCACAATTAAAGCAGTGAGAGCAATTTCCATGGGCTTTCTGAGAAGCAAAATTGTACTCTGAGATTTTAACTGTTTCCCACCTGTGTTAGTATTTCTGGAAATATTGCAGCTTGCAAGTGTCTTGGAGGCCACAATGCATCAGGGTGTTGGTAATAAAAAGAGAAGTAGATAATAAATCTTAACCTCATCTAAGGGGATCAATAATTGAGAAATTATCTGAGAAACTGACATATTAGCTCAGTTTTCACAATCTACAAAGCTAGGACCCACCTTTAATCGAAAGCTTTTTATATGCTAGTTTTTCTGTTCTCTTTTTAGGGTGACACATATTAAGGTGAAAAGGAAGGCACTGGGTTGGGTTTTTGTTTATGCAGTTGCGGGGGAGAAAAGCCACACTTATCAATGGTGTATCTGCGGTACCTTCAGCATCATTCTTAAAGGTAAAGGAATTCTGCCCTCATTTCCCTATGATCACTCTTTGATCTGTCTCTGATTCTCTTCTTTTCTTTGAGCCCCTCCAGACTGCCATTGTATTGTGAGAGTATTCTGCAACATGTTCTTGTCACAATAATAGTGTGCTACTGGTGGATTGGTTCTGCTTTGCTTTGTTCAGCTATGTTTCCCTAATGATACCACATTATTGCTGTGTGGAGGGCTTATAGTGCAACAAATTCAAAAGAAAACAAATCACAACATTAATGTTATGAAAAGTTATGGGGTTTCAGCAGGAAGTTACAGGATATGCACTGAATGGAAATAAAGCAGTATAATCACCCCACATGTTCTCGAGGTGCAAGCAGTATTGAAAGCATCATGAGCACAAATTAGCATGAATGTGAAATAACACAACTTGGAGAGCCCATTAAGAACAAGCCCGAACATTCAAACAAAAAGTAATGGCAATGCTGGTGCAATCCACATTAGGCTAGTGCAAGTCCAACTGCCAAGTAGGTGTCAGCCAACCAGCTAAAGACCAATGGCCCTGCTAATGAGAGGGCTGTGCCACCAAGACGGAAAAGCATATGAGGAAGAGATGTTCATTTCTATATGGGCTGGATCTTTAAACAAAATTAAGACATTAAGTTCTACACCAGTTTGAGGAAGGTGGAACACTTCTAGGATTATGAACTATAAAGCCAGTCTAAATAAATATTAGGAAAGAGAGTCCAGCTACATAAGTCTGGTCTTGGACAGTGTGTGGGAAAGGGTTATTCATCAAGATGAGTAAACAGCGCTCCTTGTACCAGACTGATCTCCTTCCTAGATTTCTTGGAAAATCACACATTAATGTGTTGTCTACACTGCAGCTTGCCAGAGCTGACCTGTTTAATGTTAACTTGTAGAGCTTCCCCCAATTTGGCACCTGATGTTCACTTTGGGCAAATGAGAAGTGAACCCCATTTTTGCACAGCTGTAGATTTATCACCTGCCTAAATGACTGGCATTACTTCCTCCATGCTCTTGACAGTGCTTTTGCTGCTCGTACAGCTTTCTCAGATTTAAGAAAATGTAGGATAATTTTTAATGTCATAGAGGACCGAACTGTCACAAATGCACAGAGGTTTTGTTGCAGGTAATATGCACAATCGTGCCAAGAACATGCACCAAGCAAGGTAACTTTAGAGCTAAACAAGTTAAATGGATACCTGATCAACCATTGTGTCAAGTGGAATGGACAAAGCCAAGCAGGAAGCAAAAACAGCCTGGGCTGTACTGTACAATGGCAACCACAGTAGCTGGATGGCAATCTGCCTTCATCCCCACATAATCTTGTATCACATCACATTTTAGTGCAGGGGTGGATAGGGCTGCTTTCCCTTATGGGGCTGCAGGTGTAGCCAGAGGCAAAGTTGTGTGGAGTAATGGGTGTCAGTCTTTTCTTTGTCCAGTACACTACATACCAGCTTACACAAAACCCAAAGGTTTACACACGCACGTCTCTCCTTCAAGGCAAGCAAGATGCATTTCCTCAGCTCAAGGAAACATTTTCGCCAGGCAGAAGCACTCAAGGATGGCACAGACTGGGGCCAGTGAGGGGCATGGCCTGGAGAAGTGTACTAAGGGCTGGATATGGACTCTCAGGTGTTTTTCAGTTCAGCTGCTGCACATCAGCTGTGGCATGAATAAACTCCCAAAGTACCTGTTCCTGTGGTGAATCTATAGCATAAATAAGCCTGAGAATGAAAAGGGGCTGTTGTTGTTTTTCCAAAAAGCTGAATTATGTGGAAGACCAAACAAGCATTTGAAGAGTCCGCTGATTCATTATCTGGAAATATGAAAATTCTCAAGGGCAGAGAAACTGAACAGTATCAGTACAAGTTCTGATGACACAGATAGAGGCACCAGACATACACAAAGTGTTTGTCTCTTTTTGAGCATTTCTTACCCACTTTCCCCTAGACTTAATGGGGTTTGGGGGCATCTTTCTGAAACTTTGTTATGAATTGCCAACAGGCTTCATTTGTTTAAATATGGTAAAAAGAAATGGCTCATTGTGTGTTCAGAGGTAATTTCTTCCCAGACATATACAACAGCTTTTGTATTCTGATATTCTTTTATTTTGACAGCCACAATTAAAATGAAAAATAAGCTACAGTTAGAACTGGATTTGGAACAACTGATTGGTTCAAAATTGGGAAAGGAGTACGACAAGGCTGTATATTGTCTCCCTGCTTATTTAACTTATATGCAGAATTCATCATGTGAAAGGCTGGGCTGGATGAATCCCAAGCCGGAATTAAGATCGCCGGAAGAAATATCAACAACCTCAGATATGCAGATGACACAACCTTGATGGCAGAAAGTGAGGAGGAATTAAAGAATCTTTTAATGAGGGTGAAAGAGGAGAGCGCAAAATATGGTCTGAAGCTCAATATCAAAAAAACGAAGATCATGGCCACTGGTTCCATCACCTCCTGGCAAATAGAAGGGGAAGAAATGGAGGCAGTGAGAGATTTTACTTTCTTGGGCTCCATGATCACTGCAGATGGTGACAGCAGTCACGAAATTAAAAGACGCCTGCTCCTTGGGAGAAAGGCGATGGCAAACCTAGACAGCATCTTAAAAAGCAGAGACATCACCTTACCAACAAAGGTCCGTATAGTTAAAGCCATGGTTTTCCCAGTAGTGATTTATGGAAGTGAAAGCTGGACCATAAAGAAGGCTGATCGCTGAAGAATTGATGCTTTTGAATTATGGTGCTGGAGGAGACTCTTGAGAGTCCCATGGACTGCAAGAAGATCAAACGTATCCATTCTTAAGGAAATCAGCCCTGAGTGCTCACTGGAAGGACAGATCGTGAAGCTGAGGCTCCAATACTTTGGCCACCTCATGAGAAGAGAAGACTCCCTAGAAAAGACCCTGATGTTGGGAAAGATGGAGGGCACAAGGAGAAGGGGACAACAGAGGACAAGATGGTTGGACAGTGTTCTCGAAGCTACAAACATGAGTCTGACCAAACTGCGGGAGGCAGTGGAAGACAGAAATGCCTGGTGTGCTCTGGTTCATGTGGTCACGAAGAGTCGGACACGACTAATCGACTAAACAACAACAACCTGAAATTGCTTGGAAAGAAGGTGTAATCTTTGGCACTGGACACAATTCCTTCAAACACAACAATATCTATCTATCTATCTATCTATCATCTATCTATCATCTATCTAGGGGGAAATTCTCCAAAGTATGTGTGCAGAGGGGGACTGTCAAAGCAAACCAAGGAGGACTGAGCATGTTCGATGACCAAAAAATACTCACTGAACATTGGGGGCAAGGTAGAAAAAAGAGTGAAGGAAAATGGAATGGAGTGGCTGAAATTCTCAACAGCAGCAGGATTTGCTTCGTAAAGAGACATTCTATTGAGGGCCCACTTGTTTGTTTCTTTAAAAAAGGTTATAAACAGAATTTCTTTTTGTCAATTGAAATTTACTTTACCAGATATGGATTGCACACTTTAGTGCAAAATACTAGAGGAAAACACCAGTCCCAACAATACAGTATTTTTTCTCTATATGTGTGTGTTTATAGTTTTTACCTACACAAGGCAAGCAGGAATACCTTGCCTATTTTTATGCTGTGAGAAGCTTCATACTTTGAGTTTTTTAAAAAAATCACAAGTTAGCTAGATCTGATTTCCTCTCCTCCTCCACTGTGTAAAAGCTACTGTCCCCAAACTGTGTAGCCTCAGTGATGTGCTGTAGAATAGTTTGTAGCCTCAACAGAAACCTTTGGTATCACCAAAATTAATAGCCCAAATGACCAGTTCTTGTTGTTTTTATGCCAGCCTGGATTTAATTCATTTGATGTTCCTAAAATTCAAATATGCATTCTCAGATCAAGCATCCTTTATAGGCACAATTAATTTCACTGTGGACTAAGTTTTGTATATCTCCAAGACTGGAAAGATTAGATGAACAATTAGTGGAACTTGCTTAAAAGAGCCCTTTTGCCTGCTGCACAAGTAACCAGGATGTCTAGGACTTCAATGGAGAAGCTAGGTACTTCTTTTTAGAGTTAGCCCTATTCAAGGCTATATTTCTAACCACACTTGTTAGGACTCAAGGCAGCAATTCTGTGCACACTTACTGGGGATGGGGGTGTGGAGGGGCGGAGAAGACCCCACTGCGCACAGCGCAGACATTACTTCTCTCAGTAGATATGCATTAGATTGTGCTGCAAATCCACTGAAATCACTGGAATTCACTCCGGTGTACACATGCTCTGAGCAGAACGCCGATGCCAGTGCCTTCAGCGGGCTAAAACACTTAAAACCCCAGTCTGAAACAAACCCCTCTGACGTGGGCGTCCAGGTGCTGCGATTTACTACCACCAGGTAAGGGGAGTGATGGTCATTTTATCCGCACCCTGATCCTGTGCTACGTGAGACAAAAGGGACACCTTTCAAGGTAAGCAAGTTTCGATTCTGACGTAGGCAGACAAAACTATTTAAAATCCAAGCACTTCCGCTCATTGCACTCCTCCTTGTAGACCTAGATGCGCCTGCCTCGGCTGTGCAACGGATTTGTGACCGCAGCAAAGGAGAGCGTGCTCCTATCTCCTAGCGCGCGGCTCGACTTCCCGTCGCCTCCTCTCTCCTTTCTTCCACGGTGGGGGCAAGCTTGAAGTTTACCCGCCGCCGGCCCTTTCGGGGGCGGCGGGAAAGTGTGCAGGCGCGTATGCGCGTCCGCAGTGCGCGCGCGCCGTGAAAGGCGAGGGGGCTCCGCGTGGCCTCTGTGTGTGTGTGTGTGTGTGTGTGTCTTTCTCCCCCTCCCCCTGGCCCGCCCGCCTCCCCCGCTTCCTCTCTCCGAGAGGCCGCGTGGGTGGGTGGTTAGCTGGCAGGGAGAGCTGGGTGGGTGGCTGCGCGGCTGCTTGGGAGGGGGCGCAGACAGGTGGGCTGGCCCAGTGTTTCAGGCGAGCGTGGTCGGCGACGGGAGGAAAAGGAAGGGGGCGGCCGGGAGAGCAGCGGAGTCAGGTGACTTGACTGACGGACTGACTCTCTCCGCGTGTGTGTGTGTGTGTGTGCGCGCGCCGTGCGCCTCAGTCAGGTTGTGGTGCAGGCGGGCGGAGGGGGCGGCCTGGCTGTGTGTAGGCAGCAGGCAGGCTGGCGAGAGGGCTGCGCGCACCAAGCGGCGCCAGAGGCGCCTGGAGACTCGGGCATGTGATAAAAAGCAAAGAGGGGAGGAGGAGGAGGAGGGCGAGGAAAAAAGGGAGGGCGCCGGCTATAGATGCGCCGGGACTTCGCAAGCGAGGGCAGCCAGCGGGAGAAACGTGCCTGGGAGAGAGCACGCGCTCTCTCGCTCGCGCGCTCCTCCTTTCCTCACGCGCTCCCTCCCGGGGAGGGAGTAGCGGCTCGTGGACCTACGAGGCGAGGCGGGGAGCTCTCTCCCTCCCTCCCTCCCTCCCTCCCTAGGAATCCCAAGCGGCGAAGGAGCGGCACCCGCAGTGCGAGGCTCCCCCTGGCTGTTTGGAGCGGGCTGAGCGAGCAGGGGCGGGCGAGGGGGGAAGCCCAGGGAGCTGCAAAGAGCCGCCGCCGCCGCCGCCGCCGCCGCCGCCGCCGCCACTTCATCCTGCGGCACCAGGAGGCAGCGAGCGCGAGAGGAGAAGCAGCCCATGTGCGCAGGTGGGCAACACCCGTTTCCACCGCATTGTCAGCCCCGGGTGGCTGCAGCCATGCGGGCGGCGGCGGCGGCGGGCGAGTAGGGCGGCGAGCCAATCGGGAGACCGGCTGCTGCCTCGGTGGGGTCTGTTTGTGTGTCTGAGGGAGAGATGTAGCGCACAACTTGCTGCCTTGCTTTTGCTGGATGGAGGTGCAGGGCTGCAAGAGTGAGTGATTATTCGCGGTGGTGGGGGTGGTGGCAATCGGTTGTTTTGCTCCTCACCCCCCCCCTCCATTGGCTGTCTAAAAATACATATGCATGTAACCGTTCCTATAGCTCTGTGCGCGTGTTGTGTGGCTAATGGCAACGGAGAGGGTTCCCCCCCCTTTAGCGTGGCTTGCTTATGTTTTGTTTTGTTTTTTTTACTTGGGGTTTTGGACCGAAGAAGTACCGAAGCGAGGGGCAAGAGAGTAAGAGCAGCGTGTGTGCGTCTTGACAAGTGGCTCGGCGTCGTCGAGCGGGCAGGGAGCCTGGCATGTGCAGAACACAGCAGTTCTAGAGTAGTAATTTCCAGGGAGAGGGAGACGAGTCCGCTGCTGTATGTGCTGTGCAAGATATACAGTGAAGCAGTACAGTCTGGTGTTAGATAAAATTGCTGCTGTCCATGCGTGTTCAGATTTTGGGTTAAACGCATCTAACACAACAATTCTGATGACTGGCAGGAAAGTCGTGCATGTGGGGAAAACAAAACCTCTTATAGGAGACAGCTTGTCTCGCTTTTCTGACTAGCAGAGTATGAGAATAATATTGCCCTGGCAGGGGAATCAGGGCTGAGGGTATTTGTTGGAGGGCAATGTGTTAAATTGGTTGCATAAAACACTCTTGATTCTAACACAGAAGTACTCTTTAGAAAATGGACGCGGCAACATGTACGTTGCAACATAAATAGAATGGAGAAAACTTCTATCACAGAAGTACGCTAGGCTTCCCCTGCAATCTTGTATGCCCTTGGAATTAACGTGGCTTACTTTTGAGTAGACACCAATAGGGTTGCGGTGGAAACCTCTGTTTACATTTTTAGCATACGCGGTTTGTGTACTAGCTTCTGATATGTATATGGGTTGTCTTTATAGAATAACCATATCATTTAAATAGTTGCTTATTGCACATTTTTTGGGTGTGTGTATTTCATCCAAAGCTAATCAGGGACGTTTTAATGTTGCTATATATGTTATTGTACACCCCCCATGAAAGCTGTAAAGTATTAAATATTAAGACAACAAATGCATCTTATTTTTCCTAACCTTTACATGGTCTTGAGTTAATATAGAAGAAATACTTCAAGGATGCAATCCTGTACTTAAATTGCCTGGGATTAAGCCCTACTGAATGCACTGGGACTTTCTTTTGAGTAGACGTGCATGGAATTGTGCTGCAAAAGAAACTGCAGCTATCTTTATGCCTATATTATTAGTGGGAATGATTGAGTCTCTAGGCTAGAGTTTGGATGTGACATTAGGCTACCAAGAGATTTAATAGATGTCTGATTTCTTCTATTGACTATAGATGGCAGTGTGGAAGCCAAATACAAACATTGGCAGAAGTTATTTTCTCTCTCTCTGAGAAAATGAAGAGAGTGTACACATGACTAGGCTTGGGAACTTGAGAAACCACAGGTATGTAAATTGATTAATCTAACTGCCTATAGTGCTCCCAGTATTTACCAAATTTTGACAGTTGGCCATTTTTAAACAGAATTTAACTTAAAATATCAGAAGCATTTGAGCTCGTTTCAAAAGCCAAAAGGTACAGAAAAAACATAGCTTGAAAGTAGAATAGTAGTTTGAAAGAATCGAGGAGGGCTGGTATGCATGGAAGATCCCTTGAAAGCTATGCTCTAAGGTTTTTCTTCAATATCATGCTCAATAAGTCCAATGTCGTCTTCTGCTACTACTGCTAAAATCATATGTTTCAGTTCCGCAAAACAATGATTTCTGGCACAGATAAGCTAATTAAGGCTGGCATTTCCCTTTTAAAGCTGCCTAATTTACTTATTTCCTGAGCCTCAGTGCATTCAAAAGCAAGTTAAATTAAAATCAATGTGATTTTAATTTATATAAAAGTGTTTAGAATAGGGGTGGCAGCCAATGGCAGTTTCAGAATTACTGTTGAATCATATCTCTGTAGAGATAAGGAAAGTCAAGATGTTTTACTGAAAAGATGTGGACAAGAAATATATTTTCTGGGGATCCGCAATGCACTGAACAGTGATGAACATGTCTTTTAGACTAGCAAGAAACAGGTGGTGTCTCTGATCTCTGGTTTTTGGAGATTGGAGTCATAGGCTTTTGGAAAAATGAGTGTTTATAAAAGCCATAATGGCATCAGGAATGAGCTGCCACTCTTCTGCTGGCTCAGAAGAAATGAAGATCCTCTGAATCTCAGCATGAGGTATGGTGGAGCCCAAACCCTTATTTGAGGCTGTTGCTGCTTTGAAATGCCTCTGAAGCTCAGCATGACATCAGAGGGAAGGTCTCAACCTACTCTAAGCTCAGGTGAAGGGTGAGCACACACACACTGATGTTTCAGTGGGATTTGGAAGCAGTACGTTTGAATGCTTCCAATGTTCAGTTTGATGCAATGGCTGAGAACTCACTACACTCCTGATCCAGGACAGGGGCAGGGTTGGTAGTTCCCATAAATTTTGGCTGGCTGCCAAGGCTAGCAAAAGTTTTCAGCTGCTGATTGTAGTCTGCAGATTACACTGTCATAGGAGAGAGGCTGTGTTTGGTTAAATCTCACATTTGATATTCTTATGTATGCTGATCATAAACTGATTTGCTTGTTGTATCGTACCAGTGTGTTTAACCATGGCAACTGCATGCACTGAAATGGATTTTTACAGTGTGAATGTACTGATTATTCTATATAAAACTCTGGTGATTTACAGTCTTTTAAAATAAATATATAAACAGCAAACACTGTTTAATGTGGTTATATATATATACACACACACACATATACATACAGTATGAGAGAATAGTGAACATGTGGATGCAGAATTAAAGTAATTAACAATGTATTTTCGTTAGCTGATAAAATTTCAATTAGCTATATAGCGATGTCTTTAAAAATGAATATAGACGTTTCCAAGAGCTTTCAAAGAATATAATTCAGAGGCATTTACAGCAAATAAGTTGCAAAAACCAGGACTTTGAATGTTACTTCAATATAAGTGCCTTTACAGTATATCATGCTAATGCCAATATATATCTATTTTGCTTTATTCCTTTTCCATGTGTCAAAATGAGTTTTTAAACCAATCTCTCCTTAGAGAGAGAATTGAACTAAGTAAAGTAAAAATAAACATTTTAGCTCTGTTTCTTTAAATACCTTGCAGTATTCAAGCACATGCATACTTGTACCTCTATCCTTAAAGTACTCATTGGGAGATCTGAGATCGATAGGATTTATAACATGTGGCATAACTGATATATAAAGGTAAGCGGAACTTGCCTGCTATGCAGCATTTGGGCTTATGAACATATGAATTTGGAAGCTTATTGAATTAATTGTATTACTGGCAGGTGTACATCAGAATGAAAGCATAAATTCATAGCCATACATATAAAAATGTGGTAGTATGTTGTCGTATTACAGTAAGCAGTCATAAAATATTAACAGTAATGTCTAATGTAAGTGAAGCAGTAGGCAGAGTGCTCTACTGAGGGTTCTTATTACAGAGACTTCACTAGTCTACAAGTACCATTACTGTACATTGTGATGAATTGCCATAAATAATTGAAATAAACTGTCATCGCATTCAGAGTGCCTGATCTGTTTTTTTGGCGTGTTCACAAAGTAATTGGGAGAAAAACTCTTCCATTCAGAGAGATTCCACAGCTGCTTTCTGTAAGTTGATGAGGGTATAATATACGAGCGTCAAATTGCGTGTATTCATTATCAAAAATCTCGGGGAAAAGTTTCTGTTGCAGACAGGTTTCTTCTTTTCCCCGGTTCTCTTTGGGGCTCCACTTTCCACAGTTCAGCCATCTCGGCAGCTTGCATTCCTGCTGTTTTGAGTGCTACACAACATGGATCCTTGCATTCTTTTTTGTGTGAGTCAAACCACGCAGATAATGATCAAACACTGGATTCCAGCCAAAAGGCAGATGCTGATGGTTCTTCTTCCAGACAAACTCCAAGGATGGAGAGCCTGTGAGCACAGATAGCATCCTGAAGCACTTACCTGCGTTGGAAGAATTCATTGTAACAGCAAATGCTTTCAAGCTCCAGCTGATCTCCCGAGGACAGTATTAACAGAGCATGGGAAGCCTCTGTAGCCCAATGCTAGAGCACCTGCTTTGCAGAAGGTCCCAGGTTCAGTCCCTGGGCCATTTCCAAGTAGGAATGGAAAAAGGTTTCCTGCTTGAAACCTGGGAGAGCCACTGACAGTCAGTGGAGGCAGTACTGAACTGGGTGGCCAATGGACTGACTCAATATAAGGCAGCTTCCCATGTTTCTAGGAAAGTGGAAAGCATAGGACAGAGTTTACTCCCCATTTGTAAACCAGGAAAAGTCCTGTTATGAGAGGAAAGGCAATGGATATTTTTGTCTAAATGGATTTGCTATGGTGGGGCTCAAGTCCTGGAACCTTTATGCAGGTGCAAAGAGTTGAGGAATTGTTTGTTTATAGCAAGGTACTAGTTTCAATGCAAAGGTCAGTAAATAATATGGAGGAAAGCTGAAATATAAATAACACCCCTGATTTACCTGAAATCCTTGTGTCCATTGTAAGAATAGTCGTAGCTTAATAGTATGGGGATGGGGTAACCTTTGTTTCCTTTGCTGTGCAACACACAGAAATCTTCCTAAAGGCTTAATCAGGTGGTAGAAACTTTGGTGTCTTTTTCATTCTATGCTAGTTCAAGATCCAAGCTATATTTTATTACTGGGGGGAGCAGGGCAAATAGTTGTTCTTCGAAACAACCATGTGGGGAATCTGAGGTTTGCAGATGGGGTTCTCCTATCCTTGCATAGCTGTCAACTTTTCCCTTTTCTTGCAAGGAATCCCATTTGGAATAAGGAAATTTCCCTTAAAAAAAGGGAAACGTTGACAGCTATGTATCCTTGCAGCACAGCTTGTAAGGAAGGAGGTGGTTACAGGGTTGAAGGACAGCTTTGACCTTGTAAAAAGCATGAGTGCAGGGCAAGAAGGTTGGGATGTGGATTGAGAATGTGAGATTCCAGTATCTTTTTCTTTGGTTTCCTGCATTAGATCAGGCATGTACATGCCCATGAAAGTTTTCTACTTGGCATCATTCCAGAAAACAGTACTCTGTCTCCGTCTTTGGCATTGTTTGTGGTGAGTTGTGGCATTCATGCAATGTTCCCACAGCTAGTGGCTAGCTGGTAAAATGCTGTTGCTGGAAGTCATGTTGGGCAGAAAAGGAATTTGGCAAGAAAATGTTGCCTTTTAAAATTTAGTAAAAGGGCTAGAAGCCAGAAGGAATATTAGATAAGAGAATCATAGACCTTTCTGCTTCATTTTTCTTTGGTCACAGAGCATTGGGAGTAGATTTTTGATATATAGATATATAGTGTATATACTGAAATTGGCTGTTGGTAGCATATAAGGCACTTAAGTAAGGGCTGGATACAGAAGAAGAGTTTTGAGCATGCCTTTATCTCATTCACATGATGGTTTGGACTTGGTTAACCTAGTTAAGTAGCCATACTCAGTATACTTGGTAGTGTTTTGGCTGGTAACTTATGAATTATGAATGGGAAGTTGAGTGTGTCAAGGAAAATAGACGCAGCATTAGTGGCATGTCTGGCAACCTGCAAACAAGGGGAAGGGTTCAAGAGAGCAGGACTTACCAGCACCCCGTCCCCTGCTCTCCCTCATGCAGTTGTAAACATGTGCAGACAGAGAACACCTGACAGCGCTGGATTTAGGGTGGAGTGGGCACTCCCTCCCCCACAGGGCGCCTTGCTGAGGGGGTGCAAAACTGAGAAGATCCATAATTGACAAGATCCATTTGGGCATGCCAAATTTTGCTCTAGCACAGGGCACCAGATTACAAAAGATTACAAAAATCAGCCTCTGCATCTGAATAGGTTTACCTTCAAAAGAGCAATTTTGGTTCAATACGGCTCAGCAACACCTCAAGGACTGCCTCTTTCCATATGAACCTATCCGGACCCTGAGACCATCTTCTGAGGCTTTTCTTTGTGTGCCTCTTCCTCCAGAGGTTCGGAGGGTGGAGGGTGGCAACACGAGAATGGGCCTTCTCTGCAGTGGCTCCCCATCTGTGTTACGCTCTCCCCAAGGAAGCTTGCCTGGCGCCTTCATTATACACCTTTAGGCGCCAGGCAAAAATGTTCCTTTTTAACCTTAAGGGTGCATCTATTCCTATGTTTTCCTGGACAATACTTACCAATATAATAGCATACTTTTATTTTGCAATATTGGGGAAATTCCAGTGGGTCACTGGGTATAATATTTTTTAAATATGGGGAACAGTATAATATAACTTGCTTATATATCCAAAAGCAAGTCTTTTCTGTTCAACAAGACCTTTCTAATAACATGTATTAGTCTGGTCCTCTCAGTTTTAAAATTTGTGTTTTAACCTTGGAGGTTATTATGCGTCTTCTAGCTGCATTTATCTTGCTTTTGATTTTATTTTTATATGTTCTATTTTGCATTTGTGTTGTTTTTGTGTTTATTATTGTAAACCTTCCAGAGAATTTTAGGTTATTGGACAGCATACAACTGTTAATAAATTAGAGAAATACATTGTGGTGTGATTTCCCCCCCATACAGAAATAAAGAAAATGCTATGTCCTCTTAAGGATTTGGGGGGAGGGGGAAATACTTGGGAATCTTACTAATGAACTGTCACAGAGGTTTTTTTGTTTTTGTTTTTAAAGAGAATTGCCTTTTCAGTTAAGGAGAAGTTGTGAGATTACGCAGGTTGCATAAAATCCATAAATTTCAGCAGAAATCGCAGATCTAGAATATGATCATATAAATACTGTATATACAAACTATAAAAATACATAAAGGGGGGGTGGCATGTAAGAAAAACAATGGGTAACAAAGACACTAACTGATTTGTGTGTGTGTGTCCATTTGTCTATCAAACAGTTGATATTTAATTGAGTAATTGGCCAAGGTGATTTGATAATCAAATGTCAACCTAGAACTTCATGCAGTAGTTAATGAGAGTTGCAGAATGCTGTCAAGCAATGAAAACAAATATGTATGCAGGTGCTTATCCTGCTGTGAGTGAAGGAGTACCTTCTTATGAAACTTGAAAGTACTTTCTTAAACTGGGACAATTAAGGTTGTGAGGTGTATTATGGCATATGGAATATTTCATAAAATGGGGCAACTGGCATTCTACAAATGGGATCTGTCCCCTGAGGCAATTTTATCTGCATGTGTTTAAATTTGCAGTTTTTGTTTATGCAAAATGCATGCATCTATAGATGTGAATGAGATCTTTCTCTTTCCCTGGTTTCCATTTATCTGTAGTCTTAGAGAAAAACGTCAGTTTATATACATATAAGCTGTTTATAGTGTTCTTGTGCACATGGGTTTTGAAAGATGTGATTGCCGAGTATGAAATGGAATGTGTGACACATACATGTATGGCATGTTGCAGCAAAATTAGGCTATTGGATGTGTAACAGTAGATAAACAGCTTGTTACTTTGAAAGTTGTATTTTACCCAATGGATTAAAGAAAACCATGTCTATATCTTTTAAAGACTCTATTATCTGATCCTTTAATGATTCCTTTCCACTTCCATCTTTGTATTCAGCTTTAATCTTTGTATTTGTTCATACATCAAAAGTCTGAAGTGTAATTAAAATGTGGCAAAAGTCCCACGCTAATCAGGTACTCTTCCTCAATTACTTTGGCAGTATCCAAAATAAAGAGAAGGTGGGCAATATATATGCTTTCACAATCCTCCGTTTCATATCTTGTGAGGTAGTTTAGGAGTAACACCTCAAAATTAACAGCCTTGATGTCTCTTGGCTTGTAAAAGTCAATATTTAGTGAAGTGCCAAGCAACTAGACCCCCCCCCCCTTTAGAATAAAATGTTTAGCAATTCAACTCTGAAGGAAACATGTCCAAAATTGCACTGTAAGATGCTTACTTGGGCTAGTATTTTTTTTTTACTCTTGCATAAGACTCATTGAAGTAAATGGGGCACACTCATGAATAATTTCAGGTGAATAATATAGGTATCTTTCTAATGCAACATACGAAGGACTCCACTGAGCAGGCTCAGAGCAGTGACGTTCCTTCTGCCAATTATATATGGAACTAAGACAAGTTTATATCTAAAGATTAATGGTAAAGGTAAAGAACCCCTGACTCTTAGGTCCAGTCGCGAACGACTCTGGGGTTGCAGTGCTCATCTCGCTTTACTGGCTGAGGGAGCCAATGTTTGTCCGCAGACAGTTTTTCCGAGTCATGTGGCCAGCATGACTAAGCCACTTCTCGTGAAACCAGAGCCGCACATGGAAACACCATTTACCTTCCCGCTCAAGCGGTACCTATTTATCTACTTGCACTTTAACGTGCTTTTGAACTGCTGGGTTGGCAGGAGCTGGGACTGAGCAATGGGAGCTCACCCAGATTCGAACCACCGACCTTCTGATCAGCAAACCCTAGGCTCGGTGGTTTAGACCACAGCGCCACCTGCATCCCCATCTAAAGATTAAACACTCATCAAAAGACCCTGCTCTTTTAGTTAAGATGCTGCTTCAGATAAGGGAAAGACCAGTCAAATGACATGCACTTGGTGGGATCTTTCAAAAGGGGGCAAGTGGAAGGTTAGCCTTGAAAAAGGATTCAGACAAATATTCATAACATTTTATGAGGGCCCTAGGAGATAAGGGATGCCATTGCCCACAGGTTGGGCATCACTGCTTTATGCTGTTCCACGAAGTGGGACTGAACCTCAACAGGAAGAACAAAGTAAGTTGAGGTTTTGGCGTTTTCTGTCTCCAAGTTGCAGGGGCAGCTATGCAACCTGCTCAGAGACCACTTCATATGATGCTTATGGTAAGAACAGCTATTCCTTCCCTGAGCTTTCCTCACATTAAAGTGTTTGCCAGCAAGACTATCTAAGTTGTTGGAGCTCATGGCTGGATTCCTGTTTTTTTGCACTTCTGGATCTCTGTTTCCCCCCAGTAGCTTCCAAGAATCCTAAATTCTGCTGTGTGTGCTTATGTACCAAGTTATGCAAATGCTGCAAAGCCAATGGAAACTTCCACTGGCTCCATTGCCATTACACACATCACACATTCACACTTCTTTGACCACATTGTCTTAAAGCAAAACAACCATTGAAAGAAAAGGAGGGGAAGGAATCAAGCTTCAGAGTGAAACTTTAATGACTTGGATTGTCTCAGAAACTTCTCCCTTTGGTTCATTTCTCTTTGTTAATTTAATTAGCATCTTGGCAGATTGTGAAAAAATGTGCCAGGTAAAGAGCCAGGAGGGATGTTAAACATTAGGGAAGCTAGAAATTACAATATGATTATGATACTTTGAACAAATTCTCTAAATTCAAGAGTAAGAAATTCCTTAAACAGAAGCATAAGGTTGTTCATGAGGGGAGTAATCAGATTAACATAAATGCTCAGTAATTGGCAAAGTGTTATTCCTGCGGATTTAAAACTACAGGCTAAACTGTGTACAGCAAATATGTTTTGAACTGTAATTTACTTTTTCTTGTGATCATTGCTCTATCATAATACCCTTTGTTTAAGATTCAAGACTTGGAAGACTGTTTTCTGTCCATACTGCAGAGAGGATATGAAGATAGAGTCAGTGGGAGAGGGGGAAAAAGACAGCAGAACCAAAATTATTTGAAATTATTTTTCTTATGAGACCCTTAGCTTCAAGGGACTAATGATGTGTTACACTGTGGGAAGCCATGAAAGGGTTTACCAGGGTTCCACCAACATGACCCAAGGCTTAGATAAAACTACACTCTGTGTAGAAGCATAGCAAAGTAAACATCAGATTAAAAACTTGTGTTTACATTCTTCCCAAATTTCACTCTTGATCACTGGCTCCATTTGACTGAAATGGAAGCTTGCTAATAAAGAACAGTATGTCAGCACATATGTGTTCTCCTCCTTAGTGAATGTTACATGAGGTGCAGCCTCTCCTATTAAAGGCATTCTGGAAAAGAAACTGTCAGAATATAATTTTTCACTCTCATCAGTTATTAAACTGAGAGACTGGTCCATGGGGTCACAAAGAGTCGGACACGACTAAACAACAACAACAATGATAATCTTGCATCCTTCAAACTTTATTTACCAGAAAACATATTAGGTGAGTTCGAGACCCAGCTACACCAACACTTGTTTCCAGTAATTCATATTCTAACATCTCACAATTGACTAATAGTATCAAAGGGGAAATCCAGTGTGTAGCTAAGCAGTAAGGATAGTTAGTGAGAGACTTACCAGTTGAAATGGGGCTTTGTTTGAAAACTGGTAACCTGGAATTTGTAGAATAAAATACAGTAGTTAATAGGTTTTGAAGGCTGTGTATTTGTGAGAAGAAAAGAGTTAGCTCGTGTATCCGTAAAAGGATTCTTGATCTGTGAACAGCTAATTCTCCAGCTAACCATTCTTAGCCTAGATATGGTTTTTTTCTGCAAAGGGGACTGCTGTGAAGCGAGAGAAGCAGTATAACTGCTTTAACATCCCCTTTTAAGTTTGGGCAAATAAATATTTTAAAATAAATATCATTTAAAAAAAAAAAAGTTTGGGCAGGAGAGGAATGGGTTCTGGGTTCCGTTATTGCCTCCTTTGTTGCCTCAACAGCCTAGTGACCAATGAGAATTCTCAGGAAGTTTCAGAGCCAATCATAAGAAAAGAAGCGACAGCACATCTACATGCTTACTTTTTTGAAAAAAGTACAATTATGTACCACATTTTCCTTCATGGGGCTCAGTGTGATGTGTGTGGTTCTTTGTTCCTCTTTTAATCCCCACAACAACCCTGTAAGGTAGATTAGCCTGAGAGAGCATGGCTGGCCCAAAGTGGCTCACCGGGTGCAGTGCGCTTCATGCCTGAGTGGGGATTTGAACTACTCCAACACCCTAATCATTACTCTCAGTTTCCCTGAAGAAGGACCAGTTGGGTCCAAAACACACTGCGATAAAAACATCTCTTTTGGCCATTGTTTTTTTGCTCCTACTTCCAGTGCCCTTTGGTGGGGGGGTTCCCATTTTTGTTGCAAATATGTAAGTTGACCAGAATACTCACCCACACTACAAATGCTTCCCCTCCACTACTTCATCTGTGTGAATCATGATCAGATGCATAAATAGCACAAGAGAGGTTCAAAGGGAATTTTAACCTTGTGTAAAAAAGTCCTAAATGCAAAACAATTTCTGATGTTCTTTAAACAGTTCCACCCACCACCTCTCTGTCTGTTCCAGGAATTACATTTTACAGGTTGTGTTTTAACTTGTAACTTTCAAGTTGTAAGTTAATTATTCTCCATAACTATATCTGCAACATTTTAAAACATCCACATTACATTTTCATCAGTGGTAAAGACCTCTAGACTGATGTGTGGAATTTCACTAAACTAAATATGTGTAATAAAGTCTATTGTCGCATGTGTGGGGATTTCTGCATCTTCCTGAAATGACTTTTTCTTTCTTTCTTTCTTTCTTTCTTTCTTTCTTTCTTTCTTTTTTAAATTTTTACAGATTTTGGCTCACATAGTAATGATTACATGAAGTAATTTACCATGGGGATTTTACCTACCCAACCACAGGCTACTGGTAATCTTTGCAATCTGAAATGAGAACTTGTTTCTTGATGGGAATGTGAAGGGATTTTTTTGTATATATGATCATGTATATATGATCATACTAACATTTTACATAAAATTCTCTAAATATAGAATCAATGCAAATGATTTCATGTAATATGAAGGAGGGGGATATGTTTAGCTTATGATTCTGTATTTTTCCTTAGCTCAGTTCTAAAAAACACCTTTTAATTTCCCCACTTTTGTTAAGTGAGCAATGAAACTGAAGTTCTCTGCAACCTTTTGACTTGTATAAATGATTTTATGAGCATAAAAAGATGGAAAAATCAGGCTGGTGTGTTGTTTATATTAAAATTTTATATCAAACGTGTATAGTGCATTCAAATGTCTTAATAAGTAGAACTGTAGTCTTCTTTCTACATTTTAAAATAATCAAATCCTGCAAGCTTTCTACACATTACACATAAGCTAATCAGTTGATGAAATTTCTCAGCACCATCCCATGCAGCATGGCAAATAATTTTTGAAACCTAGTTGTAATCTTACCAGTTCTGTTATAATAAAATGTATTTTCTGCAACTTTGAATATTTCCCAGAAACTATCTTATGGATGTAAATATATATTATGTGCAAGCCAAAGCACATTTACTCAGAAGTAAGCCCTACTGAGCCCAGTTGAGCTTACTCACTAGTAGGCATACTAAATATTGAGACATTAGCTGATTTGGGTTTTTTAAATTTGGAACTGAAAATAAAAAGGACATCTACAAGAAATGGAATGATGGACAGCTTGCCAAGGTCTAATAGCCCAGATTTGTAGGGGTAGTGTCAAGAAAAAAAGCTTCAGGAGAAAGCTTTAGCCATAGGAAAGTTAAAGCCTGGAACAAGTTTAGGTTGGTGAGGGAAGTTATGAGCAAGAAAAGGGAATTACTCAGGTATGTTCAAAGGAAGGAAGAGGAAATGATAGCCACACTGCCTAGCAAGGGTGGTAAGGAAGAACTATTCACTTCCTATTTTGCCTCCTCTTTTGATTCACCTCACATAAGCTGCATAACTAGCGAAGGATGAGGATTGCAGTTCAAGACTGATATAGAATTGGATATGCAAAATGGACAACCACCTGTTATATGTTCTAGCTCTGGATATCTTGCATTGAACAAGGAGTTAGACAGGACTTCTTCCAACTCTGTGATTCTAAGGTTCATGGTGTATTTTCCTAATATTAATACTACTTCATACATAAAGGCTAGCATAGAAAAAGAAAAGGGGGAAGAGCTTGGCTTAAAATGCTCTTAACCTATGGTTTTCATTTACTGCTTTTTTAAAAAAAGTCTGGAGTAAATAATACGAAAGAATTAAGAAGTCACTAGGAGAAGTGGCTATATGACAGGACATAATGGCAGAATTTTAGGCATTTTGTCCCATATTTCTGTTTTTAAAATCCTGCTTTTTCTGCCTAGTTGTCTTTTTGGGCTAGTTTTTCTCCTCCCACAAGGAAAGTCTGGCTTCGACAGCAATCCTAGACTTCAGCTGTAAGGTCATGTGCAATACTATCATCACACAAAGCCGATCATGGCTGCTGCAGAGGAAACTGCTGCAGTTCTAACTACAAAGAACTTTCCAGGAACTCGACTGCTGTTTGCGGAAATCTGTTCTGGATATCTACAGGTCAGATGTAAATTACTACAGCCTGTTAAAAACTAGAAGAAAAAGCGATTGCATGAATTCCATCGGTGGAGAAAAGGGAATTTCTCTGTACAGGCCTTTCAGTAAAGAATAAGTGAGCTGCAAAGGAAAAAAAAATTAGTCATATTAAAGTCATGTTGGACAAAGTGAAGTAAGCATATGTCAGCCCTTCAGTTGAAATTCCCCAGAGAGGAATGGAAAATCTTGCTTGGTTATGCTCATGAGCAGGACAAAGCATATGGAAATCAGGTTCCTAAGTGGCAGCTGTTGATCAACTCATTCCCCACCTAAGCAATTCCTCAGGATATGCAGGCAGGATGTTGTAAGTATTTTGCATTTGGAAAATGATAATCGATAGATCATATCACATTGCTATGGATGCCTGGACTAAAATGTTTATTAAATTAAGCACTATAGAACTGGGAAATTAACAAATTAATGAAAATGGGAAACAGACAAATGTAATACAGGAAACTGGCAATAAAACTCACAAAGTAAGCTTGATTGTTGTGTAAAAATAATAGAAAATTGATGATAGCAAAAACAAAATTTATGAAATGGTATATCGAGTGTATGAGAACAGCCTTATTCTGAGTCAAACCATTCATAGTTCTGACTACTCAATGTAGTTGCCTGTTGGCATCTGTCTGTCTCAGGAGTTAATGGAAGAGTGTGCCTTTGGGGGTAATGTCAACCATTGGAGAATTACAGCAACTGCTGTGGCTGTAGTGACTGATGTGGGACAGACATGTTTTGTTTCACCTGGGGCAGATGAAGGCATCCGGTTTTGCTGCTACAGGTGCACCATGGTGTTCCTTCTCTCTGTGCTCCTCCCAGCGATCATTCATCATTCCTCCTCTGGTCACTGCTGTGGGAACACAACCTGACTGTCTCCAGGCACTGTGATTGTCTGCAAGGGGTTCCCAGACTGTTGGGTTAATGTTGCCAGCCTTCAATGCCACATTTGCAGACATCTTTGTAACACAGAGGTGGTCTACCAAATTGACCTAGTGCCTGAAGCCAGCTCCCTGTAGAGGATGTCCTTGGGGATCCTGCCATCTTCCATTCTGTGTACATGACCAAGCCAGCATAGATGTTGCTGAGACAGGAGTGTGAACATGCTGGGAATGTGGGGTTGGGAGAGCACATCTTTGTTTGAGAATCCAAACAAAGTCTCAAAATGTGATGCCCAAAATCTTCCTGATGCAGCTCATATGGAAGGCATTGAGGCATCGCTCCTGGTGAGTGTAAGTTGCCCACAGCTCACTTCTATAAAGCGGCATGTGCTTCTAATGTAAATAGAAAGTATAAAAATCGAATTGATTTGAACTTGTAGACCCTCCTGTAACAGAGCATGAATGCTGTTTCATTAGCATCCATTGCTAAGGTTTTAATTTGCTTCTCGTGGGTCAGCTAATTTCTCTTCTCCCCACCCCAGAATAGCAACTTTAGAGGTTCAACTGTAGATAATTATGAGACATTTATAAAGGAAATAAAGAAGTATTTCACTAGCATTCTCAGGCAAATAAAAAGCTCTTACATGTTTTTGAAGTTCAATTTCTGCAAATCTTTAATAAAATGAAAGAAAAAATGAGTAGCTTTTGAGGAAAATTCTACATTAGTTAATAGCATTGGGGGATAGAGTTTGTGAATTTTTTTCCTGCGTTGCATTCAGCTGAATTTATGAATGTTGTTGCTAGTAGCTGAAGGAAAATGTTCCCTAAACTTGTTTTTGAGATTATATGGCATCTAACCTTCCGCTTTCTTTTCTCCTCTCCTCTCTAATGCATCTTACCTTTATCCTCACCTGGAAATAGGGCCGGTGTGGTTCCTAAAAATTAATAATGAATGTTGACTTGTGAACAGTCAGAAAGCGTTTGCTGGAGTGGAATGTTTCCTTCTGTTTTTAAATAAATTCCTTGCATTTAGTATTAGCATACATAACAAGGGTGCATTTGTTCAATAATGTGTATGATATCTAACAGACTAAAGTGTATAATATAATACAGTCACTGTTATATATGGATTTTATAGGAAACTATTAAAATGTGTGCACAATCCCAGAAAGCCTGGTTGCAGCTGGATTTATACAGCAGATTTAAGTAGTACAAATAGCTTGAACTGTCGTATTTTAGACGAGAGGCGAGTGATTCTGATTTTTGACTAAACTCTGTAGAACAGGGAGAGAGATGGGCAAGAATATTTGCCTTCGGGGTGTCCCCTCCCCAAAGATTTCTAGAATGCTTTGTGTTATAGCATAGTGGGACTAGCGATCTCCTACTTTCTCCTCTGTATGTTAGATAAAGTGTCCTTCAGTTTCTCAGATCACTTGTCTAAGGGTGAAGTTGTCTGCCTCCCAACTTTTTTTTTAAACAGAACAACAGCAGTAGAAAATGCAAATCCAGCCAGAAAGGGAAAGAAGGTGCTTAAGCCTTTCCCCCATGGGACATTTCCACAGTCAATATTGCATTATCCCACCTTCTTCTCCATTTATAGAGGAAAATATATGGAGCTCTTGTCTCTTATCCTTGTGGCTGAAATGCTGCTTGAGAAGGGAAACTTTGCATTACAGACTTGGGGGCCGTTATATAAATTCAGAGGAGCAGGTGGTTTGTGGAATGTGGGTTGTTTTGCAGCTGAAAACAGTGAACTATCTGACGGTGAAAAGTGTTGATAGTTCTCAGGGCATGATGGTGCTGGAAAATCTGGGCTACTAAAAATATTTATTCCATTTGTGGTGCTGGGTTAGACTGAACTTGAAATTCTAAGTTCTTGGAATCCTGAACAAGGCAAGAGTGAGAGAGGAAATTACATTAAATGCACTGTAAACTTTTGGAGCCTCTAAAATAAGTGTAATGATAATGTATTGATCTACAAATTTCAGTATTCGGAATCCATCACCTTTAACAAAATATGGGTAGAGTCTTGTAGGAAGCCACGTGGATATGAAAAAGATAAAAACAGGTGTAACATATTTTTTGAAACATCACATTTTATAATATAAATGCTGAATTCATTCTCTATATAGGTTGCTTATTAGATTTGTTTGAAAGCATAAAGCTGGGAATGCAGTGTTTATAGATAACAATTATTTTGTTAAAGAGCTTCCAAATGTTGGAGATATTAGCAGTTTCGAATAAGAGCTGCTGTGGTTGCTAAGTGCAAAAATCTAGCACAAGCAGTGGGAAATAATATTAGGGTGGGGAAATATTGCTATGGTTACAAAATACTTTCTTTTGAAGGAGAGAGTGATAACACAGCAAGGATCATTGAAAAATACCTAGTGGTGGATTTTGCAGAAACCAATGATGACTAAGGGCAGTAGTATACATTATGAGTGCTGTAGGAAATGTTGCATGATTGCTGTGGAAATCACTGGTATAAAGTGTGAAAGTTAAATATGCATCTGGGAAACCTGACAGTTAGAGCATAACTCTTGGCAGCAGCATGTTTGCTTTTACTTATTACACAAAAACAATGTCAAAAGGTTTTCTAATTTTAATTGAGAAATAGGAGTGCATTCTGTTTCCAAGAACTACGATCATATCTGTGAACCACGATCAACAAAATTTCTTTGTTGTTATTATTAAAATTATTGTCTTTAAAAACTACAAACATTACTTGTATGATGAGCTTTGGCTATCGGGGACTGCTCAGGGGCTATCCCTCTCGGGATATGAGAGGAGGGCAGTGGCTTTCAGAGTAACTAATTCTGTGCTTCTCACACTAATGCAGCATCTAGGAGGTTGCCAACTTTTGCCCTTGCCTACCTGTTGGGTACTTACATTTGGTTTCTGGTATTGAGGTAACATTGTCCTTAAGATGTAATGATGTAAGGCTATGAAGGACTTGATCACAAATTTATTGACAGCTGCATGAGTTATTATAGCTAGGAAGTGGGAGGGACAAGGTGAATATAAAATGGAAGAGTGGTATAAAGAGGTGTGGGATATAGTTATTAATGATAAATTAACACGTGCTATTATAATAAGGTGGGGAATATGCAGGAGAAATGATTTTGAGAAGATATGGAAGGTGTTTGTAGAATTTGTACAGTACTGTCAAAACAGAAAGGGGTCAAACCATCGCAAGAGGCATGGAAATTTTGGGAGGTTGGATAGTTACAATGGACTGGTCTTGGGGGTGGGGTGCACATTTTTATTTATATTTCTTATTATTACAAAAAAGATGAAGTGATAGCCATCCACTAGGATGGCTTTATAAGGCGGTTAGACAAATTTATGTGGAATTACACAGTGAATGGTTACTACCTAGGATGGCTACATTATCTCCAGGACCAGAGGCCTATGAATACCAATTACAGTGGTAACTCGGG
Organism: Podarcis erhardii; assembly: GCF_964252035.2. Classification (NCBI taxonomy): domain Eukaryota; kingdom Metazoa; phylum Chordata; class Lepidosauria; order Squamata; family Lacertidae; genus Podarcis; species Podarcis erhardii. The sequence continues at coordinate 58,733,027 of NC_138508.1, forward strand.
TTAAGAACTTAATTCGTTCTGGAGGTCTGTTCTTAACCTGAAACTGTTCTTAACCTGAGGTACCACTTTAGCTAATGGGGCCTCCCGCTGCTGCCGCGCCACTACTGTGTGATTTCTGTTCTCACCCTGAAGCAAAGTTCTTAACCTGAGGTACCACTGTACTGGGGAGCACAGGTAGGGAGAGTGTTGTTAGGCTCATGTCATACTTTGGGCAGAAGTGACTCACCTAGAATTTTTGTTTAGATGAAATTCAGAACAGGGAGTTATTGTAATCAATCAAGGTATTCTAAGAAAACAAAAGCAAGTGTTTAAAAAGCCCAGTAACATTTTAGTGGAAGGAGGGTTTCAGTTCATCCGGTGTTACCCTCTGGTGGGCAAAACAAATAGAAATGGTGTCACCTGAACCTGAACAACTTGAAAAATGCAGTTCTAAAAGCTGAAAGGTAGATGGGATATAATAGTGCAAGTCTGATTTACACTGGTGTCACAATCAGATGAAATCCTGACAGGTACCGGTAGTTAGTAGTGTGAAAATTCACACTGCTTTTAAATAAAGAACGTGGACAGAGCTCAACTGAGCCAATATGGTTTGCTCTTAGAGAAGGTGCTGAAAATTATCATTCCAAAGAAATTATAGGAAGTTGGGGATCTCTCATGTGGAAGTTGTTGACTCCCCACTCCCCAAAAAATGTCTGGAGTTTTTATTATTATCTGACATATTGCTATTCAGTATTTAGGTCACATTAGACCATGCACACTTTGACAAGAAACATTTGTCTAAGGGAGGCAAATACCCTGCATTTTCTGTACTAAAGAGAAGTAGTAGTACTTTGCTTCTCTGCCATCTGCTCTTAAGAATTTATTTGATCTATAGAGCTTGGGTGGTTTTTACAGTTTACTCTCAATTGTCTCTAGCCCAGCAGCAGATACTTGGAAGCTGAATGGGTTTCACATTCCTGTTCAGGTAGTGTTCGTCAACACAGCTACTAAAGCTCTCAAATTTAAGATTGAAGACTAACCTTAGGCCATAGATCTGGGAAGATAACTGTAGGCATTTATAACATTGAAAGGTGAGGAGATGAATGAGTTGATCCCTGATGTTGTGAATGATATTTTTTAGCTCCTATAATGGTGCTTCCGGAGTAGAAATGGAACACAGTTGGCATCTCAGTCTGTCACAGGATGAGTCCTATGTCTGTATATCTATTATGTAGCCTAATAGCTGTTTTATATTGTGTGCATTCTTCCTATTTCAGTTTAGATGAGCAAAGCATTGTACTGGTTAGGGATTCCATGTATGGGGCCTTGGCCATGGCAACTGCAGTTCCTGTCTTCTACTTTTACTTCCCATTCTTTCAAATATTACTCAAAGAATGCTAGCATCATACAAAATGATCCAAAATGTTTTCCCATCGTACTCAGTCTGCATGACTTCAGTGTTCCACTTAAATATTTAGCGGAATTGGGGAGTGAAAGATCTGTTTTATCTATTGCCATTTAATGCTAGGGTACTTCCTTGCTCCATGAATTATTCATCAGGCTGCTTTTATTATAATGCTGACATTATTCAGTACCAGAGCTGCTTCTGCAATAGCTTTCCTTTGCTAAAAAGCTACATAGCAGCAGCTACTACTGGTTTTGGAAGTAAATAAAGATGCTAGTTTTTCATGATTGCTGGAGAATAACACCATTCTAACACCCTCTCCTTGATTCTTTGTTAGGAAAATAAATTAGCAAAACAAAGAGTTATTGCTATGATCGGCCAAATGAGTAGCTTTAGACTGCAATCCTATATCCATTTACCTGGCACTAAATCCCATTGAACTTAGTAGATCTTACTTCAAAGTAGACGTGTACAGGATTTCACCCTGTCATCGCTTTACTTTTCCAGGGTACATTTAAGAAAACCAGTTTCTGTCTTTTGCCAGTTGTGAGTGCTTACATTATCAAGGCACCGGTGTATGAAACTATATGATACAGAAATGTGGAAAATATTTATATTCATATCTCATATGCTTTTTTCATTTTTAAAAAATTTGCTTGCAGAACCCTTACCTGTTGTAAGCATGCATAAATGAGAAAAAAAGTTTCTTTCTTATGCTTGGTTTCAAGTTTTCAGTCCTAAAAACCTGTGCTTTCTTAAGAAAAGAAAAGAAAAATCCTAGTGCAAATGGTACTTTCCTCCTCCTCCTCCTCATTTTTAAAAAGCCAGTGACAGTAACTGAGTCCACTAGGGACAGTCCCCGTGCAGAACGGGGATGCCAAGTCTGGGCTGTGTGCAAGTATTTCTCTAACAGACAACTGCATGTGCTTGGTTTTCTCCCCAAGAGTGTGATTTTCAAAGTGGCATTTGATTTCCTTCTGAACTGGTATGCATAGCGCTAACTTGCCTTCAGGCAACAGATAAGGGGAAGCAAGAGGAGGGGGGCAAAGCAGAGAGCAGATGGATGAACGATTAGATCATTTGGATCAGGAATGTTGCATTTTCTTTTCATTTTTCTGCTTTATACTGAAGTCTCTCTTCTGGTCAGAGTTTCTGAAGGGGTGGGGAGAGAACTTGTCTCAGAAATCCCAGAAAACGTCATAAATGTTTTTAGATGTGTGCATATATATATATATATATATATATATATATATATATATATATTGTTATGGATACAAGTAACAAGGCAAAGAATAGGACTGAAAATATATGTGGTTTCGGAAAATCTGAACCACGTAGCATTACTTCCACTTTTGTTTCCTCGGCTTCCTAAAGTACGAAACATCGGGGAGATAGGAGTTCTGATTTAGATAATGTCTTGCAGTCTTCAGAACAATACATTCTGCTTGTTGGGGGGGTGTTTACGTAAAGGACGTGACATCTGAATAGGGCGGCTGAGACGTCTCAACATTAAGCAGATGCGTTTACAGTGGACTCCAGCTGTTGCCTTTTTCTGCTGAATGTCTTTTTCCTAAACAGGGAAATGTAGGTAAAATGACAAGGGCACAGGAAGCTGCTCCCCCTCCCCCCCCCATAGCTTAGCTCAGACCACTCTCTGAGCGCATGGTAGTGGTACAAAGTGTGTGGTCTTTCAGCTCTGACTAATGCATTTTGTACTGTGTGACTGAAAATGCCTCATAGCTTGCCAGGGCTGACTGAGAGTTGTGGAATGTGGTGCCTTTTCTCCTTTTCTCTGATTTCCTGGTGGCGGTGGTGGTGGTGGGGTGTGTGTGTGTAGAACCTGAAGATGCAGAGAAATGCTTGTATGTTGTGGAATTCGGCTGAGAAAGAGAGAGAGAGAGACCCCAGCCATGCAAGCGGTGAACGAGCGAAAAGTTGGAAGAATGGATCAGGGAATGAGGATGGGGGCGGGGTAGGAGAAAGAGAGAAGGAGGAGGAAGAGGGTGGGAACAGAGGGGCCCATTTCCCCCCTCCCCCCCCCCCAAGCAGTGACAGCTGGTTCTGTCCTGACTCACATGACAAAGTACTATGAAGTATTAAAGCTTAAGACAGCCTGAAAAGATGGTCAGCTGACTTCCTTCTCTCAAACTACAGTCAGGTGATCAACTGATATCATCCAGCTCATGGGAGGAAAATACCTTAGATCACAGGTAAGTGAAATTGCTTTCCTTTACAGTATGTTGCATAAAAGACTTTCATCAGTGATTTAAGAAAATATTATTATTATTATTATTATTATTATTATTATTATTATTATTATTCTGTAGTCGTTGCCATGTGACAACTGTATGAAGCATCTTCTTCAAACACTGTTGCATGTTCCACTTGTATCTTGTTTTGGTAGACTAGAAAACACCTTGGATTTTTCTAAATCTGTTTTGCCTGTCGTGTTTGTAAATGATTTATTGGAAGAGTTCTGTTTATAAATATAGGTTTGAGGTTTTCATGGGTGGTGTTGAATGCTTCTTTCGTTTGTCATAAAATTATTTGTCGTACTGCAACTGTTTCAAAAATTAATGTTTGAAGGGGAATTCCCAGGAATGAAAGTATGAGTCAAAGAAATAGGACACCTTAAAAAAAAAATCCCAAGCCAGAGCTGTGACTCATTTTAGCAAGATGCTTTTATCAATTGTGTTTTCAGGGCCAGTTGCCTATGCTGAGGATGAAAATATTCCAAACTGGAAAATTAAAAACTTGTAACAGTGCTATTTATTTATTCTAATTGTTTTTTACCCCCTTTTAAAAGAGAAGTTGGGTGGTGAAAGATAGGTTATCTTGTCACTTACTACTATGTTTATTTTAAGTTTGAGAATAGAGTAATAAATGCAGGTGCCCACTGTACTTTGGTTTTGTCACATCAAAAGAACATACAAAGTGACTTTCCTTGCTGCAGCACAGTGCTGAATATTCTTCAGGGAATACTCCCTGGATTTACTCAGCAGAGCTCTTCCTCACCCTTCTGCAACTCCACTCTGTGTGGAGACACTAAGTGCAAGTTGATGAAGCTTGCCCTATGTTCATGAACCTCAGAGGGCTATTATTTAGGTAGAAAAAATGAAATAAGCTTTTGCTGTAGAATCTGCCTCAAAAACAAGTGAGGTGCCAGATTAAGTACCCACATTTTGATAAACGTGTCATGAGTGTCAGCACAAAATGGTTGCCATGGGCAGGGTAAGGAGGGGAGAAATAAAGAGGGTAAATAGGAATGCGCAGTTAGTTCAGCCATGTGTAATTAATTTTATATTCGGTAGGGGTTGAGTACTGGAAGATTGCACCAAAGGCTTAATGTAGAAGATGGGTTTTGAGGAACAATCTCAAGGCAAGATTCCACACAGATGTTCTACAAGAATTTTCTAACCATAAAGAGGCATCTAATCTATTTTCTTAAAAGTGTTATGCATTTTTGGCCTATTTTGAAAGGTGTTCCTAAAAAACAAAGGACAACATTAGGAGTTCTCAGATAGCCTGAGTTTTAGTCTATAAACTTCATTCATTTGCCATCTTGCTTTGTTTAATTTATATTGAGGGTAAGGAATCATTTCCATCCTAGTGGCCACATTCCCTTCTGAGCAACCTTGGAAGGGTCACCTGACAGTGTGTGGAGTGAAATGAAAAAGTGGATGGAGGAACAAACACAAATTTTGCCTTCATACAGTAGGCTAGTTTGTACATCCCCCCTCTCTCTCCTCTCCAGACAAGCAAGCATCGTTATTATCAGAGTGGAAATACACATTCCAGCCACACTTAATGAGGCTGCTGAACAAGGGCAGAGGAAGAGGCTTGGAGGGCCACATTCAGTGCCCAGAAACGAGGTTTCCTAGCCTAATCTGTGTAAGAACTTTTGAGGCATTTGGTATATTGATTCTACTGCACACTGTAGTCACGTGATACTTCATGCCTTTTAAAATTGATTGTTATGGTGGCTGCAAAGATCAGTGCATGGGCCCATGCCCCCCTCCACGTTTTCCCAAGGTCTTGTTCCATATAGTCACCTGTCATAGGAAGAAAGCTGTTTGAAGGGGAAAGTGAGGCGTGTTTCAGGGAAGTTGTCTGCCTCTATCAAGAAATGGTTGTAGCTGTTTTAATGATGTGGTGGTGATTTCCCAAATGGTAAGTCAACATCCTCTCATGAGTCAATCACCAGACTTCCAGCAGTGGATGCTGGAGACAAAGAACACCATCTGAGTCAGAGGGTGGGACCAGGACAGAGGATTGGCCCTCAACAAAGATTACATTCTGTTTGTGGATTTCCACAGTAAAAGCTTGGGGAGCCACTGTCATGTAGTCCAGTGTGGCATAGGAAGTGAAAAAAGGGATTTGCAACTTGAGGTTACAGGTTTTGCTACTGGAGGTTATGTATTTTACAAGTTCATCTGAGCCTGACCTATTCTAAGGTATGTCTACATGATTCATGTTTTAGTAATCAACGTTCAAAGTATGTTGAATTGTAAGGTGTGGGTATTCTGCACTGGGAAACTAGATGCAAACTAGTTAGAATACCCAAATATTTCGTATGGTACATGTCATTTTCAAGTGGTGGTTCAATTTGAATGGTAGCTGTGATGTCCTCTAAATTATCTCCATGGACCCATTGATTATGTTGGGTGTTTTGCCTAAAGAATAGTTCATCAGAGGAATCAGAAAGTGTAGCTCAGCTTTGAGGGACAGGTTATCTTCTGCTTCTGTAGTTGAAGAGAAGGAAGAGGAAACAAGCTGCTGTTTATAGGGCTCTGGGACTGGAAGAATGTTTGGCTCCCCCCCCCATATGCAATACATAGAACATGTTGCTACCTATGGGAATATATTGCCCGTACTATCTTTTAGGTCACCATCTGCTGGTGGCAATGACGAAGACTAGCACCCACAAAGATGGACATTGGGTAAGTGCATGCTAAAGGTATAATTTAAAAATAGATGCTGTTACACAGCTTCAGTTCATTTGGAACTTCCCAATGTATTGTGCCTTGTTTTATCTATATTAAATACCAAGGAAGGGAATGAAAAGCATGTGTGTGTTTATGTGTGCATCCGTGTAAACCACAATTGCTTCCCTAATTAAGAGGTTCTGCTACCTCAAAGCAGTGATTAAGGCCTTTTGAAAAAGTGTTTGAGGATTTGGGGGGAAATGTTATAAATTTTGAAACCATAGCACATGTTTGGGAGCAAGTAAAGTTCAGGTGGTTGATTTTATGTAAGAGAGCAAAAATTGGTCTTCTGTCAAACACAGTAAGTTTCTCTCTGTTTGCCCCCTCCCCGCCTCACTTTATGCCTTTTTAGGGAAAATTCCTGGCAGGTTGGTGCATAACAGGGATATCTGCAGGATTTATTCAGTTATAGCACAAGTATAAACAGGAAATTTCATGTTTATGTACTTGAGCTGTGCTAGTAATAGGTGAGAGGGGGACAGAAATCTAACAATGATAGGAGATGATTAAGCCTTTTCTACTTGGATAACAAACTTGTTGCAGCAACAATGTTTTACCTTCAGAATCTATACAAATGTGTGCACACACTTTAATCTCTGAGGTTCTGTTTCTATAGGAATGATACAATATATAAGGAGGTTTGGGGAGTAATTTATAGTTACACTCAATATATTGCTTATATTCACAATTTTGTACCAAAGGTTAGAAAGTAATGGTGTAGTGACTAGTAAAATTAAATATATGCTGTTTAGGTTAAGCTGCTTTGCAGTTCCAGCAAAGCCTGGTAGGGGATTTTTTTTTTTTTTTTGGAATACTAGTGGTGAATATTCAAGCATGAGAGTGAAAGTTAGACAAATGTCATTTAAAAGGAGATTGCAGTACAGTAGTTAACTATATTTTGGTGTTGATAAATTTAGTAGAAATCTGAGTTTGACACCTTCTTATCAAGTTATTTGAAAGCACAGCATATCTTCAATCAGGTGGATATAAATAATTGATTTAAATAATTAAATTGTGTTAACCAAAGAACCTGTATAAACTCATGTGAATTCAACATTGGTATATTTATATAAATCAGAATAGTTCTGCCTCTTTCATGCTGCTATGCAATGTCCTGTTTTAAACAGATGTTGTAAGAGTTGCTTGATACAAAAGAAAACCAATTTATGCATTTAGTGATAATTTGATGTGGCTGCATTATGTGTGGTGCCATCTAGTGGTGTACTTGGTGTACTGTAAGGTTTTGGTATTTAATAAACATTGATTAAGATTTGCCGTTTTACTGTTTATATGGGAAGCTTTTAAAACACTTAAAACATTTTTTTCAACCGAAAGCATTGTACATAACATAATTTATACATGCTAATTGAAAGTGTGAAAGTGTTCATTTTTAAAGCATGAGTAGTGTGCTTTTAACTGTGAAAAAAGACAGAATTTAAAACAGGCATTTAAGTCAGCTTTAGTGAAAAGAGGGGTAAACAGTAGAAAAGGGGAAGAATATGGGGAGGAAGAGCATAAACAAAACATTTAAGATTCCATTAATGCTGCTTTGGGGCTTGAAAAGTGCCACATAGTTCTATGCAAACTGGAAGGTAGAATATGAAAGAGATTGTTGAAAAGGAACTGCTCAGGGATTCCTACCATATTCTTTTTGGAAAACAAATGTACACACCTATGTATTAAGATGTAGATGTTATAAGTGTAAGACTCTCATGCTATCCTGACATGGGATGTTTTAAGGCATTCACTTACAGCAGAGTAAAATTTCATACATTGCTTAGAACTTTCTACACCTCTCAGAAATGCTAATCTTTCCAGGATCTCCTTAGGATTTGAGTGTGTGTTTCTGTGCCTTCTGGAGTTAATGTGGGAAGTGCTTATACATTCTTTGGTAGCAAATCATGAGCCAAGGGAACAATTAATGTGTGTCTTTACTTACTGATGTTGGAGACTTCTTCCTTCTGTTTAAAAAGCTCTTGGGGAACGTACAGGAATAGTATGCATGTATAACATCCTGAATAGTTGCAAGCTGATGTTTATTACCACCTTTTCAGGAATGATTCCAAGCTCCATATGAAGAAAGGAAATATGGTTACCTAAAATGCAAAATATTTGTTCAATTAATAGCCAGAGAATAGCCAAACTAACAAAAGAACCCCAAGAAAACCACAGGGCAGAGCCTGCCATATATTATACTAGACTCTCAGACAAGCTAGTGAACTAGTGATGTTTAGTTGCATTAAATCATTGCCTGTGACAACCAGGTATTCAGAATCAAAAGTCTGGTTCCTGCCACAACAGGCATCATATCGTAACACACAATCTGCCCATCAGTTACATAATCTGAATGTATGTGTATAGGAATGTGGAGAGAGGTTTAATTTACTGTTCCTTCCTCTGGATTGTTGCCACTGGATTACTCCAGACAAGAAAGGTTTTCTATAGAGTGTCCTTATTTATAACACAAACTGAAGCAGTCTGCTATTTGGCACAGGTTACAGTGGTTAAAATGCTTTAAAACAGTGCTACATAACAGCATTCCTTAAAGTGCAATATGGCCTAATCTTACATGCATCGTATATTTACTTGGTGTGTGTGTGTGTGTGTGTGTGTGTGTGATGCATGTAAGATTATATATATATACTGTGTTGAGTTGTTGGTAACAGTGTGCTCTGGCTTCTGTCACAGTGTCTCATTGCACCAGAAGCGGTTTAGTCATGCTGGCCACATGACCTGGAAAGCAGGTTCTGTGCCCCAATTGGGAGCATAAGCACACATATATTTATTTATTAAATTTCTATGACACCCTCTCTCTGAGGAATAAAGGGCTGTTCACAATATAGAAACACAAAAATACGTAACAAAGTAACTAGCCAAAGGCCTTGGGAGAAGAGGAATATTTTTGACTGACGCCTAAGCATCTAGTCTCATTGATTTCACTGAGACTATATTTTAGCCTTGGAATTGGGAACCCGCTCCCCTCCAGATGTTGAAGAAGAAGAGTTTGGATTTGATATCCCACTTTATCACTACCCGAAGGAGTCTCAAAGCAGCCAACATTCTCCTTTCCCTTCCTCCCCCACAACAAACACTCTGTGAGGTGAGTGGGGCTGAGAGACTTCAGAGAAGTGTGACTAGCCCAAGGTCACCCAGCAGCTGCATGTGGAGGAGCAGAGATGCGAACCCAGTTAACCAGATTACGAGTCTACCGCTCTTAACCACTACACCACACTACACCCATCAACCCTAGCCAGCCAGGCAAATGGTCAGGGATGACAGCAGTTGTTGTCCAACAAGCCACAGGTTCCCTGTTCCCGTTTCAATCTCCAATAACAAATATGTCCAAGACTTCATATTGCAAAGAAGAAACGTGCATTTACGATTAAAAAAATAAGTAAATGATAGTGTGTGCTTAGAGTAAAAGCTGGAGTAATTCTTAACGGACCTGAGATATGGTCATATTACCTGAATTATAAACAGATGCCTGGTCTACTCAAGCAACTAAATTAGGTGGTAGAATCCTGTGTTTTTAAGCCTGGACCATACTGCTTCAGACTTATAGGTAATATAGTACTTTTTAAAAATGATCCCAAGGATAAACATTCCTTTCAAACAAAAACAAAAAGCCTAGTACATCAGAGAGAAACAGGTTCTAGCCCAGTGTGTTCCCTGCTGAGCTAGTTTTCTACCTCCATGAAGTATTTTATTTGAACAAAGCTTTCAAAAATGTGCTTTCCCAACCTATAGTGGGAATCTGAAGTGATTCAATGAATTAAGGACTACCACATTTTGCTGCCTATGCCGACTTGCTCAAAGTGAATTTTAATAGACTCTAGGAAGACAGAATGTTGGGGTTGGTGAGTTTATAGCAGAACTGAAATTTGAACCTGATTGGCCTTGTTGGCGTGTTGCTAGCGTTCAGCCTCAGTTCCTATTCTACAAAAGAGACACCACAATGCTTCACCTCACTGTGTTAACTTAAGGGGTAAGCATCACATTCAGCACTTGAAGACCACACAGAGATGCTATTGACATCCTATAGTCAGCTTGGCCTTTTGTAGCTATCAGGGTAAGAAGTTTTCATTCTAACAGATGGATAGATGAATAGATAGGTGGATGGATAGATAGATAGATAGATAGATAGATAGATAGATAGATGATAGATAGATAGATATCTCGCTGCCTGGTACATTAACACAAGAGAATGATAAGTCACTGAGTTTACAGAGTAATACAAGTTGTTGGATGGAATATAAATATGAAGAGGGAATATAAATATGAAGGAGGGGAAACTTTACTACTGAGTTTTATTTTTCATTGTGGCTGGAGTTGTTGCCCAGGCTGTTTTAGGCACTGTAATTTTAATACTGTAATTATAATATAGTGGTGTGTCATCTATATTGTAGAATTGGTAAACCATAATAGATCGAATAGACTTTGCCACATGACATATTAGTGGCTTTCTTTACTGATTCGTACTCATACCCCTGATCTCTCTTACAAATGGGAAAACAAAAACCTATAACTTGAAACCTTTGCAAAATGGGTAGCTGTTTACCAGCATGAATTGAGGGCAGATCAACACAATACATTTGAAGCACATTAAATACATATTTAAAGCACGTTAATTCCCCCCCAAAATCTTTGGAAGTCTTGTTTATTGAGAGTGCTAGGATATATAGCCCTGTGAGGGGGGAAATGCAGTTCCAAGGATTCTTTGAGGCGCTCATGTGCATTGAATGTGTTTTAACTGTATTGTGTGGGTCTGCTATTAACATATGAGAAACTGACTGTTACCTCTTGCTGAAGTGTCATTTGTTTTCTTTCTTATTGGTACTCCTTTGGGAATATCCCAATAGTCATTTGATGCCATGAAACACTGCTGGTATTAGTCTGAAAACAGTAATGCGTGGAAAGCCTTGCTGATTTTTCCCCCCTGTAAAAATATTACAAAACCATTATTTTTATTGTTTTACATACAATTTAAATAACACAAGGAATAGTACAATAACAAGGGAGTTGAAAATGAGGGAAAGGAGAAGCAAGGGAGGTAATGATAAATATAGCAAGGGGCTAACAGTAGTCTAATCAGTCACCATTGCACACTTACCTAATCATTATTACTGATAAGTGTATTAATTCTTTAACAGAGAACTTCAGGGGTATAAGTAAAATACGTTTTCTATAGCTGCAGTTCAGAACTGAGAAGGTGTAAAGAACTACTTGAGACCCCAAGCATACAGTTTTAAAAGCACTAAATAGCTAAAGAAAGGTGTCAGGAGTTGGGAGCGTGGTATTGAAAGACCTGGTGTTTGGAAGGGAAAGGGAGCAGGAAACATTGTTGGTGTTAGAGAAGAATGGAATGTTTAAAAGACCAGGGCTTGTTATTTCCAGGAGAAGGGCGGCTGCTGCAGTCTGCAAGAGCTGTGGGAAGCACTGACTCGATTAGACAGCCCACTCACAGGATATAAGAGGGAAGCATGATCCAGTGGGCAGAGGTCACAAAAATGCCGTGTGTTAGCCTTTCTAGAGATGACTTAGGAGGTACTGCGGTTGCATATCCTGAATTTCCATCACCTAATGCACTGGGTTTATAAAGGAGGGTGAGTTTCAGGATGCAGGGTGTGTGGTGTGTGTAGGCAGCCGTTCTTATATGACAGTGGGTGGAGATTGTAGCATTTCTTGTGCTTTTCCTGTGACACTTTTCCTTAAAGAAACAGGCTGCATTTTATTAGGGCCAGTTAGCTTCTGTTTCCCACCCCTCCCTTCCCCTGCTCTAGTATAGAGGGTGTTGAGGTTATATTTAAAGCCCCAGTATTAAATACCAGTTAGAAAAAGCATTCCTCACACAGTAGTTGTGAAGATGGCAGGTTATAAATTAGCTTGCAGGGAGTTTTAGAGAGATTGTAGTAAGTTTAAACCTATAGCAAGCCAGACATTGGAACAGTACACACATGTGCGTGCACACAACACAAAAATAAATGATTGGTGTTGTGTGTTTTAGGTTTCGTCTCCAGAAATACAAAAGCAATCATCCATTTTGCTCCAAGCTCTTCATATTTGCAAATGAATACTTTTTGCAAACCAATATTTCAAATGCATTCCCCCCCCTTTGGATGGTATGACATTAATTTTTCTCTTTAAAAAAGGCTTTCAAAATGTATTTTGTTGTTGTAACTCTTAAGTCTGGTGTAGCTTTGAATGGGTAATCTGTGTCATATATAATTCCCAAATTTTTGGCTCTAAAATAGTGAACAGCTTGTCTGTACTAGTGCTTCTCCCCCTCCTAAGCACATAACATTTCTCCATTTAAAGGCATAATAAGACTGTCAAGAGTTTGATTTTCTTATATGTTTCAGTCTGTAGACTGATCTTTGCTAACTCTCTAAACTTTTCTGTCTTGTATGAATCTTTTCAGGTCTATGGGTGTCCCAACACTCCTTTTAACTCAATTTATATAATTAAGTCTTCCTCATGCACTTCTTTCCAATTTCCTTACACTTATATCACCCCTATTCTTAGAATATGCCCTACCATAATTGTTCACTCTTTTACATTTGGCTCTGCCCAGTCACATCCAGTATTTCTTAGCAGTTTGCCACTCAATATTAGGATATTAGATCTCACTTTTGAGCTTCATAGGAAAATAATTTCTCCTAAGCTATATGGTTACCAGACAATGAGTTGTGGGTTTTTGTGGGGGTTTGGGGCTCAAAGTTCCTGTTAAAAATTCAAGCAGTTGAATATTCTATTCATACTAACTTGGAAGTAATGGAACCCAAATTTAGACATTCTTGTGTTAGAAAGAAATATCTAAAAGGTTCAGGAAAGGGGGAGGAAATGGATGACAAATGTTGATGATCTAGGTACTAATCAGACCATGTGAATGCCTCTCCCCTCACATATTAACTGATCATTATTAACTATCCAGCAATATGCAGTAGTAGATAAAGTCATGCTCTTTCATCTTTGTTCAAAGTATGCATTAGCTTGACTCTTCTAAATTTGTAAGCTTCAGATCATGGTTTAGGTGCTAATCTAAATAATGGTTAGAGGAGAGCCTAGTGTGCATCTGGTATCTGAATTTAATGTAAGTATATACATGAAGATTGTTGAAAGGCAGGAAAGCTGTTATATTCTCTAACATTTCCTTCTATTTTTGCATTTTTATGCAATGTAACAGTTGTCACAGGACTTAAATACCTGTGTGATTTTGTTGTTGTTGCATAAATTATTTTTTCTTGGGCCCTGAATGATACAATCTCATATTCTTGATTATAACAAATGTTAAAATTCTAAGCCAGGTGGGATTCTTTTTCAAGTCTGAAAGAAATGAAAGTATGTCATAATTCACACTGTTACTATTTGCTTATATTGGTTACAGAAAATCTGCACATTCGACATGTCAGTATATTGTTTTTCTGAATGTTTCAGATACCAAATGAGAGTTTAGTGCCATGTTACACACATTCTACAACATTTCTGTTTTTCTTGCATGTAAGATAAATGTACAATTAAATGGTGTGAGCATACTCTTGTAGCATAAGGCAGCAGTGTACAGTGCACTTAAATTCCTGTAACTGGCATCTCAGACAGTTTGTAGTCTTTTTAGCCTCAGTAACTCTTGCAGTGCCATCTTCTTTCTCTTTCTCTATGGCCCATATGCTATTTCAGCATTGCATGAAGTGATAACTTTCCCATCCATCCCCAGCTGTATTATGAAGCACAACTCATTGCGTTACTTGGCACCATCATGTGGTGCATTTCCCTGCGCCTGAGCAACATCACTGGCAACTGGAGGCAAGGTAACTTACCTGTGCAGAGCATCCTCTGGGGAAAGGAGGAGAGAGGAAGTGAATCTTGCCCCATGACTCATTGTGCGGCGGTGCTGGGATCAGTTCCCACACCTTTTAATAACATTTAAAAGCAGAAATTGAGCAGGTGAAAACTTCTTCATAATATTATCTTCATGCCATAAAAAAGCATCACCTGTGTCATTTCTGTTGTCAGGCCCCACTTGGGGGAAAGGTGGTGATCTTAGGTATATCTGCTGCACAAAATACATGGAAATGCTAGCCCATCAGCCTGGTGTAGTGTAATGCAACATGTGCCAGTCATAGTTCAGTGGGGGGGGGGGTCCAAACTAGACATGACCACAGTTCTGTAAATCTTTATCCTGTGTTCATTAAAAAACAAACAAACAAAGGCAGAATACAAAGTGCTTAAGAGGAGGGATAGAGGGGAATGGTAGAGTAACTTCATCAGTCTTTCTCCTCAAAATTGCCTCCCCCAGCTGCTGTTTTTTCACTGTAGATGAAAAGATGTCTTATTTTCATACAGGTAGAAAAGTGTAAGAGGTAGCGTGTGACTTCAGTTTTAAAGGGTGTCAGGAGAACCACCGGTTACTGGTGTAGACCAAGCCAGACCATGAGTCCATCAGCTCTGCTCAGTGTTGTCACTGTCAGCACCTCTCCAGGGTTTCAGAAAGGGGTCCTTCCTAGGCCTCCCTGGAAGGATTGAATCTGGTCCCTTTTTGAATGCAGAGTGCATGCTCTACCACTGAGTCATGGTTTCCCCCCATAAACAGAAAGATACACATGACTGCATGCCACATATAGTTTAGGTCTGAGTTGCTCTCCAAAATATGCAGTGAAAATAAGTTCCTGCAGTACAATAGAAAGTTGGCAGTCTTACAGTTTCATCTAGTGGCATCTAGACCACTATTGTCAATACAGTCGTCTGAATATTTTCACTTCTTTGAAAAAGAATCATCTCATTGCTGTACAAGACAGTTCTGTACAATTCTTTTTAGAACCTGCTTATAGAGGCTGCACAGATGATTCAGATCCCTGATTGTGTATAGCTTTATGTTGAGTGGGAAGCTTTCACATGTACCCTATTGCAGGCATGAGCCCTGTAAGACGTCGGAAGCAGCAGAGATGGGACAGGGGCACTGCAGAGGTGGCAGGGCTACCCAAGGTTGCTGCTCTCCCTCACATGATTTTAATCACATCGAGGAACTGTACACCCAAATAGGGCTTGTGGTGTTCATGTGTGTCCCACACACACACACACACACACACACACACGTGTACATAGGATTAATAGCTGTGAACTGTGTTTATTTTTCTAAGAGATATTCTTTTAAAGTGATAACTGATTAACTAGTTCAAGAAATATAGACATTTTCAGCTTTAGTTTTGATATCCTTGCTAAAAGCTTTGTGATGGTTAGCACACTACATAAACAAAATACAAACATTATCTTTTTCTCTCTCTACTCACAGTGGTACTGCATACTTGTGGTCTGACTTTTGCCCAATGCCTCCATGCAAAGCCGCAGATTCAGACTGGGTGGCATAAACAAAAATAAGGGTTTTCTGTTTCTGTGTTGACTTGTTTTATAAACTGAGGGCATTACTTTTAAGTAGAGCTGTTGTGTGAGGTGTATGCCTTTCTGTAAGTAAATGTCCTCTGTAACCACTCAAGAATATAAAGTGCATCACATCAGCATGCAGAAAAAGTCATGTGAGTATTGAACTCGCCCATATTACTAGAGACAGGAAGACAGGCAAGGAAAAGAGTTCTCTTTCTTTCTTTCTTTCTTCCTTCCTTCCTTCCTTCACTAACTGGATTAGGCTGTCCACCTATAAACATGTTTTTGAAGGGTGAAAACATATTCTCTACCCTTCCTTAACTTAAGTTTGCAAAAGACCACTCAGTGTAAGAAGTCATATACTCACTCTGTTCCTTCTCCCCCACCTCAAGAGAGAGATGAATCTGGAAAATCCTATATATTGTCCCTCACTGGGATACTGAAAGGCTGTCTGATTGCATTCGCTCTCCTTCTCTTTCTAGCTGGAGGTGGGGTGGGGGGCAGGGGAGAGTGGATGGGTTGGGGGTGGAGGACAGAATTTGAGTTCATTAAACGCTACTTCATTCACCCACCTAAGTAAATACAGAAAGGATTGCTGGCTGCTTTTGGCCTCTCTGTCTCTTTCTCTCTACTCTGTCTCTTTCTCTCTATCAAGGAGAGCCAGGTGGGGAGGGCGGGGGGAAAGCAAGCCATCACAGACACCATGGCACCACTATGTCCATGACCTGTCTACCAGGTACAATTCCATTATGAAAAGTGTGTCTGCCAATGCTTAGTTAGGTACCTAATAATTTATTCTATGTTGGGGGGGGACTGTTCTTAGTACACATTGTGAATAAGTAGTTTCTAGTGCCAAGAGATGCCCCTGCGTTGTAATTCTAAATCCAGTGATGGTGGCTGTTGCTGGCATAGACTGCCAGTCTATAAGGTCAGTGGTAAAGTATCTGCTTCACCTGCAAATCCCTGGCATCTCAAATTGGGCAGGGGAAAAGCTTGTCTGAAATCCTGCAGAGTTTATGCCAGTCAGTGTAGACAGTACTGAGCTAGATCTTACTCCATATAAGGCAGCTTCTGCTGTTTCTGTGTTTATCTGCTTCCGTGTGAACTCTTTGGGTTTGTTTTTGATGCTTGCAGAGTACCATATTGTTCATTACTGATGTCTAAATTTCTGTTTTATCGTGTGTGTGTTTTTATCCTGCCCTTCCTCATATGGTTTCCCTTCATAACAAACCTATGGGGTCAGTTAGACTGACAGATTAGGACCAACCCAAGTGGAGCTTCACATTTGGGGGTGGGATGGATTTGGGCATTGCTGCCATTTCTTCTCTCTCTGTATGTTTGCTATTGCAGTGTCTCATTTGGTCTGAGCACATTCCAACCGGTATTTCAGGACTTTTTCACCCCAGTGGGAGAGATTTTAAGCATGTGCTCAGCCATCCCAGTAAAATCAAGGAGACATCAATATACTGAACTTGGGGTGGATTGTGCCAAGTATGTTTTGGCAAGATCCCCTCTTGTTGCACTATTTGTTGTATTGGTTCTATTCAGTGTAATTTACTGTGGTTTGGATTCTGGAAGTTTGTCTGTGAGGTACAGATGTGAGGTGACCCTGTGCTTTCACAGGTCTTTCAGTTTCGGTGAGTTTTATGAGAATGAGTTCCCCACTGCTACTAAAGAAATAATTATTTCTCCTTTTGAAGCATACAATTTTAATTGCATTACAAATAAAAAACAAGTTATTATCCTTTCAGACTATTAAAAGCTGTTTTATAACAAACCGCAAAAGTCCCAAGAATCAACTAGAGGGGGGGGGGACAAGTCAAAGTCAAAGTGAATGTTTTATTTTTTGTGTACGTCATTTTAAAAGATCATTGATAGAATGATAATTTCATCCCTCTAAGCATTGCCAAATCTGTACTTGCCGTAGTTTGACTTTAAAATCCATTTCAGAGTTGGACAAATTTCAGACTGCTGTAGGCAGAATGACATTCAGCCCTATAATTTACTCCTCATTACCACAGCGACCAGGCAGAAGGGCATCCCAGTACAGTAAGATATTCTGGAAGCTAAAATTTATTAGTGATAACATTCAATAAGAGGAGGGGGAGAATATAAAAGGGGAGGGCAAACTTCAGTCTTGATAGATCTACCAAAGAGAGTCAGGTGCAAAAGGTATACAGTTAGAATTAAAAAGCAAGAGTGCCTCTGAGCATGTTCTGTTTTCAGTAGGGGGCCTAAACTGAGCTCACAGTTCTTTCACATAAAAGTCAATTCCTGGAAAGTCAATCATTTCAGCAGTCTGATTTAGGTGGGAAAAGTCATATTGTTGTTGTTTTGGTTGAACAGCTGGAAGCCAGAGAACCTTGTCAATCTGCTACAAATCATCCAGAGACCAGTAAATTCTGATCTATCCTCTGTCCATTCCTGTTATAGGGAATCTTGGAAACTGAAAACTATCATTTCTCTTGATAAGCAAAATTCTGACTTCTTAGGATAGACAGTTTGAGAGGAAAGGCAGCAACTATAAATGAGCTGTCTTTGCCACATATTTGATCATCTTTCTGATTCATAGTATTATATTCTCCTTTCCTTCACCCACAGCAAAACAAACTTAACTTGATTCATATCCTTAAAAAGGGGGGGGGGGAGAGACCATCCCCAAACATGAATTACTCACGTGGTTATGATTAAGTTATTGGCACAGAACCTTGCCCCCTTGAGCTCCTCCTCCTTATACCCTGATGACTCCCTGTCTCAGTCATTGAATATTTACACAACTTCATTTCAAAACTCTCATTGAGTAGCTTTTTAAAATGGAGGATTAAAAAACAACAGTGTTTCCAAGGAGTTATGATACTTAAGTCTACAGACGTTAAAAAGTGTTAAACACGCAGTATAATGATACAAACAAAAAAATTATTTCAGTGAGATGAAAGAAGGAATCTTTATATTTCTCAAGTAATGCAATTCTTCAGTGAATAATCTGCCAATGGTTCTTTCATAATGAAAATCTGTGTGTGTGTGTAAAAACATTTTGTGGAGGAAGAAAAACTTTACATCCCATAATGGAAATTTCAAGGTTCCTAACAACATGCATGAAAACAGAAATCTCAGTAAAATAGCATAAAAAACAATAAACAAGAATCTATTTGTTACAGTAAGTAAATCACATAGATAAAAAGGATGCAAGTCAGCTGTGGACTTGCTTGCGCAAATCAGGGTGGGTGGGGAAGAGAAAACAAATTCAATTCTTACTGCTTTCATTGGGTTTCCTGTGGGTGGTGGTGTTATTGGTTTGGTTTGTTCTTGTTTTTATTATGTATTTTGTGTTTTTATCTTGTATTTTTATGCTGTGAACTGCCCTGAGATCTACGGCTGAAGGGTGGAATACAAATATTAAAAATGAAATAACATAAAATAATATTTGAAGTCTTAAAATTTTGTTTTAAAGTTTTGAAAGTTGTGCTTGTTTGTTTGTTTCTGAGCCACTTTGGGGGGGCCTCCTCTGGCTGAAAGGCAGCATAAAAATAAACTTAAATGTATATACAGTCATACCTTTGGTTGCGAACGTGATCTGTGCAGGAGGCACATTCACAAACCACATCGTTCGTAGCCTGAAGTGCCGCTTCTGCTCATGCGCGTGATGTTATTTTGTGTTGTTGTGCATGCGCGAGCGCTGAAACCTGGAAGTAACCTGTTCCAGCACTTCCAGGTTCGGCACGGTCCACAACCCGAAAATGCGCAACCTGCAGCGTTTGTAGCCCGAGGTATGACTGTAACATAATATGAAAGACTAGATAACTCTATAACTACAGCTGCCTGACATGTTGTTCAAAAGCTGTCTATTACTATTGGAAATCCTACTTGGCTTTTGGAAAAGTTCACTATGTGTCTGTTGTCAGCATTGCCTTTTTAAGGTGCATTTTCACAGAAACCTGTTTGGTTTTAGGATGAATGTTGAGATTCTTTGCTTGGTGCAGCCCAGCTGGTGCTGCCCTGTGATGGGGGCTTCTTCATAGCAGTGCCCAGCTTATGGAGTCCCCTCCTCTCTGGTGAACTGCATCTGTCCCCCTTATTATTAGCATTGAGGCAGAAGCTTAAAACGTTCCTGTTTACCCAAGCATTGTCAAAAGACATTGCTTCTAGCAACTTTGGAATTTTTAGTTGTGTAGATATTTGGTTTGTCTGAAACATTTTTCAAAAATTTGGATTGTTTTTATTGCCTCGTTCCCTGCTGCCTATGGCTCATTTGGGAGGAAGGATAATCATCATCATCATCATCATCTGTTCCTGGTGCTAAATGTGGTGTTTTTGTATTTTTTGTAAAAATACAGTAAATAAATATATGAAGATACAAATATGCATAGCCCCTACTATAGTCACCCTAATAATGAATCTTAAATAACTTAGTGCTACATTAAGAATATATCAGTTTATCATTTTAGATTTCTGACCTTTTAAATCCAATTCAGTTCATGTGAAGAGTTATAGGTATGTAATACCTATTGATTTGCCAAATGCAGGTTATTAGAATTTGGATCACTTTTTTTTTTTTTTTTAAAGTAAAGCCACAGTATTCACAGTAAAGCCACAATGAACAAGCCTTCCCAGAGGGGTCCCATCAGCCACACAACCTGAAATGTAGTGGATGCAAGATGCAGAAAATAGAGGAGGTAGCTTCTCTTTGCAGTTCCTTTACAAAGATATGAAGGAAGAAGAGACTGAGGGAAGAAGTAAAGAAGGCACTTGCCTTTTCTTCTCCCACCCTCCTTACCTTGCAGGTGTTGGGTTCTCCAGAGATGAAAGACAGGTACCAGGTTGTTGTTTTTTAATGGTTCCTAATTGGGTAGGGCTAAGAATTCATAATCATTACAAGAGACAGGAATGTGATACATATTAAGAAACATCTCTCTTAGTACTTTTAAGAGAACACGGAAGGAGCCAAACACCTGCAAGGAGTGAGGGAAGCAAAGCCCCTTGGGGTTGCATGCAGGCATTTTGTATACAAATTTAGGCAAATATCAACTTCTCTTCTATCTTCCGTATATTCGTTGGATGCTGGTCTCTACTTGCAGAGCCCCAGCCCCAGAATGTTATTGAAAATGTAATTCACCTAGGAGGGGACTTACGTTGTGAATGTTGCTAATATGTTTCCTGGTTACTCTAGTTATACTTCTTTGCTTGCATAGAGTAAGTCTGTTGTGGCATAAGCTTCCATGGGTCAGATGCATCAAGTAGCCCGACAAATGCATTTTTACCCCATGAAAGCTAATGTCACAGTAAATATGTTTTTGGTCTTTCTGACCAAAAGTTGGCAAAGCCTTGACATGATAATAGAAATGGAAAGCATTTAGTGCAACATGTTTTAGCAAGATGCCTTCTTCAGAGGTGCTACGAGATAACAAATTATATTTCAGGATACTTAATATAAAAGTACCCACTAACTCAATTTGAACAAAGCACCCACAAGCATAACATGAAAAAATGGAAGTATTTAAAATCAATGTAATTGCATAATATAAGCCTTGAAATGCTTTTGAAAATTTAAAATATGTTAATAAAAAAATTACTGGTGACTAATAACCAGAGCATGAATCATATAAAATATTTACAAGTTATTCAGCACCAAAAAGGTATATAAAACAGAATGTGTGTTTGTAGTGTGTAAATATTTGGTTTATATATTTACATAAAAAGACAGTCTGTAACCCTGTGCTCACTTAGATGAATTCAGTGGGGCTCAACTTTGAATAGACCAGTTTTTGCCATCCTGGTACCCTCCAGATGTCTTGGGCTGCAAATCCCCTCGGCCCAGTCAGGATTTGTGGTCCAAAACATCTGGAGTACTTCATTTATAAGACTGCACTATAGGAGTAAATAAAAGGAGGGGGGAAGAACAAATAAATGAACAAAATTGTCTGCTCTACCTTGTCGCTACTTGATTAGTAATTTAATCTATAATCTTAACTCCACTTACTGGGAGAAAGCCCTATTGAATTCAGTAAGACTTCTGAGTTAACATGGTTAGGATTGCATTGTTAATGTTTTGAGCAATTTCCTTGTTTAATGGGGAAACACTTCATGGAGCGGGGGGTGATAGGTGCTTCCGCCTGATACTTCTTCCCATTGAACTCACTCCTATGCATGGTACTAATGGATGCCCTGCCACTGTTCCCAACTGTCTGGTGGTTCTATTGCTAAATGCCAGTTCAGTCTGTAATAAAACCATGCTGATCCATGATGTGATTGTTGATGAGCATGCAGATCTGATCTGTATCACCAAGACCTGGGTGGGGGAGCTGGGTGGACCAGATCTGACTCAGCTCTGCCTACCCTGGTACTCCATATGACATCAGCCCAGACGGGAGTGGTGGAGGAAAGTGTGAATGTAGTCCATAGGAGTTCACTTCCCATCACCAGGAAACCCATCTCTCTTTGAGCAGGGCTGTAGGGCCTGCATCTGGTGCTGAGCCAAAGAGACAGGTTAGGGATGCTGTTGATGCACAACCAACCTGCTGCTTATCCCTGAGTAAACTAGCTGAGGTTATCTCGGGTGTGGTGTTGGAGGAGCACATAACTGTGGTTTTGGGTGACTTCAACATTCATTCTGAAAATGTCTACGGTTCTACTCAGTAGTTCATGGCCTCCATGCCAACCATGGACCAGGCATGGGCTAGAGTGTAAGTGGCATAAATTGTGCTCAGAAGCAGACCAGTCATGTGTTTGGGCTCATAATTGGTCTTACCACATGACGGTGAGAGCAGTGCTTGAGGAGCTGTCCAGCAGAGTTGTTCCATATGGTCTGAAGGCTGCTTACTCCTGACCAGGGGCAAATCAGGAGAGACTGTGAAAGTTCTGGATTGGTGTCTGAGCACAGCGATGGTCTGGATGAAGGTCAATAAACTACATGAATCCTGGGGGAATTGAGCTGCTTCAGGTGGATTCCTGTTTCTAGGAGATAGGTAGATTGCCTGTTCTGGATGGCGTTGCACACCTTCTGAAGGAACAAGTCTGTAGTTTGGGGGTACTCCTTGCTACATTTGCCACTAGAGACCCAAGTGTCCTCTGTGGCTACAAGTGCCTCTTACCAGCTTTGTCTGGTTTGCCAGCTATAGCTATTCTTGGACAGGGGTACCCTGATCATTGTAGCCCATGTGTTACCTTGAGGTTGGGTTACTGTAGAACACTCTTCCAATAGAGATTCAGCAGAAGCCTTCTGTTTCAGCTTTTAAACGCCTGTTGAAAAGTTTTATATTCCATCACGTTAACGCAGGCATTTAAGAATACATCTTCCCACAGTAGATATCTGATTTCTGATTTTAAATTTGTATATGATTTTTACTGAATGGCTGTATAGATAATATTTTTTATGAATCAGTGGTGTATATATATATATATTTTTATAAATAGCTAAATGCCCATCCAACCTCTTTCTTCCTGATACGTGTACCAAAACGTTATGTATCATGAGGGAAATGGTTGAGGTTGAGAATGGACAAGTGTGCAAGTTAAAGAAACCTAGTTTCTCAAAGCACTGGAGATAAAACATTCTGACGGCTTATCTTGTGCATGTCTATTCAGAGGGAACACACTTTGCTTAGTAGTGTTTTTGTCGAAGTAGATGTACACAGAGTTGGAGCCAGAGTTACCTAAATATTGTGAAGAAAGGGATGGACAAATCTTAATTCTGAGAAAGTCAGATGGGATGGGATGGTGTACTACACAATGTGATCTTGCTCTTCTGCTCCCTTGACTGTATAACAAGATACAGAGTTTTCTTGGAGCAGGGTGCACACGTAGACATGGTTCTCCCTTGGTTGTAAGATAACAATGTACTTGGATCTGAAATATTGATGGGTTGAGTCAGATTTTTATCACAATCAAATCTTCGTTTATAACAGTATGTTATGTCATGCAGCAAATTGCTGATCCCCCTAGCTTTGCAACCAATTCTCTCTGTGACATAGAATCACAGCTGCTGGCTGAGCAGCACTGAAGTTGCAGTGAGATGCAGTTCCTTGTTATAGCTGGTGCACGATCCTTATATTTCTGTATTTGGGCCACTAGGGTGTTAATATAGATGGGCTTCAAGACACTCTTCTGGAGTGTGATTTATAGAATTCTATTAACACATTAGTTAAGAACATCATATAATTTGTATCATTTTTTTGAAGCAAGAGAAGGCTTTAGGTTGCAAAATTCTAATTTGGTTTAGTGTTCCCAAAGAATCTTATTTGGTTGGAAATTCTGTAAAAAGGAGACACGTTTTATAAAAGCAACACTCCATTAAAAAAATCAATGTCCTTTTTCTTTGGGATTGTCCACATTTGAGAATTATTTCACCATTAATCCACTCCCACCCATCCCCATTCAAATTAGACCAGAGTAGTCCACATGTATTTAAATTTATATAGGCATGTATTTAAATTTATATAGGAGGAGAAACTTCAGTCTTTCTTTCCATGTTTAATAAATTCTTCTTGCAAATGCTACTTAGTGTAAAAGGGGGGGCATCCTATTTACTGGATTCTAGCAATCTTGAGACCAAAACTGCACTGTAATCCCTAAATTTCTTGTGTGCCTTGGTCACCTGCCTAATTGTTGCGTTTGTTGCTGTTTACAATTTGCTGGATGAAGTTATCTTTCCTGTGACAGAGGTTATATGGGTGCAAGACGAAGATGGTTGTTTGCATCATTATATATTTATTAAAATGTATAGACTAATGTAAAGTCTAGGGAGGTTAATTTAAGGGGGATTTGTTTGTATTTCTTTGTGTCTTGTTTTACTGTGTTTTTACCTTTTCATTCTGATGTGTTAAGAATTTACCTGGAGTAGTTATTGTAGATGGACTTGTGTATGTGTGTAGAATCTCAGTAAGAAAGTGAGAGCAATGTGTCTTACAAGACAATAGCTCTTTTATGGTGCATATGTTTTAAATAAATACACAGTCCTCAGAACTTGTAAGCAGATTCTGTTAAAAGTTGATGTGAGTTCAGTTTCATACAGATTATCCTTAGAATTGTAAGAAAACACTGTTCAAATTTAAATTACCTTGAATTTCTTCTTAAGTGTAATGGATAAGATTTAAAAGAAGCTTTAAAATAACCTTCGAAGCTTTTGTTTGATTTAAAGACATAGCTTGATATTTATATATATGCTGTAATGTTGGTATTGCCAAGAACCACCAAGTACTAACATGCCTTAAATCAATTCCATATCATCATTTATGAAAGGCATTTGCTGGTTTTAATATGAAATGTATTTATTATAAGGTGTTTATTATAAGGGTGTTCTGACATAATAACTTAAAAGTTAAATGCCTTTATTTCCAGAAATTATTTTCCCCAAAAGCAATAAAAAATAAACTGGAAAGGGTAGCCTATAAAAGGGTGATGTGTTAAAATATTTTAACAAACAAACAAACAAACAAACATTTTCTTGGCTGTAAAGTATGCCTTGTATATTTCATTCTACTGCAACTATGTGACACAACTAAGTAGTAATGCATCTGTGACATGTCATGGTTGCAGCAAAGTGAAATCACAGATAATATATTTGGAATTGGCAGTCCAGAGTTGGTTGATTGGAAATATATTTTGAAATATATAAATAGGTGTTTCTCTGGGGGCATTATAATTTTTTCATGTAATTTGTATAAAGCTGAGCTTTAATAGGATCTACAACTAGGTTATTAGACTGGTTCATATGTATGCATTAATTTATTTGCTTTCTAAGTCTGGCTCCTGCTCTAGTCAGGCAGGTACCAACATGGCTGTTTAGAGTGATCCAAGATTGTGATGTGATGTTTGCACACATTGTAGCTTATTCAAACAGAATATTTTTCTCTGTGGCATGTTGTGCTCTGGAGATAATTCTGGTGTAAAAAGCAGTTACTCCAGGACAAGCTGTTCTGATTTAGTCTGGGATATCAAATTCCTGCATTGCTATCCCAGGATATGAAAGCACTCCAGAGTAATTTTAATGCATTTTCTGAATATAGCATAAGGCTTTTTGAGTCATACCTATAAGGGGTTATTCTTTCCCCTGCTAAAGAGGGCTGTTGTTCTGTGGGGGCAAGGCAACTTGAGTCATCTCTTATGGTTTGTCCTGGCATATGGTTCGTGCCCATAAATTGGGATTGGCCAACTATAACAGGAGGACGAAACATTACAAGGTACTCCAGTTTTTACAGCAGCTGCAGTAACCATATGATGCTTTTAACCATATGCAAATCTTCAGGTTCAGAACTAAATTACATATCTTATATATTTTGACTTTATTAGAGCAGTACTGAAATAGCTGTTTTACAGCATCAATGTTTTGTGAAAATTTGGAGTAGCAGTACTGAAAAAGTGATTTTATTCTATTATTGTTTGAGGCTAGTAAATAATAGAATTAAATGCATGGAATGAAATTCAGAGTATCATGAATTAAGAGTAACTGTTTTTCTAAACATGAGAATATACTTGATTGTCACCAATCTGCATATAAAATAATTGTTCAAGTTGATATTCAGGCTAATATACACACACACATCTAATTACGTTCATGAAGAATAAATAATGTGGTTTGTGGTGGTGCAAGTTTCTTTCCTTAAGATCATAATGTTGTTAATCGTACCTGATTGCTTGTTTCTATGAAATGGGTCAGTTTTAAGTGATCACTAATTAAGTGAAAGCAGGAAAATTGGCAGGGCAGCGGGCAGCATAAATAGGTGTAATGTATTTATAAAACAAGATTTTAGGGGTCCTGACTAATTTTCATGTGTAGTAGACATTGTTCTGAATTTGTGTGTCTGCATGAAGCGAGGGAGTTTCCTGCTTTAAAGCACTTAACAGCAGTCAGCCTGGGCGTTTTCATTTTGTACTCACTGCTTCCCCCTCCCAATGAGTGTCCTTTGTGTAACCCCAACTAATTCAGAAATCTCTCTGCTGTAGTGAGGACTGCCCTGTCATGTGACTGAGGCAACTAGTTGCAGCCTGTGATTGGGCAAGAGCTAATTGGCGGCTGTGTATAAGAACTCCCTGCCTTCGAGTTAGTAGAAGCTTTCCTCGCTCGCATTGCTTAGTTACATGTAGTTTGTAATGATGAGACTAGGCGGTGATTCAGCAACATGTGATAAAGTTTAACACTCATGTGGGCTTGACCAAGCCAAATGGTAGACAATAAAGCCAGCTGCAGCCAATTTGGATTAATGAGCGTCACCTTGGAGTTTGGTAACTGTCACTTTAAGATTGCTTACTATTTTCAGAAGACTGCAGTTAAGAATCTTTGACAGGAACTTGTCTGAGCCTCTTTTCCTTTGTCGTTACCTTGTTTTTATCACAGGAATGGAGTGCTGATGACTCTTTACTCTGGAACATAACTGTAGGGGGAGAAACTTTCATGCTGCCTTCTGACAAAGGCATTTTGCAATCTGTCTTGTCTAGCTGTAGTGCTGAACGCTTTTTAGTTAACGGAAGCTGTAAAATCTTTTCACCAGGAAGTATTATTTGCTCGGCATGGGTAAGTGAGAAGTGGTGCTACCTACTGCAACAGATAGTCTGTTATTTTGTGTTTAAAATTACATCCGGATTTCCATGTTTCTAAGTAATAACTGAATTGAAATGGAGAATAGAAATGATTTGTTTAATCTGTTTTGGTGTAGCATGTTTTTAAAAAACATTGAGATGTTTCTGTGGTGATGTTTTAGGGAAGAGGCATGCAACTGATTGAAAAGGTAAATGTTTTTCAGGATTTTTTTGTGGGGAGGCAGGAAATTGTTAATTGGAAATTGAATAGTATGTTCTTCCTCCAATGCAGAACTATTTTGTACTGTCTGTCTAAATGCATAATAAGCTGTCTTTAGAAAGGAAAGAGACTCTAGTTAAACTGCTAGTTTTTCTTTCCACTGACTACTTGCAACATACTTACTGACAGGAAGACATCTTGAAATATCAGTCTGTCATGTTCTAATACAAAAAGGTTAGCACAAATTGGCACCCCATTTCAATAACAATTATTTTATTTTTTATAAAGTGGAACTTGTTGAATATGTTGACACTAAAGCCGCAGAGAAAAGCAAGTACATAGTACAGGACATAACAAACCTGAAAGAGTGTTCATAAGTTTTGAATGAAGTTCCAGTATAATAAAAATGTCATGAGCTAACAGAAAAATATTTTTCTCTGTTAGTCATACTTCCTTCAATTAGCTCATTTTCAGATTTTTCTTAGAACATGTTGTGTTGAAACAAATAGAGGAAACAATTACCTTTTAGTCAATAACATTAAGTTTACTTAAATTGCAGGGTAGACTTCTGTGTAGTAATATCTCACCTTTATTTTTCAGTTTATTTTAATTATACTTTTGAAGGAAATGACTTAATTGAGGCTGGTCTAGGTAAAGACTGTGTAAAATGTTCTGTCTCTAGTCTTAATCAGTTCTTTTCTCCCCCCCCCCCTTGTTTGTATAGCCAGGGTTAATTGTTTTAGTGATGTTTTCAGTACTCCATTGTTTGAGACACATGGCAAAAGGTAGAAAGGACCTGCTTTTGTTCTATATTTTTCTAACACTTTTCAGAATAGTTCCTTCTTTTTTCCTACTAAATGCTCACAGAGTCCTTTCAGTAAAAATATAGATTGCTGTCTAAAAGGTAAAAAATAAGCAGGAAATTCTTAATAAGAGGAGCAATAAAAAAAAAGGACTTTCAGATAAGCATGCATTTTAACAGCCTTGTTCCCTAGTAAATCAGGAAGAATGAGAACCCCACCTTGGCAATCATTCTTGTTCTAGTTAAGGTGTGTCCAATGAACACCTGGAAAAGGCTGCTTGCTAGTCTTAAGCAAACTGTTTGGAAGCCTTCACAATGTATTTGCCACTCATAAAAGATAGCATTATAAGTGAAAACTTCCTATGTTAGCAATCTAAGAAACAGGTAATTTTATCCATGCTCCTTCCACATTCTTGCACTTAAAGGAAGCAAGACATGTTGTCACTCAAAATTACCTTATCTTGTTTGATCACTGCACTTTGAAAAGTCTCTTCATGTGATGTATGTACCTGTTCTGAAGTATTAAAAGTGAAGACAGAGTTAAATGCTCTCCAAAGTGGCCTTCTCTGATCCCTAATTTTTCTTTGAAGCATTGTATTTCTGTGGTGAATTTCAAATCCCACTTTGACCTCTGATGTAGTTGACAATGAGGAAGACTTAAAATGTGATTTTAATTAATGAACAGCAGTTCTTTCATATTCCGCTTGCCAGGAAGACCCTCTGAAAATCTGGATGCTGCAGTGAATGAGTGAAAGGGAACTTATAAAAGAGCCATTCTTTTAAAAATTGACTGGTTGGTGGTTGCTAGAAAAAGTGCCGCTAGAATTACAGTAATTGTAGTCATAAATAGATTGCCCAGTTTATTTGACCCACATATGTGTGTTCTGGGAACAGTTGAGAATCTATTATGTGAACAAAGTCAGATAACATTATTTGAGTACCTCTGAGGAAGTTCTGAACTCAAATGTTGTTTGAACTTGTCCTCATTCACAAGAGCAATTAACTCACCCCTCCCTGCCTAATAATAATATGAGTGTTTCAAGCAATATAGATTCTTCTCTTGCATCTTTTCATTGCTGGGGAAACCACTGCAATATAACTTGAAAGGATCTCTTTAGAAAATGAATATAGTTGGTGTATGGTGCTCATCTTCTACCAATGTCCTTATCATGAGTACCTTCATGTGGATTTGGTGCCACTGGGTTGCTAGTTGATTTTGGAAGATTCCTTGGAAATTCAGATTAGATGATCTGCATTTACACCTATATGAATGAAATAGCATAACAGTTTTTCATAATATTTGGATCAGGGTTTTAGAACATCACTTCAAAATATCGCATTCTTTATATATCTGTTTTACAACACACAAAATACACTATACTGTGCAGGACTGTGGGTGTTTAAAAGACAAAGTTGGTGGCTCATTTGTAATCACCAAAGGATCATAAGAACCAATTTAGTGTCAATAAATTAACAGGGTAGGCCAAAGTGAGTCATGGCCTTAGCTGTACTAGGATAGGCGATGGTTGTCTTATCAATAGGCAAAATCTGTCTTATAACAATCAAAAAATAGATTTAGAGCTCAGAAGTCTACCAGCAATGTCCCTACTTTTCACCCATTCCTTAATGGGCAATTATGTATGCAATGAAAATAATTAAAAGTTTCTGGCTGTCATCTTCCATAATTCCACGTGCCATTCCAATTAATATACCATATCTATTTTCTGCCCATAAACGTCCCTCCTCCCAACTGTTGGCCATGACTAGTATGAGCAAGTTTCCATTCCTACTGCAGGAGAAATGTAGACCCTATTTAATGTAGACCTCACCTCTGCACTACGATGTACAAAATTAATGGAGCACCAAGCACCTTGGGGAATGCATTCATCTAACATGGTATGGCGGTAGCATACAAAGCAGGTGGAGCAAGCTGTTGGAAGTGGCTACAGACTTGCTGATTCTGTAAGCAAGTCATGTAATCCTAAAGTTGTAAAGTTACTGGTTTAGCAATATATTTTTCATTTTCTGTAAACTGCTTTAAAGATTTTATTTTTATACAACCTAGTGGTTTATAAATTTTTTGAAACAAAGTATTATAGAATGCGTATTGCAGTAGGGGAAAATGGGTAATGGTTTTGCTCTTCTGAGTTGCATGACATTTGCAAATTTTGAAACAGGCTACACATTAATCACACATTTATCTTCTTCTTAACTACCTGAGCAGATAGGATCCATCTTACTTAAGCTTTCTGGAATAATTCTTTGAAAAGTGATAAATATATAAGTATTGTGGTTGTAGTAGTTCAGCAATTGTCCTTCCTGATTGAATTCTAATAGGTAAAGACTTCACAGTAGTTAAGCATTTCTAAGATGGTGCTGGTTGTTCCTTTTTAAAGAATGAGTTATTCTCAAGTGCTGACATAGTCCAAGATAGTTCACTTTCATCCTGTTGATTGAACTGAAATAAAAATAGATGCCATCAGCTGTAAACTAGGCTACAGTCCAATTTACTTATCTGCCTTGTACCTTATACAGAATGGGCCTTACTTCTGAGTAAATCCAAGCCTAAGATTACAGTCATAAACATGCATCCCAGTAAGTTCTATCAGAATTCTCTTATTCTATTTTGGTTTAAAAGCACAGGGTTTTTAAGGCTTAATTTTACAATTTGCCAAGTAATTCAGATAATCCTCAAATATTTTAAGGTGGAGTTTTCCATATGGCAAGACCCTCAGATATACAGTCCTGGCACAGCTGCAGGAACCATTGTGTCCACTTGGATTTTTTAGAAGTTGGCAGGCAAAATAACGTTCCCTTAAGCACTTTCTGCACTAACTTTGTCCTCTCACTCTCAAAAGCATTCACTAAGATTTAGACCCAACAACATGTGTAAGGCTAAATATCTTGTGCCCCAATTAAATCAAGTTACCGTACGTCAACTAGATTAATGTTTCTATTTGCTTCTTAAAATTATTGCATTTATGAATCACTTCCTGTGAAGCATCTCATAGTGATCCCCCCCCCCCAATTCCCTTATAGTCTGAAATGCTTAACCACTTTCCATTATGGCATTGCATTTGCCCATGATGAATGGAACACCATATGCATTATCTTGCCTTTTACTTTTTACAAGTTTAAAGACAGAGGACAGATGTGAGGAAATGCATCCCTACCACAAGATCCCCTTCCCTGCTATAGTCTGAGTGGTAACAAAGGCATGCCTTTCCAAAGTTAGGTTAGTGACCTGGCATGACAGAAGTGATAATGCCAAAGTTCCACATTAAAAGGAGGGGAATTTTGAGAGGCATTGGTGCTGCTGTTTGTCTGTGGGTGGGTGGAAAAACACCAGGGACTACCTATGTGCTTTCTGTTGAAGTTCGGAGTGCGCAAGCTCATTGATTTTACTGGGCTTGCATGTTGATAATTG
Source organism: Podarcis erhardii (assembly GCF_964252035.2). Lineage (NCBI taxonomy): Eukaryota > Metazoa > Chordata > Lepidosauria > Squamata > Lacertidae > Podarcis > Podarcis erhardii. The sequence goes on from NC_138508.1 coordinate 58,764,731, forward strand.
TGCATTGGTTTTGACCATTAAGTATCCTATATCTTACTTAGGATGGGTTCCCATGTTACATATTTAGGTCCTGATTCATAGCTTTGTTGTGCTGCATAAGATGTCTCTGTGCTGGTACACTTGTAGACCCAGCAAATATCAGTCATGTGTGGATTCTAGGGATCACAGAGTTGTGTAGCAGTAATGCTGCTGTGGCTCGGATAATTCATTTATAGCTCTTGCAGGAAATGCAGATCATAGCACCTTATTTTATCCAGCTAGGAATTGAGAAGCTCTGGTTCTGTGGTGGCAGATTTAGCTCTTAGGTATGCTAGGAGTAAGATGTATGGCAGCATGGAAAAATCGTTTTACTTACATTGGTATGTTTCTCTCTTTTTATGTCCAGTAAAAGTAACTATACTTGTCTGAAATAACTTTTTGCATAATGTGCGTCTCTATTTAAAGAATTCATAATGCATCTGTAATAGGTATGTGCAAAAAACGTAGTGTGTGCCCCTTAATTTTAGGTACTGTACAATGGTATTAAGTAGCAATTCTATTAAAAATATTTGGAATAACTGACTAAACAAATAAACTATCCAGTAAATATAATTTATCAAAACTTACCTGAGCTAGACCTTCCCTAGCCCAGATGTAGTTGTGTTGTTTTCATTAGGGATGTATTAGATATGAGAAAGTTACTCTAGTAGCCCATAGGATTCAATCCTAAAGATGTTTATTAAGAATTAAGATACACTGGACTTAGTAAGAATTACTTCTGAGTAAGCACACATTCAGTTGGTGTGCTAAAATAACTGTATTACTAGTATTCACTGCAAGTGAAATGGAATCCATGCTGATGATCCTTTTAAAATGCCAGTTATTTGCTGTACTGTATATTTTATGATCTTTTCTCCAGTGGGAAATACAACAATAATTCAGTGTGTTTCTGGGATCTTTTATTGCCAGATTACATTTTGTACAGTGACAATTATTCTGTATTCCTAATGCCAGTCTCAGTAGCCCCAGGCAAGTGCTAGTCACATATTAAGTTTGACAAGCAAGTTGTGTTGCTTTTAATTTCCTCTGGTTTTCATGTCATTTTTCCTGAACTGTAATAAGGACAAATTCATCTCAGGATATGTAGCTCTTTGATATGGGGCTATCATACTTTGAAGATGCCTACTAAAGAAGGGGAAAAGAACATTCAATGGGCATTGGTTGTCACTGTGTTTTTAAAACAAAAGCAGTTTAAAGCTGTGTTTCCACTGGCTTCAAACACAGCCAGGATTTCAGTTCTAGCATAGATATGTTTATAGCTCCACTTTAGAACACTGTTTGAGTTTTAAAGATATTATAGTAGTCTGGCTGTTTATAACAGTCCCCATTGTCTATCACTTATACTTTAGCTGAGTTTTTCAGAAGCTCTTGCACTGCCTGGAAAATCCATTTTTTAAAAATTTCTTAAGGATGCAGAAAACACATTATGTTCTAGTGAACACACAAAAAAAATATTGGTTTAGACGTGGGTTCAATGGGCTTGACAAACTGCACAATTGCTGTATAGTGGTGATTTTTTCAGAGGAATTATTCAGTATAGCTAATACCAAACACAACAGTTGTAAATTGATGCTCAATTAAGACATGAGGGGTGAAGTCAAAAGCTTCACATAAGAAATGAGTTTTTAAGGAAGGTTTACAGAGATGGCACAACATGGGTATTCTGGGAGGATAGTGCAGGTGAGAGGTGCATCAAGGATGAATTCATTTTTAATAGTCCTACATTTATCATCTTACTTTCCAATATTGCTGCTTATATTTGGAATCCAAGATGATTTACCTTGGGAATGGTTACTGTATAGGTGTCTCCAGCAGCTTAGTGCTTTTTCATTTTCTGAATCCTCCAAAAACCCATCATGATTCTATCAACATTTCCTCAGATTTGTTCCCATTTTCCTTTCAGGTCTCCCCATCCACTTGTACATAAACAATGAACTTTCTGCTGCTTTTGAGATTCCCTTTCTGTGTAGCATTCCTGTGAAGACATCCTTCTTAATGAGCAAGAGACAGGAAGCCGTTGACTCCTTAGATTCTAGTTCTGAATATACTTGCTGTTCTCTCTTTCTTTGGAATGCTCAGATCTGCTTGCCTGGAGGTTCTTGGTGGTCTCTACCATAGAAAGGTAGAGCAGACCTGTCTTCTTTCTCACATGGGCTGTAATGTAGGCTCTACCCTGAATTTCTCTCTCTCTCTACTTCCTTTGAACATGGTGAATGTGAGGACTCGTAGTTTGAAAGCATCCCCACATGATGATCTGTCTATGTGTGCAAAGCTACCACATTGAAGAGGACTACACCACATGCCTGTTTTCTGTGTTTTGACTCTTTACCCTTTCCATTTTTTGAGTCTATAGGCCATCTGCTTGTAATTTCTACCACTTGTGCCTTCAAATAGTGATGTGTTTTTCCTTCTGCATCCTTTTCTGTTTATTATTAGGTGATGTAGCTTTCAGGAGTGGTTTATCAGTGTTTGTGTGTTGTGTATTAGAAGGTACACATGCAGTTAACTGTGTAATAATAAATCTGGAGTGGCTTGTGTGCAGTTTGGTTTTGCTCCACTTTCGGCCATCTTTCTTGCACTTAAATTTCAGTGGTATGTGTGCCAGTTTTAAGTGGTAAGTGGGTCTTCTACTTTGACTCCTCATGATTCCTGTCTGTAACTTTGGCCAAAAATCTCTAAACTGATTACATGTTGAACAGGCATTGTAAAATGAGTCAGTTCCTGTTCTTTTGGCTGGAGCTTCGTTGGGAGTTCTCAAAAATGGTATTTCAGAATGTGGATGTGGTCAGCCGAGTCACTTTCAAAGCATCTTAAAGGAAACCAACATCAACTGTGAAAAGTGAACTTTGTAACGGTACTGGTATACTCTAGAATGCCTTCTCAATCACAAGGTGCACTGCAAGTCTGTCTTGCTTGGGCTAAGCCTTCCATAGTATGAAACAGGTTGCTTCTCAGTCCTAATCATTTCAAAGTTGTCGGCAAAAACAGATAAGAATAAGATAACAGCCAATGTGGTGTAGTGGTTAAAATGTTGGACTAGGAGCAGGGAGACAAGGGTTCAAATCCCCTAATCAGGGCTGCCAGGCATCCCCATTTGGCTCACCATGCCATTCTTGCCAAACCACAGCCACCTGCCCAGACCCTTTTACAGTAGGGGTTGGATTGTATGTACACCTGCAGAAGGTACATTTCCTGCACATAACTAAGAAGTTTTTTCTAGTTCCCGGAAAGGAGTCTGTCTACTAAGTGAAAGCAAAGAATTAGATGTCAAAGCATACAGCAAATGTACAAGTCCATTCCTGTAAGAATGTAAACAGATGTACATTACTCATGAAGAAGTAAAACTTCCTAAGCAGATGGCAGGAAGTAGTTATGATGGCAAAGTTCTTTCTTGGTAAAGTGAATGCTTAGATCCACCAGTGGAAACTACTGCACTCATTCATTGAAGAAAACATGTTCAAATGTAAGTGGAGGTGCCAGCAACAATGACCAAAATGTGATCCCTCAAAACAAGTTCTTATTTGTCCTTTCTGGGCTAGCTCTAGTACATTTGAAGAGCCCATTTAATTGCAGCACAGGAGAAGTAGAAGATTTCCTGCATACTGTGAAGTAGTCTCCCTTCAAAGGGAGCACAAGACACCTGAACAAAAACCACCAGATTCCATAGAGAGAGAAGTTCCTGTAGCAGGTAAAGCCACTGTACACTGAGCAGAAACAGTTTTGTGCTGCAGCTACCAAAACTTACACTAGCTGTGGAGATTGCAGAAGCAGAAGCCATTTGGGTCCTTCTGACCACAGCAGTTCCTTCTCTCCCTTGTCTCTTCCTTTTGTGAGCTATCTTTATAGGGAGGCTGAGATGTAGTGCTGTCTTCTAATGCCAAGGTTAGAGAGGTGTCCCAGATCCTAACACTAATCTGTGCGCTCACCTGCCAAAAGATGGCTACTGGTGGATTTGAAGGCAGAGTAAGTTAAGGAGGCCCAGTTTGAAAAGTTTTGAGTACACTGATAATATCCCTTTAGACAAAGCATGCTAAGTTTTACTACAGTTTTACATAAGAGGAATCCAGAGTGCTTTGATTTCCAATATAATCTATGCTGGTTGCTATAGCCCACTCTCTTGCAGGCTGCTATTAGAGTGTGAACTGCTCTTGTGTTCCTATTGGTCAGTGTGTTTGTTAGTGGAGAGCTCGGGAAAATACTAATTCCACACATTGATTCTAACCTCTTTATTACTGCAACTGTGCTGCTGAGCTTGGCTTGAGGAAAGGTTGAAATTGGGACATCACCATTGGCTATGAATTCATGTTCTCAAGCCTCTTTGATGCTGCAGCCAACTGTCAACTCAATGTTTTTGCTTCCCCCCTTTATCTCCTTCTACCTTTTATTATTCCTATTCTTGGGTTAGTCTTCTTCCTTCTGCTTCATTCACTTCAAATGCCATTTTCCCAGTAATTTCTTTGTAGCTGTTTTCTTAATCACTGTTTTTTCAGTCCTTGCAATGCTCCATCTCAAGGGATCTTCTTCCCTCCTCCATCCCCATACTGTGTGGGCTTGCTGAAATTTCTTACACCTACCAGGTCATCTTTCAGCAAATACTGTTTCTACCATCTTTGAAAATTATTCTTAACAGTGTTAGGAAAATTTCACTGCTCGTGCCAAAAGCCTCAACATTGTCTTCTAAATTCAACCCACATATTGAACTTATCCCGTGATACATTCTGCCTCTGTCAATATATCTACACCTTTCCACATGCCCCTCCCCCATGTGTTCTGCTTATGTGGTGAATCTATTTGAGCTTTCTGTCCTCCATTGTTCCTGTCTTCAGGATTTCTCATTGGCTTGAGCTCCTTTTGTTTTCTATGACTATAGAGAGCAAGCATACAGATTGTAATGGCTATTGGAAATGTTATTCTCCTGTTTCTGCATCCCCATATAATTACATGAATTATTATTTTTACCTTTCATCAATAATTTCCTAGCCATAGAATAATGAGAGGTTAATGGGAATAAGTCTAAACTTTTTTACCATCCGCCTGAGAGGGAAACATTCAATAGGCAGCGAGTGTTTTGTATATTTCAATAAAATACAAAATGTGCATGACTTTTCATCATTTGAGTTTGCTTTGCTTAGTGGCTGCTAATTTGGGGGCTTGGCATTAATATTGCCTTGCTACTGTACACTACTTCTTTACTATATCTCTGGAGACTTTATTGATCGTTTCATGGTAGCAGCCACCAAAATTGATACAGACTCAGTGCTGTGCAGGATGCAGTTGCTGGTCATCTTTAGAAATGAAGTTAGCCCTTTTCAGATAACAAATTGAGGATATCCATTCACATAGATGGAAGGGAGTGGGATCACAAGTTTTGTCCCTGACCCTGTTCATTCAAGATCATTATCATTTATTTATATGCTGTCTTTCCACAGTAAACCATGCTCAAGGTGTCTCACAGCATCAAAATGTTTCGCATAAGTCAGTAGCTTTTATAGTACATAAAAATCAAATAGTCATATAAGCAATGAACTAATGAAAACATTTCATATTAACAAATATACAATAAAATCAAACAATTCAAGAGTAACCCAGATTAGCAGCAAAAACAAACCAATCTTTTGCTGACTCTTCTTTCATGAGGCTATCTCTTACGGCTTTGATTGGTTACTGTTTATGAAAATTAATAAAAAATATTTAGAAAAACCAGAAGGAAATCCAAAATGAAAACTTGCCCTAGCAAGAATTCTAGAGCAGTAGCCCACCCCAATGGTCTGTAGATATCATGAGCAACAGAAGCAGACCTTGTAACTGGGGGCAGTCAAAGCCCCACGTGGAGATGGGCCAGAGGAGCAAGGAGCCAGTCTTGCAGGACTCACAGTGAGGTATCTCCTATGCATGTACCAGAATGCATGTATGATCTCCAGATGAATGGGAATGCTGAAAAACAGAATCTAATCAGAACTTGAACAAATGTGCATAGGTCATGATTGGAGCCTACCACCATTATGCTGCTCTCAGCATTCTCTTTCCACCTGTGTATGATCATATCCCTAGCTTGTTGTTAGAAAAGGGCTCCTGTATCACACTAATGAACAGCTTTTATTGACCCCCCTCCTGCTGGAAAACCTAAACAGTTAAAAACCCTCAGGTCTCTGGTTCATCCTTGTATTTATTTGACTCTAGTTTCATTAATCATAGCTGGAAACCAGTCTCTAGTAATACACAAAGAAGGTCTCCTAGGCAAGCTTTGAGATAAAACTATCTACCTCAAACCTGCACTTTTCCCACAGTTGCATCAAATTTACAGATTTCCTTTTAGCAGTGAGAGGCATTTAGATATTGATATTGCTGTATACTCTAGTCAGCTTTTAAAATGCCTGCAGCAAATGAGGATTACCTTGTCAATATATGTATTCTGTTGTCATTGGAAAATTGATAGGCTGAGAGCTAAATATTTATTTAGGTAACCTTAACAAGATTAGAATATTTATCAACAATCTTCTTAAAAACTGACAGTCTTTATTTATCTAGCTTACAAAATTTTTGGAACCTGTCGCTTACTGCCTTTATGCATTGGGGTTATTAAGAAATAAACTATTACACAACTTTCCAAAGACATCTGAAGGCTGTCCTGTATCAGGAAGTTTTTTTAATGTATGATGTTTTGCTGTGTTATGTTGGAAACTGCCCAGAGCGGCTGGGGCAACCCAGTCAGATGAGTGGGGTATAAGTAATAAATTATTATATTACTATTATTCTGAACCCAGGAAGCAGAATGCTAAAGGGAGAAAGGCAGGTGAGGTTTAAGAGGAGGGTAGGGAAGTGGAGTTTTTGATGATACCATGTCTGCTAAATTCTGCAAGGGGGAAAATTTAGCTTACAGTAAACTGAAAGCTAAGGAGCATCGCAAGGAAATTTCTCAAGTTTTTAGAAGTGAGAAGTGGACTGTACTCCCAAGATGCTTTAGGAATTCTCAAAGTACTCCCTGATCTGTTGTAATGATAAATTACTGTGCTTGCTAATGTTATTAAACTGGGTGCATCTTGGAATGATCCTGACTCTGAGATGGCTTCTAGGAGGATTGTGGTTGGTTGCTTAACCTTTTCAAGCTACCCATCAATTGCAAGTATTGGATAAATCTGTGGGAATGTTAGCTCCTCTCCCACAAGGAATTTTGATGTGACTCTAAGATCCTGTGAAGGAAACGTTGCCCTGGTTGGTAAGTTTGGCAGAGATGTTAAAGGTTTGCCTGGGGCTCATAAAGTCATTGGCAATTGCGATTTGGAGTTACTGCTGCTCAACCATGTTCTCACACTGGACCACACCTTTATGTCATCACTCCTGTTTTATTTACTATGTTTTATTTACTGTTGTAATCTTTTCTGGAGTCAGCACCTTTCTCTTATCTATCAAGAAGCTTTCACCAGTTTAAAAAGCAAGATTTTCTTTTTCTTTTTTTGGCAGAATACTAGATTAAGTTCCTCAGTGACATTCCTATCTATTCAGCTCACAGAGTTTTAAATGAACCCATAGTTTCAGAGGATCAAGCATATAATGCCCTTACTTGGCTTATCTTTGCATGTTAGCAATGTACTCTGGGTGGAGGAGCAGTAGTAAAATGATGAATGACTTGCTTCTCTCTCTCTCTCTCTCTCTCTCTCTCTCTCTCTCTGCTTCTTTACCATATAACACAGAAAGTTGCACACCTACTCCAAGAGAAGATACCTGTGTCCCAGATGTGGGGAGCAGGGGTACCAACTTGGATAGCCCCATCCCGCATAAGCACAAGACACAGCACATGCATACCATTGGAATGGCAATGCCCCTCAACTTGGGGGTGGTGGTGGTGAAGGGACCTTGGTCCCTAGAAGTTGGCACCTATAGTGGGGACAGTTCACACAAATGTCCATTCTGATTAAGGTTGGCTGCATACATTACAGCCTGGAGGAGGATGGAGGAACAGGGCATATGAGCACCTTCTGTTTCTTGCATTTTCAGCGGAAATACAATGTGCAGAAGAACTATGGAGAGACATGGGATGTAAGCCATTTTTTTGTAAACAGCTTTGTGCTTTTTTTGTTCTACAATCAAGCAGTATATAAATATTATGAAATTATATCTTACCTGATAGGCTGTGGTACTGAAGTCTTGAAAATCTTGTCTATGGAATGGACTCATAAGATGTAGGGTGATTTTTATGAAATTGGTCATCTTTCAGAAATGCTCAGTGCCTCGAGCTCTTACAGTCTAATGCATACTTTCCAAACTAGGCAAGCAGCTGCTTCTGGTACATGCTTTATATATTTTCAGCCACCCATAGCCAATGAGCTGCAAGGATGCGTTGGAAAAATAAGTATCCAAATTTGCCGCCTTCATCTTTTCTGCAGCTCTCACAGCAACATACCTGGCTCTTAGAGAGCCTTATAAATGTAGTGCTGATATCTAGCATTAAAGCAGCAATGTCACACATATATTAATAGAAAATGGAAATACATTGAGACAGAAAGTTTTGTCTTTCCCTAGACTGTGGCCCATGGATTTTCAGGATATTGGATATATTGGGGGTAGGAAGTGGTGAGCCACAGCATGTTGTACCACATCTATATATTATATATTGTATTTACAGTGTTCAACTGATGTAATAGGTCATATTGGTTAAGGCTGCTGCTGTTTGTCCACTACTGCCAGACAAAATGAGTTTTCATCAACAGAAAAAAAGTAGCATGCTGCACGGTCTTGACGTATTTGTGATCTGTAGTGGAGCTGGAAGAAGCCCAGATACCTGATGCTCAGGAATTTGATGCCATGTTGAGTTCTCTGTAAAGTTAATTCCTTAAAATTTTATGTTGGTGCCTAAGGAATCTGAAATATTTTGTCAAGCTTGCTTGCAAGTATCGTTTACAAACCTCCAGGGAACCTCCTATTGATAACCAAGGATAAAGGTAGCTACTTAATTACGTTTATCAGCAATTAAAACTAGTTTGAGTCTGTCTTTATGGGCATACCAGTGGTTTTGCCTTTGGGAACTCGCTCTAGAGCATTGTGCCAGCCACCCACCTCTTCAGGCCTGCTCATACTAGTATTATCTGGCAGAGTGATTAAAAGTGCCTTGGACAGGAATTTCCCTGGCTACATTTAGTTCAATCTGAAACTTATTTTATGGAGCACTTTATTAATTAGTGTGAGTCAAGTGACCATCAGCTGTTAGGAGTGTGTATGACCAATACAGTCACAGGGTTTCAGCTATTCAAGAGCTGGAATCATTACAAAAATCATAGATCCTTTCTTAAGGTATGCAGGCTCTTAGTTCAGTATGTAACAGTAGCAAATCAAGTTTGCAAGAATGTGCTTTAATTAGGCACCCAGGTTTCAACTGGTAGCTCACATCTGTGATAACACAAAGTTGTACAAAAATGTCGTCTTGTTTTGGAAGGGGGGGGGGAGCTACATCTATGATTCATGCAATCTGCACCCTCCTACTGGTCTAGATGAGTGTTGTATTGTGCATTTTCCACACAGTAATCTGTTTAGCTGAATTCCTGAACTAAGAAACAAAATTTCCTAAATATTGCATAATGCAAGTATAAAAGGAGTTAATGCTTCATGTGTGCTTCTTCATCTAAGTAACATACCCTTACTCTTGCCAAGTGCATGTAGAGGAACAAGGTGTGGAGTTTGCACATGTGCCTGGCTGTGCACAATGAAAACAAAGAGTGGGTGGGTTCATGTCCCCCTCCCTCAGCTGCAGGGTAAGCACGTAGCTGCAATACCTGGCGTGGGAAGGGAGAAACCTCCATGTCCCCAGTCGGCAGCAGGACCCCAGGGTTTACTGGCCACTGTGGATGTTGCAGCCTTCCATTTATAAGCTCCCCCGTCAACATTACCTTCTTCCTTACAACAATAAAATCATTACTGAAGCCAAGATGACGAATAAACAAAGAATAGAGAGGTGGGCAGAATCTCAGAGTTTTGATACATTTCTTGCCTTTAGCGTATCTCTGGTACATTGTGGATCCAGCTGTCTTTTAGGGAAGAGAAAAAAGCCACAGTTTATTTGTATATATACCTTTTTTATGTTTGCAAAACCTAATATTTACCCTTTGCTTCACACACTTGAGGCTGAATTACAAATAAAATCTGGGTGGCAGCTTGTTTGAAATCTGGCAGGTGGCAACCATATACTCTTGCTTAGCTGACCTACGTAATGAAAGCTTGTGTAATGTAATGGCTAAGGGAACAGCTAGATATGATGCTGGGAGTGCAGTAATAACCAGGGTCATATCTAGTTGGGACTAGAGGGTAATGGGGGTGCTAATCATATCTTCCTAGGGGAGATTTTATTTGGAAAACCCTTATGTGGCAAAACATACAAGTGCCCTTGGGACAAATAGCAGCTTGGGAAACGGTGGGGAATTAATGTGCCCCATTCACCCAGCACTGTAGTTCCCCTGGATGCTCTTCAACTTACTTTTTTTAAAAAACAGGTGACTTAATTATCATTTGCTCCAATACCACATTTAGCTCCAGATGTGAGCTGAGAGGTTCCCATTTCAAATGTTACCCCAGCCACAAACTCACTAACTGCCCTTGGGCTCACTGTTATTTTTGCCTCTGGTCCCAGTCTATATAATATGCAGGGTTGTCCACAGGGGTTGTTCACAGGGTTGTTGTAATGTATGTGAAGTTCTGTAAGACTTCTAAGGTGTTTGCCATTCATAGTGATTGCAAGCTTTGCTAGAGGTCCAAAGTATATAAGTACAGCTCATATACAAGCAGTGGCTTGTCCACTTCATAGTTTGGGGGGGGGGGGGAGCTTTGCTCATGCAATAGTGTTGCATAGAGAGCTGGCAGTGAGAAGTGGTAGGAATCTGGTGGGTTGGCAGACACTTCGGGTGCAACAGTTTTATTCATTCAAGAAGCCAGTACTGTAAAGTAGTTTTTGGAGCCATCATAATTACAATTAATTGCAGCAGATTGCCCTTCCAAATGAACTTTTTAATTCCAAAGTTTAAGTGTGTCTGTTTGCTGTATTTACGTAAGGCAGTTCAAGCAGGAAACTGTGTTCTGCCTGTTTTTCTTTATGTGTGTGTACATAATTCATACATTTTAATTGTTTCCACCACCACCCCAGATTTATTAAAAAAAAAACACCTGATGTGTGCATCAGTCTAATGTACATTTGATTGATCAGTTTTAAGAACATTAAATCATACCAGGCAAACTTGTGCTTTGATTCAGGCTAGAACAGGCCTGAGTGCGTTGGGATGTGACTCACAAGCCCTTGAGTCAGCTGCCTTTGTGTTGTTGCACAATAATGATGTTGTATTTTGCTTAATATTTATTTGACCTTCTCTTGGGTGCAGTCTCCTTCTTCTGTTTGTTAATGAGACATCTTATTAGCTTAAAAAGGAGCCTATTAAGGGGTGCTCTGGATTTGATCCCCCCCCCTCATTTAAGCTATGCACATCTTTTCCGACTTTGAATAGTGTTTTTCAGCTCTTGTTAGAATAGCAGCAGGAAATATTTGCTTGAATCTCAACTATTTAGCCAGGTTTGAGGATTTTGTGTATCATGATGTAGTGAATCTTAAACCCTTGCTCTGTTAGGCCTGACCAGGCACACAGTCATGTTCATTTATTACAATGTAGATTTATATACAGGAAAATGAGTACGTGTGGGGGGGGGGAGGAGTGTCTCTTAAAATAATTTTATTTGCTGACCTGTTTTTTATTCCATTGGATGCTCTTATTGGTTCAACAATATGTATTACCCTACGGCTATAGCTTTACTAAGTAACTACTTAGTGAATCTGACTAGCTTCACTAAGTAACTCCTCAAATCTGACTAGTGCAAAGCATCGTAAAGCCATTGTGAGGACAAGCTGCTGGACTAGATGTTGGTAGGTTCTTCTTACGCAGAGATTAGACATTAAGGGTTTCAGAACAAACACCTTATGGGCACAATCCAGTCAAACTTAAGCACTTGCAAAACTCCCCATCTTAAACCAATGAATGAAACAGAGAATGAGTATCCACTCTTTAGTTGTCTTGTTTTTAACTTAGCTGGTTCATCAGTTGCTAAAAGTTAGAACAGCAGCAACATCCATTATAAAAACAAATACTGCCACATTCAATCTTATATTTATGAATCTGAAAATGTGGAAGTGGCAAATGATAAGAAAGAAATCTGGAAGATTAGAATTTGTTAGTTTGTGTAGGGAGTCCCCTTGGGTGAATAATTGTAGGTTAGATTATAGGATGTAGATAATATTTCAAATCTCTTAAAATTATTACTGATTTTGAAAGCTTTCTACAACACAAGTAATTGCAAGTGCTAAATTGCATAACTTTATTTAATATCTTTTAAAAACTAAGTACGACCTGCCTTAGCAAGTGCTTGGAAATTACTTCAGGTGATGTGTACACAGTTGACTACTATGCAGTATATTCAAGGAGTGGTTTGCTTAAAAAGAAATGTATCTTAATCTTAAAGTAGTTGCCCTCTTTCCCCCCTTCCCTTTCCATTGCCTTGTTTATATTATATTGAGATTTTGGTCTAATATGGTGCCATGTTGAGATTACCCTTGAACAATTGTAAGAACAAGTACTAGGATTTGTATCTTGTGAAACAGGTAACAGATATATATATATATATATATATATATATATATATATATATGGCTGGTGGGTTTCTGATGACATTTCCTTTCTATACATCGCTGAAACATGATAATTTGGTATAAGAACTATTTCTTACTATGACGTGTTACGGATTTCCTTATATGCAGGAAATGTTAAGGCTTCCAAACGTGCTTCCTAAAGGATCTAGTCAAAGTAACCTAACTTAACAAGCCTTATTGCAATGCCTTAGTGTGAGGGAATGTGCAATTCTTTAAAAATGTGTGGAGTGGTGGGTTTGAGGTATGTGTTTAGCTTTTGTTTCTTTTACCAAGATATAAAATCTAGATAATTACTTCTTATTCTTTTTCTACAGGTTTGGCGTAATGGTGGAGGTGCTGTTGGTCCAGAAATTTTAGTTGCTCCTCAGTCGCTCAGTAGTCAGTGTAGATTCTGTTTTCTCAATCAGCAGCTACATCTGGCTACTGGGTCTCTGAAGACATCTTGTGGCATCTCTTCACTGATGACTATTTGGATACCTTGAACTGCTGTTACTTTTCCATGATACAAAAAAAAATTATTCAGTAATGTCCAGAGCTATGTCTAAAAATGGTTTTCAATAAAATGATCCCACTTTCCAGTGAAAGGCTTTTATGTTTCTGATTGGATTTAAGGAGGCCTTTCATGTAGAGGCCTATAATTTTATTATAGAAACGATCACGATTTACAATAAACAGTAGCTAATTCTAGGCAAAATGCACAGCAACCAGCTGCTGTCTCTAACAACAATCGCAGTCTGTTGTTCAAATCTCATATAGTCAATCAGGAATTCTTTGTAACAATATGTTTCCCCAAATGAATTTCGATAAGACTTTGCAACTGTGTTGTTTTTATTCAGTTCAGAATCAAAATGTATATTTGCTTGAGACATGTAATAACGTAATCTGGCTCACACTTATATTGGGCACACTTGCTAAAATGTGACATTTGAACCTGTGCACGGCAGCTTCTGGGGGTTCCCAGCAGGGCTCTGTTCAATGGAAAGCCGGGGGGGGGCATTGAATGGGAAGCCACAGTAGACTGGATTGTGAGCATAGTGATCTCCACTATTTTTAGTAGTAGTTCACTGATCGCCTCCATATGCTATTTGGGTGCGCACCATCAATTTTAGTATTGATTTAGTAACATATCAAAGAAGAGCAGCCAGTCTTGGGGCCTGAACCTGGCATACAATGTAGAATTCTGTGTTTGTTAATCAACAGCTACATTGTCTGCTGGGTTTCAGGCTGCTTGGAAATTGCAAAGCAAATTTGTACCTGACACCTTCATTCTGCATCCTTCTGCCTATTTTTCATTGTGAAATAAAGTTGAGTTGTATATGAAAAATGTCATGTTGCGATTACTTCTCCTGTGAAATGGTTTAAAGCCTTTCTTTCATTCATTGGTGTTCTTTTAATCTTAGTAACTTTCTCTTTTGAAGAATAAATTGAACGTTTCAAGCTATGTACTGTATTTTAAAAGATAAATTTTTTTGAGTTGGTGTTGTTACATTTTCTGGATAAAAAGAAGAGCAAACTATAAAGGGGCATTTAACATACTTAGTCCAGTGAGATCAGTTTTTTTATACTGAGAACATATCAAAATGCCCTTTAACTCTACACATGTAGGACACTGTTACAGCACAGTCTTCCATGATTTCTTTTATTGCTTTAGAGTGCAAGTGGAACAGCTTCATAACTCAATGCTTTTCTGCATCAGAACTAATGCATCAGCAAGGAGGCAAAGTTAGAATTCAAGGCTACATTTCTTAAGAAAGGGAGTCTTTGGCATGGAGAAATACTCAGTAAAGTCGTTTCCCCCACCTGCATTCTGAAGCGGTGCAGTCTGTCTAGGGCTACATCTCATGATTCTTATGAATGTGTAGGTCTGCTCTTGGAATCAGAATCAATATAAAACTCTTGTGCTCCACTGTGTTCCCAAGACCTATATTCTAACAGTATATCATTGTGTGTAGTGGATTTCTGTTTTGACATTTTGCTTCTTGCCCTTCAGAAAGTGTAAGCTAAAAATCCACAATTATATGACAAGCAATAGCTTGATTCTGTGAGCCACACTGCCATGGAAAATGTGTTCCAAGTGGGGATCTCAAGAAGTGTGGAGGGCAAACAGTTACAGAAACATGAATTGTTGTTAGGCTGATGATAGACACAATAGTTTGATGATGCTGTGCAGTTATGCCATATAATCACCCAGATGATCATGGTAGGGGTGGTGAAACTTGGGTAATCTCAGAGAGATTGCAGAGTGGCATCTAACATGCCACAGAATTGACTTACCATCACATAACTTCATATGCCTCATATTCATAGCAGCCTGTTAATAAAAGAATAATGAATATGCAACATGACAGCAAAACATTCTCAATTGGCCAAGCACAAAATGTTGCAGTAGTTACCTGGGTGGAAGCTATACAGCATGCCATCTCAGCAGACCATATTGATAGAACCTAGGTAATTATTATTTTTTGTGCATTTTGTTGTCATTGGAAAACTGCATTGCAAAATTCAGAGAAGCACAGGGTTTGAAGGAGGGTTGTGTTTCAGTCTGTGTATTGATTAACATATGAACTGAACAAATCTCTCCATCCCTAAATTTTGCATTATACTGTAGCCATGTGTAACATTCCTGCAACCACCCTTCACTGTTGCAAAGTGCCCAAAAGCAGTGAAGAAAGGCTACTACATTTCTTTCTGTAGTAGCTACTTTCCAACAGAAGCTTCCCTAGCTGCAATCCTCCTACCAATGTTCTGGAGATTGGTGTATTTAGCAGATCTAGAACCCTGTTTTGGTTCTATGGTTTGCCGTATGGTTTGCCATAGAGCAAAGACAATTAGACTAACAGCTGAGAATTAGAGAGGGTTGGTGATCATGGGCCCTTGGGAGCAGCTACTGTCCAGCAACCCTACTTTGCCCCATTCATAGTGATGAACACTACATAAACTCATGTCAGTGCTACTGTTAGCAATGAGTCACCTCCCTCAGCAGTTTCACTTCCCCACCACATTTCAGTTGCACAAATGGTGTTGAAATATCCATTGTTGGCATGTGGTTCAGGTTCCTGAATTGTCCTTAAATCATGCTGCTTGCGTTTGTCAAGAAGAATGCTATAAGAGTTGCTACTGCTAATTGTTCTTCAGGTGATAGGTTTTGTCAGCCAGTGGCAGAGATTCCTGGGTGATGGGAAGTCACCACTTAATTTATTATACACAACACTCTGTCGTGCCCTGCTGGTGGTGTTTCTAGGGCAACCGGCTTGTCACTATTGAATACTATTGAATACAGTGGCAGAGATTCCTGGGTGATGGGAAGTCACCACTTAATTTATTATACACAACACACTGTCGTGCCCTGCTGGTGGTGTTTCTAGGGCAACCGGCTTGTCACTACTGAATACAGTGCAAGCCAATGGCCCATGTAGTCCAGTATCCTGTTCTCATAGTAGGCAACCAAATGCTTACAAGCAACCTGCACACAGGACCAAAGCGCAAGAGCACTCTCTCTCTCCTGTAGTTTTCAGCAACTGGTATTCAGAAGCATGCTGCCTCCAACTGTAAAGGCAGAGCATAGCCATTGATAGATAAATTCATGGATCCAAAGACTAATTCTTTTAAAGCCACCCAAGTTTGTGGCAATCACTGTGGAGCCAATTCCATAGTTTAATTATGCATTGCATGAAGAAGTCCTTTATTTTGCTCATCCTGAATCATCTGACGTTCAGCTTCATTGGACGTCAATGAGTTCTAGTGTTATGCACAATTTTATACACTTCTATCACGTCACCTTTTACTCACCTTTTCTCTGAACCCCAAAAGTTCCAAATGCTGCAGCCTTTCCTCACAGAGGAATTGCTCCTTAATTATTCCCTTTGCCCTTTTCTGAACCCTTTCCAACTCTACAATATCCCTTTTGAAGTGAGGCTACCAAAACTCTAAAAAAGTATTCCAAATGCTGTCACACTGTAGCTTAGTGTAATGGCACTATGATATTGGCAGTTTTATTTTCAACTCCTTTCCAAATTATCCCCAGCAGAGGGATCATTTGCCTTTCTCACAGCTCCCACACATTGGGTCGGCATATTATTTCAGCTATCCACTATGACATCAAGGTCTTGTTCCTGGTCAGTTATCACCAGTTCAGACCCCATGAGCATATATGTGAAGAAAGTGTATCGTCTGGCATTTTACTGCCCATTCACTCAGTTTGGAGAGGTCCTTTTGGAGCTCTTCACAATCTCTTTGTTTTAATGACCCTGAGCAAACTTGGCCTCGTCACTGCTCACCCCTAGCTCCAGATCATTTATAAAGAAGTTAAAAAACACAGCGAACCAATACTGATCCTTGGGTGTCTTCACTTTCTACATCTGTCCATTAGGAGAACTGTCCCTTTACTCCCATCCTCTGCTTTCTATTACATAACCAGTTCCTGATCCACAAGAGGACCTCTCTTCTTATCTCATGACTGCTTAGTTTACTCATGACTCTGGTGAGGTAGTTACAGGTAGGTAGCCATGTTGGTCTGCCGTAGTTGAAACAAAATAAAAAATAAAAAAAATTCCTTCCAGTAGCACCTTAGAGACCAGCTAAGTTTGTTATTGGTATGAGCTTTCGTGTGCATGCACACTTTTAAAGTTCAAGTATACAATGCCAACCAGATCATCTTGTATCTACAGTGGTACCTCCAGTTACAGACGCTTCGATCTCCAGAACGAATTAAGTTCTTAACCTGAGGTACCACTGTATATGCTTGCTGACACTTGTAAATAATTTTAGTGGGTTAGTAAAGCAGGGCTTGCATTTGCTGGTTCTGCTTCAGGAAGACTTGGCCTTTTTAAAAAATATTGAACAGTACTTTCCACCAGCTTTCCTCAGACAGATTTCTGTATTTCATTGATGCATGCCACAAAGGGAAGAGAAGGGCACAGTAAGTGGGCAAAAGGTTCATGCATATTGCTGCTTATAAGACCATTTGCCAATAGTTGCATGGTCATGATTCAGTTTTAATACAGAAATAAAGATTTTCATTTATATCAAATATGGGTTTCTTTTTAAATCAGAATATTTTTAAAGAAATGCTTATTATGATTGAATTGGGTTTTTTAATTTACATTTTCAAATTAAAATATATGACTGAAAATAAAATGTTAAAAGGGTTAATTTATAATCTCTTTTTTAACCACCCTGGTTAGGTGTCTGATATCATGCTCCATTGAATTAGAGTACTTTAAGACTATAGGATGACTTAAGGTAAAGGTAAAGGTACCCCTGAGCATTAGGTCCAGCTGCGGACAACACTGGGGTTGTGCGCTCATCTCACTTTGTAGCCCGAGGGATCCGGCATTTGTCCGCAGACGGCTTCCGGGTCATGTGGCCAGCATGACTAAGCTGCTTCTGGTGAAACCAGAGCAGTGCACGGAAACTCCGTTTACCTTCCCGCCAGAGCGGTATCTATTTATCTATTTGCACTTTGTGCTTTTGAACTGCTAGGTGGGCAGGAGCAGGGACCGAACAACGGGAGCTCACCCCGTCTTGAGGATTCAAACTGCCGACCTTCCAATTGGCAAGCCCTAGGCTCAGTGGTTTAGACCACTGCGCCACCCGCGTCCTATAGGATGACTTAGCATTGGTTTTTAAAAAATCACTATGTTTCATAGCTTATTTTATCAAAATCTAGGCAGGGATTCTTGATTTACCAGTTTTAGCTTGTGAGTTTACATATAAAGGCATAGTGAAGGCAATTTCTCTCACTTGGGGAAAGAGAAGCACATGCATGAGTAATACAATTAGAACAAGTATTTTATCTTCACTAAATAGAAAGTTTTATGTAGAATCATGTATCCTTTGTTCTTTCTGTTGCTTAGTAACACTTGCAAATGCCAGGCTCTTCTCAGTCAAGGCAAAAAGGAGTTTGGCTGTTAGCTCCAGTCATCAACTGAAAATACTGTTCTAGAATTAAGGTCTGTCAAGGTAATGTTGCTACTTTTCAGATCAATCACTCTGCATATGACGACTATGCGTTCCCACATGGAATAACAAATTTTGTTTGTCTGTTTTTGCTGTTCTTCATTTATGGATTCCATTTGCTGTTCTTCATTTATGGATTAATCATGCACTGGACTTAATGGATCATTTGCTTCATATAGCAGAGATTGCTATAGCTTAAAAAAAAAAGTTCCTTTAAATAGGAAAACTAACCATATGCACATTTTCCTCCTACGTTTCCATAGTCCAGCCTGCTCAGCTATAACTGTTACCAATGCAGCATCAGCAGCTGTAAAGGGTATCGTCTGTGCTGAGACCAGGAAATATGAGCTGCTGTTCCCTTAAGTGCACCTTCTCTGTTGCCTGAAATTCTCTTAAGCAATCTGTGTTTGAGTCCTTCTTTTGGTTTGGTTTTCTTCTTGAATCATATAGGAAGACAACTCTATTTACAGTATGATCCACACTCACAAATGTGACCCTGTGCACATAGCTTATAGCTGATTTTTAGTCCCATTAGTTTAAATGCAAGAACACCAGCTCAATTGTCTAGTGGATCACAGTCGTCGTTGTGATTTTGCCAAGTGTCCTCTGAATTATGGCTTGTTTACATAGACATAGTGACTCTACTTGCCAATAGTTGTCTGATGCTAAGAAGCCAGTTTCATTTTGTAAGGGCGTGAATACTGAACACAGCTAGGTCAAAAGGCAAATGACACTAAAATGATTTAAAATGCCTACAGCATCACTAGCTTTACCAAAATGACTAGCCAGTGGAAACCCTGTGATCTAACTCTGCAGCTGTAAAATTCTTATTGAACCATAAGCAGCTTTATCTACAACCTATAGTCAAAGATCAAAGTGAAATGGTTCTTGCTGTGGTTGAGCATAGCTAGAAAAAAGTACTTTAAGTAAACTTCTCACTAATAAGCTTATCTAATCCACACCCCAGGGGAGGACTAGCAATTACAACCCTGTTTTAAGAAATTGAACACTTTACTTAACGCCTAGCTTTGCTTTGCTTTCCTTTCTTTCCCCCTTTCCCCTTTCCCTTTCCTTTCCTTTTCTTAAAATAGCCATTGTATTTTGGTTGTGTTTTTAAAGTCAAGTCATCTTTATATTGGTACGATCATGCTGCTCTTTGGTACAATTAACATTCATGAGATAATTAAGTCCTCACGCATTTTCACTGAAGGGCCCCCTGCCTGGACTCACCAACTTTACAGTTTCCTGCATTGCCAAGGGTTTGGTTAAATGACCTTGAGGTTCCTTCCAACTCAGTGATTCCGCATGGGCAGATTACTGGTACAGTGGTACCTTGGTTCTCGGACTTAATCCATTCCAGGAGTCCGTTTGACTCCTGAAACAGTTCAAAAACCAAGGCGTGGCTTCCGGTTGGCTGCAGGAGCTTCCTTCACCCAAGCGGAAGCAGCGGCGGACGTTTGGCTTCTGAAAAACTCTTTGTGGCATTCAGGAGCTGATTGGTTTGGCAACTAAGTCGTTTGAGGATCAAGGTACCACTCTATTCTGTTTTGAGTCTTGGCCTACCCCACAAAAGAAGCATACACAATACTTTGTTTTATTATCTTCCAACTTCTGCTCACCACCATATAAACATTCAACACTCTCTGACTATGTGAACAGGTTCAGAAGTGATAAACTGTGGGTGGGTGGGGGGGGAGAAGTAGGATATGGTTGTTTCCATTAAAAGATGTTCCCTACCTTTGCCAAAAATGCTGAAAGGTGGAAGGGATTGCTTTGGTTGACAGCACAGCTCAACCTGAGGAGCCATTGGGCAGCAACTGAGCCACGGGGACTAACCTCAAGAGCTCTCTCTGTAGGTTCATCCAGACTTCCTTTTAGGCACAGATCCATGCTTTAAAGCTCTGTGTCTGAGTGGCAAAAATTTGAATGCCATTTGTTTCACTTCAGTGGTAGAACATGGGTTTTCCCAGGGAAAGCGCTGGGAAAAGAAAAATGCTCTGACACAGAGTTTTAAAGCCCAGACCTGTGCCTACAAACACAACACAAAAGGAAGTCTAGATGAGCCCTCTATGTGGCATGTGTTGGAAGTGTTGGGATGCCACATAGCTTGTATTGAAGTATGAGAGAGGGGAGTAGAGAGAGGAGAAACACTCTTGATTCCTAGTCTTCCTGTTTCCTTCTCTTCTTCATGCCTCATTGGGAGAGGCTATATCTTTCCTTCGCCTCTCTCCTGCAGAGATGAAAGAGCAAGCATGGCTCTTTGCATCTCCACCTTAGTTACCTAGATGAATATATCCTATTATCAACTTAGATTTCTTATTTCCCATACTCAGAAGTCTCAG
Organism: Podarcis erhardii; assembly: GCF_964252035.2. Lineage (NCBI taxonomy): Eukaryota > Metazoa > Chordata > Lepidosauria > Squamata > Lacertidae > Podarcis > Podarcis erhardii. The sequence continues at coordinate 58,785,746 of NC_138508.1, forward strand.
TGTGATTGCATAAAAAGTACAGCATGCTCCTCCAAGCAGGTATTCCAGTGCACAGTTCAATTTCTGCTGATGCACTTAAACTAGAGATACCAGCAGCATCTCCAAAGTCCCTTTCTACCCCACCTCAAAGTTGAGGAAAATTAATTTCACTTCTCTCTCTTCCATACCTCTTTCCCTCCCCATCTGAAGTCCTCCTAGGTCTGTCACTTTCTAATACCCAACACCATTCCTTTCCTTTTCCTTTTTCTCCTTTACAACAGATATAATGCCCATGCAATTCAAGGATCTCATAGTCAACCTGCTTTATTCTTTTCCATCAAATATTAAGCTGCCTGATTTGCAGATCTGGTGCAAACACAGCTCTGTCACTTTCCTTACCTTCATTCCCCTTTCCTCTGCAGCCTTGCCTCTTAATGTATTTGAAAATGGATGTGCCCTCAAATAAGAGCTATTGGCCTTGTTAGAGAAGCTGGGGCTAACACATCTAAGTGTATAAGGATATCATGATGGTGGTGGTGATGTTCAGATGCAAAACTGGAATGCATGTCTTCCTTCTACTTTAGCTCATCATCTGTTATTTTGATTTATGGAGATGGATCCACAGAAACTACATACCCTGTGATGTGAAAACTTAAGAGTTGAGGAGAGCGTATCACAGGACTTCCTTGCAGTGCACCTGCTGCACCTGAAATGTTTGGATGTTCTTGTTAAGTACACAGAGTTCTCAACTGGGTACTCTGTAAACAAGAGCAGGTGGAAGGTTTTCACCAGTTTCTGCATTTTTCCTGTTCTAAGCAAATCATTTGGAGGGGGAGGAGACGCATTTTGTGTATACTTGTGAAAGCTGTAATTTTCCAAGATGAATTGGAGGAGGGTGCTGGAAACAATAATTTCATTCTGTGCCCCTACATAAAATATGGTGTGCCTACCCAAAAAGAAGGAATGAATTAAGAAGCCTCTTTGCTTTTGTGCATCTCAAAGCAGACTTAAAGCAAGACTGCTTGGGGAATCTTTGTGCCTCCAGAAGTTGTTAGACTTCAACTCCCGTTGTTTTCAATGTGCATGGCTGATGGTCAGGGGTGATTTAGCTGGAGATCCGGGGGGGGGGGCAAGGTGAAGAACATAAGAGTAGAATTTCAATGTATTTTTTAATAAAACAATATATGAGTTTTATACTTTTAACAAGCCAGGAAAATAAAAAAGCTTAAAATAAATACCAGGAGCATTTTAACTTTATGGTGGATTGTGACCAAGAGAGGCAGCTAAAAATGTAAGCAGCTATTTTAACATAAAAGTCTAATTCTGCTTATTAAATAAGATGATCTGGCAACTTCATGAAGCAGGCTTTATGCTTTAGTACTGGCACCACTTAATTTACAGCCTGTCTCATCCTGCATATCTGTTCTCTTCCATCTGTTAATGTTCTGCAGCTTTCCTTATGATAAATACTTGCCTATTAACACCCGTTCCCTCCTCCTAGCTTCCTTCAATTCTTTTCTGAATGCCCTTTGCCCTACCTGCAATTTCCCCTCTTCCACAACCAAGCTGCTTCTCTGAAGAAAGCTGTCTAGGTGTGAAGAGAAGGCCATGGGAAGGGACAAATCTGGCATGAGTAAGAATAACTGGGCTGTAGCCAGAATCAAACTGCTTCAATAGCGTGGTTGCACAAATGGCAATTACATCACTAACAACAGTTGTACGAATTGTTGTGCTACCGTGCACTCATAAACTTCATACAAGTTGCTATATGTGATCTATTTTTACATCTTACTTACTTTTGACATAAAGCTTGCTTCACATGGTAAAAATAGATAAAAAGTAGACAGGGGTGGCTCCAACAGAGTCTGCCTGTGCTGCAGTATGTATTGTTTGCACACACAAAGTGAGACTGGCATTATAAAATCAATTATTTAACAAGCTGGAGTTAACATGAAAACAATAGGATGGAGCAATTAGAGCTACATGTTGCCTGTAAGAACTGAAGCAGGAACCATTAGTATCCACTTGCTCATTAAAGATCAGTTGTGTCGTAAATGCTGCTTAATAAGCAAAACAAAGTAGCCAAGAGTTGTATTCATAGCATTTTGAACAAGCCACATATATAAACAATTTCAAGAGCCTCTAAAAGTGAAATCCCTTGAGACCAGCATTCCGTGGCCTGATTTTCATATGTAAGATTCAGGTTCAAATCTCTGCTTATTCACTGAACTCACAGTCTGGGTCGAATTGTGTCGTGTCCCAGGGTTCTTCCAGATAAGTGCTTATTATGGGATTGCTGCTCCTCATGCATGCAAATGTTTTGCTGCAGCCACATGACATGGTTGGCATCAAAATGCCAGCCTCTATTTCTCTTCCCCATTTATTCCCCATTTATACTCTCGGGGAAATCCAGTAAATAGTAACTAAAAATGCCACCTACCTCTTTGTGATATCTCAACTACCCATTTACAAATTAATCTGGAAGCACCCATGCCCTAACTTTCACGCCTTTAAACCCTGAGATTAGAATGGTATTTCTGTATTGACCAGAAAAGTGTGAGATTAACAGGAAGCATATTCACCTCTGTTGTATGACTGCATGGGTGATTCCAGTGTCTGAGCTTTCTCTGCAAGTTAGGAAAATGCACTGCAGCAGAGGAGTACAAGATAAAAACTAGCATCATATATTGGGATGTTGGGTAAAAAACAGACAACTATTGAAAAATAGCTGATACAGTTTTTGGAAGACTTTCTGTAAAGAGGTATCATCTGTACAACTAATTAAAATTTTAAGAAGCAAAAATATAGCAGATTTGATAAGCCAAACACTTCCAGCAGTGGTAGACCTTGCGGTTTCAAATTTCAGTACAGTAGTGCCCTGTGCAACACCAAAAATTGGTACTCCCCCCACCTCTTGCACACCATTCAAAGTAATAGTTGTGGCACCCTCAATGTTCCACAACCAGTACAACCGAACCAGTCACGCTCCCCTAAATCTGCCTCTGCTTCAAGCATTTTGCCTTGGGTAATAACAGAAATTAATCCCACAAAAGCAGACCAGAAGAGGGGCTCTGGATACATTACAAATAAAACATTACACGGTTTTATGATACGGAGATCAGAGATGCTGGCAAACATGTATTCTAAATGGAAAGATGGGAAACTTCACACAACAGGCATTAAACAGAAGATAATTGTCTCCAAGCACAGTATACATGGGCCAGAAATACATAGCCAATCATGACTGCCTAGAACATGTTCTCTAAAGCTTGGAGATGCATAGATCCCTTTCAAAGTTTGTGCATTTAACACAGAAAACAGCACTGTAGTTGCAGCAAAGATGGTTGCTGCTCAATTGGATTAAGGGTTTGGCTCCTTTATCCTAGCTGCATTATACTGATATTGATGAATTGTTGTGTTTGATTGAGGTTTAGCATTAGAACTTTTAGGTCTCACACTGCAACCTGGTAATTATTTTCCTGGTAATGGTTTTCCATATACAGTATATGCCTCTTAAGTTCAGAACATACTGTGTCTCTGTTTAACCTATAAACCTCACTTAAACAGTGTGTGTTTACAGTTATTTATAAACACTGTATCATGTGAGCTGTCATAAAGCAGAAACGCGTTCCTGAGCTGGGCCTCTTGCTGAATCAGGTCACTGACTTAATATTGAGTGTCGCCATCTCAAAGAGTAGAATCTGAACTCATTTGACTAGTGTTGATCAGAATTCTTTCTCCAAATTCACATGCAACACCTTAAGAGAACAGCTAAACGTTGTTAGCCAAGGGCTATCATTGCATGATGAAAGATCTGACTATATCCAAGACTAGTGATGCCCCTGGCATACCTGATCAAGATATGTAGTTCTAAATTGTCAGGTTTGTGCACTTTGCTTCAGAGATTAACAAATCCAAATAAAGCTGTACATGGTGCAGGTCTCCTTGCTTTAATGATGATCTTTTCAAACCATAGTCTGAAAATCAAGCTGGAGGGCCCTGTTGTTAGCAATCACCTTGGGCAGCAGAGTTCGGGTATCATGAAAGGACAGCAACTTGTGGTGTAGTGCTTAAGAGTGGTAATCTGGTGAACTGGGTTCGCTTCCCTGCTCCTCCACATGCAGCTGCTGGGTGACCTTGGGCTAGTCACACTTCTCTGAAGTCTCCCAGCCTCACTCACCTCACAGAGTGTTTGCTGTGGCGGAGGAAGGGAAAGGAGAATGTTAGCCACTTTGAGACTCCTTTGGGTAGTGACAAAGCAGGATATCAAATCCAAGCTCCTCCTCCTCCTCCTCCTCCTCCTCCTCCTCCTCCTCCTCCTCCTCCTCCTCTTCTTCTTCTTCTTCTTCTTCTTCTTCATGATCTAATTCATTACTGTTGTGTTTTTATTGCCAGAAACAGGTGCCTGTGGGGTTTAGGGAAGAAATGTAGCTCTGTGGCAGAGCATCTGTTTTGCATGCAGAAGATTTAGGCTCAGTCCCTGGCATCTCCAGGTAGGACTGAGCATGTCCTCTGTCTGAAACCTTGGTGAGCCACTGCCAGTCCGTGCAGATGGTACTGAGCAAAATGGTCTAACTCATTGTAAGGCAGTATCCTGTGTTCCGTCTCAGAAATAAAATAACTTGACCAGCCTTATACGTGTTGCATCATGGTCTGCGGACACTGCGGGTGGAATGCATTATTTGCTGCACCACCTCAGGGAACAAAGTGTCTGGTGCTCACCCTATTTAAAGAAAGGGGGAGAAGTGACAAGAAGGAACCACATAATGAACCAATCTGGGACATTTGAGTGCTTAACCTCCACCAGTGAATATGGGTAAGTAGGGAAAAACATTTAATCACACATCGGGGGTGGGGGGGACTCCATCCTAGTAAGTCCATGGGTTTTCATAGCACAAATTGGTTAATATTGTTTGCATTTAGCAGTCAGGAGAGTATGCCAACTTGGAATGAGCTGTCTCAGGGTGTCTGAATACAATAATCCCATTAGGTTTTTTTTAAAAATTCTGATGTTCCTGTTATTTTAAAAAACAACAAATCAAAGTGGCATCTTTTTACAAGAAACTCAATACGTTGAAGAAATGCAGCATCTCTGCTTCCAGACTCTCATCTGTATCTTGTGTGAAATGATCAATAGGGAACTTTAGCTTCAGGAAATTATTTCAAAAGGGGGAAGGGGAGAGACTGAATGCTTATATTTAACAGCTTGCTTATTACCACAAAACCCCAAATGATTTTATTTATTTGTAGAAGATCTAGAATATGCTAGAGTCCCTATGACTAAGGGATTTTTCCTCCAGTGTAATTAAGACTTCCTTGCTCACTCGTAACCATAACCACAAGGTTAAACTGTCCCCTCTGTTCTTGAGAATTTCATCTTTGAAAAATGCACTGAACTTCAGCTGCTGCCAAAATGCAGGGATGTGTCCTCCACAGGCATTTTCAGTCCAATGCAGAGCCACAGCCCAGGTATGTGACTAAGCCTTAGTCATATAAACAGAAAGTGCTCATGTTATATTAGTAATTGTCTTCCCTTCTCAAGCTGGCACTATATAGTTTCCTTTTTTAACGAGCACCCACAGTGTTTCATAGCTGTTACACAAACCCGCAGACTATGAGTGCTAAAGACTCAAAGTACAGAAGCTCTTGGGGCAGAAGCATGTGGTTCTGAAACCCACAAGACCCCAGGAAGGCATTATTGGAGAGGGGATACAAATTTCAGGGGGCAGGGAAATGCTAATTGTCCTTACAGAAATGTATCCTCAAGAAATATATCCTCTCAGCCATCTGAGAGTTTTATCTTAATTTGCACCAAGCAGTAATGGGTAATAGCATTGTGTGAAATTTAGAAACAGGTGAAAAAATGTAGGGGGGGGATTGTTTTGTGATTTCCATTTAACAATGGAAATGCCTACTGCTTTTTTAAAAAATGTCATTTCTCACTGTCACTCAGCTGTATCTTATGAAGAGGTTTGCTGCCTACAAAAATAAGCTCATACTAGAGTAAACCCACTTCTGCTACAGGCTTACTATTTTCATTCTTCCAGAATTTGCTTCCAACAGATTCCATATATGTTTGTGTGTGTGTGTGGCCAACAATTATATCTGATGGGCCATTTGGAAGAGGGAGTGGGAAGCTGGCTAAAACCTAATTCCATCACACACCTGCACATTTTTCACAGTACCCTAATGGAAAAATCCCACCCCCCCTCACCATCCCTGCATATTCCCCTCCTTATTCCATATAGTTTGGGATGCAGTAAGATAATGCGAAAGGCTGTTGCCCAGCAACAGTCCCACATTTCTGGAGTTCTACTTCTGTCCTTGCTTGCCAAAAATGGTAAAAGACGTGCAACATGTTAAGTGTGTTGGAAATGGTTTGAACACACATTCACCTACCTACTCATTTTGGCACTTTCTTCCCTCCTCCACCCTCCTCCCTCACCCAGCCCATGGATATCTCTTAAGCACTTACATTTTCCCAGCTGCCTCTTGAAACAAGAACTGAGATGTGGTGAACATCACTCCTCTTCTTGCCTATTTAAAGAATAATTTATATTAACCTGACTGGCACGAGATCCAGCCGCACAGAACTAGTTCCCATGCTTCTCAGGTCATGTTAGAGGGTTACTTGAATTCAACATTGATAGGGCATATGACACCTGTCAAAGGGTCAAATATACCCAGGAAGTTATCAGCTGTGACTCATTGTGCTTACATGTAATGTAGATGGATGCTTGCTGTAAAAGAAAACTAGTTGAGTATTTTGTATATGTGGAAACTGTTACATCTCAACCCTACCCTGAAGTGAGAAGCCCTGAATTTGAACAAACTCTACTACAAGGAGTGAAAAGTGAAAAAAGTATTTTGGGTGAAAAGTGAGTATAAAAGAAATGCCTGTTTCAGTTTGAAAGAAACCTAAAATGATAGGGTTCTCTTAGAAAGCAGAACCCAACATTTTTAGTTTACATTTCCTAGAAATTTGTAAGGAGAAACTTAGTAAAAGTCCTTATGAACTTGGAACATTCCAGTTCCGGCATTGAGAGAAGCTATTAACTAAGAGCATCACAGAAAAAGCTACTTCCAGTCTGATTTTCATATTAGCTAAGGCACATTTAACAGTAAGAAAGGGTCTCTTAATGCATTTCCTTTGCAGAATAGGCCAAAAGACTCTGGAATTAGACAGGGAGAAGTTATGTTCACTGCAGTGAGCTGCTTCTGTTAAAAGTATATTTTTTTGCCTCAAATGAAAAGAAAACAAACAAGTGTGTGTTTGGGTTTATGAAGCTGAGCTCATCACCAGAAAATACACTCCCTCCACCACATGATGGAGCAGAAGGAACATGTCTAGACATGAAGCCTGTGTAATACCTGGGGCAATAGGTGTCTTTGCCAGAATTAACCAAGGTACTGAAGGAAGATGGCCAAGAAAGAGGAAAGGAAAGGTTTGGAATCCTTGACACTGAATCAAAACTAAATATTTTTGTGGGGAACAGACTGCCTCAGCATTGCACACATGTGCTTATAGTTGCCAGAAGCAAAATATTTAAGACTCTTTACATCAGTTACCTTCAATATTCTTAAGATCTGTCTAGTTGTAATCTCTGTCTCTCTCTCCTTCTCTCTCTCTACATTCACCCATCTACACTTCTCTGAATAGACTGACAGACATAAATCGAAGCCCAAGCAAAATGTCGCAGTCATATAATCTCCCCCCACCCCTGGCTAAGATGTGGAGAAATGAACAGTTTCCCAAGCCTCAACATGGTTGGTGCCAGCACATGACAGGATCAGGCAGGTGCTTAGGGACCAGAATCGCCTCTTCTAACAGTGAACTCAAATGGTGAGTGCTGAAACAAAACAAAAAGAAAGAACACTTTTTTAAAAAATGAAAGAGGCAAAAAAAGTGGAGAATGGGGTGAAAACAGCCCACCAATGCTTATGTAGCCACCATGATGGTTAATTTATTTCTTGAAATTTATACACCACTTGATTGTAAAAAGAAAACCCTCAAAGCAGTTTTAAAAAAGATAAAAGAATAAGACTGAGAAAAAAATCGCAACCATACTTTAAAAACATACAAAAGTTAAATCTGCTCATAGGATAATGGCCGTCTGGATTCACACAATGGTCATAGATTTTTGTATCCCTGTTTTCTATTGCATACGAAATTTATTTCCCTGGCAAATAAGTTAGAGCTGGGGTATAGCTTTCCTGAATCCTAAGAGAGCACAGACTGAAAGATGAGAGTGGTCATTTTGGAGGAAACCTTGAACAGATTCCCTCCCTCCATCATTTTCTATTATGGCTGCTAAGTAGTCAGAGAATACCTGGCCTAACTTACTCTAGAGCTTTTAAAAGCTGGTTGATATGCAGAACTCCATGGGTGAAGCAAGAATTGCTGCAAGACAAGGGGCTGTTAAAGGCACAGATGGAAGGCCCAATTCAACATTTGTCAACCTTTTTTTCATGTAAATTTATTTGAGGCCTTAAAGTAATTTTTCTTTTCTTTTTTGCCTTGAAGTAATTTTAAGATAAATTTGTCAGCTTGCATTTTCATCCTAATCAAAAAAGAAAATCTAATTCAGTAATTATTAGTAGCAGATTCTGACAAATAAATTAAAGCTGCACTGATCCCTATGTTTCGTTAATACAGTGGTACCTCGGGTTAAGAACTTAATTCGTTCTGGAGGTCCGTTCTTAATCTGAAACTGTTCTTAACCTGAGGTACCACTTTAGCTATTGGGGCCTCCTGCCGCCACTGCACCGCCACTGTATGATTTCTGTTCTCATCCTGAAGCAAACCTCTTAACCCGAGGTATTATTTCTGGGTTAGTGGAGTGTGTAATCTGAAGCATCTTTAACCTGAAGCGTCTGTAACCCGAGGTACCACTGTAGTCATTTTATGAACAAGACCTGCGTTGAAAAAAAAAATCTGGTTCATTTTAGCATGTATTTGCTATGGGCTCTTGGGTAAAGGGTAGAAATCAATATATTGTTGTGTGCTACCTCAGTCTCCCAGCAGTGTAAGGTTCTAGGGATTTCAGGCCCTTACTCAGGGTTCGGTTTTCTTGGAATGAGGGACAGCAGAGACTGTGGCGTCTTTAGGATACTGTATATGGTTTATTTACATGTACAACCTGAGCCTGCAGTGGAGGTGCTCACAGCATTAACACCCCAATAAGTTCTTGCTTCTCTCATGTCCACAGCCTTGGATTCCAGTAGAAATCAAGGATGGCTCTCTCTCTCAACTGCCCAGCCATCTGCCTGCTTCTATCTCATACACACAACTCTGACCTTTGTGTTTTGTCCTTCACACTAACAGCCCAGTGAGGAGAGGGACCTACCCATTTGTTTTTTGCCACATTACCACTTCCTTTGTTACCTTAATGACCATTAAGGGCCATTACCAAGAAACTTGCCTGGCTATACAAGCAACTGAATCCTTGTTGAATCCAGGAATTAGAAGAGACTCAGGCATACAGCCTACCCTCCCAAACTCTAGTGTTTAGCAAGCCCTATGAGCTAGCAGGCCAATAAGGAAAACAAATCCAGCTTCTTCTCCTATTTTAAAAGGAGAAGAGACTAGCAGTATGTCTGTTGCTAAACCTTGTTTCCATAGTGATTGCTAATAGATCCAAATTGTGTAACATGTTGCATTGTGTGAACTGTGTTGATGTTCGGTGTTCATGGTCACAAGCATTCTGATTTTGCTAAAAATGGGCATCTGAATCTGGTCCCAAGTTTGCCTTTCTGAAGCTGATACAGAATGAACCGGTTAAAGGTTAAAGATGAGTAGAATCTGCAGTGCATCACAGAAATATGCTACCACATCGCCTAAAAGGGATAATGTGAACAACCCTGAGAAAGTGTTAAGACTGTGCCATTGTTTTTTCTTCTTATTTCTTGCTTGTTTTTAGCTCTCTGATAAAGTCTGATTCAGACAGTATAACCTGTCAGTTTAGGAAGCAACACTTGTTTCACAACAATACACAGGTCAATGCATTTGTGAAGCATTGCCAGATCTTATGCATGCAACAGAAACACCCAATTATTTTTCTGTTTTTCTGCGGTGAATGAGATCAGTAGTAGTCTGGTTGTGAGCTAACAAACTGAGACTTTACATGCCAAACTGCAGTCTTGTAACATCTACTCAGAAGTGGGGCGAGCTGAGCTCAATGGGGCTTACCCCAGGATGGTGGGTATATTAGATAGTATCCTTAGGCTGTTCCTATGGTAGCTGTTTAGCCCAGAATTACCATTCTTTGTTTGTTCACTTCTTATGGAACAGCCATATGACAGGTGCTTGCAAATGTGTGTTTATTGTGGGATTGGTGTTCTCTATGCATGCAAGTCCCCCTCCCCAACCTACATAATTGGCATAAAAATGTGAACCCACATTCCCCACCTCAGTTTAATCTGGATTTACCCTTTCTAGGGAAAACTGAATAAGTTAAAAAACAACAACAACACAACCCACTGTCTGTGACCCATTTGCCATATCTCAAAGATCCATTTCCATATTAAACCCCCATCTAGAGATTTATAGGCACCCCACATCAGCAAACTGGTTTGTTTGGTTCTCCCAACTTTTCCTGTGTTCTTTATTCCCTTTGGGGAGCTAATTTGATCTGACTCTTCTTTTGCTTTACACAGTAGAAGAGCAGTACAATCCCATCAAGGTGTACCTGGAAGCTGACAGCAGCCAATGAAGCTTATTCTGAATCTTGTGTCTAATAAAAAGGTTCAATCTCCCATACGTGTGTTCTTCAGTTTGTATTTATGAGTACAGCTAAAGGATGATGATATTTCAACACCTATGATTCACAATGATGGCTGATAAAAATTAAAGGAGGAGTCTTTTTCATGAGACTGTTAGCTGCCTTAAATACAAATGAACTGCAGTTCAGCACAGGTCTTGGTGCAATACTTTGATTTCAGGTGACAGTGAGATGCCATATTGTTTCTAGAGTAGTCTAATCATGCTGTAGGTGAGCTTACAGTTTACTACAAACTTTGTTTTACCATCGTTTGTCCTTAAAGGAAACCATCTAATTCAGCTTTCCAAGGTACGTAGAAGAACTGACTGAAATAGCCTCAGAGCCACCACAACTATAGGACTAAGAGTGCTGCTGTGCCCCTTTGCCTTTTCTTTTTAAAGAATTCCTTCTTATTAGTTGGGTTCCAGGCAGTGACTGTGGTTTGGGTAGTGCTGCCATACATCCTGATTTTCCAGGACATGTCCTGGAACTTGCCTCCCTGGATTATTTTTTGGAAATTGGACAAATGTCCTGGAAAACTCTCAACAACTGTGGGGTCTCAAGAACTTTCAGGGTGTCCTGGTTTTTATTTTTTGAAATATGGCAACCCTAGGTTTGGATACTGCTCAGAAGCTGTTTTGTAGTATTGTGAACAGAAAATAAAAGCACTAAACTTTAAATTACAAAAGGATACAGATCCTCATTGAGGGAAACCTGAAAAATAATGTCCAAACTGTGCTTTGCAATTGCATCTTTCTATCCTGCTTCTACTGGTGAGACTTTATTGCTGAACCAGTTCAGATGTTTTAAATCTATCTTGACGGTGATGGTTGCCAAGGACAATACAGTTTTTATTTGCATTTTCCTGCCTTTTTATATTTAAATTGCTTGTACTGTATGTCTTACCTTTGTACTTACAGAGTCTCTAGTAGCATATTGATGATAAAAATTAGAATAATTTGACAGAGTGTTTGTGAGCAATGAAGGTGATGAGGTGAAGTTAGAATGGTTCGTAGGGTCTAGGAGAATAAAGAGTTCCAGACCATAATAGCGACAGAGCAATTTCACATCAGTGATTCAGTAAAAACTTGTTTACATTTATGCTTCCTTCCAGAAGGATTAAAAGACAAAATCTTCAGAGAAGGGTATTTCATGATTTATGTGTATTTAAATCTCTAGCATGAAACGCATAGAATATCTCTGTGTATTGGAGAAGTGGGAGTCCATAGCTACAGCAGTGAAAGAGTTAAAAAATTCTGCACACTTACACACACAAAAAGCTACTTGAAATTCCCATATGATGTAAATGATTATTTCCCATATGGTTAGATATTTATCCCAAATACCTGATGTTCAGTAAATGGCATGGCAATTAACAAAGGAAAACGTGTCGCAAATAGCAAAATATGTCCATGCATTTCTGCTGTTGCAAATTACTATGGAACACTTTGTATAATTTTCTTTTTTGCACTGCTGTCCTCTAATAAATATAATATTTCTGTAGAAAAATAACAGATGCTGGTCTCTCTCCTTAAAACGATCTCTCATTTTTATAAATAATATACAGTAAGAAACTTACAACTCACCTATGTGCCTTCATTAAAAAAAAATGTATTTGAACCTTCATTCTGTTTCTAGAGACAATCCGGTTCCATAAGGGATAAGAAACCTGAAACATTTTTTTCATCATCTATTTTGTACACTGCAACTGCTTTGGTAATTCAGTGACACAATAGTAATAAGCAAAAGGAATATATGCGCTGAGAAGTAGTGTGGTGCAGTGGCTAGAGGTTGTCAGACTAGGCTTACATACACACATTTGCCTGGGAGTTAGTCCTACTGAACTCTGTTGGGCTTCTGATTAGACATATATAAGATTGCAGTCATGTTCAAATTCCACCCTTGCTTGGACTAATCACTATCCCTCAGCCTAATCTACCTCAAAAGGGTGTTGTAAAAATAAAACGGTGAACTGTGTGCATTAGCTTGAGCTTCCAGGAGGAATAACAACAACAACAACAACAATTTTATTATTTATACCTACCCCACCTGACTGGGTTTCTCCAGTCACTCTGGGCAGCTTCCAGCACATATAAAAACATAATAAAACACCAAATATTTAAAAATTCCCAATACGTCTGCCTTCAGATGTCTTCTAAAAGTTGTGTAGTTCTTTATCTCCTTGACATCCACAGGAAGGATGCCACTGCTGCGAAGGCCGCCTATAGGGTTAGTTGTAAATGAAATAACTAAATGGTCACCAATGCCACTATTTTTAGCTCAGAAAATGCTCTCTCTCTCTCTCTCTCTCTCTCTCTCTCTCTCTCTCCCTCTCTCGGAGCTGACCAATGAGGCATTTATCCAATATACACACTTACTTTCCACCTCAAGAGGGCTTTAGGTAATTGTTGTTTGTCATTTAGCTCTGCGCCTGGTACTAATTTTCAGCTTGTCATCCTTTGACTCACAGGAGCTCTTTCCTCTCTGAAAAGGATGTATCTCCCAGCTGACCATGGAAAAAATGTAACATGCAATTCATTCTTTTTCCTGATAGCTACCAAAGATGAGAAGCAAGTTAGAACAACTTGATGAGGAAGTCCTGTCATTTCCAAAAGGAAGTGTGATTCACTATGCAGGACATTTTTGGGAGCCTGAATCAGAGCTGTCGAGGAAGTGAGTTCTTGGACAGTTTAGCCTGAAACATCACATGGCTTAGGGTTAACTGTGACTTCTCCAGCAAGCATTCATGACTTCCTTCTGTAACCAGCAGATCAGATTACAAGGCAGGGTGAAGAATTGGAGAATGGGACAGAAATGCTTCAGACTAAGCAGTCCTAACATTAACTGTTGAAAAACAGTTTATCACTCATTTTTGCTATACAAATAGACCAGGGAAAAACATGTTCCATAAGTCTGAAACATAAAGTCAGGAGGTGAATTAGAAAGGCTATTACTTTAAAATGATGTGATCCTGAAATAAATGCTAAGTAAATTGCTAAATAGCTCTACAGCAACAGACTCCAAAAGGCAATATACCAGACCAGGGGTGGTCAACCTTTTTATACCTACCGCCCACTAATGCATCTTTTTTGATGGTTGATCATGCTTTCTTTTTGTATATACAGTGGTACCTCGGGTTAAGTACTTAATTCGTTCCAGAGGTCCATTCTTAACCTAAAACTGTTCTTAACCTGAAGCACCACTTTAGCTAATGGGGCCTCCTGCTGCCGCCGCACGATTCCTGTTCTCATCCTGAAGCAAAGTTCTTAACCCGAGGTACTATTTCTGGGTTAGCGGAGTCTGTAACCTGAAGCATCTGTAACCCAAGGTACCACTGTATTTTTTTCAAGGATAAACTATCAAGTCTTCTATACAGAGAGGGCACAAATAAGCAGGATATTGTCCTTTCAAATAGGCTAGCATGGAAGAACTTACTGGTATGCTATGTCCAGAAAAAACTGTGAATGCCCAAGTATGAACTATATTCTCTGAGTTAAGGGTGTCTACTAAGCTTTTTTTTTAGATGTTGATTGGTATATAGCCACTGAGCTACAAACCTTGCATTTGATGAACGTGAACTTTCATGTTACATCGATTTACCTGACATTCAATAGTAAATATCCCAAGCTGTAATATGTCAACAACTAGAGTTCTGATACCCACAAAAATAACTAAGGTCTTAAATGCTGGTAATAAGATTAATTTCTTTCAGGTTTTTTTTTTTCTGGGTTTGATGCAGCATTTAACTTCAAGGTAGTCTGGGGGACAGGGGGATGATCATGACAAAATCTTTCTCAGACAATCTTTTTCTACGGTAAGTCCACCCATGATGCTGTCTTGCCAAAAGATTGCATCTTAAAACCAACTTACTTAAATTCCTCTTAATATTTATACACCACCTTTTCCCATAAGAAACTGCATATAAGCTATGCTGCCCACCTGCCCCAGATACCCCTGGTACTGAATTTAGACTCGTGTGACTACTAAGGGGAAAGCAAAGTCATTTTCATTTATTTATTGTTTGAATAGCTCCAGCTCTCAGAGTTTAGCTGATGTGCTATCTAGCCCTGTAGAAGCTCAATTAACACTACATTATTAGTTTGCATATTTTACAGAGGATGGGCTAAATAAGGGTAGTTAAGTTGCTGCCAAGGAAACTAAGGAACATTTCAGACAAGATCTTCTCTCTCATTCATTGCTGCAGCCCAAGGGAGTTGCAGATAAAAAGGGGAACGAGGCAAGTTGAGCTCAGGTTCAGATGCTTCAGACATGGCTGCTTATTTATTAGTAGGGACAAGGAGCTATTCAATTCAATTTGTATTTAAATCTAAGAAATTGTCCCCTTCTGAAACAATATATGAACAGAAATACAGCTATCATTTGGAATTCGCATCAACCCAAATATTGTGATGCAGTTCTGCAACCAATATTTTCAAAAATGCAAGTTGGGCATGCAAATAAATATATTAGTGAAAACAGCATACAAACATGCACTATATGAGAGCCAGCGTGGTGTAGTGGTTAAGAGCGGTAGTCTTGTAATCTGGTGAACCGGGTTCGCGTCTCCGCTCCTCCACATGCAGCTGCTGGGTGACCTTGGGCCAGTCACACTTCTTTGAAGTCTCTCAGCCTCACTCACCTCACAGAGTGTTTGTTGTGGGGGAGGAAGGGAAAGGAGAATGTTAGCCGCTTTGAGACTCCTTACGGTAGTGATAAAACGGGATATCAAATCCAAACTCTTCTTCTTCTTCTTCTTCTTCTTCTTCTTCTTCTATATTAGTGGAAATTGCTTGCATAAATGTGTACATTAGTAAGAAAAATGCATACAAAAATGCATTCACACTAAAATGCTGGTGATTTTTCATGATTTTTTTTGAATTGCAAATTGCTGTAGAAATGTGAAGAACTGAATTTAAGATTGGAAAAATTAAACTGGCAAGGCTAAAAGAAAAAGCTTTCTACAACTACACCCAGATTATGCCACTTTCCATTGGTTATAGAAAAACATTCTTGTTCTGGCAAGCTTTAGTTGTGTCAGGCAGAAAGATTTTACATGGTGAGCCCAGTATAGGACTATCTTTTAAAAATATTGTTCAGGTTTTATATTGTCATTTTATTAGGGGTTGCAGTATTTTGATTGTTTATAAACCATGCTGATTAATATAAATGCACTAGAAGGATGGCATATAAAACTTTGAATAAATAAATATCTCCGTGGATATGGGAGTTCAAGCATTAAAAATCTGCTTTCAGCTCTGGTTCACATTCATTGCTATTATATTTTTTAAACACCAACTTAAAAAAAAAATGGGTTCTGTAGCTGGTTCAGCAACTTTGGTCAGTTTCAGATATTGTCAATTAATATTAATGTCATAAAATGTTACTAATGCAACGTAAGTCCTTTAAAATGAAGAGAACGATGATTATTTAATAGAATTATAGAATCGTAGAATTGGAAGGGACCCCAAGGGTCACCCAGCCCCCTGCAATGCAGGAATCCTAGCTAAAGCATCCGTGACACATGGCCACCCAACCTCTGCTCAAAAGCATCCAAGGAAGGAGAGTCCACCACCTCCTGAGGGAGACCTGTTCCACTGTCAAACAGCTCTTACTGTCAGAAAGTTTTCCCATATGTTTAGTCTGAATCTCCTTTCTCGTAACTTGAAGCTATTGGTTTGAGTCCTGCCCTCCAGAGCAGGAGAAAACAAGCGTGCTCCTTTTCCCATGTGATAGCCCTTGACATATTTTAAGATGGCTATCATTTCTTCTCTCTGTCTCCTCGTCTCCAGGCTAAACATACCCAGCTCCTTCATCATCTTGGTTGCTCTCCTCTGCACACGTTCTAGCTTGTCAACATCCTTCCTAAAATGTGGCACCCAGAATTGGACACAGTCTTCTAGTATGATCTGACCAAGGCAGAAAAGTGTGGTACTATTACTTCCCTTGATCTGGACACTATATGTCTGTTAATGCAGCCTAGAATAGCATTAGCTTTTTGTTGTTGCGTCACACTGTTGACTCATGTTAAGTTTGTGGTCCACCAAGACCCCTAGATCCTTTTCACATGTAAGCCAGGCATCCCCTATCTTATATTTGTGCATCTGGTTTTTCCTGCCTAAGTGCGGAACCTTATATTTGTCCCTACAGAAATTCATTTTGTTAGCTTGGGCCCACCCAGTTCTCCAATTTATTAAGGTCATTTTGAATTCTGATTCTGCCTTCTGCAGCATTAGCTACCCCTCCCAGTCTGCAAATGTGATGAGCATCCACTCAATTGTCCTCCAGTACAAGCAATATTGGCCAGGTGAACATACTACTTTTTTGTAGAGGAAAAAAGGTTTTAAAACGAAATAACAGAATGAATGCAAGCGTAGGACAGGGCACTGTCTTGGCACTGCTTATTTTTGATAGCTGTGGAGCAGAGCATGTTCTTCTAGTCTTTCCTTTCAATCGACTTCATCAGGAGGGAGCCAAAATCTGTGGCCATTTGTGTGGGAAACTTGGCAGGACTGAAATGCAGAAGCCAAGCTATGGAATGTGTTTTTCCAACAGCAGCATCTGGGCCCCTGGTTAACTTCCTGATTGATCTCTTGCCTGAGACAAGAAGCCAACCACAATAAATGCAGAAAGTAGTGGGAAAGAGGTTTGGACATAGCACATATCTTTAAAAATAGCAATGCAAATCCAAAGCATATTGCGAAATAGCATGCAACTTCAAAACTGTTCAGAAATGCATCCTCCTGCAGACTGCCATGTATAATATTCCCTGGTTCATTTTTGTATCAGCTCCAGCAATAAAGCCATAGTCTATAGCTTCATTCAAAGAAACAATCCAGCAACTTCAAAATATCGTTTCAGATGCTTGGATTTTATGCAACTCAGTTTTTGTTGTCTCGTAGTAGTTGTTGGTGGCTGGGTTTGACTTCCAGGCTAATTTTCTGAAGCACCCATGTCATAAGCATTAGGATATTGAATAATCCATTTCTGGAGGGGAGTGTGTTTTCCCACCATATTATATTATTTCTTTGGAAGCCTTTTTGTACTGGATATCTACTGAAGCTTTTAAAGTAGAACATTCTGTATTAAATAGTTCCTGTAGCAACATTACAATGTCTACACTCTCTTTACAAGTAAAAACAAATTTGTCCTTCACTATCCTTTATGTTTCCTAACAAGTTATTTATATCTGTTAGTTCCACAAGGCCCCTAGTGTGCAACTATAGTTTGCTTTTTTGTTCTGTACTGGGGTCAAGATTTAAAGGAATGAGGAATATGTGATTCCATGTGTATATATGGTCGTACCTGGCAACAGAAGGGAGTTGGTGTTGGAGTGGTAGATTACTTGATCATTCCACAGAATAGATTTCCAGTGGGAAGTGTTTATTACATCACATCCAGAACCAACTTATAGCAAGGCTGAGACAGCCTCTTTTTAAGCCCTGTATAATAGCCACTCCACCACTTCTTGTGGAAAACATGGAATTCTGTTGACATTTTGCTGGTTGGTGTGAAGGAAAATATGGTGATATGGTTTGTTTGCTACTGAAGCTGAGAACAGAAAGAGGAAGGGGATTGCCTGGCTACTCAAAATTGCTTTCTCTTCGATGTATGTCGGGGTGGGATAAAGAGGTAGGGAAATGGATCCCTGTACTTTTCCTTCACCCACAAAAAGAAAAAAACTGCTGTTTGAGCAGATAATTGACCAGAAGGAAGAGCATTAAGCAACCCCCCTGCCTTTCCTCCTGTCAGATAACCACCTGTGTGAAGGCTGCTTCTGGTGAAATCAACAACAAAAATGTGAAAGTAAATGGTGGAGGAAATAGTTTGGCCCTTGTGGGCCCTCTCACTCTTACTCCAGTCCAGTGTGGTGTAGTGGTTAAGAGTGATAGACTCGTAATCTGGGGAACCGGGTTCGGGTCTCCACTCCTCCACATGCAGCTGTTGGGTGACCTTGGGCTAGTTACACTTCTTTGAAGTCTCTCAGCCCCACTCACCTTGTTGTGGGGGAGGAAGGGAAAGGAGAATGTTAGGCGCTTTGAGACTCCTTCGGGTAGTGATAAAGCGGGATATCAAATCCAAACTCTTCTTCCTGTTTTGGAGGTGTGTGTGTGTGTGTGTGTGTGTGTGTGTGTGTGTGTGAGAGAGAGAGAGAGAGAGAGAGAGAGAGAGAGAGAGAGAGAGAGAAAACGAATGTGGCTTGGAGATTGTCATAGGCAGAAGGAAGCATCTGGTAATTCTTCCTCTGCGTGGACAGGCGGAGTCCCCAGGTCCCGAGCGCCCTGCACCCCCGTCATGTGGAATAACGAATAACGACTCAAGACAACGTGCTATGGGATTAAATTGGCCACAACTTTATTAAATTTCAAATGTGGGTAGACCTTGGCTCAGGCATTGGGTGTTCTCCCTCCCCAGTCCCCAGCCGGGGACCTAGGGAGCATCAGGGTTATCCAGTGTGTGGGGGGGGGATAGGCTGGCTCTGGAGAACATATGTTCAAGCAGAGATAGCCGCCCCCGTTACGCCGCCGCCGCAGGGGAGAGCAATGACGACCTTTCGGCGTACGGTCAAAGCCTCCCTTCAGAAACCCCTTTAACGGGGAACCCTGGTATCGCCACTGCAAGAGGAAGATGGACAAAACGATTCTGCCCAAGGCCTGATACCGCCAAAGTTGTGACATTTTGCTACGGGAAAGGCGAAACGTGCCAATGCAGGGAAATTCCTTTCCGGCCCTTTAACAGCAACCTTAACGTAGCAGCGCCCGCATACCTGTAAGAAATGGTAACCTGCAAAACCTGTGAAGAAAAGTTAATGTGCAAAATAAGGCATTAACTGAGGGTGGGTAGGGTGGGAGAAGCTCTGAAGCCAAGTGAGGATTCCCAGGTAAGATCCTCCCTCTATTGTGTGGGCAGGTAATCCCTCCCCCACCTGGCCTGATCTCCTTGGCAACGCTTCCCCCAGGTGGGATTGGACAACTGACTGGGGTAGGCGGAGACCTCCAGGTATCCCACCTGAGGGAAGGCAAAGCCAAGCCTATGCTGAATGGAGCCGCTCCAGATCCAGGGGCTGCGCACGTCCACGCAAAGGTCACCCCCCCCGTTTTATGCGGGGAGCGGTCATTCTAGACCCCCTTAGACACCTGCTGTGACAGGTTTGCAGGGCACTTTGAGGGTAAAGTTGCTTGCATTTGAATCACTCTTGATACAGTTCCTAGGGAGATGTCTTGTGTACCATCTGGCTAGAAACTGTTGGCCTAGTTTCAGCTTGGGCAAACTTGGTTGCAGACACCGTGCTTGAATCATGTTCCTTCCTCTTCACTGCTGATATAGTCTAGCTGGAAAGGGTTAACTGAGTGGGCCCAGCATACGGTAAATGAAGCTTTATTTATTTATTCATTCATTCCATTCCAGTTATGAATCACTTCCCATAAAACATCACAAAGTGATTTAACAATAAAAACATCAACAATACAAAGTTACATCAGGTTCCTATGTAAAACAATTAAAACCATTTCATATATGAAATCAATTGCAGATCCAAGGCAGACACAGACTGGGATAAAAACCTCCACTTTGCTTGAGTGAGTGGAGACTGCCATCCTTAAAGAAGTGGTAGTGCACACTCGTTCCTCAAGAAGTTGTCTCTGGACCCAGAGGTCTATGACAACTACCACCTGGTTGAAATATCCCCTTCTCGGGGAAGTGCTTGAGAGGAAAATATCCATTCAACTTCAGGTGCTCTTGGAGGATATAGATTATATTGACCCATTTCATCTGGGTTCAGTCTGGGTTTCAGACTGAACCTTGGTTGCCCTCATGGATGACATTTCTTGAGAGAGGAACAGAGGAGTGTGACCCTGTTGCTTCTCCTCGATCTATCAGTGTTATTTGATACTATCAACCATGGTATCCTACTGAACCAACTCTGAGGAATGGGAGTCAGAGGCATGGTGATTCAGTTCTGCTCCTACTGGCAGGGTGATATTAGGGGACCGCTGCTCAGTTCATTTTGTCCTCCATGCTGTAGAACATGGACAAAGAATTAGCTGCACGATCTTATACATGTCTACTGAGCAGTAAATTACTCCCAGGTGTG
This sequence comes from Podarcis erhardii, assembly GCF_964252035.2. Classification (NCBI taxonomy): domain Eukaryota; kingdom Metazoa; phylum Chordata; class Lepidosauria; order Squamata; family Lacertidae; genus Podarcis; species Podarcis erhardii. The sequence goes on from NC_138508.1 coordinate 58,806,575, forward strand.
TGGGTGTAGGTTTGCTGCCTGTCTTGGAGGAACCTGTTTGGAACAAAAGTGGGCTTATTTCGGGGGGGGGGGTGATTTCAGCTTGAACACCTATTAACTTAAGTGAGTCATGGGAAACCAGAAATTCCATGCTAACACAAATGTCATGCACTGCCCCACATTTTGCAGTCTGATTTCTGAGTTTCCTATATACATATCTTGTATTTTAAGAATTTAAGTATAATTCAATTGAAAAATGTTCATAATGCCCACTGAAATACAACAACAACAACAACAACAACAACTTATTATTTATACCCCACCCTGGCTCTGGCTGAGTTCCATGGGAAGACTTCAGATGTTCACAAATGGATTATTGAAGCTGTACTGATTATTTTTCACTCTTCCCTGAGAGGAAGACTAAATTTATTCCTCTCTTCCCTTATACACTTTTCAGCATCAATGTATTCCTAAAAAACCCCAAAAGTGTAGGAGAGATTTAGAGCCATTTGCTCCTAGTCTGACAACACAAAGACCAACAGTAAAAATGAAGGAAACACCTCCATAAAATCCCTTATTGTAGTGACTGCTGAAATGCAATACCACCAGACAATTAGACATAGGTGTCTGTGATGTAAACAACACGAAACAGAAACATTTTCCCATGAAGGGCAGTCTGGGTGAGGGTAAATAAAAAAAAAAAACTGGGACTGTTGAGGAAAATTAAAGAGGGTATATAATAAGAGCAATCATATCAGGTCATGCCAAACTACACATGATATAACTGAGTTAACAGAACCCTAAAAGGGCACATTGCAAGTCATATGCAAGATCTTAGAAATTGGGTCCACTTCTGGGTGGGGCTGGGTTGCGGTCGGGCCACCTAGCCTACTCCTGCCTCAGCATGGGGGCAGGATGGTGTCCCGTGTCCCGCTGGGAGAGACCCCGGCCACGTCAAGCTGCCCGGCGGCCAATCAGGTCGCTTGAGGATGTGGCTGGGGCCAATTTACGCTGCAGCACGACTCTGAGGCTCCCCTTTCAGCCTCACACACAACGACTCAAAGAGTTTGGCATAACGTGTTTGCAGATTTAGTTCTACTTTTTGCCTAATGTCTGGCATATGTGTTTCTGCAGGAAAGACTCATAATTGGCATGATCAGGAGAAAGAGTCTGGAACAGTGGCGTAGCGTGGGGGGTGCAGGGGGGGCCGGTCGCACCAGGTGCAACATCTGAGGGTTAGGGTTAGGGTGCGCAAATCCACGGGTTAGGGGGCGCAAATCCACGGGTTAGGGGGTGCAAATTACTTGCCTTGCCCTGGGTGCTGACAACCCACGCTACGCCACTGGTCTGGAAAGCTCAGTGTCTGCATAAGCTGGTATATTACAGAATCATGGTGGTTGTGCAGGCCAGGTGCTGAGATAACAAAAATTCTTTTCTTGACTCTTTGACCATAAAAATGCAAGGGCAATTTCTTCATCTTTCAGAGGATATCAAGATTCTATTTGGTCTCAAATCCTGGTTTTAAAAGGTAACTGAGGTTTGGCACAGAAAAACCTCTATAAAAGCTTTATTGGAGGTAAGCAGGGTGTCAAGGACAGAAATATTGTTATAATTTCACTGTGCAGGAGATGAGGCTTTCCTTAGTCAATTAAGCTTGTACTTAACTGTATGAATAAAAGCATTCTAACCAGAACTGCGAGCTTTATTTAGGTTAATTGCTAGAGTAATAAACCAATTTGCAGTTGATAAATTGGGGCAATTTTAATAGGTGCAGCTGAAACATAAAGGGCTGGCTTGTTTATTTTCTGTGTTGTTGTTTTTAAATTCTGTTGTTATTGGAATAGCAGATGAAAAAACCAACGATGGCTTTTCTTCCTAACACTGAGCCGCAGCATTTGTTTCCTGAATTGTGAATTCTGACTTTTCCTTCAGCATCTGAGAAAGGCACCTGTCCTGTGGTAATATGCAAATATATTTAATAAATCAATCATTTAGGTGAGATGCTTTAATAAACTAAATGCTCTTTTAAAAGTTTGAAAAATGTTTCAGGTGGAAACCTTGAAAGCTAAAGTTTTCAGTGTGCAGAATGATAATTTTATTATTTATACCCTGCCCATTCCCCAAAAGCAGAGTTGGTCAAAATTAATCAAACTTTTTGAGCTCTGCCCTGTTTCCTATTATTCCAGCTGTTTCACACCTTTTTTGAGAACAGTGGCAAGGGAAGACTGTAGTTCTTCAGCATTTAAATCCCATGAGGATACCGTGTACCAGAAGTATGGCTGGCCTGACCCTTGTGCCTTTGCAGCCATGATGGGCTCCTAAACTCGTCTTCTAGAAACTGTTGTCTCCATGCTGAAAGTGGATCGAGTGCTGGCACAATAAACTTTGTTCAGACTGCAAGCTGGGCAATCAGTAAAGTATTTCCACAAGACTCTGCCTGCACAGATCCACTCAAACCGTATTCTCAGCTTCCCTGTTTGTTCCTGTAAACTGTTCCAAAGTTAAATTCAGTTGAAAATGATATCTGTTCCCCACAGACACTGTGGGCTATGAGCACAAAGGCCTAAGTGCTGCCTGCAGTGTCATCCTAGAAGTCCCTGATGTCAGCTGTAATGGCTGGGGCCTTGGTGTCCAATTGCATCGGAGGTCTGGAAAAGTTTGGGGCAGCAAAGTAGAACAGCCTCTTGCCACAGAGCATTTCACATATTTTAGTAGGTGAAACAATTGCCTTTAAATCTTTGCAGAGGGAGGTGTGTCTGTGTGTCTGTGTGTCTGTCTGTCTGTCTCTCTCTCTCTCTCTCTCTCTCTTTCTCTCTCTCTCTCTTTCTGTGTGTGTTCTGGTATCCGAGTTCAAGACTTTCACAGTTCACGCAAGCCCTCTTTGGACATTCTTCTCTGGAGTTCAGTAAACATTTGAGAGGGTTGGATTCAGGTGGCAGTGGAGATGATAGTGCTTGTTCCACCTGCCTCACTATTCCAGTTGCCCCGATCTGTTGAAGGGGAAACTTCTGAATTGGGAAAGACCTGTGCTTGCGGATGCTTCATGCATGTTTTTTGGATTCAAGAAAATCAGGCTTAATTTGATTTAACTGCTAGATAAGTCAACTAAATTTGTAGTCTAAAATGCATGGGGAACTATTGAAGAAGGCTCTCAGATTCAGGTGTTCATTCTCCAGCTCATGGAGGGCAAATGGAACTGTGACAGGGCTATCATACTTGTTTCTGTTGCTCCCTTCCCCTGTGTTTACTTAACTTCAAAGAAGAATGCCCTTGTCTTGGATAAAAATCTGTTAGGTTGTTTTTTAAATTTGAATCAAAACCAATCACCTCCTCTCTATAGAAATTTGAACACATTCAATGAGTTTTATAAATAGTAGAACTTGTGAATGGCAAGACAGAAATCCCATATGCATTTAACCCACTTTTCAAAGACTTTTCAGAACATTTCCCTAACTTATGAGTCTACTTCCCCCTATGGAAATCCATTAAAAAACTGAGCTTGTTTTGACTAGTTCAGTAATGATGGTTGTGTGAATTATCTCATCACATGCTGGTTACACTGGCTGCTCAAATATAAGATCAAAACTTAGAAAAAATAAGTCATTGTTTTCATACTAGCTAATAAAGTGTGGCTGGGTTGTTGTTTTTTTCCCCTGTAAGTAGCTTTTTAAAGAAATGTAAATTTAGGGAAAAAGAAACCGTGGTCTTAGTTTAGTCCCACAAAAATATTCGTAGTAAGTTCTGTTCCCTTAACTTAAAATAGCTTCTGTCTCTGATTCTAACCACATAAAGGCAGAGTTCCGGGCACTCGTCTTCCTTTGCCTTCATGATAATGACAATAAGAACATTTCTGCCCACTGATGTGGCAACGAAGGGATGTGTGTTTCCTGCTGGCAGTTTTTCCATTAATATGAAATCTTTCTCTTTTTTTAGCCTTTCATTTTGTTTGTCCTAAATCTCTTGCTCTTAGAATCATAGAAACTGATGAGTTGGAAGGGGCCATGAGGGCCATCTAGTCCAACCTCCTGCAATGCAGGAATATTTTTGCCTAATGTGGGACTCAAACCCACAACCCTGAAAGAGTCTCGTGCTCTACAGACTGAGCTATCTGAAATTTTGCTAAGGTCTCTTCAACCATCTCAGTTCAAATGAAGTATCAATCATCTCACCTTGGTTCTAGGTGGAATATAATGTGAAATGTATCAATGGCACTATGGATTATCCATAGCTTTGGTACCCTGTACTCTACTAGGAGCTGTTAGGGCTGGCACAGGGCACCTCCACACCTCTGTGTTGCTGCTGCACACAGGGAGCCCGTTCCCTGGACTGTGAGGTGTTCTTTGGTTCCAGGATGACTCCAACCCTATAGGTGTTGCATTGGCTTACCTAACTAGCTTAGAAGGACTATAAAGATTTTCAGTCAATTTGGGACTTTGCTTTGACTCCATAGGCCAAATCTAAGTGACAATATTTCACACTTTGATCGTGTCTCCCCCTTAATCAGGGTTCCGGCACCTCTCAGGTGAATGCCATTGCCATTATAAGAGAACAAGGGAGGTGTTCGTGGTAAGTTCCACCATCACTATTTTTTAGAAAGATAGCACTGCCCTTAATAGTGTGTGTGTGAGAGAGAGAGGGGGGGGAGGTAACTAGAGCACCATGCTTTCTGTCATACAGCTGAAAATCTACTCTTCAGTTGTTTGTGTCCTTCTGCCTCCACGTTCCCAATCCTTAAGCATTTCAATGTGTTTTTTTTCTTTTCTTTTATAAGGCATTGTGGTCACACTAGTGTACACCTTTTTATTTTTAAAAAACTTGTACTTTTTGCTGACAAGATGTGAAATTGACAACAATGCTGACTTTGTATACAACACAATAGCTTTGCACTGCTTGGGGCAGAAAAGCAGGTAATACAGAAAGGCAGACACAATATTTTAAGGGATTGTACCTGAGACTAGTTTGCAGAACACAATCAGCCAGCACCTGGCTCTGAGTAGCACAGTGCCCTCCTACATTATCTGGAGGGGTGTAAGGAATAAGGTTTAAACCAGAAAAAGCATAACTTGTGAATGATTGTAATGTACATTAATAGAAATAAAGAACATTCCCAAGTGATAATTAAAGTGATTTGAAATGTTCATGTGATTTCGGCTTAAATCGAGAAAATCTACCTCCAGCTCATGTTGGCATTCACCTGCTCCTCTTATCTTCTGAAGAATTCTAATGCATTCATATTAGGCCGCACCTGAGCACCTAGGTACATTATGACAGAGCTGCAGCTGAAACAAGTCTCTTAGCAAAGAGACATAGAATTACTCCATAACCACCTTGTCAGAACAAGATAATTTCAACATTTTTGGTTTATTAAATTCAGTGCCAATGTAGATTTGTAATATCTGTTTAAAATGAACTGTTTTTAAAGTCATTGCTTTGACACTGCTGGCTATTGTAGATGTCAGGTTTCTGAAAGGTCTAGGCTGTAAACCTGTTGAAAATGAGCAGATATGCCATGCTTCTCATTTACATTTTGCCTTGCTTCAGTTATGAGCCAGCGCATGTTGCCACTCAGTGCAGCAGGACAGAAAACATTCCTTCCCTCAGTTTCCCCTGACACAGAGAAGAGGTTGTTTGAACATGATTCCAGATTAGTGGCACTTGTGCTTTTTTTTTTTTAGTTTAGTTTAGTTTAGTTTAGTTTGGTAGAGGCAGAAGCCAAAAGTGGCTTACTAACTGTGTGAGCTCAACAGGGTTTAAGGTTTAAGGCTGTATAAACATCAAGTAGTGAGCACAGTGAAGTGTTATGCAACTTGCCTTCAGGGGTAGTTATGTGTCATGAAAAAAATTCTTGTCAGGAAAGGTAATTAATGCATGGGAGTCAGGATAGATTATAATAATGGAATGTGAAAACTGTATCTCCCATACATAGGGTGTGTGTGTGCACATGTGTGCTAGTTTGTAGTTGCCTTGGGCAAAGAATGAGGACAGGCCAGCAATCCAGTTGGGAGTAAAGCATGCTGTGATGGATTTGGTCATTGCAATCTGCATTTTCTTCCTTAAAATAATGTTAGGACTTGGATTGTGCTGCCTTGCGAGGTATGGTTACTCACCACTATGTTCCACTGCTCCCTAGAAGCCAAGGGGGGTGGCAGCGAGTTTTTGGGAGACTTGTGCCGCACAAAGAACAGAGACCTGCATCTCCTGAATTAGTTGGTTTCCATATTTGTCCTTCTACTATCTTTAATATATTGTATTGGTGGCCACACGATACAGTTGTGGGTATTATTTGGACCCAGATTTTGCTGGGACAAGAAATTTCCAGAGGCTGTTGGCTGGCTTTGCAGATCTGGGGGGGGGGGAATACCCTTCCTCACACTTAAATGGCATTCACACACACACACACACACACACACACACACCAGAGAACTTCCTAAAGAGGTTTTGAAGGCAACATGGTTCCATGGCTTTGACTCTGAACAGAAGGTGGTAGTTGTCCTAGAAGAGGTGGAACTGAGTCCTTCTTTCCCATAAACCCCACATTGGAATAAGACTCAGTCCCTGGTCTCAAGTATGAGACTAATGGTCTGAAACCCATGATACCAAACCACTCCCAGAGACAGTTCTTCGTGAGACTGACCTCTATGAGAAACCAAGTCCCACCACTCTGGACACTTTGCTTTCCAATGCCTGCTGTTCACTGGCACAGAGACTGCACCAGGTAAAGAAAAGAAAAGGTGAAAAGTTCTATGCTTCAGCCCTGAAGACTGTTCTTTTAAGGTTCTCCACATCCCAGACTGGGCCATGAAGGATATAAGACATATGGAGTTAGGACCTGTTAGAGAAAGTTCCTTGCACCTAGTGATCTGTCCATGGTCCTGCAAGCCTTGTATCCGAGCCACTTGTTTCTTGTAAACTCTGGACCTGTATCAACTTCCTGCCTCTGGACTGTCCTGCTGGTTGACCCTTATTCTTGTTATCACCCCAGACTACTTGTTAGCTAGCCTGCCTCCTGGACTATCTGTTCCACCTCAGGACAAAACACATGGATCCCAGAATGAATCCTGGACCATTTGGGATGGCATCTCACTCCAAGAGGACTAGAATTAATGCTTTTCATCCAGTGTGATCTTATGTCACCACCTGCCAGTTCAAACTGTTGATGGGATTATAGGACATAACTACAGTACAAAAGGCTCTGCTGTTCTTTGCCCACCCAGATATTTTCTAATGTTTCAGGTAAAAAGGAGATTTGTGTATCTTTATTTTACTGTCCTTCGCTTCCAGTGGCTCATCATGGCTGCAAATATAAAATATATTGACACTACAGGGAAGCAGCAGCAGAGCAAGTTGCCATTGAATTTCATCAGAAATGAAACTTGAAGTGAATGTATAAATTCCTTGGGCATCTGAGGATTTGAAGGGATTGGTAGAGTTTTGCTTTGGCAATTCTGCATGCCCATTGGGTGTCACAGCACTTGAGTATGTTGTTGGGACACACACACACACACACACACACACACACCAACCAGTTGCAGGAAATGCAAAAATGAATTTAAGCGTTGCTTGTGAAAGTGGCTTCAGGTTGGTGCCAAGCTCTGTTCTAAGTGCTTGCTAATGGCTTGATAGCATGCCTGTTCGATATACACTTGGTAGGAAGCAGCCATTAAATATAGCACTAGTGGCAGGTATATCATCATCAAAACATATTCCTAGTGAAGACAAGATCAATATTTATTTAGATCTTCATAACTGGGGATGCCAAATATTAAGTAACCTAATTGCTAAGGTTATTGAAATCTCATTGACATTGCAGGTCGGCTTGCATTCCTTGCAGCAGGTTTGCATCTGCAGCCTATGTTCACACATGCTGAGTTATTCTGTGGCAAACAGGGTGTCCCTCGGCAAACAAGGGTGTGGTTTGGTTTCCATTCTCCTACTAGATCCTTTAAAAACAGTTATGTGAAAGAATGGAATGGTTCCAAAATCTTTATGGAACTTTTGCTTCTTCATGCAGTATGTTACTTTGAAGCGCGTTGTACTATTGTTGTATCTGCTTATTTATTTATTTTTTAATAATACATCCTTCCTATGACTATCAACCCTCACAGCAAGCCATATTACTGAAGCCACAGCATCTCTGTGGAGTGTTTTATCACTGGATGCTAACCTGGTCCTGTAGGAATTAATAGGTCAGAAGCAGCACTTGGAATTATGCCTGGAAATTGGCATATCTTGTTAGGGCTGGGAGAGACCACTGCCTAAAACCCTGGAGGGCTACTGCTGAGCTAGATGGACCAATGATTTCATTTGGTATAAGGCAGCATCTTAAATTGATGGCTAGCCAGTGAATCTGGAACCTGGAAATCACATGTTGAGGAGGCTCCTTGCCGTAGTCATTGTGAGGCCACAACATAGCAACCCAAACCAGCTACTCTTTCCATTGAGTTACTCTGTGAGAATGACACAGTGTAATCAAGCAGATGGAGCAACTACTCTATGAGGAAAGGTGAGAGAAGGTGAGTAAGATTAGACATGCTAGAGGTGTTTAAAATTATGGATAGTGTGGAGGAAATGGATTGGGAGAACACCTCTCCTATAATACTATAACTGATATACATCCAATAGAATGGAATGCTGGAAAATCCAGGACAGACAAAACAAAGGACATCTTCCCACAGAGCATAGCTAAACTATGGAGTTCAGTCCCACAAGGGGTAGTGATGGCCACCAGCTTGGATGGCTTTAAAAGAGGACTAGCTAGTCAACACTGGTGCAATGCACCCCACCTGTGTTTGCCATCAGTGAGCACCCCTTCAAATCACTCCTCACTATTCCTGCTTTTTGATTATATGACCAGTCAGTGGCCTGTTCCCATAAAACATCAACAGCCCCAAGAAAAAGTGCTGACATCGTTCCTCCTTCTCTGGTTCTTTTGCTGTTAAGTAAAACAGCTATTGTGAGTTTGTTGTCTGGTAACTGTGAATGGTTCTGTCACTGTGCTGTTGCCATGATGATGCTTGACTAGAGTGTGGGATTTGACAAAAGAATGTTTCTTAATGGATCTCCCTGTGAATGGACAATTAACCTGCAGGGATAGGACCTAGTCATGTGTTTGGCAGATTGGGTATGAAAAACAACAGAGGGCCATTTGGAACGAAGACAGAAAGCCAGAAATGGAGGGAAAGAAAGAAAGAAAGAGCAATGAATGACTTGAAGGTAAAGCTCCTTGGAGGGGATACCCAATTTTAGGGTTCATAGTTAATGAAGCTGTTCATGCTTGTTGTGGTAAGGAATTCTTGTTCCGGTTATCTAAGGATTACCTTAGTTCACCTTCCCAGATGAAATGGAGATTTCTAGAGTCAAATAGCTGAGGCCAAGCCTCTAGGTAACTGCACCTGTGCTTGGAGGGGGGGAATCCCAGAATTTTATTGAACATTTTCCAGTTATAGCAATCTTGTTCAGAGCAGTATGCTTTTCTGGACTGTTGTTAGTATCTCATTGAATATTTACTCCCTACCTCATCTTTCCCCAAGGCACCTGTGTATGTTTGTTTTTAATTTGAAGGAATTCTGCAACTAGTTAGAACTGTATATCTTAAAACTTTTTTTTTTTTTTTGGTTTGGATTAAAGATCCCTTTGCACAGAAATACATGACAGTTTCCTTCTTTTGTTTATGTAAGAGCCATACTTGGTGAAAGATTTCCCTCATTAATTATCTTACTTTATAATCCTTGAATTGCCTTGCTCAAAATCACTTCTGTTTTGGAATGATCTGGCAGCTGTTCCCAATTCTAACAGCAAGTTCAGGCAGTGTTTCCACATAAACCTGCTCCCAGTGAGAAATAAACACAATGAAAAGTGACATAATTGAAACACAGGGCAATTCTACTTTGCACACTGCTGTTGTCAACTTGCAACAATACTGATGACTAAATACAGTTACTTGCTCTACTAACAAGCTAGAGTCTTAGGAGGTGGCCTTAGATCAGACCTTTCATTGGTCCATTGGACCTCAAGAGGCTCGCCAGGGTTTCAAAAAGGAGTCTGAAAAAGAAGAGGGAGCAGAGGTTTGGCTGGAAAATGTGGGTAATTGTTATATCATAGTTTTCATTTTGAGTTTCTTCATACCTGCTTTCTAATATGAAATGTCCAAAGTGTAAAGTGTATAAGCAATATTGATGGCTTGGATCCTAATTTAAGGAGGTTCATACAGTAGAAGGAAAGTTTCTCATCCACCCCTCCCTCTTGCAGCCCCCTGTGGCCACTGAACAGAATCTCCAGCAAGTCAAGAGATCTTCCTGAGGAATGTGAGTTGTGGCTCAGGGGGCTATTGGAAGGGTGGATAACTGGCCCATATGAAACAGAATAAAAAAACACACCTTTCAGTAGCACCTTAGAGACCAATTAAGTTTGTTACTGGTATGAGCTTTCATGTGCATGCACACTTCTTCAGATGTGGTCTCTAAGGTGCTACTGGAGATGGGACGCGGGTGGCGCTGTGGGTAAAACCTCAGTGCCTAGGGCTTGCCGATCGCATGGTCGGCGGTTCGAATCCCCGCGGTGGGGTGAGCTCCTCTTTCAATCCTAGCTCCTGCCCACCTAGCAGTTCAAAAGCACCCCTAAGTGCAAGTAGATAAATAGGTACCGCTTTATAGCGGGAAGGTAAATGGCGTTTCCGTGTGCTGCGCTGGTGCTGGCTCGCCAGGGCAGCTTCATCACGCAGGCCACGTGACCTGGAAGTGTCTGCGGACAGCGCTGGCCCCAGGCCTCTTAAGTGAGATGGGCGCACAACCCTAGAGTCGGACACGACTGGCCCGTACGGGCAGGGGTACCTTTACCTTTACCTTTTAAGGTGCTAGTGGAAGGATTTTTTTTATTTTGTTTCAACTACGGCAGACCAACACAGCTACCTACCTGTAACTGACCCAAGTGAGAAAGGGATCTGTCCCTGATTTCCATCTTCCTCAGCAGCCTTCCATGCACTATCTATTGTACATTGTTCAGGAGGGCCCACAAACCTCCAGAAAGGCTTTGGGAGCAGGGGGACAAAGGGATAGGAACCATTCTAACAATGCTGCGTGCAGCATCTAGCCTTCTCCATCTCCCCACCAATCTGTTTGCTTCCCACTTTCCAAGGGTGCCCTATTCATATGCCATAACTCCTTCCAGATTCACACAGTGCACATTTTCTGGGCAATAAAGAATCAGCTTTGATATATACAGTAATAAGATGGCCAAGCTATCATGGGCTAAGCAATACAAATGTGATAGTGAACACTGTTCCAGGGACAGGGGGACCTATGGACCACCATACGCCATTATACTTCAATTCTCACCAGCCCCAGCCAGCATAGCCAAAGGCAAGCTGTAGCCCAATCTGGTGTGTGTGTGTGTGTGTGTGTGTGTGTGTCAGGTTAGCCAACAGTGTCCTAGTCTATTGTTCTCAAAAGTCACTAATAAAAGCTGCTATAGAGCTATATGGGAATGTTCTCTATATGAACAGTGCTAATGTATGACCACACACACACACAAATCTAAATGGAAGCTGTGAAAGTGGTCTCATTTGAATATCTTCCCTACATTTTAACAAGCTATTTTTAAAAGTAATGTTCCTTAAGTGTGAGATTAGTTTTTCTTCTCCTTGAAAAAAAACCCTTCAATTTACATGAAGTTGTTAATGTAGGCATTTAATTAATATGGACAAGAAAATGCTCCAAGTCATCTGGATCCTGCTCCTTCCAACATATATAACGCAGCTTCCAACATATATAAACATCATACCCTCCTTGGTTATTTTTTTCCTTGCTGGAACATATCTCTGAACTCTAATAATGACTCTTGGTTGCTTGGATGGATGGATGCCAGAGAAGGGTATGTGGATGTATATTCAAGGATATGTGAGTGTGCATAGCTACTGTTGTTGACATCCATCTGTCTCAGGAGATAATGGAGGCTTTGGGGGTCAAAGTTAAACTGTTGGAAGGTTAGAGTGCTTGTTGTGGCTGTATTAAACTCAGTACATAACAAGACTGATATGGGAGAGCCATGTTTTGTTGCAGGTGAGGCAGATGAAAATGTCTGGTGGTGCTGCTGCCAGGTACACCATGGCATTTCTTCTCTCTGGGCTCCTCCCAGCAGTCATTCCTCTTCTGCTCTCTTCTCTATCACTCTGTTGCTCCTTCTCACCATCACTGTGTAACAGATTTCTCCTTCTCTTGCCATCCTCAGATTTAATTGTTCTTTCCCCCCAATTCCTTCCTGCTTTGAAGTAATTATTTTCCCCTTATTGCCCCACCATGGAATTAACTGCTCTTTTCCCTTGATGCAGCCCACTCCCCATAAATTGCTTTCCCTCTAACCCCAAAAGGAACCCACTGGCCTTCTTCTCCCTTCGCCTGCCCCCCAATTCAAATGGCATTGTAATGCCATGTAAATGCATTGTGTCTTACACAAACAAGTTTTATTAATAAAACAGTAACTCAAGTCGGTTGGACTCCAGACAATCAAAGTGCCACACTGTGATTCAATTAAAAAGAGTTCTGCTCTGCACAACTACCTGCATGCTGCTGTGATGAGTCACTGAGGGAGGGACTGCCCCTCCCTCTGATGACTCAGACCTGCAGTATGCAGGAGGTTCATGCAATTCCCTGCTAGAACCACTAACAGCAAATATATATATATATAATGCAGCTTTACCAATCTGGTGTTCTCCAGATGTTTTGGAGTACAGCTCCTGCCAGTCCCAGCCAGAACAGCCATGTCCAAAATGTTTGGAAGACACCAGAACAGGGAAGGATAGTCAAATGCTCCACCACACACTGAAGTTATACCAGAGGGAGCCATTTTGCCAGGCTGCAACACCACAAATTTATTCCTATTTTTTTCTGAATAGGGCAATATGAACTCCTGGTTGATGCACATGTCCAATTATTTCTAAATGTAAACAGGCAGCAGCTTCTCCTTGGAAAGCCAATTTCTATTTGCACTTGAGCTCTATTACTAAGGAAGGAATTGTGGCAGTACTTCAGATTCAAAAGGAAGCATAACATATAGGAATTGTATTAATTCAGTGTTATTACAGCATGCAGCATTAATGTAGTTCTGATACAGAACCAGGTTCTGTGGTTAATGAATAACTTTGCAGTGCTGGAAGGAACCAAGCCTATCTCATTTCCAGAGCTTCAAAGGTGTACCCAACCCTGATGGAGGCAGGTACTGACTAAGGTATGGAGACTCAGAAGAGCCCAGACAGTTAACTAGGTTGTTTCCGAAGAGCTTGTGTTGACTGATGAAGCCTTTCCCTTTTTAAAACATACATACTGGTGGGTTGAGTTCAGACAGTTATTACAGTATCCTCTGCCGCCAGTGTAAAATGTGATCTTATTCATTATTTGGGAGAGAGATTGGAATGAAATGTCAAAAACAAAAAACAAAAAAATGTTTTTCTTCACTTGGCACAAAGAGTTCATAATCCGTTTGCATACACTCTGCAACGGCATGGAAATTGTCTCCCCCTGAGCAATAATTATGGATTAGGTGATGTCAATATTTCTCAAAGAGATAAAGCAGGAGTGGCCATCTCCCAGTCGGTGGGCCACATTCAGGGCCCCAATAATCTGACTACAGTGTCAGCAGTTCATTACTTTTTTGGGGTAGCTGATGCTGTTGAGCCCCACTGGAGCTTGTTATTCTATACATCTCCCCTTCCCCATATCCTTTAACCCCAACTCCAAAACATTGCTTGCCATGGGATACTGTTATTACAAGATCATTGGCTGAAAACTGTGAAAAGTAAGGAAGAACAGAACTTCCTGTATTGTGGAGCAGTGGAATCAGTTCAAAAACAGTCCTATATCTAGCCATGATGTATCATTGGCTGTGAATTCATCTATATTTCATTTTACTGTTCACTAGTATTACATGTAAAACTGAACATGTTATGACTACAGAAACCTGTGTCTCCTCCCTTTCCCCATCAAAAAGACTGCTGTTTACAATACTCTTTGAAATGCCTATTGACTTTATTAGCTGTGCATTACTTCTCATAGTCCAGCATTTGGGGTGTCCCTCTGCCCCTGGGCTAATATGATTCCCCCATTCATTGGGACAACACTGGCTTTTTAAAATAAAGAAAAAATACCTGATGTATTGCACAGAAATTTTTGGAAATTTGTATTACTGTCTTGCTCCAAGGGCTCAGTTTATCATTTTTAGGAACATGCCAAATTGCACATGGTGGTTTGGGACAGTACCTTTTTTTAATTGCAGATAATTACATGGCAGACTCTAATGAGTCAGTGGAAGGTTTTTCCCCTCCCTGCATTCCAATGAATTCATATGGGTGTGGAAGGGAAAGGAAGACTTGAGAAATAGTGTATTGGCAGAAAGACACAGATGTTGATTCTGAAGTATTACTATATAAGGCTTTTACTGACAATGGTACTTTCTTCCATGCTGAATTTGTAAGGGAGCCAATCACATTTCACCCAAAACTAGCCCTCAGCAGAACAATGGGGCATGTGCTTTCAAACTAGCTGACTTGAACATATCCTCTACAAAGAATCCTACACTTGCATCTTTTTTTATTCCTTTAAACTTATGGAACAAATATACAGCCAGACTCATTAAAAGGCAGATCCTATAAAATGCCATGGAAAAGTGGATGTTGCACAGAGGGTGCAACACTTTAAAAATGCACTGTGAGTGCTGTTCTATTTATGTCTGCTGATGCTTTTCTCAGCTTGTTTTTCCAATGCAAAGCCATGTCCCACCTTGGCAGAGTATTTTGCAAAAGGTAACCAGCTCTCATTCACTGTAAGAAAATCAACCAATAAAAGCAGTTGCCTCCAGGCAAATTTCTTGTTTTCATTATCAGAAATAGAAGCACATATGCTTGTTTCTAAGTAAACAGCATGCTCTCTGCATTTCTCAAATAGTAGACCTCGTTTCAGTCTACAATGATACAAGCCATTTTTCACTCTTTGACACAGCATATTCCACTTACTACATAAACCAGGTGTAAGCAACATGGTGTCCTTCAGACATAGTTGGACTTCTACTCCCTTACTAATGTTAAAAATAAACTTTTTAGAAAGTACAAAATTGAACTGTCACATTGAAAAAAACAAAGATGTTAGATTTTTAGCTTCTTTGTATTGATAGATTTTATATGTACAGTGGTACCTCGGGTTACATAAACTTCAGGTTACATACACTTCAGGTTACAGACTCCACTAACCCAGAAATAGTACCTCGGGTTAAGTACTTTGCTTCCGGATGAGAACAGAAATCGTGCAGCAGCGGCGCAGCAGCAGCAGGAGGCCCCATTAGCTAAAGTGGTGCTTCAGGTTAAGAACAGTTTCAGGTTAAGAATGGACCTCTGGAACGAATTAAGTACGTAACCCGAGGTACTACTGTACATAGCTTAAATCAACAAAAGCCATATTTGGTCATATACCAAATGATGGAAGAACATTACTGTATCAGTTAGACATTGGGACTACTATCTGAATAGTTCTGTTGGAAATGGCTAGGGGTTATAGTGACCAAAGGATTTTGTTGGGATTTTTCTTTCTAAAGTTGGAGACTGTGGATGATAGTCAATATTAGTCAGACAGTAAACTCATTGAAATCATTGGGTCTCCCATGACACAACTTGGTTGGCTATCACTGAAGAAATTGAAATTTATTGAATATTTGATGCCGATTCCTATAAGCTAATGGCATAGTTGTGACTAAAAGCAACCCCTAATTTGCACAGGGGTTGCATTCTTGGGTCACACGCATGTCAGTGGAGTGTACATAAGCCCACCCCACCCATATTACGCCTTGTTATGCCCCCTGTTCTGCCCTCTTCTGGGTCCAAACAACCCATGCACCGGCTGTTGACCATCAATTAAACATGTGCAAAATGGTCTCTGCCTGTATTTTTAAAAATCTATAAATAAAGATTTTGTAAAAGATACAAAAATGTTCTCTATATTTGGAGAGAGGAGTCTTTTGGTGACACTACAGATTGGTGACACCACAGATTGCAGCCAATCAGGACCATCCGGAGCCAATTGCTGATGCAAACTTGCAAAGCCCTCTTTCCTGTGGTGTTTACCCCAGAAGATGAATGGCATGTTTGCACTGAATGCAATGAGAGAGATTTCATATTGGCCTCGCTGCTCTGGAAGTGTTACATCTGATTTCACTGCCAGATTTCAGTATCAAGTTATCGCCAGTTTAAAACTTACACAGCTTACCTTGCAGACTTTTTAGGAGCTCAGATTCCTGCTAAGTCATGCAAGTGCATACCACAGAAATGTCAGCTAGATGTTGAAATGCAGAATAGAATGAGAGGAATGGAATCTGTGCCAGGAGACGGTCACAGGAGTATAAGATGGTCACCAGGGCCCACAAACTGTGGCTGAGTTTAGTAGCCAACCATTCTTTTCTAGTAGCCAGCTGTTTGTTAAGTCTAATCTTATTGCAATAATGCCTGCAACACTAAGATAATTTCTAGACTTATAATCAGAACTAAAGCAGTGAAAGGAATGATAGATAGATAGATAGATAGATAGATAGATAGATAGATAGATAGATAGAGGCTACTAGCGTATGTGCTGCAAGCATACGCTCCTCCTCCTGTTGCCATACTGACAGCCCAATCCTGAGCAGAGCAGAGGTTTTCAGCCTGACAACACATGGTCATTTGGCTCCTCTATCACTCTGCAGGATGAAAAATGTAAGTACTGTCGATGAGCTGGCAAGTGCATTTGTGGATCACTGATGTAATCTCTCAAATTAATACTAGCAGGGGAGACAGTTAAGAGTATCCCTTGGGAAATCAGGGCCTACCAAATTCAACCCTGTACTGGCCATAACAATAAATGATCTATCTGAATGTCTTGTCTCTGTCAAGACTTTCAGTAGATGTTGGGTTCTTGGGTGGGGGTGTTCCCCTATAGTTGAACTCATAAATTATAGTACATGCAGCCAGTGCTGTAGATAGCCTTGTGATATCTTGTTAAACATTGTGCCTTACGTTCCATACTATGCTGAAACAAGGTACGTGCTGTTTTGTCCCAGCTATGTACAGCAAAGGCATAGAATACTAACCATCTATTACTTGTAACTGTACTATTAGGGTTTTAAGATAATATTATTTTCACAAAGTTTCTTAACATTTACAGGCAAACTAAATATTTACTATCAAAGTCCTTTGTACCAGGACTCCCTTCACACGTCAGCTACGGACAATAAGCCGAAATCACACATCACAGCCTGAGAGATAAGCATGGGAATAAGAATATTTGCACTGGCGTAGGGCATAGTCACAGAAACCAGGGATGCTGGAGGTGAGCGTGTGAGGCATTCCACTGAGGCTCTGGTGAGTGATTCCAACTTCAGTTTTGGAGTGAGAGTGCAAGATGACATGTTTGCTGAGCAGTCCACAAGACCAGAAATCTTTTCTCTATCATCACTATCTCTCTCTCTTTTTTTTAGTAGAGATAAAACCCATCCATTCTAAGAATGGCAAAACAGAGGGCTTTAGACTTAAAGATGTTTATCTACCAGCAAAACACTGTTTGAACGCTGAATAAAACACAATCTGAGGCATGTGGGAATAAGATGGCTATGCATTCATCTGGTGTACTATTCTATCTCTAACCCAACAATGAGAGAAAATATTAACAGACTTTTGATGCCTGTTGCAAAATTAGTATTGCAAGCTGAAAATGGCCATGAAGGGCAATTTTTTAAAAACCTATTATACTATTTGAACATTCTACAGGCACCATATTTAGGCTTAAGAGAATGGGGGGGGGAGTCATCTAAAGGAAGCACTAAAAATATGCAGCAATGGAATTTTATATGGCAAAGGAAACCCACTCCATCCCGCAATCCCTCTTATGTGGCCTTCCTGCCATCCTGCTCTGTGTCCTGACTCCTGAGCACCCAACCAACACAATACTCACCTAACCACTCCCCATTTACACATTCAGCCACACTATTCAGACCCCACCGTGCAACAAATTCCCTACATCCACATGCCCTGACAACCCTCCCTTACTCCACACACCACTGGCTCTGAGATACTGTACCACTGACCTCCTATAATACTTTAATCACTCATTAGAACACAGCTTCACCAACAGGAAGATAATATTCCTCACAAAATGCCAGGCACCAAAAGAATCTCTCCATCCAAACAATCTTATTCTCTCCTCCCACCCTTCTAATATGTGACATCCAACTCTGTCTAACCACCCGTCAGAATCTCACCCTAGCCAGCTGCTCTCACCTGATACCAGATACTATCAGCTCTTCTGCAGAAATATAAACCAAGCCAAACCTCTCTGAGTGCTCCTAGTGAGAGGGAACTCACACAAATGTTGCATAGATGGCACTACAGACTGGATGACTGTATAGCAGGAATGCCAGTGGACTTTTAAGCAAAGCAGAAATTTTATCTCTCTTTTCAGAGGCAGGTGTTGTTGGTAAGAGAAAAGACTAAAGTAACAGGTAAAAACATATGCAAGTATCCTAAATTACTGATGTATTTTTGTAGGGGCAGTGTTTTAAAAATTATTAACATTTGTGGCTGTGGTGGCATATTTGATGGTATCACAATACTGGAAAAAACCAAGCTGGTTTTTACACACACACACACACACACACACACACACACACACACACACTATAGTGGCAGAAAAATTAACCCACCAGCTTCTCTTAATCTGTGGAAAAACAAAACAGGACTCCTTTAATGCAACGTGGTCAGCTTTTATTTCTTATACAAATATCAGAGGCAATGCAAGACCTCTTCCAGACAAGTACAGGAAAATTTGGATCAATAGTTAATGTGTCTAACATTCCATCAGCTAAATCATTAGAGTGAATAGTGAATGCTTTTAGGTGTGTACGACAGAATAAAAGTTTAATAGAGATACATCCTGCAACAAGAGCAAGTGCAGACCCCATGACTGCTGGTCATTTTTGTAATGCTGTTAATTCTGTTTTTAAAAACAATAGCCAAAAATAAAAAGGGCATCTTTTCTGTTTCTTTGCTCAGTTTCTCTCCCCCCACCACCCTTTTAGGCACTTTCTATATATAAATTGGACAATTGGGACCTGCACCCAAATGTTGTGGTGTGGAGTTTACACACTACATTTGTCACCCATTTAAAAAGCATGGCTTTCTCTGATAACCCTGGAAACTTTAACCAATCACAGAGCTATAATTTCCAGAACCAACTGCAGTTTCCAGGATCCTTTGGGTGTAAATATGCTTTAAATGTATGGAATGTACACATAGATTTCTGGAGATTCCTGGTGCAAAATTTGGATATTTTCAGCACATAATACATATAATCGTGGAGGAAAGGAACAATTGTTTTTTAAAAAATTCAAAAGATATGTTTTAACTGAAAGTGGAATTCTGAGTCAGCTCCAATGACCTGGAGACACAGATGGACAGAGCATGCTCAGAGTTAATAATTTGCAAATTCTTCTGAAGCTATGTTGGACTGATCATGGATTTCATTGCATTGGTACTTTCTAGCATTTGCCACCTGTCTACTAAGCTTCAATTTCTCTTATTGACTACTAATAATGATAGCTAAAATGGAAGCTTCATGGACTAAGGATTTCGGGCTTTGGATCCTGTACATACTGTCTTGCATAGTATGTAAAGTGTAAATTTAAAATATTTAAAATTCCTAACATGTATAGTTTCATTAAACAAATGAGTGCTATTTTGAGAGAACAATCCTTTTTTTGTTTTTTTTTTGTTTTGTTCTGTCATGAATTTCATTTTGGCTATCAAATTCATGATTGTAAATCCTAGAAGTGGAGGTTGTGCTTGGTAGTGTCTTTTCTTAAGCAAGCAAACTGCCTTTTTCTTGCTTCAAAGTCAAACCAGCACATAAGTGAGAAAAAAAGGTGCTGGAAACTCATTTATCTCCTCCGTGGTCAAATTTTTCCATTGTCAGTGTAAAGCAAGCAGTCCTGAACTCTCCCACTCAGCCCCCAGCCCTGTGGTATTAAAGCTGGAGGTGGAAAAGTTGGCATTTTTGCTCCCATATGCAAAAGTGTTTTGAGTTGTACATGGAAATCGTTTGATCAAATGTGTTCAGGAGTATTTTGTATGCTGTGTTGACTTGCATTGACATGGCACATTTCCCCACTGGGCTTCTTCTGAGGAAGTGTCATAAACCTATTTACATAGCACTTTGTAGTGCTGAGTAACTCTTGCAGCAAGTCTCGACAGACAAAATCTATCTGATGCTTCGGTTGAGACCAGTCCATGGGCACATTTTGTAGTAAAAGAGTCATCAGGTTAGTGACTTTTCACTCCGATATTCATGGGATCAAGTGGGCTTGTGAAAGGGCCCTTTCAGCTATAAAAAGGAGCAAGTTATCCTAGCCTGGAGAAAGTACCCTAGTAAACAAGATTCAAATGTTACTTGTCCAAATATTTGCCATTATCTGATAGCGTGAGTAAAAGCTTGTGCAGCATAGCAATTACTGCTGGCACGTAAAACAGGACTGGAAACTCCAAGCTAGTGGAATATATACACCTCTGTAAAAGCTGTGCAGAAAGGGGATTGGGAGGATAATTTTTGCTCTTGCTAATTATTAAAGAAACATTTACATGCTCAAACACTAGAGCATAAAAACACAAGAAGAACTTGCTGGATCAGGCCAATGGCCCATCTAGTCCAGCAACCTGTTCTCATAGTTGCCAACCAGATGCCCGTGGGAATCCTGCAAACCATTCCCAGCAACTGGTATTCAAAGCATACTGGCTCTGATGGTAGAGGTAGAACATAGCCACTGTAGTCTTTAGCTGCTGATAGACTTATCCTGCTTGGCAGTTGTTAGCAGTGGAAATAACATCTGAAGGGAACCGAACCCTGGCTTCACCATCAAAACTATTATACAATACAGAATCATCTTTGGTAGCATTCAGTTTACAGCTTCTTGTCTCTCACAGCTTTCACTTAGATCTATTTCCAGATCTATTATTTGCTGAAGTAGGGAAACTGTAGCCTTCCAGATGTTGCTGGTGATGGGCACCAGAGTCTGGTCAACATTTGGAGGGCATTTTACCAACATATAGCTTAAGTCATAATGCCAGTGAGATTTGTTCCTTTGTATTGCATTGCAGCTGACTGTCATGGACGCAGTTCAGTTTTACATTACAACACATTTTTTTACACCACGTGTTCACAGCTGCTTTCGTTTGTTTTCTGTGACGTTTGAATTTTTGGTTGCAAATTGTTGTTATTTGGAAGATAACAAAAATACTCACAAAAACATTATTACCTTCTGTGATCTTATCAAGTACCTTGGATCTTATTTTCTTTGTGGAAAGTGATTTTTTTCATACTGAGGAAAAATTGACTTTTGTCGGCACTCCAAACCACAGCAGGGACCCTCTAACTTCTTTGGGGCATTTTGGAGATCTGGACTTTAAATAAAATGCAGGAAGTGCAAAAATTGAAACATTTCTCCACAAGCTTGTCATATATGAAAAATGCTAAAATGTGGAAACAGATACTTTTTTGCAGATTAATCTCCTAGAGGCAACTGTATGCTATTTTCATAATAAAATTGTTGCCTAGAAGACCAAAGGGAGAGAGACAAATCCCCCAAATAAATCTTAAAGGCTGCCTAGCTCCAAAATCCTTGAAGTTATCTTTCTGTAAATTGGCAGGATTCATCCACTCAGAAAGTGCTATCGTTGCTGCATATTACATCCAATTCTAACATTTTAAAAAAGTTACAGATTGTGTTTTCATTTTGGAGGATTTTTTTGAAAGGTGCCCAGCACATAGACATAGACACAGAGACACACACAAAACCCCTAAAACTATTTGTAATTTGGCAGTCTTCCACTTTTGAGAGGGTACTATGTCTGCACCTTTCATCAAATTCTTCCAAAAAGAAAAACTACTTTGTATTTTTAAATATCCCAATAATAGTGAATGGGGGAAGAACTGTGATTTGGATTCGGCACTTGAGTCAAATCAGACAGCTTCTGAGGTGCTTTGGAACAAATATTTCACTTTTCAAAAGTGCTAAAGGGAGCTCCAAACCTATTAGTATGTTTGGAACGCTTCCTTCATTATAAATGTAACATATATGGCTTTCTGTTTTCTGAACGATATCTGTGTTTTGTAATTGTATTTGTTACCTGCTCTTTTGTGCCTTAGGCTCTGCTTGGGGTGAAGGGTGGTTTTGAAAGATATGTATAAATGAATAAAACTGTATTTTATTTCCTTCCCTTTTTTTGCATTTATATCTTCTTATCACTATGCAACTGGATGAGAGTCTGTGTAGCCGCATTCCATATACAAAAACAATTGAAACAACTTTGTGTGACTTTTTGTCAACAGATCCCTCTTCCTAACTCACCTTTCAAATGCGCATAAACAAAGCAATAACTCCATTAGCATCTAGTATCCTCTACCAGAGATGGATAGATCATGCTCTTTCTGGTTCATGCAAATTTCACGTGTTCTCTCCCCTGTCCACATTAATCTGCTTTTTTATAATAATAAAAATCTGCATAAAAATTTGTATTTAAATGCATCTTTAAAGACTTGTTTTTTAAAATATTGATTATAATATATTTATCTCAAATGTCACGTTTCTAAATGTATTTTAGCCTAAAGCACATATTTTTCATACATTTTGCTATATTTTAAAGTCAAGAACTGTATCACAACATGTGGATGACCGCAAAATCCAAAGGATGATTATACTTTGTTCTGCCTATTAGGAAGTTGTGGATCAGGTTAGTTTTTATTAGAATTTACAGAAATCCCTAAATAACACTACAAAATAGCTGAAAAAGAGCAAACATTGGTGAAGACTGCATTAAAAATGTAATTGTTTATTTTCTCAAAAACGTATCCTTACTCAACAGGGATAGACAACTGTTGGGCCAGGGAAAGGCCAGGTGGTTCCTGGACTCTAATAGGCCCAACAGGTTAAAGTAAAATTAATTTAATATTAGATGCAGGGGATATTCCACTTTCAAATTTTCACAGTGTTTTTAGTTATGCTAAAGGTGAACTAAATTGTGTGTCTGAAGCTAACTGAATTCACACATCTTGGAGTAATCTATGACGTTTGGTTTGTGTCACTAAGAAGATCCTATACAGAAAAGATGAACATATATCCAGGGTAGTTTATAGAAGAGCAACGAAGTTATCTTGGGTTCACCTTCCATAGCTAGAAAACCATCTTTTTTCTGCAGCCTCCACCGTGGTACTGAAGCATGGCAAATAAAAACATCATGCAGTGATATCAAACTTAATATGATCAGGCAACAGAAACAAATGTTTACAGAGCAAATTTGTTCTGTGCAAATGTAAAAAACAATGCCTCTCATAAGAATTCGAAAAGATATGATACCGCTTTAGACATTTTCATTTTTGGCAAAGTGTGATTGGCATTGCCTTTGATGTTGTTATGTATCCAGGAGGAATTTGGAACCGAGTAGGGTTTATAGGGGGTTGTTTATTTTGAAGATTTCTATTTTTAAATTATCCTAATAAAGCTTCAGGCACAAAGGGGGGGCGGGGCTTAAAACTACATTTCTGCTAATAATAATATTGGGCTGGATCCAGTCTCACCAAGTTAAACTAAGGCCCCATTGAAATCAATCTGAAAAGTAAGACCCAATAATTTCTATTGGGACTAAGTGCACTAGCTCAGTCTTGCCTCAACCCACTGCAGTTTTCTTTGAGTGTTATTCAACTATGCTTTACTCAGCATAGACCCATTGAGATCAATGAACATGATTAAGTTAGATCCACTGAATTCAGGGGGTCAGCTGTGAGTAAAACTTAGTTTAATGCCACCCTTTATAACATTCCACCAGAGTCAATGTGTTTGGATATTAAGATTTCTGCAACCAGCTGTTAAGTGCTTAGACTGGTGGCGCATACCAACATGTACACAAGCTCGACATCCCAAGTCAAAAATGTTCCCTCAGTACTGAATAGATGCTATCACAATGTCACAGGGTAACACTGAGATAAATGCATGGAACTTGGGTGCCAATTCACATTAATAGAGCACAGCTGAATCCTGAGTACAATTGCTCAAAAGTGGTGCTGAAACTGGGAGCAGTAATTTGAATGAATTAATCAGTGGGACATATTTAAAATAGGGCTGCCCCCCTTGATCAGATTGTCCAGTAGCTTGCTCAGGTAAAGGCTGTGTTACTGTAATAAGGAATGAAAATAAAATATTGAAGATGACTCTGTACCTTGCCAAGCACTCCCTTGTGATTAAATAAATCTGTAATAGTGATTATGTGTGATTCTGCTGGTGAGGCTACCAGATAACAGCTTCAGAAAGTGGTGGTTCTTGACACCCAGATAACAACTATTGTTGTATTTAATGTAATACCATGGCCACCGCTTGAGGTACTATAATCAGTTATGCACAGCACCCGCAGGTAACAGCTGCAATCCTAAACACTGCTGCTGGGGAGTATATTGATATAGTGATTTTACCCCTGATAGAACTACGCTAGGAATTGAATTTAAAATACACATTTTATAACAGTTACAAACTACGAAGGTTTAAAATCTTTCTGTGTAACAAGCCAATGAAACACAAAGAAAACTGCAGGCTTCTAGCCTATTGCAACTGAACTTTACCAAGGCTTTTTATATTAATCCAGAAGTTATTAATCTCAAACTGTTGCATTTGGCTTCTGTTCCAATTTGACAGATGATCGTTTATTAAGTGTGCTCTCCATTCTCTCTTGAGCATAGGGATGTTGCAAGTATTTTGAATGCTTATGAGCAGGTTCAAAAATGAGCTGGCCTTTATGAAATTGGAATCTTTTTCATTTAAAAAAATTGAATGAATATCTCACTTTAACTTAACAACTTCTATCCTATCTATTCTATACCAGGTGTCTACATCTGCTTATATTTCCCAAATTATAACAAATCATGCTTATCTATTGGCCCTTACCACATTCCAAGTGTTCTTCTTTCTTCAAATGCTTTGATATTTGTTATGTAGAGCACAAATAGAAATAAGCATATATGCTACGTTTCATGGAGTGGAGATGTTCTGGAATGGGAGGCAATCCTTGGATTGAAAATAATAAGCTATTTGATGGAGTCAGTTTCTCTCAAACTGGAAAGTGCACAGTCTCTGAAGGCATCTACAAGCAGAGCATCCTTGCTGAAGCTAAGCAGATCTGGTTGCTGTCTGGATGGCAGAGCTGTAGGAACCACATGGATTTTCCTGAGCTTCCCAGAAAGAAAGCAGAGGATAAATGTAACATACAACCTTTCAGAAAATCTAAGGAAAAAATGATCAGTAAACACCAAATGCATCAAACAGGCTGGCAGCATGGATGTCCACCTCTCCTTTGCAGTCGAGTACAAGCTTGGATTTGCAAATGGCATGTGAGTCATGAAGCTCACTTGTAAAGGAGGAGGACCATCTGCTAGTCATGAGCAGATGACAAATCTGATGCCTCAACACTGCTGCTTTTTCCAGATCTGTAAGTAAACACATTTTGTAACCTTGCTGATAACACTCTTCAAGCTTTCACTAATGGAAAAGTTTGAATTTATGCAAAGCATTGAAAAACATCTTGCAGTTTTAAAAGCACCATCTCGGTTTTGATGGCAGAGATTGCGAACGTCAGCCTCCTAAGTGGAACCTGTTTTATTCAATCCATGAAAAAGTTATTCTGACTGTGACAAAGTAACGCACACTCTATGGAGACTTCTGATTTTGGAAGGAGCTAGGTGTGCTCCCTTCAGGGCGCTCCTTCTCTAAAAGTCAATACATTCTCTTTTCAATGGTATGTTCTGTAGTGCAGCTCTGACCTCTGCTGGCCACAGACTTTAAAGACAACCCCAAAGGGAATAAGGCTGACTTCTTTTGTGGTTTAAAGAAAACAAGCTATATTTGTATGAAACCACAGAATTCTAGTACTAGGACATCCAGTCCAATTCTCTGCACTAAGGCAGAATCCTTTGCACCCAGACTTATTAGCCCACATCCACCAATTACTTTATCCCACATCCTTGGATTATTGCAGATTATTCCACAAACAGAGTGCACAACCAATCAAGAGGCTTGGTGCCAGTAAAAAAAGGGGGGGAGAGGAGAGAACATGTGTACTCAATCAAATCCAGATGGCTCCAGCAAAGGAATGGTGCCATATGGCAACATGCCACAGGGAAAGGCGGACATACGCCCCCATGTCAGGTCACCTGCCAATTTAAAGAGGAAGAAACTAATACTACTTAATATTTACACATGTACATGTGCTTCATGCACACTGTCAGAGTAATCCGTGCAAACAGCTAGCCATTATTATTCTACTATTATGGGAGATGGAAACAGAAATGGAGATACAGCAGTTGACGGCCACCCAGTTGTAGCAGGAGGAAAAGCTGACTTACTCTAGGGCAAGGAGTTTATTTGGGGCTGGAGCATTGAAAGGTGTGCACAAGGGGAGGGGAGAGCAGAAGACGCCAAGGACAGCCACAACAGCACTGACTTTGTTCCTGGACTCTGCCATAATAGGGCTTCTATAAGAACGTCATGGCTTCCACCAGCAGAAAGCTTCGTCAAAATGCACTGCGTAAGAAAAGTGGCCCCACATTCAGAGAAATTCTTCCATTTGCTCAAGCTCTTGTGTAAGATTGTATACAAGTTCTTTTGCAGACCTCTTCAGGACCCATTAGAGTTTATATGCTACAGCCTTCTTCCTTTGCACATTGTTTCTCACACTACATTTCAGCATTGCACTGTGAGAAGGCTTTTGCTTGTTTTCAGAACTTCACACAACAGCCTTAATACAGTTTCCCCTCCCACTGAAGGTTCCTTTAAGGTTAAGGGATCCAAGCTCTTGTACCAACTTTGGGCTCATCCCCGCTTCTGCTTGTGCCGTACCTTGTGGTTTTCCCCTTGACCCACACCTTTCCAAGGGAAGCAATGTCAATCTAGAGAAAACCCGAATTGCTATTTATTCTGATTGAGCACTAAAGAGTGGTTTCCCCCAGGGAAAAGCAGTAGGACAACTACTACTTCATCTGCTTTTCTATCTTATAAAAAGGCATGGGAGGAATTTGAAACCTTCACTTCCAGCCTCACACCCTCTGCTTCAAACAAGGGTCCTGTGCTACAGTTTGGCACCATGTGTGCCAGGTCCACCCCCTCAGCACCAATGGAAGGGCAGGTTCTGCAATACCTTGCCCATCGTAGGTCCATGGGCAACGCAGCCAAGACCTTAACTGTCCAAGCGACTGGTATTACTTTCTTTTCCAAATGCTTATTCTCCATTGACCCTTGCTTGGGATTCTTAGTTAAGAAGGAAATGGAAGGATGGCATAGATTGACTCCTCCCAGCTCCATATAAGCGCAGACCCTTCGACATATTAAAGCAAATTTGGAGATTAGTGCCATCAATTTGCTGGTCCCGCTTTGAGTACAGTGATACCTTGGGTTACATACGCTTCAAGTTACAGACTCCGCTAACCCAGAAATAGTACCTCAGGTTAAGAACTTTGCTTCAGGATGAGAACAGAAATCGTGCAGCAGCGGTGCAGCAGCAGTGGGAGGCCCCATTAGCTAAAGTGGTGCTTCAGGTTAAGAACAGTTTCAGGTTAAGTACAGACCTCCGGAACGAATTAAGTACTTAACATGAGGTACCACTGTATAGGCTCTTCAGAGCAGCGTATTCCATGGCCTTCTTTGGGGCACTTAGAGTAGGTGAATGTGTGCCTGTGCAGAATATAACAGGTGGGGCTGGTTGGGGGTGAGGCTTCTCATTAGCGATATCTCTCTTTCCCCATCCTCTGTTTACATCAATATCCGGGCTTCAAAAACGCAGCAACTGGCCAAAGGTGCTTCAGTTCACCTTCCCACATTCGGCGGTGTGGGCCCATGCCCAGTGAAGGATGTTAGGCATTTTCTTCAGTTGTACCCCAATGTTGATGGCCCCCTCTTCATTCACGAGGATGGGTCCCCCCCCCCCCGCCCAGGAATCAATTCTCTAGGGCCATGTAAGGCAATTACCAGGTGTGGCCTGCAAGCCCAGCAGTATGCCACACATTCATTCAGAATTGGGGCAGCCACCACAGCTTGAAGCCCCATGGGCAGGTGGCGGTCAGAGACCTACAGGAAGTATATACACGGCCACCATCAAATACTCACAACCTACTTTATCACAATTTCTTTGCAGGTTCTTCTAACAAGCATATCTGGATTAGGGGTCACAGTATTATGCATTGGGCTCGGATGCACGCCATCACCACCGGCCTTGGAGCTGCGCTTGGGCTCCCATCTAACATCTTGATTCACTAGTTTGGTTGCCAGGGCATGAAGTGGTCTGCGTTTATGCCCTTAATCCTGCCAATGGGGGAAAACAATTTGGGCCAACAAAAGAGCATTGATCTAATGTGGGCCATAATTGAGGACTTGCAGACGTTGCACAACTTGTACCCCTCCATAAGCCTGGGGTGGTCCAAGATGCTTGAGACATGACAATGGCACAACCCGGACCCAGCGGGTATTAACCAAGCTCGGAAAAAGGCTAATCATGCAGTGAGGCGGAGCATACTCCAGTGAGGTGGTTAGGTAGTTTTCCACCACAAGATCACATTCTCAAATGAGGCATTGTTTCGGCCCAATGGCATGCATCTTTCCTTAGCAGGAAACAATATTTGGTTGAGAGATATGATTGAAGGCAATAGGGCATGGATGCAGATATGAGTGGTTTGGCAGTGAGCATTTGCTCGGTGGGCGGTTGGGCATTGGGGCAATCCTTTGTTTTGGATGGAGGGGAGGTTGTAGTCTCCGCCTGCCCCTCCAAATGCTGGGGTATTTTGTTAAAGGGATCCGGGGGGAGTGGCCTGGGCCAGGGCCAAAGGCACTCCCCCAGACAGTGGTCCCCGTGGGGGTCGCCCTAATGGATGTAAGTCTTAGGAACCTCTGCCTGGATTGACCACGCGTCACTTCCGACGGGCAGGCTGGAAGTATTTAGATTGCCCCATGCCGAAGCCAAGCCTCTTTCATCTGTATTCAATAAAGTTGTGGCCTGTTTTGACCCCAAACCAGTCTCTGTGGTCTCTCATTATACAGGGGTATGGGAAGTCCGATGCCTGGTCCTGCAAGAAGAATTGTGGATAAGCTGTAAGTCTTTACATAATACTTGAATATAAGTATGGCAGTGCAAATTATAGTTGCAATTCTTGTTACACAATAGGAGCATCCAACATGTTCTATGGCATCCGGAAATGGGGGAAAGAAAGGTGTGTATTATCAGGTTTAATAGAAATCTTAACGTAAGAATTGAACTCAGTCACAAGATTTCCCCAATGTGCCTCAAACTTGGCAAGTAGATTGGAAGATATCCAGACTATCTGAGTGCCCAGATCTTGTGGCACAGCCAAGCAGCCTGGAGGCCCACCTTTTATATCTGTAGCAAAAACCTTCCCTTGTATACACTTGTACTAGCTTACACAACAATCCAGTCATTCCTCAAGTATTTCTTTTATAACACGTTAAAAAGTGTAGATCTAATAGCGTGAGATTAAGAGTGTTCTGCTTTGTATACAAGTAGTCAGCACCTGTAATGGCAGGTCAAAGGGAAAAAAGGGAGGAAGTGCTTTTTGAAAGACATGGAAGACTCCAGCTCGCATTCCTGCCCTCTGTCATGTGCCCTGCAGTGCTCCAACAGAACAGGAAGAAACAGGAAAGGGGCAGAGTTGTGGGAACCAGGGTTGGGGGTGTGTGCAATGTCCCACTTCCACCCCAACTTCAGTCACTTTGAAAAGGGGAACAGAAATGCTGTCAGTCCCCTCTGACCTTCCTGTAGAACAGGAAGCCTCAGTGGAGGCTGGCAGGACTTTAATCAACTGAAGTGGCAGCGACTGAATAGAGGCATTAGGTTGCAGTGTTGTCACCTAGGACCAGCTACAGTGGTACTTCTGGTTACAAACTTAATTCGTTCTGGAGGTCCGTTCTTAACCCGAAACTGTTCTTAACCTGAGGCGCGCTTTCACTAAAGGGGCCTCCCGCTGCCGCCGCCACACCACTGCCCCACGACTTCTGCTCGCATCCCAGGGCAAAGTTTGCTACCAGGAGCACCTACTTCTGGGTTAGTGGAACTCATTACTGGAAGCGTTTGTAAGGAGGATGGTACGTAGCCCGAAGTTCCACTGTAATGCCTTTGCAGATGGGAACAGACCTATATCCCTTGACAGAGCCTGTGCTTATATTCCAGGTATTCTCACAAGGCAAGAGAGCCTTATAAGTAGTGCCTCATCTATAAAAGCTTGGTGGAATGGCTGAGAAACCTGTTGGGACATCTTTGTCACTTCCGTTCAGTTCTGAATTTCTTGCCCTGCTCCTGAATAATGACTCCTGAGCACTGCATCTGCTGTGGAGCCTGTGCCATTACTTGCCTGAATAAAGATCTCTTCCTTCCTTCCAAGTGATATTCTCTGCCTGTATATGTTGCGGGGGAGCCAGGACATCACAAACCTTTGTTAATAAATGGGGGGGGGGGGTTGGTTAGTGAGATGTGTGACCTGAGTCTAAGTAAGTATACCTAGGTTTTTCAAACATGCCTTCTATACATCTCTGGCACACTTATAATAGGGCAACTAAGAACATCAGTGCTTTAAAATGTTTGCATAATAATTCCACTGTGCCTTTCCTCCTCTGTCTCCTGGCCTAATGACTATAAAAACCATCTAGGTCTGCCTTCCCTATTTTCCTGTCCATCACCTCTGAAAAAAATGTGCTCAAGCCAGGAATGGGGAACCTGTGGCCCTCTAGGTGTTGTTGGATTCCAACTTCCATCTTCCATGACCATTGGATCATGCTGACTGGGGCTGATGGGGGTTGAAGTTCAAAACATCTGTAGGGCACCAGGGTGGAGAAGGCTGGTTTAGTGTATAGCACATTGTCTTCTCTCCATGTGTCTTCAGGGACGATAGCAGAACTATTGTTATCTTGGGAACCACCCTGAGACCTGCGGATATAGGGCAGTATACAAATTTTAAAAATAAAAATATAAAAATATACAGCTACTGTTTCACACTTGTGTGCATGAAAAAGTTAACCTGAGCCCTGAACTCAAATTACCAGAGTGAGTGTGGCTTGGCAGGTTTGCAGTGGCTTCTCCTCCCCCCTTTCTCTGTTTCTCTTCCTGCTTTCCTTGACAAAGGAGCCATGCATCTTGGCTCCCAACTCAGCACATGCTGCAAGTGAACTGAATCTTCCCAGAAGGGGGATTTTAAAGCCTGCATCTTTGCTAACCTGAGGATTGTGCAGTGGCGTAGCGTGGGGGGTGCAGGGGGGGCCGGCCGCACCGGGCGCAACATCTGGGGTTAGGGCAAATCCACGGGTTAGGGGCGCAAATCCACGGGTTAGGGGGCGCAAATTAGTTGCCTTGCCCCGGGTGCTGACAACCCACGCTACGCCACTGGGATTGTGTGATTGTTTTTGTAAGGAAACCAAGTACTTTTCTTTTTAAGTTGTTTGGGACCTTTTCTCATCTTCACTTTTCTGCCAGCATATAGAGACTTGCTTGCTGTAGCTTCTGGAAACTCTCTGAGTAAAACATACACTTCTTTGCAAAGTTAAGTGTCTGTGATTTATTCTAATCTAAGTATTTTCACTTGTTTAAAGACAAATGAGGGCAAATGTGCTCAGAGCAATCACCATTGTGCTTAACTCTGCTACTGGAGAGTAAAAATCTCCCTTCCAAACCTCTCTTCCCAACAAGAACATCAAAAATTTATACTCTGTATTGAAAGAAAACCCAAGCTTTCATTGTTATTCACTGGATAAGATGGTAAAAATTGGTCCCAAATAACTTTTAAATGGAAAGACAATTAAAATTATGTCTAAGAAATGCCAATGAAAGAAGGAATTAGAAGGGGAAATGGTTGATGGGTAAAAACAGTTCCTAAAAACATTTGTGAGGAAAATACCAATCTCAGGAAACACCAATAACACAAATACTTATGGGGTTTCTAAAAATATAAACAAATGAGCAGAGTTGTACATAAAGGGTTAAAAGTCACATTAGCATTGAAGTAAAGGGTAACTCTAGTTTTGAACAGGGCTATCCAAGTACAGTTCCTCAGAAATTAACAGGGTTTTTTTATTGCAGCTATTATAAAACTGAAATTTGTTTGCACCAAAATGTTTCCTTTACTTTGTATCAGTCTGATAAGCGATTTGTTCCATGGAGGGAAAGCCTTTTATCACCATAGTCCAGATGTATATTCTTGGCAAAGTCCACCAATTTAGAAGACTTTTTTCAGCTGAGAGTTTGCGTGTCTGTATGTGTTTTAACATAGGCAGCTCAAAAACGTGTTTTCAAAAAATCTGCTTTGTTGCTTCCCCTTCCCATTCTTTCTTCCATCTTCCTCTGCTTCCCCCACCCCTCCCCCTCTTATGGCTTCGCCTATAAAGAAGCCACCAAGGGAAGCATTTAAAATATTTCTGTACCCACTCATCTCCCCTGCTGTATTGAATAGATTCATGCAATAACATTTCATGAACATCCTGAACATCCAAGGGGGTGTATTCTAGGATGTGCAGGGAGTGAGCTGCATCTGGGCCCTAGCACCTAACAGCCCAATCCTTCACATGTCTGCACAAATGTAGACACCAAATGTCCTCAGAAGACCTATTGAGTTCGCTGGGAATAATTCCCAGGAAACTCTGCTTAAGTCTGCAGCCTCATCTCTTTGGCTGTCAGTTTCCAGAAAATGAAATCTGAGATTACCTGTGATCTTCTGAAGTATTTTTGGTAAAAAATAAAGACAGAATATGGACTTCATTCAGGGAAAGAGCTCCGAACCAAGGTACTAGATCAGGGGTAGGCAAACTAAGGACTGGGGTCTGGATGCAGCCCAATCGCCTTCTCAATCCTGCCCGCGGATGGTCTGGGAATCAGCGTGTTTTTACATGAGTAGAATCTGTCCTTTTAT
This sequence comes from Podarcis erhardii, assembly GCF_964252035.2. Taxonomy (NCBI): domain Eukaryota; kingdom Metazoa; phylum Chordata; class Lepidosauria; order Squamata; family Lacertidae; genus Podarcis; species Podarcis erhardii. The sequence goes on from NC_138508.1 coordinate 58,839,547, forward strand.
TTAAAATGCATCTCTGGGTTATTTGTAGGCATAGGAATTCGTTCATTATTTTTTTCAAAATATAGTCCAGCCCACCACATGGTCTGAGGGACGGTGGACCGGCCCACGGCTGAAAAAGGTTGCTGACCCCTGTACTAGATGTTTGGTTTTATTTCATTTGTTTTAACAAGCATTATACAAACCCTTTTCTTCCCCCAGCTCAATATATTGGAGCACCCACTTTCCAGCTACATTTTCCAGTGTTAAAAAGTAAAACTGATGCAAAACTAATTCCAGTGAGAAATGGCAAAAATGACCAGAAGAATCAAAACTCAGGAAGACCAAATTTTTAATAAAAAATGGGGAAAATTTATTAATTATCTTAAAAACCATTGTAAACAGTTAAAATTGTTAGTAGGATTGGAATAACACTTGTAGTTTATTGGTGACTTTTGGATATAATGGAGATGTAAAAGATTAGGATTATTATAAAAGATGCAGGAGGAAATGATTAACAATAGGACCCACAAAGGGAAGGAGGGAAGTCCAGGAGATTCTATGGAATCTTGTCTTTATGTAGTATGTTGGATATGTGATTGTAAAACTGTGATTTGAAAAATCAAATAAATATTTTTTTAAAAAAATCCAGTGACAAACATTGTTCTCTAGCATTCTCCACACTGACGATACTGGTTCATATATGAATTTTCTACACAGGTTGACCGCAGCATCAAGGGGTGACATGTTTGTAAATGGGACATGGTAGATCAGAGCTAGTCAATGCGGTGCTCTCCAGAAGGGCTATAACTCCCAGATCAAACAGTACCAACCAGAATTTTCATATCACCTTACGTTACTCCAAAAACGTATGTTCCTCAATAAACTCTATCTGTAGAACTATGTGTAGTTCATTAGATGTTGGTTGTGCCTTCATGTGTGAATCAGACTGATAACTTTGTAGATATAATGCCTTTATCTCTGAATCAAAATGTCTGCTTGTTCAGCAACTAGGTGTAGGTATATACAACCTCTAGAAACTAGAGAAGAATACATATCTGTTATCTGTTATCTCTTTGCCTGCTTTCCTATCAGTTTCAATGGGCACCAGGCACCACTGGATGGAAGTGGCTTCATGGTATCACAGGGAGCAAGCCATTCAGTGCTAGACACAGCTAGATTTGGCAGTAAACAGGTAGACTGGGTTTCCTTTCACTTTATCTATAGTAGGAGATTGTGTGCATGAAGAACGTGCACTTCTACAGGAGTCTCAATGCTCATTTTAAGTACATCTGGGCATAAACAGAGCTATGGAAACACAAACAAACATGACCCTCCTGCTGCCTGCCTGAGATAGCAGTGCAGTGAAACTGATGGAATGGCATTGGCAGGCTCCGGCCACCATAGCATTTCTGCACTGTCAGGCCTCCTGTGTTTTCTCACGGTGAGAAGCAACAATTCCCCACTTCTGTGACTTCAGCTCCTAAGCAACTGCTTCAGAGGAAGAAGGGGGCTTGGGCATTCCTCAAGTACACTGTGGTGTTCCCAGGCATTCAGTGTTCCACAGGCCCAATATTCCTGCGCAGCCAGAAAGCGTTCCCACAAACTCCTGGAAGGAATGAGCAGACCAATTCAGGCTGCACTCTGTTCTGGAAACCAGGCATCGAGGCAATAGTTAATGCAAATCCAAAGATTGATATTAATTATTATTATCATTAAGTCACTTTACTCATAAAACTGACTCAAAGCAACTTACAATAGAAACACTAAAACCAATTACAATAAACACGATCAATAAATACTTAAAACAAAGAAGCACTTCTATACAAATAAAAGTTAAGTCCAGCAGATCCTGCCCCACTAAAAGAGGCCACAAATACTTAGAATTGTAGAGTTAGAAGAGACCATGAGGATCATCTAGTTCAACCCCCCCCCCCCACAACATAGGAATCCTTTGCCCAACTTGGGGCTCAAACCTACAACACTGAAATTAAGAGTCTCATGCTCTACCTACTGAGCTATATTAAAAACCATTCAAACTAAGGAACAGAGGTCTGGGTGAAGAGGAAGCATTTTGCCCAGTGCCTAAAACTAGACAATGGAAGAAAGACAATAAAGTACACTGGGATTAGGAGCTTCACCTTCTGCTTGCATTCCAGTGGACAACTGCCACAACTAGGGGCAGGTGGTGTCGAAGCCACTCATTGCCAAGTAACCATAAATCAATAGGTACTAGGAGGCAAGATTATTCAGCTAAAGGCAGGCAACCCCCCCACTGCAACCTTGATTCAGAACAGACTTGGACCATCTGAGTTATTCCAAAGAATACTTCTTATTAAAAACCCCCTCAATCTTCTCTCACTAGATCTTTGGGAACTCAGAAGGATCAGCCGAGGGTAGCTCTGCACCCTCTCTTCTGCCTTCCCTGCCACCCACTTTTCCCAAATGTAACATTTTAAAACAGAAACAAGCAGCAGGGGAAGCTGGGGAAGTGTTCTTACATTTGTAATATCCTGGTGACAAAACAGACTCCAAGAGCTCTATTACTGTGACACATCCTGGGACCTATAGTTAATTCCTCTTAGATGAATAGGTTGAGGCAGGAGGAATCAGAAAGCATTGATTCCTGTGTTCTGGTTTACTCAACAAAGGTATTTGAGTCAAGTATGCTCAGAACCCTCCATTTTGAGGTGCTGGAAACATGCCAAGTTAAAGGTAGGCCCTATTTTCAGTCTTTCTTGGCGCTGGCTTCCCGCCTGCTGCCATAGGAAGGTTTGAGAAGGGGAATAGGAAACCAGAAGGAGAAAAAGCTAGGGACAAACCTTAGGTTGGAGTTTGGTGCTCAGCTTGTAACTTTCCAAACTGAGGGTGTTCATTTGTGTGTGTTCAAAATTCAGTGCTATTGTTGAGCTTAGCCTTGAAGCTGCTCAACGTGGGCAGACTTCATAGCTACAAGTGCATTGACATTTAAAGATCTGCAAGTACTTTGCAACCACCTGACCTAGTGGCCTGTGGCTGGTTTGCTTTGTGGAGGGCCAAAGTGAAGTCACAGTGGACTTTTATGCTGAACTCCACACAAGCCATGAAGAACGGCCCTGTTGATCAGGCCAAAAGCCCATCTAGGACAGCATCCTGTTTTGTTTATGCATTTATTTATAGAATTTATATTCCACCCCTCATCACAAGTGATATTGGGGCAGATTACAATGTAAAAGCCAATATGGCAATAAAATATCATTAACACAGCCATCTGTCATCTCTCTCCCAAACGCTCAAGAAGTTAATAAAGGCCCAGAAGAAGAGAACAGTCTTCAGTTGGCACCAGAAAACTGACAAGAGTGGATTTGGATGCTTTGTTAGAGTGTTTTGCTTCCAGCTGCTGGTCCTGTTTGTTCTCACAGTAGCCAACCAGATGCCTATCAGAAGCTCTCACAAAGGACATGAGCACAATAATGCTTTCACCTTGCTGGATATAAACAAAAAAAGAGCGATCCAATTGCCCAATTGCAGCAGCTACCATTGTTGATATCCCCACCAGTGGTGCCCTGTGGAAACCCTCTAACAGGTTGTTTTGGAGATTCAGTCAGTCAGTCAGTTTTATTGCACATAGCCAAAGGCTGCCGCAATGTACACAAAATTATTTGACAATTAAAAGAAAATATACTGAATTGATAAGTTGTTTTGGAGATGGGGAAGAGATAACGCTGGGACAGTGCAGGATCTGCCACCACATGACAGCAAAGGGCCCAATCCAGATCTCTTCTTTGTGCCAGACTGAGAGCTAGAGTAGGTAAGATGTATTCCTCCCCCCCCCCCCTTCTCCCTATCTTCCACTTTGGCCAGCGCACACAGAAGGGTTGTGGAAGTGGTGGAGGCAGCAATGCTGCTCCATTAAACCCCACCACTGTGTGCCTAAGTCATCTAAATGGAAAACAAATAGATAAAGGGTAGGGATGTTGTGTGATGGCAAGATTGAAAGAGAGGAAAGGGTGCAGCAGAGTCCACCAGCAGCAGCATAAAGTTCAAGATTTGGTGGTTCACTTGTGACTCACTAAGAAGAGCATCACCTACTGAATCACAAGCCCTCTTCCTTCTCCTTCCACCTATGTTTTCCTTGGCAATCTCCCTCCTAGTAATGAATCAGGCTGGCCCTACTCTAGCAAGCAACAACCAACAGCTTGAGGTGTTGTGGCCACAAGCTATACTGTCTGGTTCTCAGGCAGCTTCCAGAGTTCCAGGATTCACTATAACCCTCTGTGCAGCCCTCACTGGGTCACAGTGTGACAAGAAGTTCTGCAATGTTTCCAGCCCCACCTATCCGGAATATTTTCCTGCAGAGGCAGTGAGTCACTTCCTTGTTAGAAATCTCACACCAAATTCTTCCTTTTCACATGTGCTTACAAGATATTATTAATATTCTCTCTCTCTCTCTCTCTCTCTCTCTCTCTCTCTCTCTCTCTCCCTCTCCCCGTATACAGACTTTTTAATCATCATATATGTCCACACTATCAACCACTGTGATAGACTTGAGTCCACATTAGATTACAAATCTTTCCACTAGCTGTATTTGATACATCAGATTTTCTCTGGGATGTATCAACTTCTATCAGTAATTTAAAATCCCAGCTGTGCCTAAGTTACATCAACTTGTGTACAAAGGATTGTGTACAAAGGTTATCAATTAACTACGTGCTGCCAACACTGTCAAGTGCCTAGAGCTCAGGTGTTCACAAGCTGTACATGCATAAGTGTACCAGATTGCATGGACTGAATATGGACTATGCATGTACAGTTTGTACACACTTAGGTTCTGCACAGGTTTTGCTAAATATGTGAAGGTCAAGGGCAGGGCCAGCAGGCATTATATACATTTTGCTAATGCAGTGATCAAGGGAAGTAATAGTACCGCTCTATTCTGATTTGGTCACATCACATCTGAAGTACTGTATCCAGTTCTGGGTGTGACAATTTAAGGAGGATGTTGACAAGCTGGAATGTGTGTAGAGGAGGGCAACCAAGTTGATCAAGGGTATGGAAACCAAGCCTTATGAGGAACGGTTCGGTATGTTTAGCCTGGAAAAGAGGAGACTGAGAGGAAATATAGTAGCTATATAGAAGATGGAGAAAGCTTGTTTTCTTCTGCTCCAGAGGGTAGGACCCAAACCAATGGATTCAAGTAACAAGAAAGGAGATTCCAACTCAACATCAGGAAGAACTTTCTGACAGTAAGAGCTGTTCGACAGTAGAATGGACTCCCTCGGGAGGTGGTCGACTCTCCTTGGTGGTTTCTAAGCAGAGGTTGGTTGGCCATCTGTCAGGGATTCTTTAGCTGAGATTCCTGCATTGCAGGGGGTTGGTTTAGATGATCCTTGGGGTCCCTTCCCACTCTACAATTCTGTGATTCTATGAAATCCTATGCAGCTACTAGATGGCTCCACTAGGTGGAGCTAATAGATTAACCCCAATACAAGGCATAGGTTTATTACAAATCCATGAAAAGTAGGCACTGCATTTTCTCAATTTGTGTTGGTTGAGACTTTATGGGTAGAAAGAGGCAGAGGGAAGGGGAATCAAAACAGCTTTGCATGCCAGCTCTGTTGGCCTCCCCATCTTTGATTGTGTCAGCTTTACTCCCTCCCCTCCCCCCCTGATATCCATGTGAATCAAGCCTAAAATACTTCACTTAGTTGCACCTCCCTAGGGGATGGGATCAGAAAGAAAGAAGAATCAGTGGGGCAAGAGGAGAGTAGGGAGAACCTGGCAGTTCTTACACATCTTACTGCTGCTAATCTCCTTTCAAAAGAGTCAAATATAAAGTCATGTTCTTTCTTGTGAAAACATTACTAGCCTGTGGGTGTCAACACAACCTTCATTTCCAAGAAATCTGTTGCAGCCCACAGTGAGTCTAGAGAAATTACATTTTGATGACAGCGAAGACAGACTGCGAGCAAAACATTGCACACTTAAGCTGTGTAACAGCAACAATCTTGTTGGCTTTTTTTTTTTTAAAAAAAAAAAAAAGACCATTATCTCCTGTTCTATAAAGAACTACAGCAAAAAAAGGACCAAAGGTGCGTGTTTTCAATTTTTGCTTAGACCTTGACAGATACCCTTCTCTTTCTTCAGTTGCTATTCATTGAAAGGAAAAACCTTTCCTTCTCGCTTGGATGAAGAACAGCAAATACCATTGCTCAGCTGCTCAGTTTCCTTTTACATGCTATGTATTATGTAATCAATTTACACAATCATCTCAGGTATAGCAAGTTAGGAGATAGCAATTCACCAAAACAACTATACAAATACTTTGAATGGAATGAAGCTTTGCCACAATAAACTAAACTTGTGGAGAAGTATTGGTGGACACACTCAATTTCATGCATGAAGTTCAACAGTTCACAATTTCAGCTGCCAGGGATTACACACACACCCCAACCCTGCTGAAGTGAAACTGGATTTTTACTCTGTGTGCATGTGTGTATCTATTATCTGTCTACTTATTTATCTAGCCAGCCTTCCCTTGTAATATGCAGCTAGCAACCCACTATCTTGAATAAATGGCTGATTATAGGACACATAACTGAGTATCTAATATGCATGGCTCAATATCTACTCTGGCATAGTGCTACTCATGGTGAACTTTATATTCTTATTTTGGCATACCGCGGTCTAGATTACTTAGGTTAATCTGTAAAGGACTCATCAGTCCATGATACCACTAGAGAACATATGGAGAACTGATAATGGTCAAGGGCAGCTTTCACCAAATTAGTGCCCTCCATAAATTTTGGACTACAACTCCCATCAGTCTCCACCTCTGGAGAAGACTGGCCTAGAACACCCATCCCCATGTTAAGAAAATTCATTTAGTCATGATACTCTTTCCTTTTTCCCCTATAGGAAATAGCATTGTGATAACATTGCAAATTAACTGTAATAAAAGCAATATCAATCACTAAACTATACTACATTTTAGTAGGGTTTTATTTATTTATTTTGCCTCTAATGATATGCCAGAGGTGGTACTTTAAAGTCCTATTTGACTCCAACATTTACATGTTTTTCTCCATTTAACCCATGTGTGTATAACATACACACACACACGACAACAGATGATCGTACTTCAATGCTGCTGATAAACTGAGCTCTAGCCAAAAAAAAAGTTTATGCCATAATGAAATTGGTTAGTCTTTAAAGTACCACAAAACTCTTTGATTTGTTTTGGTGCCTGCAACAAACTAACATAGCTAACCCTCTGAAAATTTAACCTCATTGCAGCATTACAGATTCATCGTGCAACACACAATGGCCCCGTTCAAGTGTTTGCGTTGTGTGTGAACTCTGCACATGAAGTGGGAGTGTGAAGATGAAGGCATGAGCTCCTCCTCCTAACTCCTGGACTCCTGGACTCCTCTTTGCAGATATTCATGCTTCTGGATGGCAACAGGAGCAAGGATGGAGGAGTAGAGCCAACACACTCAGCCCCCCACATGTGGAGCTCAAACACAATACAAATATTAATAGGGCTGATATCACCGACTAACACTTAACCCATTTTAAATGAATCCCAAGAGCAGTATTTAGAAAAAGCCAAAAAAAGAGAGTAATAATTGAAAATACCAGTAAATTATTTTAAACCACAGTGCAGTTTACAGGCAGAAATGCATAAAGCACAGTAGCCATGGCCATACAGCGTACACTAATACCCAGAGCTTCACCCACCCCATTATTCTCCTCTCACTCTAGCCGAGGTGGATTCCATCAATGCATATCACAAAGCCTGGGATGCTCAGAACCCATCTTTAATCCAAACATGCATTTGGGGACCATTTCTTAATTGATTTTACCATATACTGTATGGAGGCAGCACTGTTGTTGTGATTCACCTTAGATCAGGTTGCAACCTAGTAATGGGTCCCAACCCATCAGTGATAGGTAGTGGCTTTCCAAGACTTTCAGACAAGAATCTTCCTTAGCTGCACACAGAGATGCCAGAAATTGAACCCAGGGCCTTCTGCATGCCACTGAGCTACAGTCTTGTCCTCCCTTCCTGGCTCTCTCATGCACAACACAAATGCATGATTTTCAACAAGCAGTGCAGTGCCTATAGAAATATGCCCACAAAGAGCAATGAGGAAACTCAGGGGCTATGTAGTATTATTCTCCTTTTGATTTTGCAGACACTTCTTGTGAATTTTATCCTGTGGGAAGATACAACAATCTGCTACACTGAAAGTGTCAGCCAAGAATATATATTTATATAAAAGAATAGCGCTTCTTGCAGGACACAAATAATGCTTTAGAAAACAAGATTCCCGACAAAGATTTCTCAGCCAACACCACTAATGTTCACTGTGTCTGACAACAGAATATTGAAGAAAGCAGATAAACACTTTCCAGACATTATTTTAAACTGGAAAGCAAATAGTTATCAAGAGGCAAGAAATACAAGGACAATAGGGATGGTTACAAAACATCTTCCACAGAAAAACAAAATTGTTCAGCTTCTGAAGTTCAGATTGACTGATGGCATCAGCAGCACCCTCGTGACTTTGCCTATGTGTGGATCTGCATAGGCACCAATTCATTGTTTTAAAATACTTTTCTTAAAAAGAGAAGGCTCAGATTATTATTTTTGGAAAGAGAGAAAATGGCCAGGAGCTGAAGGAGCATCAAATGTGTCCAGGACAGCCAATCAAAACTATGTTTCTCTAAAATGAAGCAGAAGGGAAGGAGCAACCAGAATGTGGAGAACAAACACCGATAGATCTAAAAGAGAGTGTTGGTTGCATCCTCCACCTAGTACCAATATCAGGAACAGAGGAGAAAAACTGCCAGTCCGGTTATCCCTTTAGAGATGTGGCTTTGGCTCTCTAGGGAGTTCAATCAGGTCTATCCATTTGGAGACGCAAAATCAGTTCCAAGATGCTGAGTTTCCACATACTGCTGCCTTAACCATCTATTTCTGATGGTACCCTCCATGACTTGAGATGCCTGAGATTTGTACATAGCACTGGAACATTTTGGGAGGAGCGCTTCTCTTTTTCTGTTACCAAAGACAAACAGCTGTATCCACTGTGAGTGCTTTCAGATGCATGTTTATTGAGGGTGGGCACTTCCCATACATGAATGTTTATTGCAGCATCCACACATTGCCACTAGCATCAAAATGGCAGCCCATGTCCCTACCTCCTGTTTATTCCAAAGTAACCCTGTCTGTGGAAAGTCAGGAAAGTTGTCAGTGACCTACCTGCATTATCTGAAGGACCTGTTTGTATTCTTAAGCACCATCTGGATCATATGCGTCTCACAAGCAACATTAGTAACTCTTTCTTAGATATGAATCCACCAAGCACTGCCACCAATGCTTTGCATGCAGATGGTCTTGGGTCTAATCACTGGCATTCCTGCCACTTTCTAAAACAAGAGGCAAACTGAAATATAGCCATCCTTTGAAATTTGCACTTCTCTGAATTTTGCAATGCAGTTTATTTAAGGATAATTATGAGAAATGCTGGTTAGAAATTAAGAGAGACTTAGAAAGTTGGACAAGACTGAAACTTTCCTTGTTAGGCCGAATCGCTGCTGTAAAGATGAATGTATTGCCAAAAATGTTGTTTCTGTTTCAAACACTACAGATTGTGGATAAAACAGAGTGCTTCCGGAAGTGGCAGAGAGATATTTCTAAATTTGTCTGGCAGGGCAAAAAGCCCAGAATTAAGTTTAAGATATTAACTGATGTGAAAGAAAGAGGGGGCTTTGCCCTGCCCAGACTTAAGGCTGTACTATGAATCAGCAGCTTTCTGCTGGTTAAAAGATTGGCTGCTTCTCGAGGACACTGATGTATTAGATTTGGAAGGTTTTGACAATGCGTTTGGTTGGCATGCATATTTATGGTATGACAAGGTTAAGATTCACAAGGCTTTCAAGAATCATATTGTCAGAAAAGCAGTGTTTAATGTCTGGACAAAATATAAAGACTTACTGGAGAATAAAACTCCAAGGTGGCTTTCACCATTGGAAGCTAAGGCCCGGAAGAGGCTCAATATGGAGGCCAAATGGCCAAAATATTGGGAAATATTGGAAAAAGATGGGGATAACTGGAAATTGCAGAGTCAGGAGAAAATGAAAGACAAAGTCCGAGATTGGTTACATTACGCTCAGATTAAAGAAGTTTTCAAACTCGATAAAAAGCTAGGATTCCAGGTGGAAAAATCGAAGCTAGAAACAGAATTGCTAGAGCCTAAGACTAAGGTACTATCAAGAATGTATAACTTGCTGTTAAAATGGAACACACAAGATGAATTGGTCAAATCGACTATGATAAAGTGGGCACAAGACATTGGGCACAATATTATGTTTGAGGACTGGGAAAGGTTGTGGACTACTGGGCTGAACTTTACTGCATGTAATGCTTTGAAAGAAAATGTAATGAAAATGATATATAGATGGTACATGACCCCAGTCAAACTTGCAAAAATATACCACTTGTCTGATAATAAATGCTGGAAATGTAAGGAAAGTGAAGGAACGTTCTTTCACCTTTGGTGGACTTGCCCTAGAGTGAAGGCTTTCTGGGAAATGTTACAGATAGGTAGCCGTGTTGGTCTGCCATAGTCAAAACAAAACAAATTCCTTCCAGTAGCACCTTAAAGACCAACTAAGTCAGTTCTTGGTATGAGCTTTCGTGTGCATGCACACTTCTTCAGATACCTGAAGGTATCTGAAGAAGTGTGCATGGTATCTGAAGAAGTGTGCATGCACACGAAAGCTCATACCAAGAACTGACTTAGTCGGTCTTTAAGGTGCTACTGGAAGGAATTTTTTTTCTGGGAAATGATATATAACGAACTGAATGATATATAACGAACTGAAAAAGGTATATAAGTATACCTTCTCTAAGAAACCAGAGGCCTTCCTTTTGGGTATTGTCGGCCAAGGGGTGTTAAAGAAGGACCGAACATTTTTTATGTATGCAACAACAGCAGCAAGGATACTCGTCGCTAAGTACTGGAAAACTCAAGATCTACCCACACTGGAAGAATGGCAGATGCAACTGATAGATTATATGGAACTGGCGGAGATGACCGGCAGAATCCGAGACCTGGGAGAGGAGACGACAGAAGAAGACTGGAAAAAATTTAAGATTTATTTGCAAAAATATTATAAATTGTATGAATGCTAAATAAGATGCTTGATTATAATTAACTGGGCACCACTTAAATAGATGAAGTGTTGTATGAAGATAAGTTAAATTTAAGAAAAAACAAATTTTTAGATAATGATCAGGCTAAAACTAAATTTTCCTTTTAAGGATTGAAACAAACTGTTTCTAAAATTTGAGAGATAATAATGGAAAATCTGATAGAAAGAATGGAGACAAGGGGATAAATTGCTGGTTTAATGCTTATACTTTGGAACGCAGGAGCGGGAGATGCGGGGAAGTCTAAAGGAATTAAGAAAATATGTGATGTTAAGTAACACTTTTGTTTGTTCATTTATATTGTATTTGAAAAATCTTGAATAAATATTTATTAAAAAAAATGAAATTTGCACTTCTCTGAATTTTGCAATGCAATGCAGCCATGTAATTATATATATATACACATGCGTAAAGTGTGCATATAAATGCATATATTTATAAAAATAGCATACAAAATGCATTATATCAGAAAAATGTGTATATTAGTGAAAAGTGCATGTAAAATATGTTTATTAGAAGAAATTCACAGTAAAATGCTGTATTTTTAATCGATTGGTGGAGGGGAAAAACACAGCTCTATTGTAGTTTTATAAACTCCACGTGTTCTTCAGCTTTAACTCAACTTTTAGAATACAATTTAAAAACAACACTAAGCAACCAAATTGGTCTAAAATTATTTGGATCTGTCTTGGAACCTCTTGTGAATAGGCTCCAGTTGTTCGGTCCCAGCTCCTGCCAACCTAGCAGTTGGCACATCAAAGTGCAAGTAGATCCCGCTCCGGCGGGAAGGTAAATGGCGTTTCCGTGCACTGCTGTGGTTCGCCAGAAGTGGCTTAGTCATGCTGGCCACCCGGAAGCTGTACTCCCTCGGCCAGTAAAGAGAGATGAGCGCCGCAACCCCAGAGTCGTCTGCGACTGGACCTAACAGTCAGGGGTCCCTTTAACCCTTTACCTTTAGGTGTTTTCCCATGGATGATCCTGGTAGCAGACTGTCTAAAAAGGGAAGGGAAGGGAAGTAAGCATGCCAATGAAATGAAGTAATTTTATTGTCAGTAACATTCTTACACCCTCTTATCCCTGTCATCAAAGCCCAAAATGTAACTGAGCTTTTTCCAGGGCTGCTAAGCCTAACTCCATCCATGACTGCCATGTGTGCTCATCTTTTTTAGGTTGCAATGCATTTTATACTCTCCACACAAATCTATACTGGAGCTGACATTTTCTAAATTATCCTCCTGCCTCAATTTCCTTATTGCTGCTGTTGCTAAAGTGTGCTTCTGAGCAGCACAAGCACATCAAACCAAGCTTGTTTAATTGATTTAACTGGGTAGGCACCTTTAGAGATAATCACAAGGTCTTGATTTCATGTGTTTTTGTGCCAAAGATTTCCAGGGGGGTTGAGTAAGTCAAAAATTGTTCTTACAGAAATAACATCCTAGGAAACATTAAAAATGAGTTAATTGCTTCTTGCACCGCTCCAATTTCAGCACAATCTTTTGTCTCCTTGGACAATCAAATTATCCAAAGGAATTATCACTAGATGCTTTAGATCAATTGATAAAATAGTTAACTGGGTTGACATACGACCACTCTCTGGTCTAATAAGAACTTTCAAGTTCTCAAACTAAGAAGCTGCTGGTTGTGAGAATCATAAATCACTCTTATCCTTCAATCCAATATATGTATATAGATCCATTTCTTGATATTTCCCTGTCCCATTATAAACACGCAGATGAAACTTAAATGAAAGGGCAAGAGGAGGCTGGCCTGCTTTATTAAGACCAGTGTTTTTGAAGTTCTGATGAACGAAAAGCTCAACGTTTCTGATGCATGACCCATTTTCTGATTGAACCTGGGATCTTCTCCATGGAGACCAGATGCTCCATTGAGCTCTGGCCCTTTCCATTTCTTCTTAAGTTGCAGAATGCCCACAGGGAGTGGTGAATATCAGACATCTAATGCTCTTTGCACATCCCTGTTTAACAAAATTATGGACTTTGAATGCTACTGCTACCTGGTGTCTTCCTCCAACTCCTAGCCACAAAAATATTTGTCCAATGAGACTTCTAAGCTTTAGCCCCACTCTTGAGTTTTAGCAGATGCTATCCATGTGGCAGCTACAATCTTACTTTTAAAATGGGATTCCCAAGAAGACAAGGGCCCTATTCAAAAGTTCTCCCCCTCATACAGTAAAGGGGAGAGTGGGAACATAATAGCTAGGTCTGCCCTCTCTTTGCCATCTCTGCTGCCAGCTTCACCACAATCCACATACTGGAGGGCAGGTGTCTGCAGCAGGGAGTCCGGTGTACAGTGGTGCCTCGCAAGACGAAATTAATTCGTTCCGCAAGTTTTTTCGTCTTGCGAGTTTTTCGTCTTGCGAAGCACGGTTTCCCATAGGAATGCATTGAAAATCAATTAATGCGTTCCTAGGGAGACCGCCTTCAGACCAGGTCCGGGGACAGTCTTTCCCCGGACCTCTTCTGAAGGCTGGTGGGGGGGGGAGGACTTTTCTCCCCACCGCCAGGCTTCAGAACAGCCTTCTGAAGGCTGGCGGTGGGAAGAAAAGCCCTTCTCCCGCCGCCAGCCTTCAGAAGAGTTCCTGCGGGCTGCCTAGGCTGCGAATAGCAGCCTGCTGCCGGGTGCGAGGGACGCTCTGAAGCAGAGCGCCCCTCGCCCGGGGCAGACATCTGCAGCTTGGGGAGCCCTGCAGGACTTCCCCACAGGGCTCTCCAAGCTGCGGATAGCAGCCTGCTGCCCCGCACGAGGGGCGCTCTTAAGCAGAGCGCCCCTCGGGTGGGGCAGACATCTGCAGCTTGGGGAGCCCTGCCGGACTTCCCCACAGGGCTCTCCAAGCTGCGGATAGCAGCCTGCTGCCCCGCACGAGGGGCGCTCTTAAGCAGAGCGCCCCTCGGGCGGGGCAGACATCTGCAGCTTGGGGAGCCCTGACTTCCCCACAGGGCTCTCCAAGCTGCGGATAGCAGCCTGCTGCCCCGCACGAGGGGCGCTCTTAAGCAGAGCGCCCCTCGCGCGCGGCAGACATTCACAGCTTGGGGAGCCCTGCGGGGAACTCTTCTGAAGGCTGGAGGCGGGAGAAGGGCTTTTCTTCCCACCGCCAGCCTTCAGAACAGCCTTCTGAATGTTGGCGGTGGGGAGGAAAAACCCTCCTCCCACCGCAAGCCCCGGGAAGAGAGGAGAAGCTGCGCGCCTTCTCCTCTGTTCCCGGACCTCCCACCGCAAGCCTTCAGGACAGGTCCGGGAACAGAGGGGAAGGCGCGCAGCTTCTCCTCTCTTCCCGGGGCTTGCGGTGGGAGGAGGGTTCCCCGCTGTCCCCGGAGATTTCCCTATGGGCTTTCGTTTTGCGAAGCAAGCCCATAGGGAAATTCGTCTTGCGAAGCCGCTAAAAAATCGGAAAACCCTTTCGTCTTGCGGGTTTTTCGTTTAGCGAGGCATTCGTCTTGCGGGGCACCACTGTACTCATGGAGTCTCCTCACCTGCTTTATAACCCTGTGTGATCAGACCTTCAGATTTGAACACACGGAAAACAATCAAATTGGATAGCTCAGTTGGTAGAGCATGAGGCTCTTAATCTCAGAGTCATGACTTCATGCCCCACACTGGGCAAAAGATTCCTGCATTGAAGGGCATTGGACTAGGTGGTCCTCATGGTCCCTTCCAACTCTACAATTCTGTGATTCTATGCAGAGGCTGAAGAGACACCATGGAGGGGGCAGAGCTAGCTAGGATGTCTGCACTCTCCTCCCAAGCATGCCTGAACAGGACTAAGATGTCAACATAGGACAATTCTAATGTCCAGGACCTAGGTTTTTTAAGGGTGTGCACTGATTTTGAGAATACTCATCACCCTTAACTGAGCTTTGGTGAACCTGTTCTCAAAGCGCCACTGGCTGGTACTGGCAGAAGCACCACACATGAATGCGCAGATAGTTGAAAGACATATCACCTTACTCAAATATCAGCTTTGATACTTATTTTATTATCTTCCAGATGCTCTTTCCAGTAACCTGGTTACTGTAAAGCTGAACCTTCAGAAATTGCTTTCTGAAAATTAAAGGAAGGATCACTGGCCATGCAGTGGCAACCCAATACTTCTTTCAATCCAGTAAGAAAAATACAGCTCACTAGGAAGGTCAAAAGTTAAAAGGAAAGCAACATTAAAGAGAATAGATACAACTTTTCTATTTGCTTTAACCTTGTGTGAAAAGCTCAAGGCAATCTCTGAACAAGTGCATTTCAGATCTTTTTCTTGACTGACATTTATTAGGTGCATTTGTCAGCAAGCACAAAATAGAAGAAACATGATTCTATGATAGGTGCTAGGAATCTGTTTACCACCATCAGGGAGATGTCGGAACGACTTTAAGGAGAGTTTATCATCACTTATCTTTGTGGTCTCATAATAATTTCACTTACCTTTTTATATCAGTTTGTTATAAAGATAATTTAAGGAAAGATAGCATTGCTATCTTAATAACACCAGTGTTCTGGCATGTTCTATCAAATCTTATGCATGTAACACTATTCCCAAATAAAATAAGCTGTAGCTTATGATTGGCTGCAGCTGCAGGTGAGGGCTTCTCCTCCGCCTTTCTCCAGTGCCTCAGTGGTTTCTTAAAGAGACAGCTCCTCACCCTAATTTGGAGTTTCTTTAAACCTTTGAATTCACCCCTCCATCCCACATCTCTTCTAAAATGTGCAGAGATCTTTGCACACAGTTGTATCTTCAAACATTCTGTTGCTGCTTACTTGCTAGGATATGTGGATTGGGAAAGTATCCCACATTGGCATTAGAGGTCTAGCAACACAAACCTAACCATTTCTACTCAGAAGTAAGTCCTATTGAATTCATTGATGCTTACTGCCAGGTAATGGGATTAGGATTGCAGCCTACAACAGGTTATCTGACCTTCCTAAAACTTTTGAATCCCTTGCTTTCTACATTTATTATACCTTTTGGGACTCCTCTGCTTAGCTCATTTCTTCTAAAATTTCCAAAGAGTTTTGCAATGCAGGTGTGTTTTTATACACTCTATGACCAGATCAGTGGGATATGACACTGACATTAGAAGTCTAGCAGCACAAACCTAGCTATGGCTACTCAGAAGTAAGTGATATCTTCTTCACCAAAAAAAGTTGCCATAAGGAAACCTTACCTTTGTCAATCTCCTGAGATGAAAAGTTTATGCAATGCTTGATTTAACCAATAGATGTCTCTGTATACTTCACAGTTCCTGGCAGGACATGCGGCTGTTAAAAGTTGGAATTTGAGCTGTGTGGACATTTGCGCGACTAGTGGTTTAAACACTGTGGCTGGGATTTGGGTTTGATGAGGCCCTAAGCTACTGAAGGTAATGGGGCCCTTTATATGTCCACCTGTCCTTTGTCAACAACAAATTGTCGCTGTTTTTTTCTATATGCAAATTTATGGACCTAATACGTCCATACACAACACAAAACACTGTTGCTGTATGTAAGTTTTATTTTATTTGTTTTTTATCTTATTTTTGGAAATGTACATCCAGTTTTTTCCCCTTTAATTTTTTTTGGGGGGGTCCCAAGAGAGTGGGCCCTAAGCTATAGCTTATTTAGCTTATATGTAAATCCAGCACTGTATATGCCCAACTAGATGATAAGGCACTTCCTCCTTCACACCATTGTTTGGGCATTAGGTGTTTGTCATTCAGATGTGCATTATAATGAATAAGTCAGTCTTTACTGGATGTACATACCCACCTTATTAGTTCCTGATTTACCAGGAAAATCTGAGCATGAATAGCTGTTTTCGTGCGCTGTTATTCCTTGTTGGATAAGAAGCTGCATCTTTTATCCTGTTTTATTAACTTAGCAGTTATGTGGACTGGAAAACTTCAGGTGACAAATATACATAAGCAGAAAATGGAATAAAAAGTGGAACTTTTTGTACTACCATTATCCTGAAAAAAACTTGAATAAAATATGCAAGGCCTGCTGAACGTGAAGTTAAAACATGGAGTGATGTACCTTTTTCTTTCATTTCTATCTTAAAAAATATATATAGTTGCAAGCAACAGGGTGTGAGTATAGCAGCTGGGGCTGCATAAGTGTAGCTCCTTTGAAAAAGCTGCAAAACCCTGCCAATCTGCTCCTTGAAGGGGAAGGGGGGGTCTAACCCCTCCCTCTCTGCCTCAAACAGTCAATCAGTGCACTTGATTCCCATAAAAAGTGAGTGAACAAAATTTGGCAATTCCAGTGTGAGGGACTAGTGTGGAAGCCATCATCGCTTAAGTAATGGCTGATACAGCACTGATGCAATTCAGGATAATTCTGCCTGAGGAAGCCTCATGATTCATTGACTTGCATGTTGACTGGTTGCACTTTCAAATGCTCAAACGCTATACAAAACAAATGGACATGAAGTCAGACCTAAGTTGGAGCAGGCACTCCTGACTCTCATGTTAACATTCACTTTTCAGCTCCTTCAGGTCATACACAGAGATATGATGCAACATTATATTGCAGGATCTGACCTGTCTATATACTAATGTAATTCCAAGTTGCTCCACGCTCATGTAGACACCATTATCACGCAAAAAAGAAGTGCCAGCAGACTTGAGGCAACCCCAAGGTACACATAAAGTACAAAAAACAATTGTAGAGCTCTCGCCCTCACAGAGTAAGACCGGAGTGTGTGGATCTGACAACTGAGTGGAAGGGAGACTAGAATGGACTGCCTGGAACATGAGGACAGAGAAATATATATTAGTAGGAAAAAGCATCTCCCTGATTGGATAGATAACTTCCTGTTTTGCACTGTAGAAACTAATTTAAAATGTCGCTAAGAACAGAAGTGAGATCTTCCCAAAGACATGGATAGAAAAATCAATTATTTTAATGTAGCTGTGACAGGGTATAAGTGCCTCTACCACACACCTTTTAAAAATCCAAACTTGAAGGGGGAAAACCAACCCAAATTGCAGAGATAAGAAACCTCGATAGCCCAATGAGGGCTGAGTAAGCCAAACAGATGAAAGCAATGTAGTGATTTGAACCCTGCGCAGGAGCACTTCCCACCATTTTTTTAAAATTTTTTTTTGCAGGACAACACTTGTTATGATCTAAATTATTTCTGTTTCCTTTTAAAGTACCAGAAGCATTTTCCCTTGGGACATACTATTCACTATAGTTTGCATTGCGATAATTAAAGCAAAAGCACGTACAAAATTCTATATTTTACCCATAGCTATGCAGTTCAGCGCTAAGGACAGCAGGTCATTTGCACAATATATTTATACCTCCTGCTGAAAAGTTTTGGGAAAGAATAAATCTTCTTAGATAGAGTGAAACATAAGAACAATCAGCAATTCTATCATAGTGATAATATATATCACCAAGAAGGTGCCACATAAATCATTTTTTTCTCCGAAGAACTATGTACAGTACATGGTAAAAGCCATCCAGATAAATTGCTTTACTTCAGCAGAGAGCTTCACTAAACATGACAACTGAAATGGATATATGCCAATCATCTACCCTGCTGCTGAGCAGGTTCTCTGACTAAGCTGGCAAATGGACACATAGGGCAGACCACACCCTTGATTCAGTTTTTGCTCCAGGTAGAGGAAGGGCTGCGTGGGTGTTACCTTGTTGTCATAGTCAGATCATTTCCTGGTGAAGTTTGGACTTATGGCTCCAGTCTTCCCCTTGTAAGGGGTGGTGGAGAAATGATGGTATGTTCCCAGAGACTAAAGGAATCCAATGGATTCCTGAATGCCCTGGAAGATAGAGCAGGTAGCCCTGTTCAAGCTCTTGCCCCAGTGTGGGGCTTGACAGGGTTGCCCTGAGAGTTTCCGGCCTTTGTACCTTGGTATACCAGTGAATTAAGGGCAATGAAACAGTTGGGACAAATTACAGTATAGTATAGTGTAGTGTAGTGTAGTGTAGTGTAGTGTAGTGTAGTGTAGTGTAGTGTAGTGTAGTGTAGTATAGTATAGTATAGTATAGTATTTATTATTACTATTACTACTACTACAAAATCATGTATAGAAATCCTAAAAGCTCTGCATACATCACATTTATATATACAGTATGAGATGTCCAAAATGTGTTGGATATTAAACTTTCTCTCCTACCCCTTTGTTCCCTACTGCCCACCCTCATTTTTCTGAGGTTTCCCATTAAAGATAAAAAGGCAATGTCCCTCTTGTTCTTTCTTTGATAAACAAACAGCATCCCAGTAATCAAAGGTTTCAAATGATTTTCTTTCATGAGAAAGTTTCAAAGGAGCAAAAATGATCTTTATTGGAACTGGTTTAATGCCAGTGAGCTGGAAAACCTATTGCATAATGGAGAGTAGCCTTCTGACTCACTAATTAATGCTCTTAAGCAGATCTGTTATAGAACTACTGCACAACTTCACTTTTCAGTTTCTGGAATAAAGGTCTTTCCTCCTCTTGTTTCACCCTTGTGACCCAGCAATGCTGCCAATTTTCTTTCTGCTCTTATGAGGTCACATTTTAAGTATAGCCACCACATGATAGCTGATAGTTGTTTCCTCTCAAGTAAATAAATATATGTGATGAGAATGAAGGTCCCATGGTTGCAGATCACATAAGATATTATTTACACATTCAGTAATCAAGCAATAACCATGATTTCCACATCAGTAAAAATGTGTGAGCCTACTATCAGTATTGTTATTTTCACTGAAATCCTTTCAAATCCTTTGGTTTTTCAAATACCTCAACCTGAGCTTAAGAAATACTCATCTCCGTAATTAAAGGTAGAAAACAGATTCAAGGATGTGCTGCAAACTCACCAAATGAAGAACAACATTTATTTTCTATAGTCTTGTGGTTTCTGGGCCTAGTTTCAGGCACATTCATGGGTTTTGAAAATGGTTCCTCAATAGTTATTCTGACTTTAATGAGATTGTGGCTGAAGTTTTCTTTGGTGGTTTCATCTGGACAAAAAAGAAAGATAGAGATATATGTAGAGGAGTTCAAACATTTCTAGTATTTTCTTGGAAAGGAGATGAGTGAAATAAAATGTTTATGATTTGCAGCCCTTTATTTTTCTTGGGATGTATTCAGTCTTCAAATTGCTAAATTGAAATCCATTTAAATATTCACATTTTGCTGCAGCAAACTGATTCTTCTGTCCAATAATTGCCACCAGAGTTAAGATACGTTCTAATATTCAGGCATTGAATTGGAGCACTTTACCTGCATGTGCAAAACAAGGTCTGCAAATGCCAAGGTCTTTGCGCTTCGTTTCCTTTCCTTTCAGCCTTTTTAATACTTCTGTCCTTGGTATGTTTGTTTACAGCTGTTAGTGAAAAGCAGCAACAAGCAGTCATTAACAGGACATTTTAATACTGCCCAGGGAAACCACAATTGCTTCTACCATTAGCCTTTCTATAAAACAACGCAACATTAAAGGTAAAGGTACCCCTGCCCGTACGGGCCAGTCGTGTCCCTGCATAAAACAGCACGAAATCCTTAAAGCTGTGGGTACATGTGAAGCTGAGTCAAGATAAGGTTTCATTTTAGCAACAAGGTTGAAGGTGGCCCTTGTGAAAGCTAAAATGGATATTGTTTCCCCTAATGAGGCCACAAAATCTAATGAACTGCTGACATTCACAGTGACTGTTGCATGGATTTATGTAGCACAGCAATGGAAGACTTTGAAGGATTCAAGTTTAAATCTGTGGTATGGAAACTTATGGGACCCGGCTAGGGCTGTAAAGCTTACTCATCAGCTAAAGCGCATAAAAGTTTTACAAATCATTAGAAAATTGGACACAACCCACCCGCTGCATATCTTTTCATCTGGAAATCAGGTCAAGTGGCAACACATACTGCTGCCTCCTTAAGACTAATGCTAGCATATTTTGCATTTTACAGAGCAGGATAGTGAACCTGAGGTCCTCCAGATGTTGTTGGCACTACAACTCCCATCAGCTCCAGGCAGCATGGCCAATGAGAATTGTAGAAACAATCAATTTATGTCAATGTATAGGTATTATTGTTGATTACCGGTAAATTATAAACCAACTACAGTGATACCTCAGGTTAAGTATTCGTTCCCGAGATTCGTTTTTAACCTGAAACTGTTCTTAACCTGAAGCACCACTTTAGCTAATGGGGCCTCCTGCTGCCACCACACCGCCGGAGCACGATTTCTGTTCTTATCCTGAAGCAAAGTTCTTAACCTGAAGCACTATTTCTGGGTTAGCGGAGTCTGTAACCTGAAGCGTATGTAACCTGAAGCATATGTAACCTGAGGTACCACTGTACTAAGGAAGGCATTCTATTTCTTGCTATAGATATGATAGATTGGTTTTCAATAATATATTTTGTGTGTGCGCGCGTGCGCATGTGTGCCCGTGTGCCTTTGGTTTAAGGCAATTGTTAAGGTGCTTACAAAATCACATACGCCAAAATGCATGGAAAGTTGTAATCAAGGTGCATAATTCTGACTCTGCATTAAATACACTGAGAGGTTTCTCATGGAGCTTCTACCAAATGAGATCAGATGATACCATATATCAGAGGTATCCAACATGGTGCCCACAATTTTGTGATCCATTTCTCCTTTCTGACAGCCATGTTGTGTTATGCCATGCACCCATGGCAGCCATTTTGTGCTGTGACATGCCCCACTGCCATTAATTTGTGACCGGTGTCCATGGCACTTTCCCAAAATTCCAAATATGTCCACTGGACCAAATATGTGGTGATCCCTGCTATATATTCTCTCCTCACTCCAAATGCTGGCCCAAGCAAATGGAATATTGAGAGGATGGGAAAATCACACTTTGAATTCAGAAGCCCTGCTTCCCTCTTCCAGGAAGTCAGAATAGCACTTCCCTGGACACTGCAATGAAGGGAAAGAATGAAGGATAAAATTTGGAAGAAATAAGAAGGTATTCTCATGCCATTCCAACTGTTCTCCTCAATTCTATATATGCAGTTCAGGAACCTGGTCACAACTAGATCTGTAATTCTAATCCAGATTTATTTATTTATTTATTTATTAAAAATGCAACAGACTTCTGAAAGAAAATAATAAAGACATATTGTAGGCGACTTTCACATCATATAAAGAATTATATCATTAAAATTTGGGGCTACAGAGTTCAGAAGCAAAATGAAAGCATTTCCCTTTTTGCAGTGGTTAGTTAAAACTGCCTTTAGCTTATAACAACAGTAATTTCAATTGTAATGAATAGTTTCAGCTAGCATTTGGAAGAAGTATAATCCTTGGTATATAAATATCAGTAAGTCGTGCTGTCAGTGTCTGATGTGGTTGTTCTGTTTGAACATTGCGGCAGTTGTTCCTGCTTAAGTTGGACCTCCCTAAGATATCCTGTTTTCTGAAAGTTTCCTGCTGTGAGTAATTCTTAATCAGTATATCCCTCAAAAGCTGAGTAGTTCAAGAGTGCCATCTTGAGGTGCAATATGCTGAATGAATGAGCAATGACTGGCAGTCTTTGTAAGGTTGGAGGAATGTTTGCCAGCTCCTTAAATGGCGAATTAAGAATAAACAAACAAATGCACAGGTTTAACTCACTTCATTTCCGAATAGCCAGAAACATTATTTATTTGAACATTATTGCTGGGTGTTTGGAAGCACTGTAACGTGAATCAAGGACTCACCCTATTTTCTACATTTGTAGTGCACAAGATGCGCTTGTGTAATCACTACCACAAGTGCTTGGATTGGAGTGGGGGTGGGGAGAGAGAGAGAGAGAGAGAGAAGGATGCCATTTGGATAAGAGCAACTCAAATATGTTCCAAACACCTGGTGGAAATATAATATCCTAATAAACAAATAGTGGGGTAAAGAGAGTCAAAAGAGATATTAATGGACATTTTGCTGATTAAGGGTCAGCATGGCATCAACAATCAACATGGTCAAGCATCTACCAATGGCCCAGGCCCAGGCCCAGGCCCAGGCAGAGTGCTCAGTCACAACAGCACTGTGCACAGACTCAGACCACTCCACTTGCGGAGGCTCCACCCACAGCAGCGGATCCAGGGGATTTGGTTTCAACGCCACCTAGGGTCACACCACAGCCTCAGCAAGAATTGTGTGGCCCCCTGGACTTGGCTACCAGTCCCCGGCGGTCTGGGAGAGTTTGCAAGCGCCCAACTTATTTAAAGAGCTATGTTGTTGGACATGTATCACTGTTGGTCTAAGTATGGGAAATGTAACCGATATGCTTTTGTGCCTAATTGAACCATTACGTGTAGTGCTCTATATAAGGAAACCATTACGATTGTAACTAATGCCTTATCTCGGTGGGGAGGGGTGTTATGTACTGAAGTTCTCACCCTGGGCCAGCAGGGGGATACTCTAGATAGTTTTCACTCAGGTCCACGTCAGTTATTTTAGGCGGGAAACCCTGGGTTGTTGTTGCTACAATGTTGACAGCCGGCTGCCTATAAAAGCAGGCCGGCTGAGCTGTTTGCTGTTCAGTTCTGTCCAGCTTACAAATAAAGAGCTGCTCTGGAGAAATCGCTGTGTCGTCTGCTATGTTCGCCCACAACTTAACAGTACCACTTTAGCTAATGGAGCCTCCTGCTGCCGCTGCGCTTTTGCTGCATGATTTCTGTTCTCATCCTGAAGCAAAGTTCTTAACCTGAGGTAATATTTCTGGGTTACTGGAGTCTGTAACCTGAAGTGTATGTAACCTGAAGCATACGTAACCCGAGGTACCACTGTATGTTGGTGTGAGGCAAGTCAGTACAAAATCTTGAGAAGTGCTGGGCAGGAACATGGCCTATGATGAATCTGTAGCAGGTGGGGGAGGGTTCCCACCCCCCTTACTGGCAGAGTTCCTTTCCAAAAAAAAGGAATAACAGGTTGCTCCCTGACAAGATGGCAGGCCTCATGCCTCCCCTGAATCTGTCCAACTGCCTGGAAGGTGTATGTGCAGAAGGCTGCAGGGAAGAGAAGGGAAAACTTTCCATCTCTAAACTCCCTTATTGTATCTTAGGATCCAAGCCAGGGAATCTATCTTTACCTGATTCAGGTAGGTAGCTGTGTTGGTCTGACACAGTTGGGGGAAAAATAAAAATTGTCCAGTAGCACCTTAGAGACCAACTAAGTTTGTTCTGGGTATAAGCTTTCGTGTGCATGCACACTTCTTCAGATACAAAAAATGTGCATGCACACGAAAGCATATATTTACCTGCTCTTGGATTTTCAAAAAATTGAAGTCTGACTCATTAAGAGACATTTGTGTAAACGCTTCCCTTATTACAGCTTCACTAAAGCCCTGCAGACAGTGATTTGACTGGTGTGCGCCAAGGGACACAGTCTCCCTTGTTCTTCCCACACCTTGCCAATCAGTGGGTCAAGAGACAATCCCTCCCCCCACATCTCTGATACATGTTGTCACTTTCTTATTTGCCTAAGGCTCCATCTCTCGTGCAAGCAGCATCATCCTGCCTCAATGGCCACTGTTTCCCCCACCTCTCTTGTATCACCACATTATCCCTGCCCTTGACTGACACTTGTGTCCTGGGGGGCTCTCACTACACCCCACCCCACTTTTCCCTGATGCACACCCTGTTTGGGGCAAAGCATCACTGCGCAAGGACAATACAGTACAAACACATTAATAGAGCCAATGGTAATATAAAAAAGAAGTCTTTGTGGGCTCAGGATTTCTTTATTTTTCTAAAAAAGGCAGAGTAGAGTACTCCCAACTGCAGAAGGGAACACACAGCCAAATATATATCAAAGGAGAATTTTCCTGCTGTAAACCTAAGAACAATTTGTCTTTCTCTATTTAAACCATCACTATTATAATTTGCTGTAGCAGATAAAAGAACAGTCTCTGAAAATGTTTATGAAGGAAAATAAACAACATCATTAGCATTTGTACAAAATGTTTCTTCAAGAAAGAAACCCAATTATTTTGTTATAATGCTTCTTATTAGCAACAGCTGTTTCCCAAAAGGCTTGTATAGTAGCATCAATCAACCAACATCAGAGAACATGTTATCTACTTAGCAGTATTCTTTTTTAAAAAAGGCAAACACTTAATGCGAAAACAATAATTTGCTTTTGGAGGCTGTGAACATGCACCGCCACATAAGCCACTGATTTAATAAATAAAAACAAGAACCAGTATTTTGAAACAGGTATACAGAAAGGCTGTTCTTGAACTGCTGGAGTGCAAAAAATGTGGGGGGGGGGACACAACCACTTATTAACAAGTCAGTGCTTACTACATGTAGCTACTTACCTTTAAGCAAGTGGAAAGGCAGTCCAGGCTCCCTGTGGAAGGCTACTTTCACCAGCATCACTGCTTTTGCGGATTTCCAAGTACTGTGGTTTCCAGGAGCAGAGAAACAGTGGGGTTACATTGTGGTTGGAGGCTACAGACAACTGCCTTGGTTGGCTTACAGTAAATAAATAAAAAAAAATCCTGTGGAACATGTTGGGATACAATGTTGATTGGTGCATCAAAACTTTCAGGAAAAAATGTGTAAAATATTTGACAGAGATCTGGGAAATTGTCCTGGAAGGGTTATGATACCACCTGAGAAGAAGGTTACATTTCAGGGGAAGTTTAGATTTTATGTTAGCCTCACAAGAAATTGCTTCTCTTCATTTTCACCAAGGTCAGATATACATTCACTTTTATCTCCATCGGTATCAGAATTTAGTTGAAACTGTTTTATTTGTACAATTGTTTTAATATACAGTAACTGTTTTTACTGTTTTTGTATATGCAGCTATTTAAACATATACGGTAATCTTGTATGGGGGTTTTATTTTTTTGGTATTGTGTAATCAGTTTGAAATGCAGCCCCCAGCCCTGTGCCATGATTGCTGCTGGACTCTGCGGCCTCACTTCCTTCTGGCCCAAAGCCTTGCACAAGCCTGTATGCCTTCCCTCTTTCTGACAGCTTACTGCTTTGCAGGCCTTGGCTATGAATAACAATTGCCGCTTAGCTGCTGCATGTTAGGATTTGCTTGTGGATCTTGGTGAAACTGAATAACTATTTTTCTTAATTTCAAGGGGTTTACTAGGAAGACCGTGTATACTCCTCAGGTGGTGTTAAAATTCTGGTTACTGTTTCATTGGCTTTCTTTTAAAGCAGGAACACAAAAGTTCATTTCCTTATTAATATTGATTTATGATAATAAAATTCACATTTTTTCAGTCCACCAACATTTCAACATTGTAATCCAAGAGATTACTTACTGAACTCCTTGTTGCATTTTTCAATAAATGTTAAATAATGAGCATAACATGATCCTGCAATAATAATAATAATAATAATAATAATAATAATAATAATAATATTCACTCAAAACAGAATCAATATATCTTGTTAAAAAGCAGCAATATTTCTAACAGCTTGGATAGAGCCAAATGTATAGTCAGAAAAGTGAAGGTAAAAGAGGCAGATCTGAAACAGCAACTAAAACAATTGTGAGGTGGGGGTTGAAAGACTGGTCTTATTTACAATAGCAACTATATTTAAAGTGGTCTGACATGGCTGATCTGAAAGCATCTACCAGATGAATCATAACACAGAAAATGCACAAGTATCTCAGGTTCGCAAATGTCCAGTTTGCAGCAACTTCCAGTGACATTTCTTGGTAGCTGCAAAACGAAACAGGTGTTCAAAGTTTTAACAGAACTAGTTATAAAGCTATTATCTGTTTACTCATCTTCCAGCAGAGTTATTTCCTCCTTGTTCAAAGTAGTGCCGGACTACAAAACTTGTGAGCAGGACTATGCACTCATCCATAATGGCGAAAAGCCACAGAATTTACAACTCCCCTCTCCACTAAACCACATCACACAATCACTGTCTTCATTGTGTGGATGAGTTTGGCCCACTTATGACTGAAACTCGTGTTTATTCATTGCTACCTTTCTGTCACAAAATATCTACCCACCTCTCCAGTGTGATGCCACTGAGGCAAAAAGTAAATAGAAGGCATGGCATTGTGTGTGGCTGACACATTTTCACCCAGTAAGTTTTACGGTTGAGTGAGGAGCAGGGATTTGAATTCAGGACACCACAGTTCTTGTCCAGTTACTTTCCCACACTGACTTCCTTTGCATTCAGAGAAAAGGGGCCATGCCTTGGACCCCCAAAGGGTTCTTGGATTAGTCAAAGTTTTAAAGGTTAGTTAATGGAAAGTAATAATATTTTTCCTGCTTGTAACACCTTTAATGTTTGCTTTTGTTACCTTCACAGTGTGATTTTGGGCTTCTGTTACTGATGCCACAAAGGCATAACATAAACATAGAGTATAATGAATCCAGAAACAACAGTAATAGCAAGAACTTCAAATGACTAGCTTGAAGAAGCAAAGCATTGACACTGGTGTTTTTTGCAAACATTATTTAAGTGTGGGTTTGCAATTTATCCACAGAGACTATACCTTGTCGCAAAACATTAACATCCCTCATTGTACTCATAATCCCCTGAGTCATGGTACTATGGTTTGCTTGCAGAAATATTTGGCCAGTACATCCATTGAATACTTATCAGAAATGTATTGAAACCATAGTTTAGTGTTACAACAATGAGCCCAGCCTTTCCCTGAACCATTAGGAGTTTGGAAGGCTTCCATTTTAAATTCACTCCAGCTCGTTAGTGGAAAGCAGCCAAGCTGGAAACCAAAGTTTATGACTATTATTTTCACAAGCCATAGGCTGCCCAAAACCTCACCCTTGGTTTTGCATTTCATCTGAATGCAGTCAGTGTCTTCTGTAAATTAGAAGAAGCAGAAAGAACCGCCACAAGCTTTTACTATTATGACATGTTGCACAATGGAGGGAGAAGGGTTTAACGGGTGTTTTAATTACTAACATACTTTGCAAAGAGGTTGACCACTTGGTCTATTTTTTTTGCATTTAATCACTTCCTCAAAATCTCTTTCTCTCTCTCTCTCTCTCTCTCTCTCTCTCTCTCTCTCTCTCTCTCTCCACTACTGCTCCAGCAGAGTAAGCCTCATGTCTAACAAAAAAAAATAAGACATCATACAGCTATCCTAGTGACTCCATCAGAAAAGTTAGAATTCCAATTTAAAGCAGGAATACTTCAATTATAGCTAAAAACTCACCATGCAGAAGCAATTAGGATCTCCCCTGGCCAGTTTGGCACCCAGCTTGCCTTCCGCGTGTTTCACATGCAATCCCATTGATGGGAAATTTACTTTGTAGGTCACAGCCCTCGGTCTCCCCTGTAAATAGTTGGAAAGCATCAGAGTTGGTTGCTAGGTAACTCCCCCTGCTTTCTGCCTTCTCCTTCTGGAGCTGGCAGAGAAGCCAGCCAAAGCGAGAGCTCAGCCGCTCTCCACTCCCAGGACGGGAGCTTGCTGCCTTCTCTCCTTCAACACAACTCAGCTTGCCTCTGCCAGATCTTGCAAGAGGCAGCTTCCCACTTAGGAACTGGCCACAAAATGCCCCTCCAAGCGCTTGTCCAAGATGGGCTTTTAAAATATAGACAATTCTGCCAAGTACACTACAGTCAGGGAATCATAGCGCTCAAAGGCACCACCCCTACAACAAGACAAGCCCTTCCACTAACCACAGATCTGTATATACAGTCGAGAGGGTATAATGCTCTGCTATTGTGATACAACTAAGGGAAGTTCAGGGTCTTTCTTCAACAAATGTATACAGACATACACAACATTTTAACGGGATATTTTATATTTTCAAACCAATGTATAACAATGTAGCACTTGGCTCACAACTTCCCTAATCCAAGGGTGATATCTGAGGTTAGTCATAGTCAGGGCACACCCAGTGAAATCAATGATTTTATATCAGTGGGTCGACTCTGAGCATGGTTAATACTGGATTTCACCCCACAACTATAGGAAAGAGAACTAGAGAGTAGAAAACACACACCATAGCAACCACCTTTCAAATCCTGCTCCAAATCATGGGAGTTTTACATTCAAGTCCCCTTTACCAAAAAGTGAAAAATTCAAATCCAAACCTGCTAGGTTTCCAGTTGAACCCTGTAAAACAAAGATAGAACAGAGCACACCAAAAAAGCATATAAGATAAAAGCTTCTTTGAACCCACCCTTTGCTTTGTTTACCAGGCTGAGCTGAGCTGTTAGGGGACTAATTATCCCAAATAAATAGCTGCTGCTGAATTTCAGCAATATAAGTACCTCAGGAGAAGGAGGGGGAAGATTCCTCCTCCACCATCTTGGCATCCTAATGCCTCAGAAAAAGAAAAAAAAAACTTTACTGAGCATGAGCAGCAAAATCTTCCCGTTCCCCACTTTCCCACCCTATGGAATTCTGCAGCACCCACTATATTGCTATAAAATGCTCATGTTGGGGACTGTCAGCCTGGTGTTCCTGTGTGCCCTTCTAGGCATCTCTCTCTCTGGCCCTTGTGCCTCTCCCTAGGCCATGACCCACCTCAGGTCACGTCCCTTACAGATAATGCTGTTTAACACTTGCTCAGGTGCTCATGCCGAGTTGGAATGTGTCCTTGAATTGTAAAAAGTCATTTTATTTCCTAGATGAATAATAGAGAGCAGTGTGTTCCAGGACCGTGTGGAGGGTGTGTGTGTGCAGTCAGGTACACTTGCCCTGGACCCTGGAGGGCTATGCCGGCCGGTGGGGGACAGAGACCTGTTTATTTGTTTGAATTTACCCTGGTGCCCAGGCCTGGTGTGTGAAGAAACCTTTTGACTCAAATGTAGCCTACTGGACAAAGGTAAGAGCCACATCCATTGCTCTGCCCACTTTTGCCTCAAAATCCGAACAGAAATTTTGAAATAATTACCATAATCTAAGTAGAAATATGGGACGTGGGTGGCGCTGTGGTCTAAACCACAGAGCCTAGGGTTTGCCGATCGGAAAGTCGGCAGTTCGAATCCCCGCGATGGGGTGAGCTCCCGTTGTTCGGTCCCAGCTTTTGCCAACCTAGCAGTTCGAAAGCACGTCAAAGTGCAAGTAGATAAATAGGTACCACTCCGGTGGGAAGGTAAACAGTGTTTCCATGTGCTGCTCTGGTTTTGCCAGAAGCAGCTTAGTCATGCTGGCCACATGACCCAGAAAAACTGTCTGCGGACAAACGTCAGCTCCCTCAGCCAGTAAAGCGAGATGAGCACTGCAACCCCAGAGTCGTTTGCAGCTGGACTTAACTGTCAGGGTCCTTTACCTTTACCTTTTAAGTAGAAATACAGCACATATTAGTACTATTGTGGGGAAGACAAGGACCATGTGATCTATGGCTGCAGGCAGGCACACCATACGTTTAAAGCACATGACTTCCCCCGACTAATCATGGAAACAGTAGTTTGTTAATGGTGCTGGGAATTGTAGCTTTCTGAGGGGCAAGCTACAATTCCCGGTTTCTTTGAGGGAAGCCACATGCTTTAAAAATGTATGGTGTGTAGGTAGGTAGGCTGTCTGTCTGCTCAATTCAGGTACAAAGTGATGGTGGGCAAATTCAAACCCCCTGCTCTCCCTTCATTTGGCTCTGTCTTTAAACCAAACTGGGCTTGGACATCCCTCCAGGTCGAGGATTGTCCTCCATAAAGCAGGGCACAAGGCACCCTATAAAAGGCACTTCAAGCAGCAGGGCAGGAAACTAGCTCTGCTTCACATATGGGAGAGCCCCCAGTAGTCAAAGCAGACAGACACAGAAGCCTTTTTCATAGGTTTATGGAGGGAAAGTGTGCTTGGGGAGGCGGGTATGTTGCAGCAGCTGGACCCACCACTGACCAGCATGCATTGAATCCACTGTGACCAGTCCCCCATGTGCATACCTACTGTAGTGTAGTACATGCTTCCTATCTAGGGTAACTAGCAATCCTTCTTTCCTGATCACATGTATAGAACTGATTGCACGGGCAATATCACATTGTGTTGGTGTGGTTGGATGTGACTGAACAAGTGAGAAGGGCTATGGTCTAATTCAGAATAAGGCAGAGTCATGTATTATTATTATTCACTGAGGTTTCCAAACTGTGGTCTGTGGACCACCAGTGGTCCATGAACTTCATTAAGGTGCTCTGCAGCATTTCTGTAAAAAAAGAAATAAAACTACAGTGGTGCCTCGCAAGACGAAAATAATCCGTTCCGCGAGTCTCTTCGTCTTGCGGTTTTTTCGTCTTGCAAAGCACCCCTATTAGCGGTTTAGCTAATTAGCGCTATTAGCGGCTTAGCGGCTATTAGCGGCTTAGCGGCTAAGCAGCTATTAGTGGCTTAGCGGCTTAGAAAAAGGGGGGAAAGAAAAAACTCGCAAGACTCGCAAGACGTTTTCGTCTTGCGAAGCAAGCCCATAGGGAAATTCGTCTTGCGAAGCGCCTCGAAAAACGGAAAACCCTTTCATCTAGCGGGTTTTTCATCTTGCGAGGCATTCGTCTTGCGGGGCACCACTGTATTAAAAATCATACTGCATCTAGCATTGTGCATTGCAATTGCTGCAGCAGGCAGAACAATCATTCAGTTGTCCTCCAACACCTTCAGTAATTTTCAAGTGGTCCAATGTGGGATTGGGGAGCCATTTGTGTACAGGAATGGAGGAAATGGGCTGGAGACAAACTAAGGCTGCAGTCTTACACTTACTCCATGGGGCTTCCGGGTAGAGATGGGTATAAATGCCAAGACCAGTAATTAGGGTTTACTAGTCCACCTGAAGGCACAGACAGCTTGCCTTATATGGAGTCAAATCGCCAATTTACCCTAGCTCAGAATTGCCTATATTGACTGGCAGCACCTCAGGGGTCTTTTCTAGCCCTGCCTGGAGATGCTGGGTGTGTGTGTGAACCTGGGGTCTTCTGCATACAAATCATGGGCTCTAGCACTGAGGTACAGCCCCTTCCCCCCCCTTTTTTTTAAAAAAAAAACTTTTTTAAAAAACTGCTCTTTTCAGTTCACTAATGGATGAACAGCATACCTAACAAGGCCCAACCTCTGTCAACCTCAATAAGGATCACTACAGCCTGGGTGCTCAATGAGGCATTCAGCTTGGAAGCGAAAGAAGACTAGAGCAACTTTAACTCTCTATAAAAAAAAAGAGAGAGATTTAACTGCTGTGTGTGTGTGTATTCCAGTCACTTTTAATAGTTAAACCCAGGAGCTGAGTGCTAACAAAACTTCAGCCAAAATGGAGCCACTGAGAAACAAGAGGGGAGTATCAGCATGCTTATGGGTACCACAAAGTCTTTAAAAAGCCACCCCTCTTTTAAAAAACAACAACAAACCACCAAAATCTAAACGGGCAACCCTCCTCCCCAAAGCAGCTGAATGTGGAATGAGCATACAGTGGTACCTTGGGTTAAGAACTTAATTCGTTCTGGAGGTCCATTCTTAACATGAAACTGTTCTTAACCTGAGGTACCACTTTAGCTAATGGGGCCTCCCGCTGCCACCGCATCGCCACCGTGCGATTTCAGTTCTCATCCTGAGGTAAAGTTCTTAACCCGAGGTACTATTTCTGGGTTAGTGGAGTCTGTAACCTGAAGTGTATGTAACCTGAGGTACCACTGTACACAACAAGCACAGAATGTAGAGCAGAACTGAATGCAGCTCTCCAGACCATTCTGAGTGCTTTAAATACATTTCCATTGTTTCCTCACTTGCCGTTTGCCGCCCTGCGCTCCTTTGGGAGGAAGGGGGGGGGGATATAATTTTGATAATATAAATAAACAAATTCCATCCTGTCCACAGCACTCACCCCAAGCTGCAACACTTCCCAGCCCCACCGCCTTCTGCACAATCACTGGCTCTGTTTTTCACCTTCCTTGAGTGTTTTTGCCTGACTGGAATATATCCTTAAACTCTGATGACGCTTACTGCTTGTCTGGAAAGAGGGAGCTATGTGAATATGTAGTGGAAAAAGCCAACTGTGCAAAGGCAAAATCCACATTCGTTGCTCTGCCTGCTTTCGCCTCTGGTGCTGCCCATTCCTGGCATGTGGACCCCTGAAGATTGGCATGTAGACAAAGTGGTCCTGGCTGTGAAAATGGTTCCACACCCGAGGTAAAGTGAAGGTTGGAAAAGGGAGAAAATAATGGTGTGTGGGCGAGAGGAAGGCTGGAATCCTGGACAGGAGCCCCCCAGTTTTATGTGGGAGAATACAGTGCCCCATTGTGTAGCAAGTCCCTTTGCACAGTGCCAATAACGAAACTATCCCAACTATGCTTGCTGGACTTTCCAGCAGACAATCGACACTTGAAATCCACAGCCTTTGCTTGCTAAGTTCCTACCTACTAATGCTGCCCTAGCAGAAGCCAAAGAAAAACAAGTTCATAAAGCTGAACCAAAAAGTTTTAGATGTGTCTTGTTTTTTCGCATTTGGCCTCTATTTCCGTGGAAACTGAAGAACAAACTGGAACCAGCAGATGACACGGATTGTGCTGCTGGTGGCTTGTTCAACTTCCATTTCCATGGAAACTGATGCAAAACGGGGTGGAGAGAGAGGAGAGAAGGTAAAGGTTCATACAGACAACATTTTAGAAGTAGCTGTTTCTTCCTTCCACTTTTCTAGTCCTGTGAAATAGCAAGGCCCTGAAGATGCTGTATATGAGAGCCTGTGGACATGAAGGGTCCACTGTGCTTTCGCGTGATTAATTTTCCAAAGAAAATGCAGTATGCAGAACATTGCTTAATAAGCTTTGCTTGCATAGAAACCTTTTAACTGCAAACAAACAAACAAACAAAAAGAGGCGAGAATAGCATACAATCATAGTGTGAAATCAGAAACTTATCAAGGCCAAGTATGAAGAAATGTTTATATAAGCTTCATCATCACAGGTGATTATTTACACAACCTATTAAAAAAATTAATGGTGCAACATTACGAATGCTTACTCAGAAGCCAAGTCCCACTGTATGAAGTGGTGTGTATTCGAAAAGAAGCGTACACAGGATTGCAGCATCAAGCAATAAGAAGCTTCCCCTACCAAGCCCAAAAATCAAAATAATGCTGCTTCAAGCTGTTTTTACTCCTTGCAACTGTTTTAATGCTATTTTATTCTTTTTAAAACTGTTACTGGATTTTAAATAGCTTTATGTCTAGTTGTGAGCTGTGGCCTTAAATACCACTAATTTTTTATTATTATTATTTCTGGTTTCCATTGCACATACCTCTCTTACTTTTTCTTTCCCTTCCACTTTTATTTTTTAACTTGCCACCACCTTATTGTGCTGGCCTTCATTTTCAATGAATTTCTTCCCTTTCCCAGGTTGTAGTGCTATTTGTTCAGAGTTTTTTAAAGCAGCAGCAGCAACAACAACAATACAATAAAATATTATTGCAACTTATTACCAAACTTAAAACCATGGAGAGACCTGGTCTGAACAAAGACATTGGATTCTTATCTCATTATACATAGTTCCAGTTACAGATAGGTAGCCGTGTTGGTCTGCCATAGTCAAAACAAAACAAATCTGAAGAAGTGTGCATGCACACGAAAGCTCATACCAAGAACTGACTTAGTTGGTCTTTAAGGTGCTACTGGAAGGAATTTGTTTTGTTTTTTCTCATTATACATGACAAAGCCATTTTTCACCTTCTCACCCCTTGCTTTTTCCTGTAAGACCTATTGCAGTCGTTAAGAGTCGTCAACAGGCTCATCACAGCTATCTGCCAATCACCCATTCCCACCACCCTTCTGAGTAATACCCCTCCCTACCTTCTCACTATATAGAAGGGTCTGGTGACTTCTGTTTCAGTGTATCTGAAGAAGTGTGCATGCACACGAAAGCTCATACCAAGAACTAACTTAGTTGGTCTTTAAGGTGCTACTGGAAGGAATTTTTTTATTTTGTTTTGACTATGGCAGACCAACACGGCTACCTATCTGTAAATAAAATATTAATTAGTACTGTGAGAGGAACCCATGGAAAAGCAGCTAAATACCTAAAGAACATCTCATCTGCCAGTGTTATATGCCCATAGTTAAGCCATGGAGGAAAAACTGTAAGCATGTGGAAATTCTCTTTTTAAATCTTTTGAACAACTGCTGGCCCACAGCTGAGCCTGTAGCGCCAAGAAAAACACTGAGGAAGCATCTTTTCCTCTGGCATCTTGTACCTTTCATTTTAAAAAAACTAAAAGGCTTTGTGTTCCTAGAAATATGACCCTCTGCTATTTTGCTTCCTTTTGCTCTTGTTTGTTTGCAGGGTCCTATTTGTTAGCTGCTTTGACGGCACATATTTATTTAAAATATTTATATGCTGCCCTTAAACAAAGTCCTCCAGGTGGCTAACAGTCAAAGACAACAAACACAGAAAGTAAAATAAAAATAATTTAAAAATATAAAAACAGCTTCAGATCTAGATATAGAGGTAACACAACATTTTGCAGAATAAATAATAAAAATAAGTAGTAGTAGTAGTAGCTAAAAGGTCTAATAAGATTGAAAGGTGTCAAGAAAAACATAAAAGAAAGGTCCAGACAAGCCTTTTGGGGAGGACTTATTCTTTCTGGGGAGGTGCAACCACCAAAAAGACCCTATATCACACTGCACCTCAGTGTGGCATAGTAAATGGGCTTCTGCACTCTGGGCAGAACGTCATTCCTATCTTCACTTACGGGATGTGTCTCTCAACGTCATCTTTTGCTGCTGCTTGCAAAGGAAAGTGTGAGTTGCCCTCCCTCCCACGTAGAACTACCCCACTCCAGTGCACTATTTAATATATGTCTACATAGAAGCCTCACAGATTTCATTGGTTCCAGTTACAGATAGGTAGCCGTGTTGGTCTGCCATGGTCAAAACAAAATAAAAAAATTCCTTCCAGTAGCACCTTAAAGACCAACTGAGTTAGTTCTAGGTATGAGCTTTCGTGTGCATGCACACTTCTTCAGATACACTGAAACAGAAGTCACTGGACCTTTCTATATAGTGAGAAGGTGGGGAGGGGTATTACTCAGAAGGGTGGTGGGAATGGGTGATTGGCAGATAGCTGCGATGAGCCTGTTGACGACTCTTAACGACTGCAATAGGTCTAACAGGAAAAAGCAAGGGGTGAGAAGGTGAAAAATGGCTTTGTCATGTATAATGAGATAAGAATCCAATGTCTTTGTTCAAACCAGGTCTCTCCATAGTTTTAAGTTTGGTGATAAGTTGCAATTCAGCAGAAGCTGCTGAATTGTGCATGCACACGAAAGAAGCTGCTGAATTGCAACTTATCACCAAACTTAAAACTATGGAGAGACCTGGTTTGAACAAAGACATTGGATTCTTATCTCATTATACATGACAAAGCCATTTTTCACCTTCTCACCCCTTGCTTTTTCCTGTTAGACCTATTGCAGTCGTTAAGAGTCGTCAACAGGCTCATCGCAGCTATCTGCCAATCACCCATTCCCACCACCCTTCTGAGTAATACCCCTCCCCACCTTCTCACTATATAGAAAGGTCCAGTGACTTCTGTTTCAGTGTATCTGAAGAAGTGTGCATGCACACGAAAGCTCATACCTAGAACTAACTCAGTTGGTCTTTAAGGTGCTACTGGAAGGAATTTTTTTATTTAGATTTCATTGGGACTTACTCCTTGCATAAGTGGCCTTAGGGTTGCAGACTCAGGGATTTAATAACTATTTGTGGAGCTGTTGTTTCTGTTAGGCTAGTAGGTGGAGTTGCTGTCAGTCACTGAAATATATTTGACAGTGTTGCATGTTCAACCTTTCTTGTAATAAAATCAACGTGATGGACAACAACTAAGACAACAGGAAAGTGGAGCAGAGAAACATAATATGTTTGGACAGCAGCATTTTAATCTTAATTTTATGATGAACCTTGCTATGGACCGCGGTTGGTCGCCTTGGTTGTCCAAGGGGCCTGGTAGGAATTTTTTCCACTTGGCAGATTGGCTCCAGCTACTTGGTTTTTCGCCTACCTCGTAGCAAGTCATCACAACTTTGTAAGGTTTGGCGGTTAGGCATTGGAAATGCGTTGTGTGTTGGAGGGGAGGTTGTGGCTATCACCTACCCCTCCCCTTGAAGGGTATTCCGTTAAAGGAATCTGGCGGTCGTGGTTCCTGTCCGATGCCCTGGTGGTGGCTAGGGCCATGGCACGACCCTCCAGTGACTCTAGAGGAAAGTTGATTCGCATCAACAAGTTCCCTGTACAGGTTGTTAACCCTTGTGTGACTCCCTGCAGGGCGGGCAGGAGTCAAGTATCGTCTGTTCAGATCCAGTGCCTAAGCCAATACCACTCACATTCTGTAACCAATAAAGTTGTGGCCTTTTTTAGCCCATTAACCTAAAATACTTGTGTCCATGTGTCTTATTTCATCACAAAGCAGGGAGCGGGGTCTCGACTCACAACAACATTTTAAGCCAAGGAGCTGACAGTCACCAGCTATTACGTCAGATTTGAGATGACTTTGTTGTAAAAGCTGTAAAGTTTCACCCATCAGCATCCCAAAGCCACAAATGACTGTAATCCATGCAAATTGACTGGGTCCCTGTCCAGGCTGATTGTGCAAGCAATAAAGCCTAAACAAATATGAAAGGAGCATAATGCACTTGACTCCCTGAAGCAAATGCATGATGGCAGCAGCAAGCTGGTGGCCCATGCATTTTCCCTATCACCCCAAGGAGAGCTCCCATGAACTGACTCTACGTGGTTATTCCCCCATAACAGATACAATAAAAGACACAATGAACTTCAATCTCTCTCTTTTTAAGGTATATTCCCTTAACATAATTGTACAGCTCTTCTTAAATATACCTCCTTACTTTTTATGCCTTCCCATGTATTTGGTAGGAAAATGCATAATTTGTTCCCAAAGGTTTTTCTAGAACTTATACCCAGCTTTGGAAAGAAGGAAGAGAAGGAATGACAATATTTTTAGCAATAAAATTGGAAAGCATGTGAGCCAGCATCTGGCAAGTACATGACTGACCAAACCACACCAGTGTTTTAAAGGAAAGTGTTTACCATTGGCAAAAAATAAATAAATTCAGTTGTCAGAGAAAGAAATATGAATGAAATGGGCTTACAAACAACTTAGCAATCTGATAGTCTGCATTTTAATATAAATAGTACTAAAGATTAATTTTTCATTATTCACATGCCCTGACTATAATTGTTGTCTGTTATCATGTTATCAGAAGCAGTTCCTGTTGGATTTCACGATGAATACTTTGTGCTCCTTCAACAGGATATCCTTCGTTTGTCCCCATCAACACTATGATGAGCAAAGCTTTCATTGCATTCTGTGTTTGGCGATGGGTGGGTCAACAGCTGCTCCTAGCAGAGGAAAGGTAACTATAGCAACAAAAGTTATCTGCATCCTCATGTATTTCCTTGTGCCCACCCCAGTCCATGCTCCTTTCCACCGAACCTCTGAAGCCACCAACCAGCTGGCAAGATAAGAGAGCTCAAAGTCTCTTGGGCCAAAACTCTCCAGTAGAATAAAATGTTGTTCAGTCGAAATCGGAGAACATCAGAAGCTAGTTAGGAGTGGCAGATGCTAGCAATGAGGCCTTGGCTGAATCGCCTTTGCTCTAAATGTGTGGTCAAGCTGTTGCTTCTTCTGTGCTTGAGTCTGAACTGCAGCACTTTCTTAGCAGCAACCGTTTCGCCATCTGCAGGTCCCCGGGTCAAACTCAGCTACAGTTTTGGCCGAACTTTTTTGGGACTTGATAAATGCAATGCCTGCATTGGAACGTCCATTTGCAAGAAGTTCTTTAAAGAAGAAATAAGGTCAGACTCTCCGTACCATGTTTGGGGTGGGGACAAAGGGAAGTGGAAGTCTAGCTCTGTTAATATTGCCAACTGCTTGGGGTGGGGGGCATTGGGAGGATGAGCTGAAGCATGTAATTTGTCGCCAGTTCACATCTGCTGTATGTGTACTTGTCAGTAGTGAATATCACCTTTACAGCCATCATAGTAAATCCCCACATCGTCACCCTGTGTAATTTGTAGTTGAATCCTATGCCCACTTACTTGGAAGTAAATCTCACTGAACTCAATGCATGCATTCTCTTGCACAGGCTTCCACTGTTAAGTTGTCAAATGACTAACCTGTCTCAGAATCATTTGCACCAATACCATTTTCAGGAGCTCTTTGCTTATAGGCAGCTGTTAAAAAGTTGCTGCTGCTTCTTCTTCTCCTCCTCCTCCTCCTCCTCTTCCTCCTCCTCCCCCCTCCCTTCACCACAAGGTCCCAGGGTGGGCTACAACAATTACATATAAATTTTTGAAAGCAAATACTGTTTTAAATACAGTTAAAACAGATTACAATCAGGAGAATAAAATCCTAAAATACACATCTCAGGTGCCAAATGTCAGGGTAAAGAGGTAAGCAAAGAATAAATTTTAACAGCTATATTTTAAAATATGAGTGCAACCACCACCTAAAATGTGCATAAATAAATCTTGGCTGTGTAGAGTGAATCTGCTGCACTTCATTCATGCTAGGAAAGGTGTTAGAAATGGAATTCATGTGACCGGTTCTAGCAAGGTTAAAGTCATTTTGATTCCTATTAGCTCCATACAGGCTCTAGAGGCAGCTCACAGCTTTATTCTGGTCTTGTTTTTTGTTTGTTTTTTTAAAAAAAACAATATAGGCCAAAATATTGGAATTCCAGTATACCATCACCAGAAATCCCAAATAGCAACAGAGCTGCTAAATAAAACCAGTATATTTGCCTAAAGGTAAAGGTAAAAGGACCCCTGACCGTTAGGTCCAGTTGCGGACGACTCTGGGGTTGCAGTGCTCATCTCGCTTTACTGGCAAAGGGAGTCAACATTTGTCTGCAGACAGTTTTTCCAGGTCATGCGGCTAGCATGACTGAGCCACTTCTGGCAAAACCAGAGCAGCGTACAGAAATGCCGTTTACCTTCCCACCGGAGTGATACCTATTTATCTACTTGCACTTTGACATGCTTTCGAACTGCTAAGTTGGCAGGAGCTGGGACCGAGCAACGGGAGCTCACCATGTTGCGGGGATTCGAACTGCAGACCTTCTGATCGGCAAGCCCTAGGCTCTGTGGTTTAGACCACAGCGCCACGTGCGTCCTTGTATATTTACCTACCAGACGCAAATGCCTTTCCTGAATAAATAGTTTCTAACCTTCTAAAAGTCAGGAGGGCACCGGCTGCAGAGAAGGCTTGGGTTCTTTCAGCCAACTGCTGACCCTCTGATGGTGGTGGCATGCAAAACAAGGCCTCACCTCAGGATCACCTTAAGGCACAAGGGGAATATACAGCAGCAGGAGGAGGAGTAAGCAGGGTTCAGGCTGCATAGCACTTCAAAATGTCAAACCCAGCTCGTAATAAGAGCTCTACTTTAGGTGGGCTGTGCTGAAGGATTTATTTTTCTTTACATTATCAAAATTGACTGAAGCATGAACGAGGCTCAAGCATTTTCATCTTGCCAGGATTTTGTTAAGCATGTCAGGACAATTGTCAAACATAAATATTCTTCTAGTGAGAGTAAAACATCTACACAAACCATTATCATAATCATTAGATCTATTTCAGATTCACAAAGCAGAGATAGCCAAGATAAAAGTTATTAAGGTAGATGACAGCAGGTAAAGAGTTTTAAAAGGGACGAGTTCACTCTTCTAAAATGATTTATATACGGAAAGGTGCTTTTAAAGAATTGGCAGCATGGTGGTGAAAAAATTGCTATATTAATAAATTATAGTTTTAATGCACCACTAGCTATATTATTACTATTACATCAAACAGAGTCAAATTACATTTTTAGATATCTGCTTCTATATAAAATATACTTCACTAAAGCAATAAAAAGCCTTGGTGGAGTTGCTATAAAAGACTCATTTCGCGTTTTACATTTATATTTAAACCACTAAAATGCCTATCATTATGACAGGTGGGTCGTGACTCTAGAGGAAAGACCTATAGATTGCAAGAACCCTGGCAATGTACAGAATATCTACACCCTGCATATTTTTGCTAATATACATGGGAGAGAAAGTAAAGAGTTCATTAAGAACTACTCAGGAGTCAAGGCTGGGTCTTCGTCCACTCTTGGTCTGGTGTGAATTTGGAGACAAACTGGACTTATTTATTGATTTAGTGACACATAACCCACCCTTCTAGTACTTTTGCAGAGTAGCTTGCAACAACTAAAATACAACATCTCCATAATAAAACACAATACAAAATAATATCTATCTATAAATGAAAGCAGACCCAACAGACATAAATCACAAACAACGTTCATCATATAAAACATTATCCCCTGAAAGGTTTTCACCAGCTGGTGGACAGTTGCCAAGGAGGTGGGCAAACAAACCTTAAAGGGCAAAGTTTTCATATTATGGTTTGGCTCTGCATAATATGTATAATGTCTGGAGAGTAAGAGCTCCACATTAAGGAAAGTATACAGAAGAGCAGATTTAACAACAACAACAACAACAACAACAACAACAACAACAACAACAACAACAACAGAATCAGTGTCTTGGGCACAAGCTAACCTAAATCTGCCCATCACCACATCACCCACCCCACCCCATCCTGGCTGAGGAAGGTGGGCACCTTTCCTAGCATTGTTGACTAGCAGTTAGGCAGACCCAAGGGAGTATTTGGATGAAGAGGAGAAACTGGAGATCTGATATATTATTTGTACTAAGAGGATACTTATGGGACCCTGTTAATTAAAGTGCAGACCAGTAGTTTTTAAAATAGCCATCATTCACACTGAATTACCTCAGAAACAACTTAGCAGGGATTTATCAATGCTCTCCTGATTAATGATAAATAAGCTTTCCTGAAAGACAACTTGCCTGCTTGCACTGCCAGTCAACCTAATAAGTGTAGCCAGTACTCCACATAAAATGAGTGTGCCTATGGTATGCTGGACTCCAACTCCCTTCAACACAGCCAGCATGCTCAATGGCTAGGGATGCTGGGAGTTGTAGTCTGCAACATCTGAAGGGTGCCACATTGATGGTCCCTGTTATGCAGTTTTTTGCAGCTCATGGTCTTACTTTTCTCATTCTGATTAGCACTTTGCTACAGCTTCTTCACTGGATGGAAGGGTTTAATAGCAAACAGCTACCGTGACAGGTGCAGGGGTGGGGAAGGGAGATGCTGAATCCCCCCCCCCAAAAAAAGAAATCCATCATGGGAGGAGCATAGGTATGCTTTATTTATTTCACTTCAGGCTGTAGTAGATTCTGCTGATTCTGAGTATATCAAAACCATTCTGAATGAAACGTATCATTCATTCTAAGAAGTGGTAATTCATACCTGTTCTGTTATCATGCAACTTCACGCTACTCTTTTTTTATCTTTGTCTGGATTAACTCTCATTAGCAAAATGGAATTACTAGCTCCCCACCCTGTTGAGTAATGAGTTCTGGTCTATGTGGTAATATTGCTTTTAAAGCCCGAGATTAAATAACTTGATGTAAGAGTGAACTGCTATTCTGGCAACACCCATGATAAGCATTTACAAAGCATGTCAGGTCATTGGTGAACTGGTTAAATGCAGATAGAGTCATGTTCCCAGAGCTTTTTACCTTTGCCCTGCAGGTTTCCAGATGAAGACATCCGTTTGCGTTAATTTATGTTCTTCTTGGTACTGAGTGTTAATGATAGGATGCAGCAGTTTTAATTGATTGCAATGAACAATGGCAATTATGAATCACTTGCATACAAACCACTTCACAACCTTCATAAAGTTTGTCCTCAAAGGAACTCTGTTAGGCTTGCCTTGGAAATTCCCATTTCATAGTTGGAGAACTTGGGCGAAGAAGGAGGCTGCATCAGGTTTCATGGCTGAACAGGGGGCTTCACCCCACCACCACTCTCTCAATACCAAATTACCCCCTTGGACCTGTCCCTGTTGGCATTTATCTGTCTGAGGAGACAATGGAAGGGCTGCCTTTAGGGGTTAAGTCTAACTGTTGGAGAGTTACAGTGCCTGCTGTTGCTGTAGACCACATTGACTCTTATTTAAGGGCCGCTTAAAAGTCCGCCCCGGCCTCCCAATATATACCTATAGACATTTTTACATATGCTTAAAGACGCTCTTGCTTCATTAGGTTTAGACATGAAAATGTGAATCCTGTATTAACCATAATGTTCATTGGCATTGCAAATGCCTCTCCTCTGTCTCCCTTACATGAGCAACAATCAGATATTAAAATAAATAAAGTAAAGTAAAAATGCCCCTCAGATTTCCTGGGTCCTGAAATGAAACACAACTTTGAATTCTCAAAGCTGACATTAAGACCGCTGCCCAGCTTGCTTTTAGTCCCTCCTGCGCTTGTGCCTGAGGTGCACAAATGTACCAGGCAAAGCTCTTCCCATCTTTGTAACTCCACACCAAGTTAGGCAAAGCATCACTTTTCCAAAATTCTCCATGTCAGGTTGCTGTCAAAGTGAAAGGAGCAGAGTCAGTAAAAGGGGGAAAAGTGCTGAATATCTAAGAATTACTCCTCATTTAACAGGTTGCATTCAGACAGCACTTTATTTTGCTTTCATGAAGTTACCTGTTAACTTCCACATTTTATGTGATCTTTCACATGATATAAAAAAGCCACTGCTGAAAAGCTAGTGGAAGTCTAGCATTCATTTCCGGATTATTTGGTTCCAGGAAAAAAAAAATCAAGTGGCAACCCCATTAATCAAAGAAAATTGTGGGAGTTCTGCATTCTAATTTCATGCAACCCCTTTAACGGGGAACCCTGGGA
The DNA here is from genome assembly GCF_964252035.2 of Podarcis erhardii. Classification (NCBI taxonomy): domain Eukaryota; kingdom Metazoa; phylum Chordata; class Lepidosauria; order Squamata; family Lacertidae; genus Podarcis; species Podarcis erhardii. Next base: position 58,883,371 of record NC_138508.1, read on the forward strand.
TCACTGCCGCAGGGGGGGCTCGGGTCACCGCTTCACGCCCCACCTCCCATAGGGAGGGGGGTGCTGCGCGCAACCATGCAAAAAACGCCCCTCATTTGGGGGCTTTGCCCTGCCGGATCTGAAACTGTACTATGAGGCATCATGCTTATGTTGGATAAAAGAATGGGTAAAATTGGTGAATACGGAGCTGCTCGACTTAGAGGGCTTCGATAATAGATTTGGGTGGCACGCGTATTTATGGAAGAACAAAAGGAAAGTACACAAGGGGTTTGCAAATCACATTTTTAGAGGGCCGCTAATCGAAGTTTGGGAAAGATATCAAAATCTGTTAGAGCCGAAAACACCACATTGGCTTTCACCTCTCGAAGTAATGAGTATAAAAACCACTAATATGAGAAGCAATTGGGCAACTTATGATCAGCTACTAACTAAGGTTGAAGGGAAATGGAAGCTAAAACCATATGAGCAAACAAAGGGACATGTTTACGATTGGCTACATCACCATCAGGTGAATCAGATGTTTAGTAAAGATATCAAAGAAAGAGGTTATGCAGATAAAGACTCAAAATTCCAGACAGAAATAATAAATAATAAAGTGAAAATTATATCTAAGATATATAGGATGCTGTTGGACTGGAATTTAGGCGACGAGGAAGTCAAATCGGTGATGATCCATTGGTCAAGGGATACAGTGGTGCCCCGCAAGACGAACGCCTCGCAAGACGGAAAACCCGCTAGACGAAAGGGTTTTCCGTTTTGGAGGCGCTTCGCAAGACGAATTTCCCTATGGGCTTGCTTCGCAAGACGACAGCCCATAGGGAAATCTCCGGGACAGTGGGGAAGCGCAGCTCGTCTTCCCCGCTGAATTCGGACCTCCTCCGAAGCCTGGCGGCGGGGCGGGGACACCTCCTCCCGCCGCCGGGCTTCGGAAGGATGCCCCGATGCTGGGCGGCGAGGCGGGAACGCCTCCCCCCGCCGCCCGGCATCGGAACGATGTCCCGAAGCCGAGCGGCGGGGCGGGAAAGTCTCCCCCCGCCGCCCGGCATCGGAACGATGTCCCGAAGCCGAGCGGCGGGGCGGAACGCCTCCCCCCGCCGCCCGGCTTCGGGGCATCGTCCCGATGCCGGGCGGCGGGGCAGGAACGCCTCCCCCCGCCGCCCGGCTTCGGGGCATCGTCCCGATGCCGGGCGGCGGGGCAGGAACGCCTCCCCCCGCCGCCCGGCTTCGGGGCAGGAACGCCTCCCCCCGCCGCCCGGCTTCGGGGCATCGTCCCGATGCCGGGCGGCGGGGCGAGAAAGCCTCCCCCCGCCGCCTGGCATCGGAACGATGTCCCGAAGCCGGGCGGCGGGGCGGGAAAGTCTCCCCCCGCCGCCCGGCATCGGAACGATGTCCCGAAGCCGAGCGGCGGGGCGGGAAAGTCTCCCCCCGCCGCCCGGCATCGGAACGATGTCCCGAAGCCGAGCGGCGGGGCGGGAACGCCTCCCCCCGCCGCCCGGCTTCGGGGCGGGAAAGCCTCCCCCCGCCGCCCGGCTTCGGGGCATTGTCCCGATGCCGGGCGGCGCGGCGAGAAAGCCTCCCCCCGCCGCCTGGCATCGGAACGATGTCCCGAAGCCGGGCGGCGGGGCCGCGAAGCCTGTCCTGGACCTCTTCTGAAGGCAGGCGGGGGGCAAAAGTCTTTGTCCCCCCTGCTTGCCTTCCCAGGGGCTTTTAAATCGCCCGGACAGCGGAGAAGTCGCTGTCCCGGGCGATTTTAAAATGCCGCCCGCCAGAAGAGGTCGGGGGAAGGCGGTTTCCATAGGAACGCATTAATTGATTTTCAATGCATTCCTATGGAAAACCGTGCATCGCAAGACGAAAAACTCGCAAGACGAAGAGACTTGCGGAACGAATTAATTTCGTCTTGCGAGGCACCACTGTATAGGTCATAGTATACAGTTTGAGGATTGGGAGAAACTTTGGAAGGAGGGGGTAAACTTTACGGCGTGTACTTCGATAAGGGAAAACGTTATGAAGATGTTTTATAGGTGGTACTTGACACCCATGAAATTATCAAAAATGTATAAGGTGGATAATAATGCTGGAGATGTAAAGACATAGAGGGCTCCTTCTACCATATGTGGTGGGAGTGCAGAAGGGTGAAACAATTTTGGGAGAAAGTACACACTGAATTGAAGAAGATATTAAAGTACACGTTCATAAAGAAACCAGAAATCTTTCTTCTAGGGATATTAGGACAAGAGATAAAAAAGGAAGATCGCAGATTGGTATACTATGCGGTTACGGCAGCAAGGGTAGTATTAGCCCAGAAGTGGAAACTACGGGAAACCCCAACGGTGGAGGAGTGGAGATCTAAGTTGTCGGATTACGCAGAGTTGGATAGATTAACAGGAAAAGTTAGATACATAAGAGACCAAGTGTTCACCAAAGATTGGGAAAAGTATGTAGATTATCTGGAATGTATTAGTGAAGGGCAAATAACGCTAAAGGGATTTAGAGACGCACTGTGAAAGACTAAGAGTTATTGTGCAAAGCAAACAGGAATTAGGAATCGGTATAATGACAATATAAGTAATGAAACGTGTAATTTTATTTATTGCTTCGAATGATTTACGGACAGGCTGAAGGAAGTCCCGTAAGAGACGACTATGTTATATGGATGATATGGAAATGATAATTGCTGTTTATTATTTTTAATTTTTCTTTTATGTGTATTTTCTTTGTATTTGTGTGTTACCTTGTGTGTTTTTTTGGAAATAACTAATAAAAAAGAATAAGAGGGGGAAAAAAACGCCCCTCATTTGATGTGGGGAGCAGTCATTATTTCTGTTTAAGGCTGTGGTAGATTCCTTGCAAGTCAGGCCATGTAAGGTGCTGAAGGTGGCATAAATGGTTCCTCCCCATTTTATCCTGTCATCTTGCATGTGGGGTACTCTAGGCTGAGCAATAGTGACTTGCCCAAGGGCACTCAGTCAGTTTCATAGCTAATTTGGGATGTGAATACAGGTCTTCATAGTTGAAGGCAAGTCCTTTATCTCCTACACCACAATGATTCCCTGTGTTCCACAAGTAGGCTCCATGGAACACAGTGGGACTTACTTCTAAGCAAATGTGCAGAGGATTACACTGTCTCTGTGATCATTCACAAATCTAACTTGCCAATTCAACATTCTCCCAAACTCAGAGGAGATAAAGGATTAGATTTCATTCAGTTTTGTAGAGGAGAAATGAAATCAATTTTAAGATACTCGTGCTCAAACCACACACTTCGAAGGGATTCTACTAAAATCGGTTTTAAAGCAAGGGATTCTGTGCCTAAAACTGTACACGTCTCTCAAGATCCAATTTCTCAAGATCCAAAGGAAGATATGCATGTGCATTCTAAAAATTAAATTTATGCAAGGGGGAGGGAGGCAAGTTTTAAAGCATAGAATCTAGTTTTGTTTTGTTGATGGATCTGCATGAGCTTGCATTCTAACCCAGCTGTAACCCAAACAATCTTGCCAGACTGTCTTCAGCTCTCAATGATTAACATTAAATTCATGATGGGGTTAGATAAGGATATTTTTTCTACATTCACATGGAAAATTGGAACAATTGGGAAATTTTCTTGAATGCCTGCCATTAGACTAAATAAAGAAGAAGTTCATGAGGAGTCAACATTATTTGAATGTTTTATCTATGCATCTGCTGCCCCGGGCTCCTTTGGGAGGCAGGGTGCGATAAAAATTGGATAAATTGTAGTAACAAAGAATAATTCTTATATAAAATAGCTTGTAGGAGAGAGAAGAAAGTGTTTGTCTACATGCACACAACTAATTGAGGGGCATAATGAAACAAGAGAATCCTGAATTGGCTCCATTTACTTCCTCAGGAAAAGCAGAAAAAAGGAGAAGGCTCCCTCTCATAAACAATAGCAAATGAGAGAGGAAAGCCTCATAAACAACATGCGTATAAGGCCAAAAAGTATGCTGTCGTGAACTACATCTGAGTGAATGTCACAAATATTAGCTGAGCATTTGACTGTTTCCAGTTGTCTAGGTACTTTGCAGTCAGAAGAATGGAACAGTCTCCCTCAGGAGGTTGTGGACTCTCCTTCTTTGGAGGTATTTAAGCAGAGGTTGGGTGGACATCTGTCATGGATGCTTTAGCTGAGATTCCTGCATTGCAGGGGCTTAGACTAGATGACCCTTGGGTCCCTCTTCCAACTCTACAATTCTATGATTTATGATTCTATGAAGACATGGGCGATTCTCCCTTTTCAGTTGCACAAAGGAACTTAGTGTCTGTTTCTTGTGCCCAATCATTATCATCATTGCCAGATTTGTATTAGGAAGTGTTACGGACTGAACGCCTTTATCTTGACCACTGGCCCCAGTCAACAAGGCCAATGGTTAGTCTTCCATCTACGCTCAGAAACAGCCCTCCTAGTATTGTTTTTGAGGCAGAAATAGTAAAGGTACAGGGACCCTTGACCGTTAAGTCCAGTCGTGGATGACTCTGGGGTTGCGGCGCTCATCTCGCTTTACTGGTCGAGGGAGCCGGCGTATGTCTACAGACAGCTTCCAGGTCATGTGGCCAGCATGACTAAGCCGCTTCTGGCGAACCAGAGCAGTGCACGGAAACACCGTTTACCTTCCTGCCGGAAGTATTTATCTACTTGCACTTCGTGCTTTTAAACTTCTAGGTTGGCAGGAGCAGGGACCGAACAACGGGAGCTCACGCATCATGGGGATTCGAACCGCCGACCTTCTGATCGGCAAGCCCTAGGTTCTGTGGTTTAACTCACAGCGCCATGTAGCAAGCTTTAAACACCTCTGGAAGACCCATCAATTTAAGCAGGTTCCTCCCTGGCTTATAAGATTCAGCACACTGCTCTGTTTTGTTGTTGATATATAACTGAATGTTTTATTGATGATGTCTCTGTTTTTACCAATGCATTTTGGTTATATGCAGTATATAGATTTAAAAAAAATAATAATCTTATCGTGCTTTATGTAAACTAGGAATTTTTCATATCAAGGGGTATGTAAATATATTATTATTATTATTATTATTATTATTATTATTATTACTACAACAGACATTTAGATGTTATAGTTGTTTCTTCGGTTTGTTTTATAAGCACCCCTTCTGTGGCTGCTTTCCAATTTAACTTCACTCCTGGATATTATTGTGTGGAATTGGAGTGGAGGGGGAATAAGTGATAGCTTTATCCAGTTTCAAAGAATAGAGCCTGCTTGATAAAGGCTTTGTGCCCTAATAAAGAGTGGATACTACTTAGCCACCTTATAGATTTGTTTTGGAATCCTACCTGGAAATGTGAGAATTTGGCAGGCACTGTGGTCTGCTGGTGCTTAGCTGGGCTAAGGTAGATTAACAACATTGCATGTCTTGATTTGATGGCAGGTTTGACAGCTGGCTTTCTTCCAGTTTAAAACTCCCTCCCAACTACCTCTCCTACTACTCTGGGAACTACTCAGATGACACCATAAGTTGGCGGCCAGTGGATCTCTCCAGATTAACCACAAAATACCAGCACGACCAAGCAGACAAGAGGATTTGCACTTTTCTTACCCACACGAAAAGCTGCAGCATCGAGCGAGTCTTGTGGAAAACAGAGAGATTCCAGAAATGGCTAAAAACAAAACGCCTCACCCCTAACCTGGTCCAGGTTGGTATACAGGGCCCTGAGATATGGGATTTACACAACAGAGTGTTTAACAGGAGTAAAGTGTTTTATTTTTATGGGATTTGGTTCTCTCATATACACCCCACCCCAACACACACACACCACACATCACAAAGAAATCACTTGTAATTTGCTGGATCTGGCTCAGTTTCTACTAGTTTTCTTCACTACTTGAATATAGAAGGAAGCCATATACACACCACAGTCACACCTGAAACTAAAGTTAACATATGGATGGGGTGCATGCCACCACTTAGTAAAAGCCATCCATAATATTGTGCAAAGAGGTGAAGAAAATCTTGCCACACCCCTGTACCTGATCAGAAACCAAAGAAAGGAAAGATTCTCTTCATGCATGCACACTGTCTGAACACGTTATCTGCACGCAAACTGCAAACACGTCAGAAAATAATTATTCACCTTAGCCTCTTGAATCTGTATGGTACGGAAAATCAAGCAAGAGTTTGGCAGTCCCTTAGAGACGAACAAATTTATTATGACATAAGTTCCCATGGACTGCAATATGCCATGGATTTGCTTTTGTTTTTGTTACTTCCTCTTAACGTTCCCACCGACTGCCATCTTTGAAGGCTAGCCATTGTTCAGTGCTTACCTCCTAAACTGCATAAGCTAATGTGGGGTGACAGGGTTATGAATTTGGGCCAGGCATGTTGGAACAAGTTGGTGACTGGTCTCTTCAAATCTGGGAGAAAACGCCTATTGCATAAGAAGCTTCAGCAAAAGTAGCAACCTGATCTTTACTCTTTTAGACCCATCCCTGCTAGGTGCCAGTGAGTTTCTTAAAGGGCAACCAAAGCATCACCTGATGCTCAGCTGATGCCAATGTCTGTGGGTGCGTCGTGTCAAGGTAGGGCAGTGCTGGGTCGTCCTCTCCCCCCCTCCCCCAGATTCTTGCAGACACAGCCACCCTACAGAAGAAACTTGCTATCCTCCTAGAGTATCAGACACTCTCTGGTGGCCTCATGCCCAGAGGCAGGCACCAGCCCAGCACTCTGAAGTATCTTTCATCTCTCTCACCCAACTATAGTGATGCATGTCATGCGAGAGGAAGTCTGTTGGCCTTTTTACTGAATTCCTTCTGAGTCACGTAGGTTGAGTGAAGAGATAAATCTCATCTTCTGGCCGTAGTTCCTGCTGTTCTGGGACAGTTGCTGGGCAGTTGCTGTCTCCAAGGAACAGAAGCAAAAGGCCAAGAATTGGGGGGAGGCAAACAGCAAAACAGCAGCAAAGCACACCAGCAGCATTGAAGAGCAAAAGAAGGAAGGAAGGAAAATGGAAGCAACAGCACTAGGCAATCGGGCATTGGATACCCAGAACTCTTTGTTGGGGGAAATGCACTGTGAATGCTTTAAATATATCAGGTATATGCAGCAGTGGCCATCTTACCCTCAAACACAGGATGCTGGTTTTTGTTGTTGTTGTTGTTGTTGTGGAATTGTGGAGAAACAAAGATGCTGAACACTAGTTGTACCAGAGAGCCTTCTCACATTGGGCCAGCAGATAAATGGTGCTGGTGTTAACAGCTTTTAGTTCACCTAATTTTCAAAAGCAGGAATCGTCTAGGCATGTTCTTGGGTAGGAATAACATTCCAGACCTTAGGATAGAGCAAGCTCCACAGCACCCACCTGCATGCCCAATGGCAGATTCAAAGAAGCAGAGGCTGGTTTTCTATCATATGACTGAGATGCTCAGAGGTGCAAACAAATAAAAGGTGTTAAAGAAAGGCACTGGCATGGCTTCCTACCTTACCACTCACAAAATAGATATGAGAGTTTGAAAAGTTACAACCTCCCTCACCCATCAAACATTTTCATGATCTAAAAGAAATATCCTTTGCCAGATCAGAAAAAAATAGCTCACTTTCTAATATCTGAGAGATTTTTCAAGGGAAATTCCAAATGATAATTTAATAATATAATAATATTTACATACTACTTATCATTGACAAAGTAAACTGAAAAGGATTTACAAAGATTAAAACCAAAATTAAATGCAGAATCTTCTGAGGCCCTTCTTTGTGTGCCTTCTCCTCGAGAGGTCCAGAGGGTGGCAACACGAGAATGGGCCTTCTCTGCAGTGGCTCCTCATCTGTGGAATGCTCTCCCCCCAGGAAGTTTGCTTGGCACCTTCATTATACACCTTTATGCGCAATGCAAAAATGTCACTTTTTAACCAGCCTTTGGTTGATCTGACTGACATCCTATGCCCTTTTAAAATGTGGCTTTTTTGGGAGGGGGGTTATTGTGTTGTTGTTTTTATTTTTATTATATATTTTGGTTTTGTTCTGTGAACTGCCCTGAGACCTCTGGGTATAGGGTGGTATATAAGTAGTAGTAGTAGTAGGGAAAGCTTGAGCAAACAGGTGCATTTCCAAGAAAATCTGGAATCACACACAGCTGTTACCTTCTAGATGTCAGGAGGGAGGGAATTCTAGATGTAGGCTTCAGTATGAAGAAACTTCTCAGGGAGGTATGCCAGACACCCAGCGAATACATGTCACATCCACTGAGAGGGTTTTAAAATTATTTTTACTTTTTGAGCCAGCGTAGTCATTTATTGACCCTTTCTCCTTCTGTGTCTGACCCACATAAAGACGCTTAAGTATAAGCAAGCCCATATTTGTGCTACTATTATCAGAAAAGTAGACAACTGATATATTGTACAAGCCAAATAACTTTTAAAATGAAAGATAAGCGGTTCTAGCAGAGATATCAATATAACCAAATTTCCCACAAGGGAGGCCTCATCACCTACAACAAATTAAAATAACAAAAGATGAATGAAGAAGAAAACAAAAGCATGGACACTGAGGCTTTGACACTTTACACATTTTCCTGGAAGTAAAGGTAAAGGTAAAGGTAAAGGTACCCCTGCCCGTACGGGCCAGTCGTGTCCGACTCTAGGGTTGCGGGCTCATCTCGCTCTAGAGGCCGTGTATCGGCGCCGTCCAAAGACACTTCCGGGTCACGTGGCCAGCGTGACGAAGCTGCTCTGGCGAGCCAGCACCAGCGCCGCACACGGAAATGCCGTTTACCTTCCCGCTATAGAGCAGTCCCTATTTATCTACTTGCACTTTGACGTGCTTTCGAACTGCTAGGTGGGCAGGAGCTGGGACCAAACAACAGGAGCTCACCCCGCCGCGGGGATTCGAACCACCGACCATACAATCGGCAAGTCCTAGGCACTGAGGTTTTACCCACAGCGCCACCCGCGTCCCTTACCTGGAAGTAGTCCTCTGAAACTCAATAGAGCTAACTTCTGAGCAGGCAATCATAGGCTTGCACTGCCAGCTCTATCTTTCCAGCTTGTAAATCATCACTGTGAAGAAAAGGACCCTGTCTACTTGAGCAGAGAAGTGCTTTAATCTAGAATCTCACATTTCCCTTTCCCCTCAAAATCCCCTGTGTTACTCCAAGATTTAAAACGGTTCGATTTCCAGCCCCCAGAGGTCCTCTCCCTTACTCCACAAGATGGCAGCATGAAACATGTCACTAGAGCTTTGTTGGCAAAACAGAACTGCAGCTGTGCAAGAAGTATGGGGAATCCCCTCTAGCAAGCAACCAATATTTCCTATTATGAGCATGTAGGTTCACAACAGTAGAGTTCCACTGATTTAACACAAGGGCCACAGCCAACTTTTTCTTCAGAAAATGTAGGAATGTTTAAGTAGAAAAATTGACATGGCATATATTCGCCGCCTCCTTCTAGGCTAGGGCAAGCTTCACATTGCTCTGAGTAGCTTCTGACAGAAGTTTACCACAGCGAGGTGCCTCCCCTCTCTCTACTCCCTTCTCTCCCCTTGTTCAGTTTGGATGAAACCCAATCTCTGCTGGCTGCCTTGTGCCACACAAATATCTCCCAGAGTGCAAAATCTTTAATGCATACTGTACTTTCCATTTGAGCACTCCCTAGAGCGTTGGAGTTGAGCCAATTTTTCTCACAGGCTAAAGTTTCCTCTCTGTGCTGAAGGCGCCTGCCGAACTTCTAAGTAGGCTCGACATTTGCTGGGAAGTCAAACTCATGGTGCCAGACGGAAAAATCAGTCAGAACTGGGGACAGCCACACACTAGATAAAGTTTGGGGTTTTTATTTTGGTATAACTTTTTAGTGGGCACAATAGCTTTTTCTCCACTTGCCCCAGTTATTTATATGCACTAGATTTCAACTAAATAATGCTACATACCCAGTTGGAAGAAGACCAGTGTTTTTTTTACCAACACTCATTTTTCTTTCCTGGCTTTGGCTACCATTTTACTTGACTACCGTGAGTACTGAAACACTGGATATATTAGCAGACCTTTGCGAAATATTGGCAAAATATACTGCTGTGTAGTCAATGTTCTGGGAAAAGGAATTGCACATTTTGAAGCTCAGTCTTCCAAATAAAATTATTCCAATGTTTATTTATTTTTATAACCCATTCTGTTCCAGAGGCTCAGTGCAGGTAATCTCAGAGGGATTATTTGTTTGTTTGATTGATTCAATTCCATTTATGGATCATTTTCCATGAAATATGCTGAAGCAATTTCACAGTAAACAAAAAACAAGAAACCTATTGTGATGGCCTGGGATTCCGATTCAGAGGATGAACCAGAGGAATCCCAGACTGCACAGGAGTCCCCGCCTCCAGGGCCGGCTGAACTGGGGCAAGGCCTAGATGCTGAAGAGCCTGCACCTGTGACAGAGCATCAGGAGCTGGCCCCAGGTGAAGCCCTTCTGGCCCCAGAGGGGCTTGACGACTCAGTGGCCACAGGTGAGCCTCCTCCAGGGCCCAGTAACCCTTCGGCCTCTCCTGATCTGCAGAGGCTTAGGGCAGAGAGGCGAAGGGAACTGGTTGCCCCCAGGAGGAGTGCTCGCCTTAAGGCCAGAGGAGGCGGGGCTCCTGGGGGTCGGGACCGCCCCCGGCCTTAGAAGAGGATAAAAGCCCAGTCAGCCTGGCCCCAGGTTGCGGGAGCAACGTCGTTGTTGGCTTTGGACCTTCCTGTGTTCTTGATCCCTGCTTGGCCTCCTGTTCCTGACCATCCGGTGCTCCTGTTCCCTGCTCGGCCTCCTGTTCCTGACCATCCGGTGTTCCTGTACCCTGCTCGGCCTCCTGTTCCAGCGTTCCTGTTCCCCGCCCGGCTCACCGCCTCGGACCTCGCCCCTCTTCGTGTGGACTCAGACTACGCTCAAGGTACCTTTCCCCCGGGTCCAGAACAGTTTGCTCCCGCCACACCCGCACTCCCCCTTCGTTGGGGTGCGTTCGGGAAGAGCCAGAGGCCATGGCTGACCAGGCGGCTGCGCTGGTGGCATTGGCCCAGGAAAACCAGGCCTTGACCCACACCGTTCAGCAGCTAAGCGATGTGGTTGCGGCGCTTCAGCAGCGGTTGGAAGCCTTTCCAGATCCTGGGGCCGACGCCCTAGCTCCAGGCAAGTACCCAGTGGCCTTGCCAGAGAAATTTGATGGGACCCAGGCCAGTTTTCCCATGTTCCTCGCCCAGGCCAAGTTGTACATTCAGGGGCGAGCCCGGAACTTCCCTGACGACCGCACCAAGGTGCATTTTTTAATCAGTTTGTTAAAGGACCAGGCGGCCAAGTGGGCTTTGCCACTGCTCCGGCAAGACTCTCCTTTGCTAACGGACTATGTGGGGTTTTGTAACCACTTAGAGACTGCGTTTGGTAACCCACTGAAGGAGAGCCAAGCCAATCGGGCGATTCGTCGGTTGAGACAGGACAAGTCCACAGCCGCCGCCTACGCCACAGAATTTCGGCTGTTGGCACAAGACTTGTCTTGGAATGACTCTGCACTACGGGACCAGTATCTTGAGGGACTGTCGGACGAGATACTGGACCAGTTGGCCATGATGGATCGTCCCACCACACTGGATACCCTCATTCAGCGGAGCCTGCAGATAGACGATCGGTTGGAGGACCGTCGCCAGACCCGGGACCGCCAGCACTCCCGACTCCTGGCGCCAGTCCTTCCCAGCAGGTCCACGCCCACAGCCGAGTTGCCAGTCGAGCCAACGCCGCTCGGGGCTGCGCGACCTCGGCTCTCCCCCTCGGAGAAGTCGCGGCGTCGGGAGGGGAACCTGTGCCTTTACTGCGGTGGGGGTGGACATTACGCCCGTTCCTGTCCCGAGAAGCTACCAGTCGCAGGGAAACCGCCAACCTCGGTAGCCGAAGGCCCTAGCAAAGTGGGGTCCCAAACCATGCAAGAAGGGCCCTCACCAGTAGAATTGCGACATCTCATGGTACCGATGCGTCTCTACCCTCCAGGTGGGCCCTGGATTCTTACCCACGCTTTGGTAGATTCGGGGGCAACCCGCTCCTATATGGACGCTGCCTTTGCCGCGCATCATCAGGTGCCACTTCAGAACAAACCAGAACCGGTACAGGTGGAGGCAATTGACGGACGGCTCCTGCGTTCGGGTGCCGTCACTCGGGAGACCCAGCCCTTGGTCCTGTGTCTCCAGCAGCACCGGGAGGTGCGAACCTTGGACATTGCCTCCATGCCCCGGTTCCCCCTGGTGCTCGGAATGGACTGGCTAGAGGCTCACAACGTTCAGATTGACTGGGTCAAACGGACCGTACACTTCCCAGATCCATGTTCCCATGCTCAGTCGCAGATGCTAGCGGCCGCACCCACGGAGGAGGCAGCACCCACGCTCCCAGCCGTGTACCGGGACTACCAAGACGTGTTCGAGGAACGGGGGGCAGACCAGCTGCCGCCGCATCGGTCTTTTGACTGCGGCATAGACCTCCAGCCCGGAGCACCCCTACCGGTGAGTCGCTTATACTCTCTAACAGAGCCAGAGCGCGAGGCTTTGCAGGACTTCTTGCGCAAGAACCTGGAGCGTGGGTTCATTAGGCCTTCCACCTCGCCTACTGCGGCACCAGTGCTCTTTGTTAAGAAGAAATGTGGGGAACTCCGTCCTTGCCATGATTACCGAGCCCTGAACAAAATCACCATCCCAGACCGGTACCCCTTGCCCCTTATTTCGGAGTTGCTGGAGCGGGTGCAAGGGGCACAGGTGTTCACCAAGCTGGACCTCCGGGGGGCCTACAACTTGATTCGGATCCGAGCCGGGGATGAGTGGAAGACAGCGTTTGGGACCCGGTACGGGCAGTTCGAATACTTGGTTATGCCTTTTGGTTTATGCAACGCGCCTGCTGTGTTCCAACGCTACATCAACCACGTGTTCCAGGATTTGTTAGATAAGTACGTGGTGGTGTACTTGGATGACATACTGGTTTACTCCCGTGACCCGGCTCGCCATGAGGGACATGTCCGGACCGTGCTGCAGCGCTTGCGTGAGCACCGTTTGTACGCAAAGCTCAGCAAGTGCGAGTTCCATCAGCGGACTGTGGACTTCCTTGGTCACCGGCTCTCTCCAGATGGGGTGCAGATGGACCCTGGGAAGGTGGCAGCGGTTCGAGAATGGGCGGCACCCCGGAACCGCAAGGACCTACAGCGTTTCCTGGGGTTCGCCAACTACTACCGGACCTTCATCGCAGATTATGCTCATCGCACCACCCCGTTGACCCGGCTACTGCGCCCAAAGACGCCGTTTTCCTGGGACGAGGAGGCAGAGGAGGCGTTCCAGGGGTTGAAGGCCTGTTTCCAGAGGGCGCCGATCTTACAACATCCTGACCCCTCTCGACCCTTTGTGGTGGAGACCGACGCCTCCAGTACGGCTCTCGGTGCCGTCTTGTCTCAACAGAATGGACCTGAAGCGCCACTCTTGCCCTGTGCCTTCTATTCCCGCCAGCTCCTACCAGCGGAGCGTAACTATACTGTATGGGAGCGGGAACTACTGGCCATCAAGGTGGCCTTTGAGGTCTGGCGCCACCATCTTGAGGGGGCACGACATCCGGTGGAGGTGAGAACCGACCACCGGAATCTGGAGTACCTCCAGACCACCCGCAAGCTGAACCAAAGACAGATCCGGTGGGCGTTGTTCTTTTCCCGGTTCCAGTTCCGGATCCGCTATATCCCTAGCTCTCAGAACCAGAAGGCAGATGCCCTGTCCCGGAAACCTGAAGACAACGCAGACACGGTACAGCAAGCAGAACCCACCACGATCCTACCTCCAGCTGCGTTCCTGGCCACCCAGGAGGTGGAACCACTGCAGGCTCGGGTGCGGGAACAGCAGCGGGTCGACGCTTGGGCCCAGGAACGACTCCGGGAGCTGGCTGAAGGGTCCAGCCCACAGTATCCGGGGCTGGTCCTGCATCAGGGCCTTCTGCTGCACCACGGCCGTCTGTACATCCCGCCAGGGCCACTGCGGCTGGAGGTTCTCCGGATGGCCCATGATGCCCCAGCAGCGGGGCACTTTGGACGGTATCGGACCACCCATCTGGTCAGTCGTGAGTTTTGGTGGCCCCGCCTGAAGGCCGACGTGGCTCGCTACGTTGCTGGTTGTGATGTCTGCCGGCGCGCCAAGGGTCCTACCGGGCGACCCCCCGGCCTACTTCAGCCATTGCCAGTTCCACCGCGCCCTTGGCACACGGTTTCATTGGACTTTGTAGTGGACTTACCCCCGTCTCGTGGCTGTACCTGCCTTCTAGTGTTCTCCGACCATTTCACCAAGATGGTGCACTGCACCCCCTGCCCATCTGTACCCACAGCCAAGGAAACCGCTCAGCTGTACCTTCAGCATGTCTTCCGCCTGCATGGCCTACCAGAGCGCGTGGTGTCCGACCGGGGCGTTCAGTTCACATCCCGGTTCTGGCGAGCATTACACCAGACCCTCGGGACAGAGGTCTGCCTCTCGTCAGCCTACCACCCACAGACCGATGGCCAGACGGAACGGGCGAACGCGGTGCTGGAGCAGTACCTCCGGTGTTACTGCAGCTACCAGCAGGATGACTGGGTCGACCACCTGGCATTGGCGGAGTTCGCCTACAACAACGCGGTGAATGCATCCACCCAGCAGACCCCGTTCCAGGCCAGTTACGGTTATCATCCACGGCTGTTTCCAGATGTGCTGCCGGCATCCGCGGTCCCGGCGGTGACGGAGTGGCTTCAAGAGCTCCAGTCCCAGCAACAGCTTTTGGTGGAGCAACTGCACCAGGCCAAGGAAGCGTACAAAGCCCAGGCCGACCGCCACCGCCAGGTGGGGCCGGAACTTCGCGTCGGTGACCTGGTTTGGCTCTCCACTCGCCACCTCCACCCCTCTCGACCTTCGCGGAAGTTGGACGCCCGCTTCACCGGCCCGTTCCCTATCGTGGACCAAGTCTCTCCTGTAGCATTCCGTCTCCGGTTACCCGCAACCCTGAAGGTTCACCCGGTCTTCCACAGGTCCCTGCTGAGTCCGGTGGCCCCACCCGACGAGTTCCACCCGAACCGTCCCCGTCCGCAGCCAGTGTTGGTTCAGGGAGAGCCTGAGTATGAGGTGGAACGCATCCTGGACTCCCGATACCGCAGGGGAAAGCTGCAGTATCTCATTGACTGGAAGGGGTATGGACCGGAGGACCGTTCCTGGGAACCAGCGGCCAACGTCCACGCACCTGCCTGCCTCCGAGAGTTCCATGCGACGTACCCCGGCAAGCCGGGTCCGGACCCTCGGTTGAGGGGGGGGCCTGGGAGGGGGGATGGTGTGATGGCCTGGGATTCCGATTCAGAGGATGAACCAGAGGAATCCCAGACTGCACAGGAGTCCCCGCCTCCAGGGCCGGCTGAACTGGGGCAAGGCCTAGATGCTGAAGAGCCTGCACCTGTGACAGAGCATCAGGAGCTGGCCCCAGGTGAAGCCCTTCTGGCCCCAGAGGGGCTTGACGACTCAGTGGCCACAGGTGAGCCTCCTCCAGGGCCCAGTAACCCTTCGGCCTCTCCTGATCTGCAGAGGCTTAGGGCAGAGAGGCGAAGGGAACTGGTTGCCCCCAGGAGGAGTGCTCGCCTTAAGGCCAGAGGAGGCGGGGCTCCTGGGGGTCGGGACCGCCCCCGGCCTTAGAAGAGGATAAAAGCCCAGTCAGCCTGGCCCCAGGTTGCGGGAGCAACGTCGTTGTTGGCTTTGGACCTTCCTGTGTTCTTGATCCCTGCTTGGCCTCCTGTTCCTGACCATCCGGTGCTCCTGTTCCCTGCTCGGCCTCCTGTTCCTGACCATCCGGTGTTCCTGTACCCTGCTCGGCCTCCTGTTCCAGCGTTCCTGTTCCCCGCCCGGCTCACCGCCTCGGACCTCGCCCCTCTTCGTGTGGACTCAGACTACGCTCAAGGTACCTTTCCCCCGGGTCCAGAACACCTATCAACAATAAAAAAAACCCAATTACAGAGGACTTCCGGGATAGCGCGAACGGGTAATGGCGGATTCCCTCCGAGTTCTGGAGGGAATCGGCTCCGTTAAGGACGGGTCTTGCCGTGCCGGCGACACGGGGACCCTCAGAAACCGCAGGCGCTGAAGCCTGCGGACATGGAGACTCGGTGGGCACCTTAAGCGCCCTCCCCGACCCGCGAAGAGCCTTTTTAAAGGCTACGGAGGGGACCGGAGAGTGGCGTGGAGCTGAGAGTCGATCGCTGCCTTGGCGGAGCGAAGCCGCGAGCCATGACCGGAGAGCGCTATCTTTCTTCCTGAAATTTGGACTGAAAAAACAACTTGTGAGTAGAAGGAAATTTTGGCACTAAAAGTTTTATTATTGAATTCGAGTACGAGCGGGGGATGTGTTAAAAAGGAAGTCCACACTCCCCCCCCCCCACCAAAAGACTCAAAGTAAGGAGAGGAGCACTAAGTCGGAAAGACTCTGGTGCTGAAAGGAAAAAGAACACTTTCATAAATTGGTTGAAAAAGTTATTTGTGCTGGAGTGAAGAGAGGGGAATCTCAGAGGTTTTGCTTTTTGGCGGACCCCCCCCCCCGAACCCGGGCAGTGCCCTGCTTGGGAACCCGAGAGAAAAAAACAAGGCGTTTGACAGCTGTCAAAAGAGCTGTCAAACGGACGTCAGCTTGGAAATTGTGTTAAAATTGTGTTACAACTATATTGTTGGGACTAAAAGTGTTACATCGAATTGACTGGAAACAAACTAATTTTGAATAACAAAGTAACGAACTGTTGGAAAAGAACTATGATGGAAATCCCCCTAGAGGGAACTAAAGACATTGCAATGGCTGCGGAAGGAAAACTACTGGCAGAGATAA
The DNA here is from genome assembly GCF_964252035.2 of Podarcis erhardii. NCBI lineage: Eukaryota > Metazoa > Chordata > Lepidosauria > Squamata > Lacertidae > Podarcis > Podarcis erhardii. The sequence goes on from NC_138508.1 coordinate 58,900,194, forward strand.
AAAAAATGTTTTCTCTGGTGGGAGCTCTGCAAGAGCAGAGCTTAGCCATGAAAGAACAACTGATGACCTTCAATCTTAAACTAAACAACTCTGTTGGTGGAGCTAACCGGATGGAAAAAGAATCTGCAACTGTAGAAAAAGAGACAACTTTAGAACTGGGGGAAAAAGAAGAAAAAGAAGAAGGAGTTCAGGAGGAAGAGAGTAATCAAATATCTGTAACTTTTGGGAGGAAAAGAAGTGAAAAAGACAACCAATGGATTGCAAATCTGCAAAGAGAGAGAAAGATGGAAGTCCCTGGAACAACTGAAACATTAAGCTACGAAAGAACGAACAAGTATGATGGAGACTTCTTCTTTAAGCTGCAACATGGGAGATTTGTTGATCCTGGACAAAGACTGTTTTTGTTTGAAAAATATGAGGAACTGGTGACAGAATTCCTTCGAGAAGAGAAGATCAATAAAAAGGACTATAAACAAAACTGCTGGAGAGTGACTAACTGGGGCCTAAGGGCCTCTGATGTGAGAAATCCGGGTTAAATCTGTCTTTTTTTTTTCTTTTTTTCTTTTGGACATTAATGTGGGAAGGGGCAAAAACCAGGACAGAGGGGGAGGGGAGTGTAGGGTGGTAAAAGTCTGGGGTTTAGAATAGAAATATTATTGTTTTTTTGATTTAATATAAAGAGCAAGGAATTTATGGGAGAGAAATTAGGCCGACCTTAGAGAAACAACTTAATGTGTATAATGGATTTAAAGTAAAAATGGATAAAGGATAAACTATAAGAAAAGATATGAATAATATTTAAGAGATTTGAACAAATAACTTGCTGAGATATTTAATGAAATGGGAAGGTGGTTGGGGGGGGTGGGGGGAAGTCACGGAAAGAGGGTAATGATTGTAAGGGTATGAAACTACAGATATTCTGTTTTGTGTTTTGTGTTTATGATATATGTCTGTGTTTGTTTAAAAAAATTTTTTTGAAAATCCAATAAAAATATTTAAAAAAAAAAAAACCCAATTACAGTGTGTGTGTGTGTGTGTTTGTGTGTGCATGCGTGTGTTTGTGTGTGTGTGTGTGTGTGTGTAAAAACCTTTTTTTAAAAAAAATCCAAATATAAAAACAAAACAAAAAAAATGTAAAAACAATTTCAAATCCAATGAAGATACAGATGGGAATAAGTATTCAAATTCAATACAGGCTGAGAGAAATACTGTTTACTTCAGGCTTGATGAAGTCCTGTGAGAACTTCACAAAGTCTCTCAAGACTTGGGCTGGGTGCAAACCATGGAGTATTTGGCTGGGCAATGACTTCTACTGTCTGTCTCTTCATCGTCACAAGTCCTGGCTAGGTAGTCACTAGACATGGGCTGCATCTAGACACATCAAAGAAGCGTTTAAGTTAAACGCGTTTTAAACTTTGTATGACAAATCGCGTTGGCAAAAGTGGAACTCCACACCACCACCTGGTGTCACAGTGTTATAATGCATATACAGTCAAACCTCGGTTGTCAAACGTAATCCATTCCGGAAGCCTGTTCAGCTTCCGAAATGTTTGACAACCGAGGCAAGGCTTCCGATTGGTTGCAGGAGCTTCCTGCACTCCAGGGGAAGCCGCATCGGACGTTTGGCTTCTGGAAAACGTTAGAAAACCAGAACACTTACTTCCGGGTTTTTGGCATTCAGAAGCTGAAACGTTCCAAAATGGGGGCATTTGGGAACCGAGGTTTCACTGTGCGACACGTTTTCTTTACCAATCTAGCTGAGTCCTTACCCCCCCCCCAGTACTTTAAACCCCGGGGGGGGGGGGGATGTTAATACATACGACCCAGTCTAAAAGGTCATAGATAGTTATGAGTCAAAGGCCTGGTTAAAAAGGAAGGTTTTTGCCCAGCACCTGAAGATATATAATGATGGCTCCAGGTGCACCTCCCTAGAGAGAATATTCCAGAATGCACCAGGAAACTGCATCAGAGAATCCAAACACAGTGTTACTCCATTTAGGAATACTGTGTTTCTTTCCCTTTTCTTTCATTCTAAATAAAAAGGATATCTACTGCCATGCAAACAACAATTCCTGCATTGCAGGGGGCTGGACTAGACAACCCCTTGGATCTCTCCCAACTCTACAGAATCTGTGATTCTGATTCAAAGGTCTGGAGTACGCTTAGGATTGCACTGTGAATGGCTGTTCCCATGGGTTGGTTTTTGGTTTTTTTAACCCGCAGCAGAAAATAGGCATTGATACCCTTGCCTAACCCAGTAATCCTCTTTCATTGACAGGCTAAGCAACTGCAAATAGCACATTTCAAAGAAAAGCATCTCTAAAGTACACTTATTCCCACTGCTGCGTCAAGGTAGTTGTACTCCCTTGACGGCTGTGTCTTCCCGTATGTCGTTTTGGATACAGAGGAGACTTGACAGAAGTTATTGGGCTCAAGTAATTTTCTTTTATAGTGCAAAGAATTATGACAAGCCTTAACATACTTGAATCAAAATGACAGACCATGAAATAATGTTTTTCACTTTACGCCGCCTGCCCTGTCTGACCCAGCTATCAATTGAGTGGCCTGCCACAATGATTATTTCGTCTGTCACAATGAAAATCTTTATTGCAAACTACAAATGCTCCTTTGCTGAAAAGCCTTCCCTGCCCCAGAGACAACCTCAGTTTAACTTTGTGCTTATATGCAGCTCTGAATGGAACACAGCAGCCTATACAGGAGTAAGTTCCAGGTTATGTTACTTGCATTTCAGTTCCAAATAAACGCGTGTGTTTAATGCCTGGAATTATCAAAAATGTGAGTTTTTTCTTTTGACTCTTTGTTTGGAGGGATGCTTTTCTTTTTTAGCATTTTGAGTTATATCCAATGGACTCAAGTTAGTCCTGTCCATTAATTGTAGGGAGCCTACTTGGAGTATGACTAATATTGAATTCAATCCTACTATCTTAAGTCTTTTTTCCTAATATTAATGGGGGGGGGGAGGAGTTGTGTTGCAGATGGACAATGGCTACCATTTAAATTTTCTTTTAAAATAGCCCCCCCCCCCACAATATTATGATAGAAGTGTTTTTAGAATTAGATCTGCTGTGGGAGTGAATTGCCATTTGATCTGAACCAGTGGCGTAGCGTGGGGGGTGCAGGGGGGGCCGGCCGCACCGGGCGCAACATCTGGGGGTTAGGGGTAGGGGTAGGGTTAGGGGACACAAATCCACGGGTTAGGGGGCGCAAATTACTTGCCTTGCCCCGGGTGCTGACAACCCACGCTACGCCACTGATCTGAACTGAAAAGTGTAGCTACCTTTCTTCACACACCCCTCCACTATAAAGCAGGTGTGTGTACCAAGTCAAAACAAATCAATAAATTCAATCAATTAAGTTTATTGTTCTGCTACAGTGAATCAATATATATCAACTATTCAGTCAACTGGCCAATAGTTTTGGTTACACAAACTTTGACATTTGATTTAAGCTGCTAATTACTGAAAAGAAAACCCGATCATCTAATGCTCAGTTGCAGAAGAAAAAAGGGGAAATCAATAATACATTCATACACAGCAAAATTCTCTCTAAAAATGAGAAGGAGGCCTAGGCAAATAAATGTTACAAAAAGCAACATCAGCTTCAATGTTAACAAATAGGAAAACTTCCCCCTTTAACCTCTAGATCCCTTTGAGCCATTACAAATAGCTACACCAAAGGGCAGCTGTCTTATGTTGCCCTTTGGCACTCAGCTCTGGTGCCTGGCCTTAGTTTCCAGCTGACTAGTTGGGAGTGGCCCCAGGTGGGCAGTGCCACAGCAATAACAGTCCTACTTGCCACGGCTAGTGCATTCCAGAGACCAGGGGATCAGGAAGCCAGGGGTGCCCTAGCAGCTAAGCAAACAGTTAATTGGCTCAGGCTACAAGTTGTAAAAGCAACTGCAAAACCCTGAAAATATATTTAAGTGTTGCCATCAAATTTTAGGAATTACAGATCTTAACAAAAAAATATTACAAATCTATGCACACTGAATCGCCATGTGACAGTATAAAAAGGTTCTCTGAAACAAACATTTGCACCAGCCATCTGAACAACAACAGAGTCTGGCGAGTCTTTGTCAAAAGAGAGTTTCAAACGGCAGGTACCACCAACAAAAGCCTTACAGGATTCTCATGTTCTAAGAATATGCCAGATGCCACTTTCCTGACATCTCCTGATCCCAGTTCATTCAGGGTTCTAAAGCTAAGAACCACTGCCTTGAATTCTGTCTGGAAACTAACTGGCAATTAGTGCTGTTCTTTTAGTGCTGGTTTAATTTGAGCTTTGCAGTAGGTCTCAGACAATATCTTGGCTGACACATTTTGAACTAGGGTTGCCCAGTCAGGAGCACCCCAGATCCAAGTGATACAGGAGGCATTTTGACACCTGTGCGTATGAATGTCAACACATATGAAACCGATAGCAGTGTTTCTTTGTAGCTATTAGGCTATTTTTGCTTTCCGTTTCCCAAGTGAGGGACGCTGTGGTAGTAGGACAGCACCTTCTCATTTCGCCTCAGGAGGCAAAACAGGGTGTGCTGCCTCTGCAAGTACCCAATCTGCCCCCAATTCCCAGGGCTAAATAATATCCTCTAGTTATTTCAGAATAAATCTACTATTGTTGGGAGTTTTCACTGTGCAGTGGGATGTGATTTTCATATGGATCCATTATAAATATCATAAGCAATTTATTCATATTTCTATTATATAAACATGCCTGTGCATATGGGTACTTTTGTACATCACTTTTCAGCTATGATTTTAATTAGAAAATAATTAAGCAGGGCCATTGAATTTCATGTGTACCTGCTTCTTCAGATGCTCTGTTTAATTATATACAGCAGTGGTAATTTGTAGGGTCAGGTCCTAACCATACAAAGGGACATACAAAACACAGGCCCATTCAATCAAAGCCCCTGTGCTATATGCAGAGACAAGACTGACCCTTTCCCCTTCTCTTCTTTTTAGGGTCTGAGTACACCGATGCTTCGCTGCCCTTCACAACGGCTGCTGGACCGAATAGTGCGGCGATATGCTGAAGTGGCAGATGCTGGTAGTGTCTACATGGACCATTTCACCGACCGGGATAAATTGCGCCTCCTCTACACACTCTCAGTTAATGCACATCCCATCATGTTACAGGTACAACTCCATCTGTCTTCCTGTGGGGTAAATTACCACCCCATGACACAAGTTCAAGTCATTTTGACCAGCTGGAGCTACAGTAAACTTGGTTCGAAAATAGGGATCAGTAGGTTTCATAGCCACTCTGCTGCACAGAGAACTGCAGGAGCCTAAATTTACAAGCCAAGTGGACTGGACACTTGCCTTGACAGAGATCAAGAACAACCTCGTAAAATTGGAATCAATGCACACTATACTGTGACTCCCTCTCTGAGAAGCTGTGCTCAAATGAAAAATGGCATTGGATGGGAGTATTATTTTGTTTAGCAAAATTGTGTGGTACTTAACCACACAGGTTCTGGTGAACTGAACAGCCATACAGTGAACAACAGCCATACAGACCCACACCCTTTCAGTGTATACACACAACATATTGAATATAGGCACAGCAAGCCAGACCCTTTGAATTAACCATTATTAAACTCCCTGAAGTATGCAACATGAACCGAGTGACAAAAATGCACACTAGCCAATTCACAGGCCAATTCACACAGCTGGTTTCCAACGTGCACACTCTAGCCATTCAGAAAGAGAAATTAAAAAGTCAGTACAGACTAAAAAAAGAAGTCCCAAAGTGGTGTTGTCCATCAAACTTGAGCCTACATCTTATAAAATCAGAGGGCTGTATTTTAAGCTGAGAGGGTGTTTTTTAAGCAATCAGAAATCCTGCTAAGACGCTGAATGAGGCCTTAGTGATATATTACATGCAACATCTTGATAGTCAACATTAGGTGCATAACTTGACAATTTTATATTTGGAAGAATCTTAGAGGGCAACATGTTCCATTTTATTAAGTATTTGCTTTTGGAAATCATGGGCATATTTGACCAACTTCTAGTGAACGAAACCAATGGTTTGTATCCCACAAAACTATGGACCCCAGACTGATATGATATGAAGGTCTTTGGGGTGCCAAGTGGAAGACTTTTGCAGATATGAGTCTCCTTGTGTAGGGTTGTCTTGTCAAGGACTGAACCTGGGGGCCTTGCACATGCAAAAGATGGGCACTACTGCCAAGCTAAAGCACATCGCCGCAACAACTCTAGAGGTGGTGGTTCTTTTCCACCTAACTGTGTATCTCTGTTGTTTTCACAAAAGAAGCACATCATGATTATTCACATTTTTCTTCCTTAATGTCTACAAATGTAGAAACAAGCATTAACCTCTAATAAAACTCCATTAAATACAATGGGGCATATTACTGACTCATATGATTCCTTAGGGTGTATATCTAAAGCCTTGGAGTAGCTGTTAAACAGTTTAAAGCTGACCCTTGCGTTAACTTCAGCCCAGATTGTTGAAGGGGTGCTTAAATTGGTCTTTTTATTTCAGCGAGTTGGCAAGTTCATATGGGAGAAGGGAGTCCTGTTAATATAGTTCCTTCTTCTGTTCCCCTTTATGAATATTGCAAAACTTAATAATACATGTTTTATCTTTATGTTTTACTTTGCATTGTTACCTTCACTAAGCTGGTGTCTGAGAATACCTTTGTCAACACATAACCATGTTATCAGAATGGACAACCCTGTTGCACAGTCTTTGGTGGGTAGTGGCTGCCCATCAAAAAGGCTGAGGTGATCAATCAGCATTCATTGTTATTTAACAGGGTAATTGGAACAACTATTTATTTCTTATAAAATCTTCCTTTTACTGGCCATTACCTGTGAACACTGATTTATGGCTGATCACCTCAGCCATTTTGATATCTGGGAGGAGACTGAGACATTGGTTTGCCTGTTCTGAGTAAAGAGAGGAGACCTAGAAAGGGGAGGTTTTTATTCTGGCTACCTCAAGAGAAGAAATTTTACCATTTTGGAAGCGGCTGGCAGTTTTTGCATGACTGCTGCTGTTGCACTGGGACGGATACTGCTATTGAAGCTGTGCACTAGGTTGGATGAGGGCCCAGCCAAATCAGGCATATATGAAGGGTCTCAGATGAGTTGGGCACACACAGCCATTGGTCAGGTTGGATTGGCCCAGAGTGACTGGTGGCTGTAAGGAGGGGGGGCATAAGGCAGAAAGGAGAGCTGGGCAGCACGTGAAATAGGCTGACTTAACTGACCAGTGGATGCACCTTCCCAAAAGAAAGTAGGCCCAAGCAGTGGCTCTCCTTCCTCCTTGATGACTTACAGGATCAACAGCTGTAGAGCTGAGGCATAGATCCTGCATAGGACTGGATCGTCCTCCTTAACAGCTGTTAAATTGTACTATCCAATCCAGGCATAGGCAAACTCGGCCTTCCAGATGTTTTGGGACTACAACTCCCATCATCCCTAGCTTACAGGACCAGCATTTGCCTATGCTTGATCCAATCTTATGCTGTGCTGTGGCCCTAACAGTTTAAAAGGGTTTTAAGGGTTAAACAAAATGGGGATGGGGAGACTTAGTTTCGGGGACAAATCAGGGATGGGTGGCCCCCAGGATAGCATATTGCCCTGATATGGGGGCCTCAGAGCAGGGACACAGGGTGGATTGTTTGTGGACAGCCCTAATTGCTGTCAATGCTCTTGCAGTGTGTTTGCTTTGACACTTCATAAAATACCTGAATTCAAGTAAACAAAATATGACAAAACCTTGCAATCCTTCAGTGCTCACTTCTTCAAAAGGTGTGGTGGAACTTCTGGTGAGGAGGGCAAAACAATGCACAAGTTAAGCCAAGATCAAAGGGGCTTTTTAAAAGGTGGGGCGTATTCTTACCTTCACATCATCACATAAATAGACCCACATTTGCACTAACACATTTTGTGTCCCCTGTGTTGGACAGATTTTCCCTGGAGCAGAAGGGTGGCCATTTCCAAAATACTTGGGGTCCTGCGGCCGGCTGATAGTCACTACCAGCACCAGACCTTTGAAGGAATTCTATGGCTCGTCTTCTGATGTGGCAGCAGACCTAGCTCTTCAGCTCCTTGCTATCATCAATTCCATGAGGAACAATGACCTGAACTATTTATTCTACTTTACCCATGTCGATGCTGGCACATTTGGTGTTTTCAACAATGGACATCTGTTTATCCGGGATGCCAGCACACTGGGAGTCATTGACAAGCAGGAAGGTACTCAGCTTCATCTTTGAATAAGCATCTGTCACAAGAGGATATGATGAGGCAGGAGCGGGAGGGAATAGATCTTTAGCTTCAAGCTTTTTGATGGTAGATCAGTTAATTAAAAGGAACGAAAGGTGACAATCTGTATACCAATAAGATTCTGTGCAACTGAAAATTAGCACATTGAGCATAACTCAAACACACATACATGAACATTCATATTATAGCAGAAAATTTTCAGATTATCAAAATGAGCACATGCACACTCTAAATGTACCCACCTGAAGCAAAGCTAGAGAGCTCCAAAGCAAAGCAAGACAACTAGACGTATAAGTTTGGAAAAAAGGAAGAGAAATAGCTAGCTTTCAGCTAGAAGAAAAAAATGAGGAAAGTGCCAGGATGGATGGTAAAACAAAAAACCTATAGTCAAAGCAACTTGGGAAAATGTTCTACATGGTCCAGTCCTGGGCACCTGACAAGCACAGGTAATCAGAGAGAACAAGCAGCATAAATATGGGCAGTAAGCAATCAAAGCACATGAGTTTACCAAGGGTAATATGTAAACTAAAGGAGTGATACTTCAGGTTCCAGCATTTTAAAATTTTTAAAAATGGGCAACCTGGCCCGCCCATCAAGAGATCCTGGGACCAGCTATTCACTTTAATCTATTAAAAGTATGCCCAACTTCTCTGGAGAATTAGGGAGAGAAAAAGAGGTTTGTGGTTAATGCCTGCTCTGTTGTTTGTCAGGCAGCTTGATGGTTCCCCTAAGGACAGATCCCCCGTCCACAAGTTCTTAGAAACAGCTGAGGCAGCCTCAAGCAGCTTTCACAAAAGGTAGACCATTTGACTGATGATGCATGCATTTGCTGTACATTTTATAGCTTTTACCTGAAACCCAGTCCTACGAAGTTTAGATCTAATTTCAAAATGTAAGATCAAAGCCCAAATTGAGAAACATTATGTACAGTACAGTCCTTCAGAGGTCCGTCTCATTTTAGAGTTCAAGGAGAGTCACGTGACTGAATGCTCAATATGTCCCTGTACATGGAAAGATAGGGCTGGGACACAACTATTCGCTCAAACATAATATGTAATATGGGCAGGGTAAATAATTAATTATTCATCATCATTATCATTATCATCATGGAAGATCCTTGTTCTTAGGCAGGCATAGGCAAACTCAGCCCTCCAGCTGTTTTGGGACTACAACTCCCATAATCCCTGACCACTGGTCCTGTTAGCTAGGGATGATGGGAGTTGTAGTCCCAAAACATCTGGAGGGCCAAGTTTGCCTATGCCTGTTCTTAGAAGATGGGAAGAGATGGAGGCCTCACACCTTGCCAAGGACCTGGCAGGAGAAAACTTCTGTTCTTCTACTAGCTCATACATTTTCCCTGTGGAAAAGTCAAAAGACAATTTGATCCATTTGTAATTCAACTGACCATCTAATCTAAACACTGCTGAGGTGTATAAAGATAATATTTGCTCACATAAAATTGTGGCACCTGAAAGATTAACAAATTATTACTGCATAAACCTTCATGAAGTACAGCCCACTTCATCAGATGCTTATGCCATAATAAATGTTAGTCTTTAAGATGCCCTGACATTCTTTTGTTGTTTTTGCTCCAATGCAGACTAACATGGTCCTCCTTCTGGAACTTGTTCATATATGTTTATAATCAAAGCTCCTCATTACTTTCTGTTAGGCAAGGAGTTGATGGACGGACAAGAGGAGCATAAGGACATATTCAGCTGCCTGGTTACAGACTGCCAGTCTGAGCTTCCCTCCTGTAATTCCATCAAGGATACACGAAGCCTCATCATGGTTTGTGAGGAACTTTTGCCTAAACTCTTAAAGGAAAAATTTCTGCCTCCTGTCCAGGAGAAGATTGACAGCGCTCTGAGCAGATGTGCAGACAGCTTTCTAACTGACCAAGAAGTCATCAGGGCAGCTCAAGTGCTGGAAGAGATTTTGAAACCTCTGCAGACTTGTGATCCTCGTTTTGCCTACCGCTATCCTGATTGCAAATACAGAGGTAAACCCTAAAAGGAAAGCTTGCTGCCATCTACCTACTACTTCTACTTTTGAAGTCAAAAGAATAGAATCACTCAGGAAATCCCTCAGTGGGAGGCAAACACTGATTTTGCCACCATTAGACATTCACTTGCAAGCATTCCATGATGAAACTCAGTGGTCCTGTTGGGGTTGCTCTTCAAAGGTTCACAGCATCTCTATGAGCTCCTTGTTCCTGGCCACCACATTCTAACGTCTCACATTTACCTTGCTTTTACAAATGCCTTCACCAAGATCAATGCAAATCTCACAAGCTTGTTGTTTAAGAGGATGCTAAAGATGAACCAAGCCGTTGTTACAATGGTGACTACTTTCTTTCTAGGAAACTGCTCTCTATGGCTTTGCTGACTACTTGTAGGTTATGGAATCAATTGTCCCTTTCAGGACAACATAGACATCCCTGCCGTGTTGCAGATCACTCTTCCCTCTCCTCCACTTCTGTTGGAAACGTGAAACACACATGGGTAGCTCCATCTTTTCAACTGCAAGCTTTCTGCTCCTCGTTCCTTTTCCTTCTGGGCTGAGTCAGGGAAGGCAGGGAAAGTATAAGTTGCCAGAGGCACACATGGCCCCACTAGCAAACTGCCTGCGTTTTACCTTCTTCCATCATATGTGCTTGAAATCTTGCCTTTCTTTATTCTATCTTCATACCCAGAGCCATTTTTTTTGTTCCTATGACAAATGAGCCAGGATTCTGTGGAGAGATACAGAACATTAACTGAAGGGGTTGCCCACTCACAGCAGGAGTGGGAAGGAACTTTTGCTGACACCCCAGCTCTTCTGGAAAGATAGATGAAGATCACAACCACTGTAATGGATTACTATTGATTTAATGTGAGATGGGATCATAACAAGAGGTACTTGCCCAGATGGAGAAGATGGAGATAGGGTGAAGGGCTTGAAAAATGAGAGTCGCTTGGCAATGGAAGATGGTGAATGCATAAAGAAAGGCGTTATTCAAGATGATGGTTTGATGTGTGAAGGAGTGGTCCAAGTATATGGAACAATGCAGAAGAAGTTATAGGGTATGAGGCAGAAATAAAGGGAGTTGGAAAACAAATGCATTATCTGTCCTTTTATAATATGGTCTGGGAGCTGCGCTCGGTACCCCTGTTTAAAAGGGTCATCACTGTCTGATGCTGCAAAGCATCTGGCGGGAAGGGGTGGACTGTGGCATGGTGAGGACAGGCCACTGAGGGCCCTTTCCAAGCCCCTGGGGCCCTCAGCCAGCACCTGATCTGGCCAACTGCTGAAAGCAAGTCTGACATCAGGGATGGGGAACCTGTGATCCTCTGGAAATTGTTGGAGTTTGCCTTGAAAGATATTTTGAAAATTCAACTAGTGCAGAATATTGTAGTCAGAATGCTGAGGGGTGCCAGTAAGTTTGGTTCCATTACAACCGGATTTATGCAAACTGCACTGGTTGTCAATTCAGTTTAAGGAACCTGGGTACATTAAGGACTGCCTTCTTTCATGTTTCCCCCCACCTGAGCCAATCATCATCCAAATTTCTGTTCCAGTTCCCTTGACCCTATGAGGTGACACTAGTATGTAACAAAGTTAGGATTTTCTGTGTTGTAGCACCCACCTTATAGAATGCCTTGTCAAGCAAGGTGCATTGGACACTACCATTATGTTGTTTTAGACCGGGCATGGCCCAACTTGGCCCTCCAGCTGTTTTCGGACTACAGTTCCCATCATCCCTAACCACTGGTCCTGTTAGCTAGGGATGATGGGAGTTGTAGTCCCAAAACAGTTGGCAGTCTAAAACCTGCTTTAGACTGTTAGTGAAGATGTGGCTCTTTTAAAGCTGGCTAATTAATTTATTTGCTGGGGCAGTTTTGTACCATTTGCTGGTTCCTTTAGAATTGTTGTTTGTTTTTAATGTTAATATTTTGATTATAGAATTAGGCTTAATTTGGGGTTTGCTGCCTGTTTTATAGCATTCGTTATTGATTTGATAGCCTGACTTGTATGTTCTTGGGAAATTATGTTAAAAATAAACAAATGAGGCTCCATCAGCCCTAGTGAGCATGGCCAATAGTTAGGGAAATGGGAGTCATAGTCCAACAACATCTGGAAGATCAGATTCCCCGTCCTTGGAATAAAGCACAGCAAAATCACAAGCAGGTTCCTTTGGCTTGAGAAAACTGAATGCCTGTAATTCCTTCATCAACCAATGAATGGGTTTATGACTTTTGAGAATAATCATAAGTCTTAAACTCAAACTCAATTTTGGCTCTAAAAGTAGCATGCATGTTTACTCCTGCTGTTTTCGCTCTGAACAAAAAACCCAATCAGCAACATCAGACAATGAAACCTTTGCCACTACTGAATTTTTTTTAAAAAAACAACACATTTTAAAAAATCATCTCCAAGCCACTGGAAAGTTCATTTATGAATTGCAATTATCTTAAGCCTTTCAAAGGATTCTGTCTTGAGATAGAATTATTACTAACCACAGATTTGTGCTTTTAAATATTTACTGAGTTTGCTTCCACCTTATTCTGAAAGGAAAACTAAACTGGGGTGGTGCCAAGAATAAAGTTTTTGAGGGCTGGGGTTAAAAATCCAATCTAGCCTGCAGCTGTACAGTCATACCTAATGTTACGGATGCTTCAGGCTACGTGTTTTCGGGTTGCAGACCGCGGAAAACCCGGAAGTACCAGAACAGGTTACTTCCGGGTTTCGCCGCTCATGCATGCGCAGAAGCACCAAATTGCGCTTTGCGCCTGCGCAGACACAGCGCTTCAGGATGCGAACACTGCAGGTTGCGGACGTGCCTCTGTCATGGATTACGTCCGCAGCCCGAGGTTCCACTGTAGTGAGTTTACCACAAGCTGCCATTTTGAGTTTATCACAAGCAAATATAAGAACTCTGTGTCTATCAAAGAGAGATACCTAGGGTGCCATAGGATAAGGCACTGAAATAACTATTCCTGTTTTTGAGCCTTTGCTTCCAAGAGTCAACCAACCAACCAACAACTTCTTTTGCATTTGAAAAGTTATGGCTGAACCCATTAATCCAACTTGATGTGCAAATGTTCCTTACTGTAAGTAACCATACCGTGTGCCTAGAGGCCAGTCTATATCCTGGTACCTACGGGACCGCCTCTCCTGGTATGCCCCACGGAGAACCTCAAGGTCCATAAATAACAACACCCTAGTGGTCCCAAGCCCCTAAGGAAGTTAGATTGGCTTCAACCAGAGCCAGGGCCTTTTCAGCTCTGGCTCCGGCCTGGTGGAACGCTCTGCCTCATGAGACCAGGGCCCTGCAGGATCTGATTTCTTTCCGCAGGGCCTGTAAGACAGAGTTGTTCCGCCTGGCCTTTGGTTTGGAGCCAATTTGATTCCCTCCCTCCCTCTCTTTCTTTTTTCTTTTCCTTCTCCTCCTGCGATGAGGCTACATTTTAATATTTTAATGTTGTATTTTATTTTTGTTTTTAAGTTGTAATCATTCATCTTGTTTTTATTATTGCTTGTAAGCTGCTCTGGGCCTGGCCTTGGCTGGGTATAAATAAAAAAATATTATTATTATTATTATCCTTGGAAATAGCTCCTCCTCCTGTTCAGAAGATAGGATAAAATTCTTGGCATCTCCTGCATGAAGTACTGAGTCTGTGAGCTAAATTCTAGACCAGAGCTGCAATGATATTGACTTTTATGTAACTTCCAGATCATAGCTACATGATACTGAAACTTTCAGGCATGAACAATGGCTCTCAAAGCTCTACCTCACATAAGGTGATGTTTAAGAGCTATAGATAACATATGAGTGAAAATACCAACCTACTAGAATGAAGAAACTCCATGAAGGCAAAACCAAGAAACAGACGGGCTGATCCAATGCTTTGTGGAACTATCCTGGTGGAAAGTGAAGTGGGCCCCTGAACAAAGGATCTTCCCTGTGTTGTCAAGCAATGCTCAACCAGTTTGTGTCCAAAGCAAACAGAGTGAGTGCCAGGTTCTTTTCTAGGCTTTTACAATTTGGGCATTGCTCAACAAAATTTGGTCCTTGTCTTTATGTATGCTAGTCTAACTCTCTCCAATGAAAGCATCCATGGCAGATGGCCATCCAATATCTGCTTAAAAACCTTCAAGGAAGGAGAGTCCATAACCTCCCTGAGGGAGTCTGTTCATCTGTCAAACAGCTCTTACCGTCAGAAAGATCTTCCTGAGGTTGTGACAGAATCTCATTTCTTGTAACTTGAATCCATTGGTTCGGATCCTTCCCTCCAAAGCAGGAAAAAACAAGCTTGCTCCGTCTTCCATGCAACAGCCCTTGAGATATTTGAAGATGACTATCATATCCCCCCAGTCTCCTCTTTTCCAGGACAAACATTCCCAACTCCCTCAACTGCTCCTCATAAGGCTTGGTTTCCAGACCCTTGATCATCTTGGCCGCCCTCCTCCACACACATTCCAGCTTGTCAATAGCCTTCTTAAATTCTGGTGCCTAGAACTGGACACCGTATTCAAGGTGTGGTCTGTTCAAAGTGGTACTATGACTTCTGTTGATGCAGATTAGAATAGCATTAGCGTTTTTTGGTGCTGCATTACCCTGTTGATGCACCTTAAGCTTGTGGTTTACTAAGACCCCTAAATCCTTTTCTTGTGTACTACTGGCAAGTCAGGCATCTCCCATCTTATATTTGTGCAGCTGGTTCTTCCTGCCCAAGCGTAGAACCAGACGTTTGTCCCTATTTAATTTCATTTTGTTAGTTTGGGTCAAATGGCAAGAAGACTGAATCATTTGGCACTATATGGCCAAAGGGTTCTTTTCACTCTGAAGGGTACCTCACCTGTGGGGGCTACAATACGGAGGTACACTATCCTGAGAGTTGTGATAAGCAGATAAACTACTGGGGCTTTAGTTCATTTCTTCATGGGCTATAAAACAAGGATTCCATCATCTCATCAAATGCAACCTATAGAAAGTACTAGAGTAGGTACAGGTAAAGCAGCCTTATTGAAGTAAGTTGCTCTGCTTCCTCCAGCACAAAGTAAAATTTGACTTTCTGTGAACAATCAGTCTGGTCAGTGAATAGAGCCAGCCTACATTCTAATACTTGAGAGGAGATTGGATTGGATTAGCTAGGCTGGTATCCATTTACTTCTGTTCTATTCCCCGAAATGTTTTCTGTGTTCCAAGCTGGTGTTCATATTAAAGTAATTGTATCTGATACATCAACGTATGTAAACTCTGGCTTTCAACAAAATTCTGGTTTGGGAAAATGCTGCTCATCCTTTTAACTAAAGAGAAGCATTTAAAAACTGTTAATGTAAAAAGAAGGGGGTGCTTTGTTTCAGCAACATCAAATACCACAGTTAGGAAGCTGCAATTATCAGTGCACTTGATGCAGAACTTTATGAATCAGTAAACTAATCCACTGGGATGAATAAAGATCTTGGATTTAGATTTAATGTGTTTCCATGTAACAGTTAAGAAAGTATGGAAGCAAATTAATAAAATAAAATGCTATTATTAACTTTAAACTGTAAACAGATAAGATGCCCTAAAGGATTATAATGTCTTTAAAATTTACAATTGAATTTGAATTACAAAATAAGCAGTAATAGAACATGATTTGTACTTAAGACAATATAGCCTTACACTTGCTCAAAAAAGCAACTGGAATGTACAAATCTTTTTTTGGTCATCTTCTCAGATATCAGTCTCATCAAAATTCTATTTTACTTGATCATACCTTGCTAAATTTCAAGGTGTCTAGAGTTAATCTTCAAAATGCTACTATTTTTGAGCTGTTAGCTAGGTAGGCTATTTCTCATTTCTTACTACTACGATTTGGCATCAGCTATATTTGTCTGTAATTGCAAGAAGTGCAATTTAACAATAAACCAGTCTGAAGGACATATCATATCTTGAGGATACATACCATATATATTTTTTAAAAATATTCATACTTTTGTAAGCAATACTTTACAGTAGACACCTCAAATCTACCATAGATGTAAAACTTAAAACGAGAAAAATTTAGGCTCTAATTTTTATACATATATTTATATTCAGTTTTCTATATATATTATATATATACACACACGCACAAGAGTATATATAAAATATATATAACCAGATTCAAAAAAATTAACAAAAACGGGGCAATGTACATAAATTCTTTTTAAAACTCAAACAATACAAAAACTTTAAACATTAAACAATTTTAATAAAAGTTTCTGTACAATGCTAAGCAGTTTTATGTACATATAGAAAATGTAATAGGAGTAGTGTTTGAAATTACAGAACTCCTTAAAATTTCAATGGCAGGTAATCTGGAAAAAATAACAGCATTCCATTCACAAATATTTTCAAGCAATAAATATGTATTTATAAATAGTGTAAATTTACATCAAGATTAGAAACAAAATCACAAATCTGAAGTTTATTCTTTAGTCTATGTGCAACCCATTTATCTTTGTGACTTGGCTGTTAATTTTTTTAAATTTCATTTAGGAAACAAAAAGTAACCATCATGGTTTCAAAACAAGACAGAATAACATAAAAGCAGTAAAAAAAAAAAAAAGAGTATCACCTAACCTTTCACATTAAAAAAAAAAGTGTAGCCCAAAGAAAGACTTAAAATTCTAACTACCTTACAAAGAAATGACCAGCTATGCTAGTACTTTCCAAGAGAAAACTCTGAAGGGAGGAAAAATAGATGAAACCAATTCATCAGCCCAGAAACAGAGAAATACAAAAGAGGTGGTCTTCAAGTCAGTAGTCTGTATAATGTTGCCAGTTTTGTCAGATATATACAAAACGTGGAATTTTCTTTTTTAAAAAATCAGCTGAATGAGCTTTCTATATTTCAAATTCTGGAATAGGAGCTGTGCTCTCTCCTGTCCAGTTGGTTGACACTCCGCACTTGGAAGGTTGCATAGACACAGCTTTCAGCCAGCAGCCTTATGGGATCGCTACAAAAATCAGTGGTGCAGAACTGGGTCACTTCCTGAATATCAGAAAAGTTTTTATGTAAATGTCCTTGGAAAAATGTCAAGATGAAGATGATGGCAATGGAGGTGCCTGAAAAGAGATAACACAATACATTACCTTTAAAAAAGTTGTATTTACTGAACCTGTTTTTAGAAAGCGTTACTGTTCAGTCTAGAATGGAAGTGCACTGGCTCATAGTTTGCTTCTTTATGTATCTGGATGCTGCAATACTATTTTCTGAACATTTCACACAGAAGATTGCTTAAGACTCCCCTTATTCGATGGGTTTCCAAGTTTTATTGACAAGCTTCAGTTTACCCTTATTGTTTAGCTCCCTCGAAGGCACGCATTCTGCAAATTCTCACCATCACACAATGGTTTGGACCTAAACTTTCAGTGAATGAGAAGAGCATTCGTAGAATATGCCTTTCCCATCTCTCCTTCCCTCTACAGTCCATGAATATCTGCTCTTGGGGTTGGCTAACTTTTTGGATAGGTTGGAAAAGTACATTGGGCTACAGTGGCCCCCACCCTGACATGAACAGAGGAATGATATATGATTCAAGCCCATCCAGCTAGAAGTAGCACTGGAGTCCTTGTTTTCATTTTAGTGTTTTCTTCCAACCCAATCCATGCCAAAGTAAGGTCAGTAAGCAACTTCCAACCTGTCTCCAATGCCCATATGCTTTCCCTTCCCAACACCAGACATTCCAACTTAGGAACTCTAAGTGAACAGGTTAAAAATTATTCCTTCCCAATAACAAATACACTTCTTCAATCCATGTCCCTGAACCAGTGTCGTCAGGGTGAGTGCTGAGGCCTTTTTTCAGTTCAAGGTTCTTACATTAATTTACAACTTAGGGCCAGGGTAGCTCAGGGATAACCTGAACCTTTGAATCCCAGCTCAGTCACCAAGATCATCTGCTAGAGCATCGCTGGGTATCCCCTGAGTTGGTGAGGCTCATTTGACAACAAAGAGAAACAGACTTTAGTGTCACTGGCCCAGTCCTGCGACATCCTCAGCCAATAGAGATCCAGCAGGCACCTTTCATGCCAACTTGAAATCTTATTTATTCCACCAGGCCTATGCAGGCAATTAAGAGTATATCCTCAACAATGGTTTATTGACACTTGTTTTTAAGTGTTTTGCTTTTAAATTGTTTCTAATTTGTTTGTGTTTTTATTGTATGGTTTTTTATCTTTTTAATGCTGTAAACTGCTTTGATATTTTTTGTGATATAGCAGTACATACATATTTTTATTAATAAATAAATAATACATATTTGCTTATTCTGGTACCTCATCAGTTGCAAATGAAGGATTCCACATGCTTTACATCTGATATTCTAGCAAAATTAATGCAATATAGTTGCTCCCAAGATTTTGCTTAGTAGTAAATCAATGAAATAAATTAACATAACCCAGGATTCTCCTGAAGTTCTAATTATATTATATACAGTAAGTGATTGCCTAAATGGCACAAGTTTTTTTCTTGTAGCAAGTAGAACATATAGTTACACAAGAATAGCACAACCAGTATGTTCAAACTGTTGGCATATATTAATAAAGTACTGACTCACAAATACAGTTTTACTTACTAATGTAAATTGGTCATAGATTTGCATCAGATCCTCCATTTTGTACTGTTCTAGCACCACAAAGTTTTCCAGATTCCCACATATCTTTCGTGCACAGTCTAGGCAATGTACGACATAGGTTTTTCGACAATTACTCTCATTTGTGACAAAAAGCAAATTGAAGACTTCCACCTGTGGATACAAAAAGCAAGCAAAACTAAGCTGTAGCAGAATATGAATGTGACAGCAGAGCTAGACCTGGACTTAATTTGGCATGGCATATATTATATAGGCAACTGAGCTAGAATGGCAAAAACAGTTGAGAATTGGCTGGGTAGTGGCAGCAGGAAATTAAGGAGGTAATTCTGAATGAAACAGCATAGCTCTTTTGAAATCTAGTAGCCAGAGTCCATCCAAAGTCGAGCTTATGGGCTGCTCCCAGCCATGAAATGACATGCTATTTTATGTGTGGAGCAAGTTCTAAGTTTTCAAAGCCTGTATAAATATTTGGCCATTGATAATGTATTGTACAATGGAAAGTAAGAACATCTTGCTATCAAGACCCAGCATATTTCAGAAGAATAAATTCTACTGATAGCCTTCACATAATAAAACCCATATTACACTTTGTATTGGAGGTGAAGAAACCCTCACAGATCAGTCTAAAGATCTTTGATACTGAAGGCACAAAGAGCAATAGTAGAGTATAAGGCAGGTCAGGAAATTAAAGGACTGTCTCTTCTCTTAAAGGGAGATGCCACTAGTCCGGTAACTTGAAATAGACCTATGTAAAAAACAAACACCACTAGTACTACTATGGATAAAGTAAAGCCAGACCAAATAAATCAATAGAGTAGATCAAGACAGGGACTTGGTTTTCACATAATGAGCCTTGGTTTCTTAAACTATGTTTTATTAAACAGTTTTAAAAAATTTTTTAAACAGGGTTTAAAAAAATCATTTGAACCCTGCCTAGCAGCTTACCTACCTCTGGTTTGCCTACTGCCAACAAACCACAATCTGAAGCCATGCTTTGAAAGCCTTTCCTTTAACTATGTCTAGGCATTACATGTAAACCTAGCACCTTTCCTTAACTATGGTTTGTTTGATTACTTCACCTCATGTGCTCACTAAGCAATATGCAATTTGGGATTAGCTGGAAGGAAAATCAAATTCTGGACAAATAACCCATGGTTTGTTTGATCATCTGTGGGAAAACTTGTGGTTAAATCATTGGCCTGGTTCACATGACAGTGTAAGGTGAACTATGGCTTACTGAGACTGTGCAAATGTGTGGGGTCACAGTTGCTTAGCTCCTCCTTGGTCATTTTTGCTCCTGCACCACAATGAGCTAAACCAAGTGTTGGCTTAACATGTAGCCTGAACCTAGGCTCGTGGTTAAGCTTTCTATTCACTAACCACAAGTTGGGCTCATGTTTAAGCCATGGCTACAGGTTTGAAAGACAAGCTAAGCTTAGTGTAGGAATAAAAAGAACCAGGGAGGAATGACAGGATCCTGCATGTTTCTTAGAGTTGGGTGAACCAGGCCAGTTTCTTAAGCAAATTAGGATTTAGCATTATATCAAACTAGACCTGTTAGTTGCCTCAATTCCTTCTGAAATCAATGAGGCAAGTTAGCCATGACTTGACTTGTGTTCCATCAAAATCAAAGTTCAACTAACTTAGTCTGAATAAAACCCAGTTATATACACATGCAGCCACACCTTTGCTTCTGGAGCCAGAAGACATCCAAGAAGTGTCAATTGCCCAGAAATTCAGAGTGTGATTATTTCTTCCACAGCAAGTATACACCTTCTTACTATCTCTGTGATGAGGGAAACTAGAGACATGTTCTAATCTGGCATTCTCCTCCTTCAAACCAAGAACTTGCAGTGTCTAAAACTTTCTGCTAGCCACTATCCATCCCTTAGCTTCCCTTGCTGTGCAAGTGATCCACAACGCACTTGCAGTTCTGGGACTGCATCTCTAAAGGAGAAAGATTTTTAGTGTTTCCCAGTATCAGCTGCATGACTCGTCTGCGGAATGGTTTTGACTGATTCAAATGAGCTAAAGATGCCATTCACAGAAGAAGAGGAGTGGGATACTTTACCACTGAAGTGCAAACAACTGGGGAAAGGTCTAAGAGAAATCAGTCAGAAATCAGATTTTAAAACTGTAAGCAAATATTAACCCACAGCACATACATATTTACTAACCTCACATATGCTACAGTAATGAGCTGGTTCTTCCTTTGTTCTCTCATGCCAAACAATCTCCTTTCCTGCAGCAATTAGAGCTTCCCTCAAAGTTTGACACTGCTTGAGAGTTCTCAACAGGCAATACCTGCAACAGATATTAGAATAATTCAAATGATTATTAATTTTAACACCGTTTTATGAATTTGTTGTTAGAATTTTATTGTTTTTAAAACTTTGCTACTATGAAAGGCCAAACGACTGCCTCTCCTGTGGGATATAGGAGTACACCAGTGGCATCACAGATTTTTTCCCCATTTTTATTGTTAAAATACACACATATTTACTGTTCAAAATAATACATAAAATACATAAAAGGATGTCATTTAGAAAAAAGAATTAATACACATAATTTCCCCCTACAAACCATATTTGTTAGTTTGTCTATTCATGCTATTTCCAACCCCTTAAATAACTAATGTTAGAAATAGTGGCTATCCCACAATACTGAGTATTGTCCTCACAACTAACAAAAAATGAACTATCAAACATACAATTTTTTAAAGGCACCTTCATTATATTATTTTGCAGCAATCTTAATGCATCAAATCTCACACCATTCTTTGTTATTTGTATAACTATTTGTAGGACTTGAAGCCAGTAAATATGAACTTCAAGATAAATATACAATCTGACAGTGTGCATTTCTAACAACCAAATATTCATTTATAAATTATGTTGATTTTGGGGGGATGTCCTCTGCAATCGATGGATAATCTTAAAATTGGTGTTTATAATAACTTGGCCTAGGTATCTTTCCCATTTGATGTGGTTATGGTGCAATATAATTAAGTGAAGCGTGTTTACTTGACAGCTAAAGATATGTAAAGTTCCTTCTGTCTCTTACTTGTTTTAGACTTAGTTTTTGCACTTTCCTCAAAAGTGTTCAAAGTACCACAAGTCTTATGAGTACGTGCAAGAAGACTGCAAAAAAAATAATTTAAAAAATCCCTATCAATTCTCCCCCAAAATCCCCCCGCCGCTAACAGTGGGATGGGGGCATCTTCAAGGCCTCTTTCTGTCTCCATCAGTCTTTTAGCGTGCCAATAAGAAAACACCACCAGCAGTATATTGGGTGCAAAGAACCCTTGGAAACATAGTTCTCCAGGGCCCCTACGCTCAATTGTTATTTGACTCAGAAGCCCTGGAAAAGTATGGGAGCCACGGACTCCAGAGCCTAAAGGCACTCTAATGAGAGAAGTAAGAGAGCTCTGCCCCCTCTCCAGCAGTTAAGTGATGAAGGGGTTAGCAAGAAAGCATGACTGGTTTTCCAATGGAGGGTGTATTAAACTAAGATGGCATAAACAGAATCAGGGCTCTCTTCACATTGGCAAGGCTTTTCAAAGTGTTTGTGTTTTAATCTTCCCTAGGTCAAACTGAACCATTACTGAAAACTTTTTAAAAGTTTAACTGCCAATGGAATATCAGTGATAAATGGTATTATATCCCTGCATTGCAAGGGGCTGTCCAAGATGACCCTCAGGGTCCCTTCCAACACTACAGCTCTATGATTCAAATAATGCTGGGCTCCATCTCAACTCAAATTCTCTCCCTCCCACCAATCATATTTCAAATCATTGCTGACAAAAGAGGAAAAAAATCAGTCGTTAGAAAAGAATAGGGCTTTAATTGTATGACACAATAGCATCTAATCAACAGTATTTTCAATATACTAATCTCAGTTTGATACTTATTAATCCCTTGACAATATTTAATGTGACTACCTTTGAGCTATTATTCAATATCTAAAAATGTATGCCCTCTTAGTGTTGTGTTTCTGCACATTCTACTTAACAGAAATATCACCCCAAGTTCCCCCCTTTTTTATAATTTGTCAAAAGTTACTTTCATTCTATAGACTCAATTAAAAAAGAAAAATCTTAACAAAAAGCACCTGAAACCCAACCACTCCTGTATGACACAAAAACAATTTATAATACAGGCTGATGGGGCCAGGGAGCAGGCAAATGTGATTGGAAATTACAGCTAAGAAAGGTCAACACCATCAGCTAACATATCTTTCTCTTGAGGCAGAAATGGAGAATTATTGCTCATGTCTTTATTTCAGTGCAATCATTTCCTGTTCTTCTCTCTATTGTTCATTCTGTTCTGCCCCCATCTATTTCTCTGATGCCCAAAGTATTACAACAGTGAAGAATTTATGCTCAGCACAGATGAGAGCTACTTAGTTGAGTTCCTCAATGTTTAATGACAGAAGATTCTATGAGATACAATAATTTGTGATGGGAAATTACCAACCCTTGACCTCAAGGTCTGCTTGTCTGTCCTGACTGTTGGGGAACTTGGAAAGTTACAAATCTTTGTTTCAGATTAAAAGAACAGTGTAGTTAATGGCTTACTGGGTTCTGGCAACTGATATGCTCTGGTATTTGCTCTGACTACCAATAATGTACAGTAGGCTGAATTAATATTTGTGTGCCCCATCTATTTGGTTAAGTGATACATGCCTGATTATACACACATTTGATCAAGAGAAATCCATGCCAGTCAAAGAATGTTGGAGAAAGGCCATAACAAAGCAGATTGAGTGGCTGTTTAGGATCCTGCTTCACCCTCAATCCTATTCTCCCTCCAGAAGCCTTCCAAATAACCTACAGAACCCCTAACTACCTGTTATAATCTTTTTAACATTGGATCCCAATTGCTGCATGAAATATTTACTAGAATGATCTTCCTAGAACCACCTTTTGGTGTTGTGTACTTATAAGAGGCCACTTTACTTTTCCTGACACTTCTGTTGTTAGCTTTTATTTCCAGCTTGCCTTTTTTGAACTGCACTTGGTTTCTTCCAAACTTCAGGTTCCTCCCTCTTTGAACGCTACCCCATTATCTGCTCTGTCTCCTTTTTATTTCTTTTAGAATAATGTTAGGTTGCATTTTAATTATAGGCTCTTTTAGAATGCTTAAGTTGTCTTCCAAATGCAACTTTTTTTTTTTACTGCACCAATGTCATTGCTGATAACTACATGAAAACATGTTTTGAGTCATATTTAATTTATTCAATAATATCCTGAAAATGTGAACACAGTATGCTATATTATGGATAGGCAATTTTATTGAGTTGTACACTGAAATCTCTCTATCTCTCTCTCTCGTTTTTGGCAATTTAACTGGTAACTTTCTCCCCCTTTATATTCCTTTCTTCTAATTCTCAACATAACATGGGGGGGGGGGAGAGAGAGAGAGAGAGAGACGGAGGGAGAGAGATGCCTTCATGTAAGGAGGGGACAGAGAAGGAATGAAAAGCATCCGCACCAGTCTGTCACCTGAGGAGGATCAGCAGAAACTTCACCACCTTTCACCAAGCTCTATAGCCAGGACAGTTTGGAAAGAGTGGAGAAAACAGTACCACGCATTCTACAAACCTACTGGGAATTTAACTCTTACGCCAGAGAAGAGAGCACCTACTGCTTTTAGTTAGAAGCCAAAGAAAATATTAGACACCCTGCCCCTGCGAATGGCCATCCCAACTTACATCTGACTTACAGACCCAGAGGATTTTTCTTACAGCTATTCACATACAGAACATAAAATCAGAACAGTGAAAGCCAAAGGGGGTGGGGAGACTGCAGTAGTTTCTAGTCTTTCAGCTTAAAGGGAAAACTGGTGTCGGTTTAGTAGGTGTTTCTACACTGCAATGCTGCTCACAGCCACTAGAGTGTAGTATGCTTGCTGTTGGCCAGAACACTTTTGTTTGTTCGTTGGTTTTTTTCGGGGGTTTTTGCTACTGGTGTGGATGTGTCACCTTTTTATATAAAAGCAACTGTGGGGTTTGTTTACAACCGAAATGTATGTAAAATGGTGGGAATGATGGGTGTCATGTTTATTTAACATTTTATTGCAAGTTGTACTTTGGTTGCATTATTCATTCAGAAAGATGCTTAATATTTAAAAAACAAAACATATATTTAATTTAGCAGCAAAGGCAGAGTTATCATTAACATGTTGTCTTATCAAACTAATGCTCAGAAATAGCCTCCAAGTGATCAGGTGAAGACTCAGGGCCTGCAACTTACAGCACATTTTCCACCACTGGGTCATGCCATTTTTAAAAAAATATATCTATCCATTGGATATAGCTAGTTTGCTTCACCAAGAACTCTGTTCTTTGTACCTTTGTATCAATCAGTAAATTAAAGTAATAACTCTGTGTTGAATTCAACTAACATTTACTTAGAGTAGACTAATTAAAATTAATAGACCTAAAGTAGTCAACGTCATTAATTTCAATGGGTGTACTTCAAGTAAAAGTTAGTTGACTACCACACTCTGAATTAACAAGCATAGTGATTTAAAATGTACATACTTGATCATTTCAAAAAGCTTTGGATCTGAGACTTTGATATTCCGTGCTATGTTCCAAGAAAGATGAACCATAGGTACTATTGACTTCACACTCTGCAATTTATTCCACTCGTACCGTTCTACAGCCAATTTATATTGACAGGCTGCAATAAAACAAAGAGAGAAAAGTAAGGGTACCAATTAGATACGAAAATACCACTGTAGTCATTCTCAGTTAAGAAAAAATATATATACAGTCAAATTCAAAACCTCTGAGCAGTTTCCAAAATAAATGATTTTGGTAGACTTTTTGTGTATGCCACACCGAAATAGAAAACAGGGGAGAAATATGATAATGGCAGTTCTTTCTTTAGCAACAGATAAAAGAACCAAACTGAAATTTCCTTGTCTCTTAAGTGTAGCCTTTTGTAAAGAAATCATATTCCTGCAGAACAAAAAATGTTTTTAATTGCCTCAGATATTGACAATTTGTGGCTTCATTCAGATATCACATTCTCCAAACTATGATTTGGGGGATTAGAAAAAGCCGTACATCTATCCTCCTCCTCTGGTATCCAAAACAGCAAACCTCATCAACCTAGGCTTTCAGTATTGGTCTGCAAGAAGAGCTTTTGCCACTTCGAACATCACAGCAAGCCATGGTCTGAGGAATCAGGATGGATGATGGATGGCAATGTGTAAAGGGAGAAGGCATGTGTGCACACAGCATATTCACAAAGAGGGAATATGACATCTGACTTTGCTACTTCATACAATCCTACCAGGTCTTAATAAGCAGAAAAATGAATGAGTCCTTTCTTCACACATGCAGCCTGTTTGTTCCTCCCTTTGTACAGGGTGTGATTAAACCTGGAAGCCTCTAATCAACGATAGTTTCCTGTTTCGTCTGGGCAATTGTGGTTACCAGTTTTGGAAAAAGACAGGATATCAAGCCAACTTCAAACCATGGAGGAATTCCCTAGCTTGTTCCAAAGCTGGTAAGCAGCTTCCTGGTTCAGACAAAATGAGACACTATAGTTAACTGACAACTTCCTGGACTGTTCCTGCCATGAAGGGGGAGCAAAGGGGTTACACAGGCAGAAAGCTTATTCTTACTAGTCCTATTAAATTGAAATATTATCTAAATGCGGACAAATCATCTCATGTTATTCCATCCACAGAATCCTATATATATATTTGACTATAAATAAATTAATCCAAATTTGTTCTGTTACAAACAGTTACTTTTGATGTAAAATTACGCTGGAGAGCTGATCTCAGAAAAGTCTGTATTTCCTCTGGATTTTTTTCAGAATGAATTTTAGGATCTGGAATTGTCATATGCATTATTCTAGTTCATGCCCTCTGCAAAATCACAGTCTAAGGGCTTCTTATTTTGAAAAATGTGGGTGGTCTGTTGAAAGCTGTGTCAGTGCTTTTATGAAGTATTTGTGTAACTGTAAAAACACATCATCATACCTGTAAGAGGGCCAACATTCCAGGCAATATTGTTACACCAGCCAATAGCTTGAACCCAATGTACCGTCCCAGCATTTATCCACACCAAATCTCCAGGTCTCTGAATAAATCTATATACTGGGACATTGGCTTCATACAAATCTTCCAAATTAGGCCACCAAGAGCCCAAAAGAAAATTCATATTGTTTCTGAAACAGGAAAAGATGAATGTAAATATTTATCAACAGAAATATTCTATATACATCAAAAACATGTCAATCCAAAATGATGTACACAATAAAAGGACAAAAGATTATTATAAATAATCTTAAGAGGTAAGTTTGCTCAAACAGGAAACTTTCACTTTAGTGAACACCTCCAAGCCAAAGTGAACTGCTACATCCTGATGTTTGCAGAACTTACTAACTAAATTAGGGGATTTATTGCACTAAGTACTATTTTTTTAAAAGCACATTGCTGCTTCCAGGGAATACAGCTTCAGTAATACCCACTTTAGTTGTGACAGAATATCTGCTACCATCACTGGGCTTATTCACAACTGCTAGTTTTAGGGATGTCCAGGGGATAGGAGTTTATTATCTTTTTCTTTGAACAGCAGACCCTCTTACCAAATCACATATAACCCTTTCTATCTAAAAGTTTGCCATGCAGATGGAAAAACCCCTCTTGAAGAAACACAAGCCCAAAAGCTCTCGGGCTAGCCCAGGGATGGGAAACTTGTCATCCAGATGTTGTTAGATGACAACTCCCATCGTCCCCGACTATTGGTCCTGCTGGCTGGGGATGATGGGTTGGAACTTGCAGCGGTTCTTTAGATTCTAGCTGCAACAATGCATATCTACATTTCCACATCAATATTGCTGTTACACCACAACATATAGAAGGTGGCAGAAGAGAGAGATGAAAAAGTAATATATTAGGACAAGAGTTGCTAACGTATTTGGGCCAGTGTGCATATTTAGAATTGTTAAAAAGTGCTGTGGGTGCCAAGCACAAAGTGGCTGAAAGGTGTGGGGCGTGGTATAAAGCAAAATGGTCTCCATGAGAACATGCTATAATGGCTACCACATCCAAAAGGGGGAAAAAAAGAGTCAGGACCACACAAAAGTCCAGGTTTGCCCCCTCCCTGCAAAAAAAACCATCAATGAGGGGAAACCATTGCATGCTTGTTCACAGAGAGAAGCTTTTTGTACCTCCGCTTCTGTTTAGAATGGAAGGAAGGGTGGGCAGCCAATGGAATGTGTGCATGTTTAAGGGGGCATGTGCAGCATAGAAGAAGCTGAGCCACTGCAAACAGTCTTTTGTGTGTTGTGGATTTTTGAGAGGATATTTGCCGAGCCTTTTTGCAGACACCATAGGAAATACTGGTGGGCACACTGGTGTCCAAAGACACCACAATGACAACCCCTGTACTAGGACAAACCAAAGTAATATATCCTCCCAAATAAGCATCACAAATAGCACTGTTTAGAGACAGAGTGGATTGTGAAATAATTGGAAGCACAGCATATGGCGATGGAAAATACTGAACGTACTTTTCACAGAAGTCATTCATGACGCCCCAATAATTTTCTGGAACAACAAACCATTCACAGTCACCTGGACCTATATTTATATTGACTGAGCAAAAGTTGTTATTTTCTTGATGACCTGAAATTAATAAGAAAAAAAAAACAATAATAGTGATGATTGATGTTTGCAGGGCACTATAAAAATATGGAGCATAACATGCAAACAAAAATGATAAGAGTCCTGTGGTACCTTAAAGATTAACAAATTCATTGCGGCATATGATTTCATAAGCAATATATTATTTCATGTACCAGAATATGATTTTATCTCTTCTTAAGGTGTTGTAACATTTTTGGGTTACTGTTCTGCAACAGACTAGGACTGGTACTATTCCATCAATTAAACTTACTATATTTACAAATTAATACCCCACATTTCATATCTGATATTGAAGACATCTAACATACATCAATTATAAATTTAAATATCTAATTGAAGACAGTTGCAGTCAAAAACCTAATCAGAAGCTAGATAGATGTTTCTCATGCAGGAAAACCAGAAGTTGAGCTGCCACAATGCACTTAAGCATCCAGGTGAAAAATGGGATGTTCAAAACTGCCTGAAATCAGGGCTGTCAGATTCTAGTACTTTTAAAACTTTAATTATTTCAGCAAGTTATAGGTTATATAATAATGGATACGAATCATAGAATTTAGAGTTGGAAGGAGGATATTTCAAAAAAATATTGTAGGAACTTTGATGCATAGTTAACTTCTGATGAAAGCTGCAGTAATGTGCAACCATTACCAATTCATTTTACAAATGTAAGGAGGATTGAGACAATTACATACTCCTTGCTATTTATCAGATAATGTTCTGAGACACACGTGTTCCAAGCAAGCTTTGGGATTTAAAATGCAGCTCTGAATTTATATTTTATTTACTTTAGAAAATTTATATACCACTTGATTGTAATAAAACCTCTAAGCGGTTTATACAAGTATTAAAATAATCAACAAAAAAAGTTAAAAACACATCAAAACATTTTAAAGTACACTAAGAAAAGATTAAAACATGTCTACACTGACATGCCTGGATGGGCTTGCCTAAAGAAAAATGTTTTAAGAAGGCCCCAAAAGGACTACAGAGAAGCTGCCTGCCTGGTGTCAATAGGCAGAGAGTTCCGAAGTGTAGGTGCTGCCACCACACTAAAAGACCAATTTCTTACAAGTGCAGAACAATTATTATGTGGCCAGTTCTGCAGAACAAAACAGTCAAGTGGGTACATATGGGGTAAGGTGATCCCGCAAGTAAGTGGGTCCCAAGCTCTTAAGCACTTTATATACCAATAGGTACAACTTGAACTTGGCCCAGTAACAAATCAGCAACCAGTGCACATCTCAGAGCAGAGGTGTTATACGTTGGCAGGGTCTTAATCCTGTCAGCAACTATGCTGCAGTATTCTGTACTAATTGTATTTTCCAGGTTAAGCCCTGCATAGAGTACACTGAAGTAATCCAATCTTGCAAGTCACTTGCATCTGAACTACTGTGGTCAAGCTGTCCTGGTCCAGTAATGGCTGTAGTTGTTGTACCAGGCATAGCTGGAAAAACATGCTTCTAGTCACTGTGGCTCCTTGGGCATCCAGACACACAACTGAATCCAGGAGCACACCCAGTCTGTGTACCTGCCCCTTCAAAGAGAGTGCAACCCTGTCCAGGGCAGGCAATTGACAAATTTCTCAAGACACAGGAACTGCTCACATATAGTGCCTCCATTGTACCAGGATTCAAGCTGAGTCCCACCACTATGTCTAGGCGCCAGTGCACTTCCTATATGGCCTCTCCCGATTCTGATGTTATGGGGAAACAGAGCTGAGTATCATCAGCATACAGGCAGCGACCTTTTCGTGTGGGGGTTCCATTCCTGGCCCCTGCATGCATCGGCACGCATAAGCGCCCCCGACCCACCTTCTTCCAGGTCCAAAAGGACCTGCACATTGGTGATGGCACACTGAATGCCCCTAAAATGGTCACTGCCTGTACTAATGACACCTTGCCACAAAAATCCTATTAACTGCTCCCAGTGGCTTCATATAGATATTAAACTGCATTGGGGATAAAACAGTGCCATGCAGCACCTCAAAGCATAACTGCCAGAGGACAGAAAAGCCCTCTCTCAATGCTACTGTTTGGACTTGGTCCTGTAACTGGGAAAGGAAACACTGTAACACAGGGTACCCAATTACCACTCCATGGAGTTGGTCCCAGAGGATAACAAGGCCACTAGTATTGAAAGCCACAGAGAGATCAGGAAGCAACTACAAGTTCTGCTTGCCCTCCTCTCTGTAAAGGTAATTCATCAGGGTGACCAAAAGTGACTTTGATGTAGTTTAGTGTACAAGTATTATTATTATTCTTTATATAGTATCATACATGCACGTGACGCTTTATAAAGAATGAAGTGGTGGGTCCCTGTCTCAGGGGGCTTAACATCCATAAAACTAAGGAAGTGAGGGGAATGGCGCCTTGGGTAAATAGGGAAAGAATATGCCATTATTCT
Organism: Podarcis erhardii; assembly: GCF_964252035.2. Classification (NCBI taxonomy): domain Eukaryota; kingdom Metazoa; phylum Chordata; class Lepidosauria; order Squamata; family Lacertidae; genus Podarcis; species Podarcis erhardii. Next base: position 58,931,161 of record NC_138508.1, read on the forward strand.
CAGCTGCAGTTGGATATGGGGACTAATGAGTTGTGTCAAAAGCATCATTTAAAAGGTGGGGTTTGAGGAGGAATTTGAAGAAAGCAATAGAAGTGGCATCACAGACATTCTATTGGAGGCAATTTCATGCATAACAGGCAACATGGAAGGAACAGCAGCCATTCTGAGGGGAACAGGTGGTCTTTGAATGGCTGAGGGTGATGGTGCAGAACAAGTGAAGGGATATGTTGGGATGCAAGGGCAGATATAAAGTGACTCAAGGCCATGGAGGCATTAGAACAGGGGGTGCCAACCTTCTTAGACCAGCCGGCACATTTTGATAGAGTGCTATTGCTGCCAGTCACAAAATGGCTGTCAAGAGGCAGGGGAACATAACACGTCATGGCATAGTGCAATGTTAGAGAGAGTTCAGTCACTGCTTCCCCCCACCCCACAACAATCTTAAGTTTACCACAGGAAGTTGACTATGTCCTCCTGGTCCTGGCTGTGAAGCAAAAGCTATTAAAGGCAAACGTACCTTATTTACCCCAGTTCCAACACTATACCACAGCCTAGGCTGCCATGCAATTAAGCAGTATATAAACTGTTGATGAAGAAATAAAGCATAACTATCGGCACTTACCTGAGAGTAAGTCCCATGAAACACAGAGACTTACATCTGAGGTAGACATGTATACAACTGTACAGTAAGTTAACTTTGCAGTGAATTCTTAATGCGCACCTAGATATCACTTCCTACACAGCAGGAGACATGCCTAAGCCTCTTTGCAAAGTTTTCACATTCTGCATTTGCCATTTGGGGAGTGGATTATTTAACATCCACCTGAATTTATTGTGTGGTAGTATTTGCAGGAAAAAAATTATTGGATGGACCTGCTCTCAGATGAACCTACCACAGGAAAGATGCTTCCTTGTTTCTAGAAGGTTCCACAGACTATTAGAAAATTAAATGCACGTGGGAAAATTGCACTAAATGGAAAGAGAAAGCCAGCAGCCAGGCTAACTCATTTTCACAGAAATTGCTTCTAAGGGCATCCAGACATTTTACTTCCTAACATCTTTCTAAAAGGACTAGAGACTTGCGGAAGGGAAGGGAAGGGAAAGCTCAGAGTCTGGGGCTCCTCCTGTGGGTGCAAATGAAGGTGCTGTGTTAGTGATCCCCACATTAGAAACTAAGGAAGAAAAACTAGTGAAGTATCCTGTAGCAGACAGGAAGTCATCACAGGAACTTAAGGAGCTGCATCATGTGGCCAGAGCAGCAAGAGCAAGAAGAATGGATTTTTATCCATTTATTACTATTGATTTCATTTACACTCCACCTCCCCCCGCCCCCAGGAATCCAAGGCAGCTTTTTAATTGTTGGGTTTTATTAGTGATCTTATGCTACATTTGTTGGAAACTAAAATCAATTGCAATATTATATGGTCATCATTGCAGTCAAAGAGCCACTAAGAAAGTAGCTGCAAGCACTACTAAGAAAATCTTCAGAATCAATAGGATGTATAAATGTATAATTCAGAATTATTAATGAAAAGTAAAGTTGCAAAAAGAAGACAGAACAATTCAGAAATGGTAAAAATGAAGAGGTTTTTTGTGTCAGTATGTAGCACTCCACATTACTCACCTGGTGTTCTGCTGCCTGGCACCTTCATATACAACTGGACTGTATTCATTCCCAGGATTGTATGACCAACATGACTGAGGAGATTTCCTGCTGATACCACCCGCACAAAAGCAGGAAGCTTTGTAAGTTCATGAAGCTGTAGCTTCCACCTGTTGTAAAACAGCAAATTAATCCACGTGGTATTTGGAGATGCAAAAACCAATTACATTACTTACACATTTACCCTAAAAAGCCCTTCATATTTGTACACAAGTAAAATCTATTGACCCTTTTGGGAAGCTGTATCAGATAGCTAATTTATACTGTCTTAAGCCTTTTTCATGAACAAAAACCCAATGCCCAGCCACAATAGGCTGTGTAGGATCGCAGAATGATTATGGTGGTTTGCTGGTTATGAGAACTAACAAATCCAACTGCTTTCTTTCACTGAGAGCCTCATGCTCTGCTTCCATCTACATTCATTTGGTACTCCTGTGGGTAGCCAATGTACTGGATGGCCCCCAGCAAAACTTGCACCAGACCTTACAAAAGATTTGGTTGTAAGTTGTTTTGGCTTGCCTTGGGAAAGATAAAGCGACTATCAAATCAAATCATGTTGAATCCAATCAATCTCTAGGACCATAGCCTTCATAGCTGATGCCACCCTGGACACCACTCAGTTCTCCACAAGAGCCATGGCTCCAACACTGAGATGCTGACACACAAGCATGCACAAGGTCTTTCACCTGGACCTTTCATGAGCAGAAAGCTGTTTGGAGATTACACCTTAACGTATATGTTGGTAGACCCCAAGGAAGAAAAGAATACAGTGTCCACCACATACATGGGAGATGAAAAGTGATAATTTCACAGAACAACCTTCCCATATCAGGCACCTTCACACTCCTTTTGTATATCCATAACCTCAGGACGAAGCACAGCAATCTAGAGTTTTGGAACTAAATCTCACCATGTCTCACCCCTCTTTACATTAGGCTCGGGTGAGGCAGTGAGCATGTGAGATCAGTGTTCAGAATCAGTAATGGATAGTCTAGTAAACTGAAGCCGAATTCTGCTAAAACAGAAATTATTTTAAAGTATGGCTTATATGCCCATGAAGGTGCTGTTCAACCTGTTCTGGATAGTCCTGCACTCCTGAAAAGGACCAGATATGTAGTCTGTGGATGCTTGTTACTGAAGGTCCAGTGGTATTAGAGTCATAGCGTGCCTTTCACTGGATGAGGCTAGTGTGTTAACTGTGTCCCTCTCCTGGGCAGAGATAACCTCACTAAGGTTATCCATGTTCCGGTAATCTCTCATGTAGATCACCACAATGCATTTTATGTGGGGCTGCTTCTGAAGCCTGCTCAGAAACTGTAGATGATTAAAAATACAGCTGAACATACGAACTGAAAAGGAAGCAGGAAGGGTTCAGTCTCCTTTGCTCTGGATCACATACCCTCAACATCTTCCCATATCTGTGTCCATCTAGCTTGGTGTACCATATTCATAACACTACCTAAAATAATCAGAACTTGCTAGATTCAGGATGCTATCAAATCAGGAATCTACACTGTTAGAGTACGAGCAAGAAGACCTTTGGATTACAAATCTGCGAAAGATGAGAAAGAAGAAGAGGGAAGTCCCTGGAGTACTTGGAATATTAAAACTAAAAAGAATAAAGCAACATGATTGGGACTTTCCTCTTGAGTATGGAAAAGTAGATGATCCTTCGCAGCAACCACTTTTAAACATTCTGGATGAAAGAAAATATGATGTGACTCTGACTGAACTCCTTCGGGGTCTTAGGACCAACAAAGAGGACTACCAATATAGTTGGCAGAGAGGGACTGACAGAGAATCAGACGCCTCGGACGTGAGGAATCCGGGCTAAGAACTATTTTTTGTTTGTTTTTTGGACATTTGTTTGGGAAGGGACAGAAACCGGGGCAGGGGGGGGAGAGAGAATAGAACTATAAAATGTTATGATTTGTTTATTTGGTCAATGTGATCTATAATTAATATAATAAAGGGAAAAATTTGTGGAAGGGAAGTTAGATCGACCTTAAAAAAAAAAGAAATCAATGATTATAAGAGAATTGGATAAGTTGAATATAGATAAACAAAAAGAATTAAATTTTTAAAAGTAATATGAATATGTTTAAGAGGTTAGGTAAGAACTTGCTGAATTAATTATTGGAACTGGGATGTAAGAGGAGGGGGTGGGGGGAAGTCAATGAAAGTGGGTGAAGAAAATTAGGGTATGAAATTGTATCTGTGTGTTTTTGTCTTTGTGTGTGTGTCTGTTGTTATAAAATGTAAAAACCCAATAAAAATTATTTAAAAAAAAGGATGCTATCAAATCCAGCACTGTTCTATTAATTATCTTACCTAATTTATAAAATAAAGGTACAGCAGTCAACACTCCATATTATTGACTCAGGGGATGCAGCTCAGTAAAATTTAAGTAAATAATACAATCCAGGAAAAAATATTCAAAGTTTGGTATCCTGAGAAGATTTAGTCCCCTGTGGTGACTATGTACGTGTAGCTTTACTTACTTTTTGTCATCTGAAAGATCAATGTTGGTCCCAAATTTGATAGTTTTAAAAGGTCCTTTTTTCCTCCTCCCAGAGCTATAAAATAAATAGATTAATTATAGTTATAAATGTTAACTTTTTTAAAAAAAACACCAGCATCTTAAAATGTGACTTTCCTAGCCTGTGTGTATTTTAAACCTAAGTGATCACCATGAGCTAGGAATGCATCTTTGTGTGAAAGGCTATGAAACAATGTAACTATTTAATTTGAAGTCAATCTGTAAAAATTTGGTAATTCAATTAAAAAAAAATATTTCAAAAGAGAAACCATTTTGTTACTGAAATCAGATTACTGGGCTGAGCATGTGCTATTAGTTACCCTGTTCCTTAATTCTAAGGGTTTGTCTACCATACCCTGCCACTAGTTTGCACCTCACTGATTGGTGAATCTTGGGGTTCTAGTAAAAAAAAACCAAAACAGATTCTACAAGGCTACAAGTTTGTTCATGCCTGTGCTGGGGGCAATCTAAAATAGAAAATATATTCCTGAGTTATGCATATATAAGATTAGAAATGGAAACATTAAGAATACAAAACACACAATACATATGTATCCAGACATAAAAAATCAATGTAGTTCTGGAAATGTATGTGGCTGAGAAAACCCTCTTCACCAGCTTAAGGTCTGAGGCGACTACATTTCTTTCCATTGAAGATGGAGAGCCGATATATTAATACACTTACTCTATCGCTTCTCCTTACACTGTGACCTAATTCACACATGCTTCCAGTTACTTCTATGTGGTGTAATCCCATTATGCAGGATGCATGCATGTGAATACCAGTGGAGCTGATCACATTGGTCTTGACCACATTCTCTCACCTCGTTAAATATGTGGAAAAACCACATGAAATCAACCCCACTCATTCTGGAGTATAGAGTGCTTTAAGAAGCAGCTCCTATGCTGTTGGGAGCACATGTGAAGGGGACCTACTGAATTCTATCCACTCACTTATCAGAAGATGTTGATTCACTATCTGAATGGTCCTTATGGTGACTTTTTTTCTCATTTTCCTCCTGCAAAAGTCAAACATGACATTTTAAAAAAATCAAATTCTACAAATATTTGGTAAACTTAAACAGTACAGTATGGAACAGCTATTGATACCTCTATGAAAAGTGATTTTACTGGGAGATGCCTAAAGTCATTGCCTCCTCTTTTGACCACGAGAAAAGCCACTCAGCTCATGAAAGGCTTAGTTTACAGGATAATTTTAATCATCTCAATGAACAACCATAAAAATATCATCCCCTGAGCAGCACCCACATTTTCATCATCATCATCATCATCATCATCATCATCATCCTATCTGACTGGCTTGCCCCAACCACTCCGGGCAACATCCAGCAAAATATAAAAACACAATTAATAAAAACACAATGGCATCAGTATATCTATAATTCCAACATTAAAAAAACTTGAGAGAGAGAATACTAAATGTAGGGCACACTCTTCTACAGTTGATTCTAATTTGCACTATTCTTTCTTGCTTCTAATTCCAGAATTCTGTTAGTTAATGGGAGAGTAAACCCAAAGCTGGCTGAAGGATTTGTGGAAGCAGCATTAACTGCCACTGTATCAATAATATGACCTGCCAGCGGGCTGGCACGCAGGCTGTTGGATGCCCTCTGGAATACCCACAGAAAGCTCTGCAGTTGTACATGTGCCACCAGCCACGTTCTGGAAGTGATTTGCAGGAGAGAAGGGGAGAACATTTCAGGGGCATATTGAGAAGAATGTGGAGCCAAAAGATCCTAAGACTTCATTCCCCCAACAGGTCCCTTAAAAGGGCGGGTCCAGGTCTACTCTTGCCCTGGGTTAGTGTAACCCTTATTTCTCACAAGTATGTCAATTGGAGTGGGAAAAGGGAGAAAAGAGAAGAAGGTCTCTGCCTCAGCCACAGTTAGCCAGTGGGGAATTGGATGTGGTGGTTGCTCCACTACAGATTAACGTTTTACTATCTAACATATAAAAAACCAGAAAGCCTTTGAGACATTCCTTTTCATCTAACAGTATTACATTTGTCCAAAAACTATTCGGACATGTTTCATTTCCCTACGTTTTCCACTTGGAAAAGTAGGGCCCCACTCATGAACCACCCACAGTTCTATTGCGCTCAATGCTTTGACACATTCTCTGATCTTTCTAGCTTACCTTTTTGCCCTCAGAATCAAAGAGGCTTAATGCTTCTGGAAGCCCCCACCCTCCAACAGCGTTGGAATTATCTGGGAGAATACAATGCTGGCTCCCTTCTCCAACCAGCAGCCGAAAATCTTCAGTGGATATCCCATTTCCCCCATCACCATTGGCAATCTAGAAAAATCCCATTTGTGTCCCTGATCAGCCCAACAAAGTACTAACAGAATCTCAGAATGTACCCACCCACCAAACCAGTCCAGCTTCCATTTCTTTTGTCACCATTTTTTGCCTTGCTCACAGCCCCTGTTGGTTCTTTCACATTCTTCCACCATATGTAACCCCAGGCTACATTCTCTTAGTAAGTATTTTAGATTTAATATTACAATGTCTATCTTTTGTTCCTTTGTTTCTCATTTCCTGCAGTAATCTAAACCCCCCCTCCAAATAATTTCGCACAAATAATTTCAAATTGTATCTGTTTATCAAGCAAAGGTTGTTTTTCACTGTTCTCTTATACGTGCATCAGCCCGCTAATATTACTGGGTTTGTATACCTCTTAAGCTCTCTCAAGGCAGCCCATGTTCCAAGACTGTGCTAGATATTAGTAGTTAGAAACACAGGCACACACCCCGGTATAGTTTTCATAAAGCATGAAACAACTTGGCAAACAGAGTTTTCTTCCTCAATATGGTAAATGTTGTGGCAACTGCATAAAAGCGAACAGAATGCAACTGCTAACGTATAGCAGATTGCAGGTTGTCCTGTACCAAATATAAAAACAGTGCAAGCAAGCGTGATTTCTCCACATTTAAGAATAACATTTTCAATATATAAAAATACTGGGGGGGGGGTGTTGTTTTTGTTTGTTCATACTGTATGCATTTTTGTGGTTTTATATTGTAAACCACCTTGTAAACTTTGGATGAAGGGTGATATAGAAATTTAATAGACAAACAAACAAACAAACAAATGTTAGGTTGTCTTATAAAGGTAAGGAATGTTTATTTTCTAAAATGTTAATAATAACTTTTTATCATGCTTAGAACCTCAAAGGAGGACCTAACTGCAAACGACAAGGTATTTTAGCCACCTTGGTTATCCTGCTGTAAATGACTGTACATATTCTACTGTATCTCAAAAACCTATGCTTTTGGAGTAAAGTGTGCCTATATGATACAGATCAGGAACAGATCTTAATTGACAAATAAATTATAATGCCCTACTTACCCTTAATGATTCCTGGAATGAAGAGGCCTGGTACTGTGCATATTTAGCAATGGTAGTTTGAGATTTACTGCTTTCACAACGCCATATTTTCTTTGTTCCAGTGGGGTCCCAGTTTTCATCCGATGGTTGTAATAGCTGTGTCCTTACTTCGACTAAGTGTTCGTTATTAGCTTCTACCAATGTTTTGGTAGAGAAGAGTCCTAGATCTAGGGAACAAGCATGTACTTAAACTGAGAGCTCTTTTGCTGCATGAACTGCAGAGATAAATAAGTAAGCAAGCTAAAGCTTTAGACAGTACTAGCTATGAGTACATTAATACATGATCAATTCAATAAATATTTCTCAGCTGAATCAAAACCTGCTGAACAGTTTCAGGTTTTCAGAAAACTTTCTTCAGCCAAATCTCCTTTAAAAGGATGGTAGATTTCACAAAGCAAAAAGCTACCAAAACCTGTGGCAGATGTCCAGGACCCTACCCAGCAGCATCAGCAGAAGAGCCCCTCAGTGCAGCAGAACTGGCTCACCATATTTTGAAATAAGTGACATAATACACATTACCATCTAAAGGCCAGGGGAGCAGAGCACTGTAAGTCCAGAGTCTAAAATTGTGTGCTGCAGTATTGGTTAGAGATCAATAAAAATTACTGAGCAGTTTGAATTTGCAGAGTTAGATAGGCAGTTGAGTTCATAGAACATACCTTACCAGTTCCAGTTCAGTACATTTTTACTGTTTTATGCATTGGCAACTAAAAGACATGTTACCATAAACTATATGAAAACAAAAATACACAGACCAAGTGAGCTTTAAGTACTTTAGGAGCACCTCCACTTCCAAATATTTGTATTAAAGAAAAATATCTTAATATAGGGCCATGTACAATTAAATCATACATAAGTAGACCCTTAAAAATCAATGGACAAGTCAACCGATTTCCATGGCCATACACTGCATTTGACTTAGTTCAATACAGCCCAAACAAAGTAAATCTTTCTAACTCAAACTTACCTAATTTAAGAGCTCCAGCAAGGCCACGTATTACAGTAACAGGATTGTTCGGATTTGTACAAAACTGATGTAAAGGTGGGAAGAAAGCATCACGCTTGTTTTCCAACTACAAAAGTAAAGAGAAAGTTCAGTATTAATGCAAGGAAATAGAATGCAGAGTAGTATCAGTCCCTTGTCATAATGCTTCCTAACAATTACATGCATCATGGCATGGTATTGCTACTCATTAGAAGTTATTTATAGGTTGCTAAGGATACTTCAAGAAGTATACTTAGATCAGTGCTTTTTTTCTAAAAGAATGTTTAGGGGTACTCTCATTTTGACTCAAGAAAATCAGGAAAAATAAATACAGTAAATGGACAAATGGACAAAGACTCACAAAATGTTTAGGGATATGCGTACCCCCCAGGAAAAAAAAGCACTGGCTAAAATGATATGCAGAAAGCAGTAGCAGTTCATCATGCAACTGTTCTGCAATGATACAAGATGTGTGCTCTCTAGTGTGTGGTTGTTTTTTCCTAGATGCTATAGAAAAAGTACTTATTGCAGTATTTAGAAAGTTACAAGGTTATGTATGTTATAGGAATATGTTGGCAACTGAAATATTTGTCAGAGACAGAAACAAAGAGATACATAATCTGAATTCCAGAATGTAAAATGTTAAGCATACAATGACTGCATTTGAACATCCTGCTATACTATGGTTCTCTGAGACCAAAATGAGTCCAGCTTCATGAGACCTATTAGGCTCACATAATATTTTGCTTCTATTTTTGGTTTGTAATGACAAACTGTAGTTAGTTAACTGTAGTTAATGTCAAGTGTAAAGCAAGGGTGGAGAACCTGTTCCCTCCAAACGTTGTTGGATCAGCCAGTTGGAGTCTAAAACCATCTGGAGGACCACAGGTTCCACAACCCTAGTTTAAAGCAAGCCCACTTTGAACCATGGTTTTTGAAACTGAATGGTTTGAACTAACCATTGTAAATGTAAACCAAAGTTCTGGGTCTGGCTGTGTGGAAAGAGAGGCAGATCTGGGAATGCGCAGATGTGGGAGGAAGCTAGGCTTGTTCACAGCCTGCTAAACCATAGTTAATATCACATACAAACATAGACACTGAAAGATTTATTCCATGTTATAAACCTGCATTTCCAGGTGGTTTCCAAAATAGGTATTAAAATAGCGGCCAGGCCATGAGCCTGATGAGCTCTTTTTGTTCAGCAGAATTCCTATCCCTTTACAGTATTTGCATTTAATAAGTCATTTTGCTTTATAAACCACTTTGAAAAGCTGTTTAAAATGCAGCACTGGGAGGTGGGTACAAGACAATATGCTTTGTGAAAAATGTTTTGATGCGTACTAGGCCCTTTATAAATCTAAAGAGTTTTATGGATTATAACAAGAGTATTTCTTTTTTTAAAAAAAAAAAAATTATTGAAGATTTTCTTAATACAATAAAATAAAAACCAGAATAAACAGAAAACAGAACAAAAAAACAACAACAGAAATACAGTTAACATCTTATAGTAAAAATATTTTCTTCGCTTTTTGGGCTTCCTCACATCTCTCGCTCCTGCGTTCCAAAATTATACAATTTTAACCAGCAAATTATCACCTTGTTTCCATTCTTATTCTATAGATTGCCAATATTATGTCCCTAACTTTGAATACTTTTATCTAAATCTTGAATACCCAATTTAAACATGATAGTTATTCAAAGTTTATTTTTCTCTTGAATTCACTTATTCTCATATTCTTTTCAACTAGCTTAATGAACTAGCTTATTTCTAGTAAAACATGATCAGCATATAGTCTTTTATTTTAAAAGGCAACAAAATGTTCTTACAACTGTCTAGACGATACTTACATAAATACTAGGTGTAGGTGGATTAAGCTTGTCCTTTGGCAGGGGAGGATATGGAGGTGGTGGTGGTCTTGGAGGAGGACATTTATCCAATAAAATGCTACTGTTAGATAAGCCATTTTTACCCAGATTCCTAAGGAGAAACAAAAACGGTTATACAAACACCTAATGAATGCAGAAAAATATGAACCTTTAATTACTATAAATACAATTTAAGTTCAAAAGTGAACTGATTATCAAGTGTGAAAAACACACACACTCTCTATACATATATATGAACTTTTTATATTTGAGTTTAAGATCAATTTCAATAGCAGTTATCTGAAAAATAGATTATTAACTTGAAACATTAAGTAGATTATTGTCTCCATTTTAAAGGAGCATTTGTTCACATGGGGCTGTAGCCAATGTTAGTTCTACTCAGAGTTGATGAACCCAAGTTAAGTCATGTCCATGAATTTCTTTGGTTTTTACTCTGAATAGAACTAATGTTGGATGCAACTCTTGGAAAGTTGGAAGACATCTAATTAGGTTCAGAGAGCATCAACATAAATATATTCAAAGGTATCAGTGCACTCAGAGGAGTAGGAAACAGAGCAAAGGTAGATGCGCGCATCTAGTTGCTAAAAGCAAAGAGCTAACTGCGAACTTCATTCACCTCCCCATTTCATAGCCCAGAAGGGAGGGATAGAGAAGAACAGCCGGAAAGAAGGTAGATAGCAAAGAACACAGCTATGTGACCAGTAAATCCTTCTGACAGAATACAGGAAAGCACATGCACATGAGTACATGGGCACACATACACATTCAAAAGGGTCTGCATTCATACAAATATCAGAGTTATGCCATGGCTAGGGGTGGTGGAAAATTTGAAGTCCAAACCCAACTCTTCTCTTTAAAAAAAACAACACAGAGCAAAACTGGTACAGCTTACGAAAGCTGCGGATTGTGCATTTTTGGGTTGCGGACCACGCCGAATGTGGAAGTACCGGAAGGGGTTACTTCTGGGTTTCGGCACTTGCGCATGTGCAGAATCACAAAATGTCATGCACATGCGCAGAAGCGCTGAATCACGTCATGCGCGTGCACAGACATAGTGCTTCAGGCTGCAGAATGCAAACGTGCCTCTTGCACAGACCACGTTCACAACCAGAGGTATGACTGCATTACAACAAATCTATTAAAACTTTAAAAAAGGAGTAATTGTAGCCACTAACTATGGTCTGATCCACCATAGTAAAACTAAACTATGGTTTAAAGGTGCTGTGGTTTACAGCTGCTGTGCTGCCAGGAGACAAGCAATGGCTTAGTTTAGTGTACTGTCTGAACCTGGTTCATGGTTTGTTTCTTTCCAAATAAACCTTGATTTTGTTCATGGCTTACCACTCATGGTTTCAAAGTAAGCTAAACCACCAATTTGCTACCAGGAGCGTGACACCAGCAGGAGAGGTGGTAGAGTGAAGTGGTGCATGGAATGAACTCATGAATTTCAGCAGTGTGCTCTGGCTTGATGCACGATCACATTTTAAAGATTGTTTAGTTTGACTATGGTTTAAAGTGATGTGCAAATAAGCCCTACCGTGTTTTGCAGATCTCATGAGATAAGCTTTATTCAATTTCAGAAGTTTCATAACAGTACAGGAAATGTCTAGAATGATAAATATGCTGCGGGGTCTTTTTTGACATCTCTAGAAACATTCTATTTTTATAATATTTGATGTGAGGTAGTCAAAAGATTTAATTAAACAGCTGTGACTGCATATAGCAAAGAACAGATGAAAAAGAAGTATTTGGGGAAGGAGTAGTGGCTGGATGAAAACATCAGCATTACATTATTATTATTTACTTATACAAGCCAGGATTGAACTTTTAAGCAGATCACAATCAAAACACCCTTCCCCAACCTAGTGCCCTCTAGATATTTTAGAATACAACTATCACTAGCCCCATCCAGAATGGCCAATGGTTGGGGGTGATGAGAGCTGCAGTCCAACAACATCTGGAGGGCACAAAGCCGGAGAAGAATGGTCAAAAGGAAATCTTCCCTGCCCATATTCAATATCAAAATTCAATATGCTGCTTCTCTCCAAAGCAACCCCCAAAGCAGGGGGTCCAATTTTATGCTGACTTTATGCTAACAGGAGATCATCCTGAGAACTGTCATTATCATCACCACCACCACCATATCCCACCTTCCTCTCAAATGAGCCCAGGGAAGCAAACACCTAGTGATAAAACAATAGAAACATTTAAAACAAATCCAATACAGATACAGATTGGGAAAGATCTCAGCTTAAAAGGCAACTGAAAAGAGTACGGTCTTCAGGAGGTGCCAAAAAGAGAACAGAGATGATGCCTGTCTAGTAGTAGTAGTAGTGGTGGTAGTAATAAGAATAATAAATCAAGGGGAGGGAGTTCCAAAGGCTAGGTGCCACAACAGTGAAGGCCCTAGTCTGACATGGTGTAGATCTGATAAGATCTTCATCTGTAGAGTGCAGGGGGTCAATTTGGCATATAAAGGATGAGATGATATTTCAGATATCCCAGCCCCAAGCTGAATAGCAATTTACAGTCATCCCTTGGGTTACAGATGCTTCAGGTTGTGTGATTTTGGGTTGCGCACTGCGCCAAACCCGGAAGTTCCGGAACGGGTTACTTCCTGGTTTCGGCGCTCGCACATGCGCAGAACCACTAAATCACGCTTTGCGCATGCGCTGAATCGCGACCTGCGCGTGCGCAGACGCGGCGCTGCGGGTTGCGCACGTGCCTCCCGCACAGATCACGTTCACAACCCGAGCGTCTACTGTATACACCAAAAGCACCACCTTGAACTTAGTCCAGTAGATAATTGTCAGCCAGTGCAATTGTTTCAACAGTGGGGTAACATGCTGGCAATATCCTGCCCCAGCTGCAGCTTCTGGACCAAGCATCAAGAGCAGCCCCACAAAAAGTGAATTTGAGTAATCCAACTCAGAGGTTACCAGTGCATGGATGACAGTGGTCAGGCAACCCTGGTTCATAAACAGCTGTAGCTGTTTTACCACCCAAAGCTGGCAGAAGGCACTAGCCACTGAGGTCACCTGAGCCTCTAGTGACGAAGATGGATCCAGAAGTACCCCAACTACAAACCTGCTTTTCAAGTGAGTACAACCCCATCCAAAGCAGGCAACTGATCAATTGTCCAAAAACAACAATTTCTTTGATTTAAACACTACAATTCAATAGATGTGTTATAAAATTTAATAATATTTATTTAATTCTGGAATCTATTGTTAGAATATATTAATTGTTAGAATATATTAATTTCTGGAGGGTTTGATATGCTAAGTGAACCAAAATAAAAATGAAAAGCTACAGAGAAAAATGGTAATTGTAATTATAATTATTCTTCTATTGGTAAGGTGTTAAGAGAACTTTGTTCAGTGCTTCCTGCGTTGTCTGTTAAGAAAAATTAACAAAATAATGTGTTGCCCAAAAAAATAACCTCAAAATAAGTTGTCAGAAATAATGTATTGCAGAGAAATGTCAATGAAATCAGAATATAAAGAAGACCAACATTTAGTGTTATGAATACAATTTTTTTTTTATGCCTAAAATATAAACCATCTTTTATTCCTGAAGAATCTTTGAGGATTTCCCAATTCACCTGGAGCAAATAACAATTGCTTCCAAGGGAGTAGACAAGTTGCAACTACACCAACCATTCTTCTGCCACACCGCTCTATCTTTTCTGTCTTTCCTCTTTCAGGCCATTTAAAGCTGCATGCCAGACAGCAAGTGATATGGTAGAGCAGTATTGTAATAGTTGCATGCACTCTCCCCAACCCTCTCATCCTAAGGAGACAGTAGAATTGTGTGCATAACACTACAGTGACGTGGGCGGGAAGAGGATGAGAAGTTTGGGATGTGTATGTCTGGCTTCTGTTTAGTTATTTTTTAAGGCTGAATTAACCACAGTATTAACCACCTTTCTTCATTCCACTTTGTCAAACAATATGTTATTTTTCTATAACTTCTAGAAATAAATCTGAAATCCTTTTAATCTTCTCGGGCCTTACAAGTATACGCAAAGGGGAAAAAATGGGGAAAACAAATTATATTCAAGGAAGGTGAATAGAGATGCTTAGAAAGGTTTTAACTCTATTAAATATAGTGTGAAATCCTATGTTCTGCTCCCACTCGCAAAATGACTGTCCATCCAGAGAAGGCATTGCCTAACTTAAAGGGAGGGGATGGGGGAATATTTTTCCAAACTCTGCTAACCTTTTCTGCTCCCTACACTTGTAAAATATCTGTTCTAGAAGGTTGGAGAACCCTCCAGAACAGTGTGTAACGTTGTAGGGAAGGTTGCAGGGGGGGAGGAGGAATTGAAGAACACCCGTACCCTGCTGGACTTCCAGTATGGAAAGCCTCTGCTAGTTCACAAGTCATTCAGTGAGCAGAATGGCAGCAAAGGATTCATTAATCAACAACATATTAATAAGCTCTGTTGTTAAATATTTACTAATATACTGCTATTAAATTAATAATGGCCAAGTTATTAATTAGCTGCTGTGAAACCATTTCAAATAGGGAGATAACATTTTAGATGATTGCAAGACTAACATTCAAATGGATTTTAAAGATTTTGGTAATCACAAGAAACAATAATAAAAGAATAAGGATGGGAAGGCTTGGAAACTAAGGCAATACAGTGGTGCCTCACAAGACGAAAAGAATCCGTTCCGCGACTCTCTTCGTCTAGCGGTTTTTTCGTCTTGCGAAGCAAGCCCATTAGTAGCTTAGCGGATTAGCGCTATTAGTGGCTTAGTGGCTTTTAGTGGCTTTTAGTGGCTTTTAGCGGCTTAGCGGATAAGCAGATAAGCGGCTTAGCGGCTTAGAAAAAGGGGGGGGAGGGGAAAAAAGTCGGAAAAACTCGCAAGACATTTTTGTCTTGCGAAGCAAGCCCATAGGGAAATTCGTCTTGCGAAGCACCTCCAAAACGGAAAACCCTTTCGTCTAGTGGGTTTTTCGTCTTGCGAGGCATTTGTCTTGCGGGGCACCACTGTACTGAGCCCAGTAGGGTTGTATCTATGCTAAGGTCCAATGTGTAGATTATATATTTGCTTACAATTCTCTTTCCATTTCCAGAAGTCACACCTTATTTTTAAGCAAAACAAAATATAAGATTTAAGTGAGATATTAACAAAGCCTCAGCAATGACTTCTATTAAGTTGCAATTCACAGTCAAGCTTTGAAAAACAAGTTCTTATGTGTCTAGGCTAAAACATATATGCTACTAATACATAAAACCCTTCACTCACGTGCTACTGAGGTTATAAATATTAAACATAAAGCTACTAAATATAAAATGGAACACAGAGCTATATACAAATGTTCTACACAGCTTGTCTCGTGTGCAGATGGAGTTCCTGGAAAGCAACAGTATCTTTATTTAATGCACTATTGGGGGCATGGCAGTAAATGAAAAGGGTGTGTAACTAGTCAGAAATGAAATTTCACTGTTGCTAACAAGTTTGCTCAGCAAATTAGGAGTGCTATACTTTTACCGAGCATGTTAAAAGAATGCAAGGATATTAACTGAATATTTAAAATCTAATAAAACATTTTACCAATATTTATACTAGGAATTACCTGTAAATATTTTATTCAAGTATTTAATTTTTCTCATTGATTTTAAACTTGTTGTTTGCTGCCCCGGGCTCCTTAAGAATCAATGGAGGGTGAAATAATGCAGAATATATCATAAAATGCCTACAAGTGGTAGCTCATGCTTCCAACAATATACAGTTCTCGTTAATCTCATCTTAATAGAGCACAGCGTAGAAAAAATGAACAGAAATTTAATGGCAAGCATCATTCAATGGAACATCTTTCAAATAAGAATAGGTTTAAAAGGACAGATTAAAAAGCAGAATGCAGGTAGCAAAGGGATTCCCAGCAATTAAGACAGATGCTGAAATTCAGTAGCTTTACAACAAATCTTTACACATAATATACACGACTATAGAATTCAGTAACATGACATTAGGAGCCTTGTTGCACCTGCTGCTCTATGATCTCTTACATTATCGGTCAGTCCCCAACGCTTTTCTTCCTTCTCCTACCCTACTTTATATTTTCTTGTCCATTCTAATGTAAACAAAGAATATTGTAGCACTTTAAAGGCTAACCAATTTATTATGGCATAAACTTTCATGAATTAAGAGTCCCGTTTATCAGATGCATTGAACATTATCCTTAGTTGACAGGAAAAGAAACTCATGGGTGCAAATTTTTAACCTCTCTCTACATCCATTAGTATTTATACCTGTCACTCAAGGATAACATTCCTTGAATATGATTAAATAGACGCTAATCCAAGAAAGCTTATGTCATAATAAATGTTAGCCTTTAATCCAACTTCAGGGTTCTGGACCCTCTCATTTCTAAGGCCCAACTGTGCTTCTGTAGTAATCTTCTTCCCTCTGTGTTACCTCAGATGGCAGGGAGAATGTAAAAAAGAGTAGGGGGGAGAGCACATTACATACATAAACACTAGGAAAAAATTGGGGAGGGGGGTTGCGTATCTGTTAAGAGTCACAGAAAGTCAACACTACTCCCCTGCATCTTATAGTTGCAATTATTAAGGGGCAGAGTAAAAGAGGACGACACTGCACACAAAAGTTCTGAAGCACTGTGACAGCTACTGGGCAGGATCGAAAGAGCTAGTTTAGGGTTGACCAGGAACTTATATTTACCCAAGGGAATTTCCAATTTTCCTTTGAATTGAGGCCAACTACCCTTTACTATACAACTGTTAGAAGACATCTGAAGGCAGCCCTGTATTGGCAAGCTTTTAATGTTTAACGTTTTATGACGTTGCCCTGAGTGGCTAGGGCAACCCAGTCAGATGGGTGGAGTACTACTACTACTACTACTACTACTACTACTAATTCAATACCACCCTTCCTGTGAAGATCACCGGACAGTTTATAATATAAAAAACACAAAAAATGCATACCATAATAACAAACAAAAACAATACCCCCCGAGAATTCAAAATAGATGGTTTAATTGGCCAAAGGCCTGGGAGAACAGGAATGTTTTTGCCTAGCACCTAAAGATATGTAATGAAGGTGTCAGGCAAGCCTCCCTGGGGAGAGCAATCAATAAGCAGGGAGCCACTACAGAAAAGGCCCATTCTTGTGTTGCCACCCTCCAGATCTCTCGCAGCAGAGGCACACAAAGAAGGGCCTCAGAGGATGATCTCCCCATATGGGGAGAGGCAGTCCTTGAGGCACTGCGGTCCTGAGCCATTTAAGGCTTTATAGGTCAAAACAAACACTTTGAATTGAGCCCGGAAACTAACTAGCAGTCAGTGCAGTTGGTCCAGGATCAGTGTTACATGCTCAAACTGTCTCGTCCCAGTGAGCAACCTGATTGCCGAATTCTGCACCAGCTGAGGATTCCAAACTATCTTCAGAGGCAGCCCCAGGTATAATGCATTGCAATAATCTAACCTGAAGGTTAAGGTAAAGGTAAAGGGACCCCTGACCGTTAGGTCTAGTCGTGGACGACTCTGGGGCTGCAGTGTTCATCTCGCTTTACTGGCTGAGGGAGCCGGCGTACAGCTTCTGGGTCATGTGGCCAGCATGACTATGCTGCTTCTGGCGAACCAGAGCAGGGCATGGAAATGCCGTTTACCTCCCGCCGGAGCAGTACCTATTTATCTACTTGCACTTTGACATGCTTTTGAACTGCTACCAGCACAGAAAACAGAAGTTAGACTATCCTTGTTCAGATAGGGGCACAGCTCAGCCACCACCAAAGCTGATGAAAGGTGCTGCATGCCACTGAGGTCACCTGAGCCTGTAGTGACAACAATGGATCCAGAAGGACCCCAAGCTGTGTACCAACTCCTTCAGAGGGACTGTAACCCCATAAAGAGCAGGCAACATCCAATCCATCTGGTCTAGGGAACCACACTCTTAGTCAGGATTACCTCCGGTTTCTTGGCTCATCCACTGACTCATATGCGGATGTAAAGGAAGAGCATAGCTGGATGCCATCAGCACACTGCTGACAACGTACTACAAAACACTGGATTACCCCACTCAGAGGTTTCATGCAGATGTTAAACAACACAGGGAATAAAATTGAACCCTGAGGAACCCCAAATTGTAGGCTCCATGGGGTCAAATAACACTCTCCAAACATCACCCTCTGGACATATATATCCATCACCCCTAATTTGGACAGCCATTCCAGAAAGGGACCATTGTCAATGGTATCGAAATCTGCTGAGAGGTAGAGGAGAATTGACAGGGACACATTTCCCCTGTCTTTCTCCCAACAGAGGTTATCATACAGGGCAACCAAAGCAGTTTCTATGCCAAAAATTGTATATTTGTTTATGCAATTCAATATGCCAGGCAGCAGTATGTCATACATAATTTGTAGCTGTTGTTCCAGGAAAACCAAACTATAGAGATTCTCTAGAATAAAGAAACTAATTCCATGGCCCTTTGTTTCCTGGCCTTAATCTCTGTAATAGAAATCCTAGGAGTTTCTAAAGTCTGACAAATAAACATTTAAGTTCACTAATAGGTCATAAATACATATTTTCAGTATATACATTTCAAGCTAGTTATTGTTCCGTATACCAACATAAATTTCATTTAATTCTCTCCCCCCCAACCAAGTTATAGCTGAAGCTAACTTTATTCTAAACAACTTCGAAACAAGTCATTCTCAAATAAGATCTACAGTAGGTAAAAATTAATTTATAGTTACAGCTGAATACTTCAGATTCCTTCAAATAGCAACTTCAACCATTTTTTTTAAAATCACTTGGAACATAAAATTATAGATTTTCTTTTAGAGGAGTTTGATCACTTACCTGCATGCTTTTAGAACCTCTGAAGAACTGGGATATATTGATACCGACATTGATGGTATGATCTGGGGATTAGTCTTTTGAACAATAAGAGGAGGGTTGGTTTTTATGGGGCTCTGGGAGTCCTCCAACGCCTCTCCGTTAACTGCATGTCCACTATGAGGGCTGTTAAGGCTGGTAACACTGTTTGTGGTAGTCTGTTCAGTAGATTTTGGAGAAGGTGTTGCTGTGGAAATGGCTGAAGATGGTGAGGAGGCAACAGAATTCTCAGTCTTTGTATGAACAGGTGGATGAATGTTATTGATTTTGTCACAGGTTCCAGTACCCACATTGTTATTGGCTTTTCCCATCAACAAGGCAGAGAGCTGAGGATTGTCTGAACTAAGTAAACCTGGTGACTTAGAATCTCCATGGCTAGGGCTAGAAACAGCATCTGCCGTCACCTGATGGACATGATTAGGAAGTCCTTCTACACTGGCAGTGCTGTTAGGTGTCTCTCCAGAATGCCTGTTTGTGTCAGGCACTGCTGATGTGTTTCCTGAAGGCTTGCTCTCTTTGGTTAAGGTAATGCCTTGTTGTCCACCTGAGGTAGCAGTGTGAGAGGGGAGGTGATTGAGAGCAGCCCCCTGTGTTACTGAATTGCTAGGCATGGTAGGATGTCCATTCTGATTTTGAATACCAGTGCCAGCTGCCTGGAGATGCTGGGAAGGCCCAGTGGAAGAAAGAGGTCGTTCACTATTAGGACCTGCCAAATGTGAACTCTGACCTTTGTGAAGCCCCTAAAGAAAAGAAAAATAGTTTAGTATTTAAATATCTCTATCTATAATAACAACCTTGAACATCCCTGGTTGTATGTAAGTTAAATACTTGCACAGAAACACTGCATGACAGAAATCAAATGTAATTTGCACATTTTTCATTAGTTTTAAACACACATTTTCAAGTAAATGGAAACATGTTGTGTGCTCACAAAAGCAATCTTGAAATTAAAATGTCAGTGGGAAGAAGCTGCCTTCACATCCCCAACCTCTTGCAAAGGGAGCTGAGACAGCACTACAGAACTAACTGTTGAACATGAAGCTCATTTTGAGAAGGGATAAGGACAGACAGCCACGTGCAAAGATCCCAGAACACTACATGGCATTAACTACCATATTTTTTGCTCTATAAGACTCACTTTTTCCCTTCTAAAAAGTAAGGCGAAATGTGTGTGCATCTTATGGAGCGAATGCAGGCTGCGCAGCTATCCCAGAAGCCAGAACAGCAAGAGGGATTGCTGCTTTCACTGCGCAGCAATCCCTCTTGCCATTCTGGCTTCTGAGATTCAGAATTTTTTTTTTCTTGTTTTCCTCCTCCAAAAACTAGGTGTGTCTTATGGCCTGGTGCGTCTTATAGAGCGAAAAATAAGGCATTAACTAGAAACTCAACTGTTTGCCTTGAGGGCAATTCTTATGTGCCATAGGCCACAGAGCAAGTGGCTATTTGCAAAATACATTAAATAATTAACAATGCATAGCAAAGCAAATACCTTTAAGTCCCATCTAAAAAACAAGTGGATTGCAAATACTGAAATGTCTTATCTCCCTCTTAGTTTGTAAAACCTAAGAGCTTCAAAAACTATGGATATTATAACGACCAGGCCTTAGCAAGACATTTTTGACCCTTAGACTCAAGATCTGACATAATTCTACAACTTTACTTAAACAAGAATAATTGAGAGAACAACCCATGTGCCCTGAAATCTCTATATGACCTAAAAACACCCTAGAAAATAACCTTTTCCATCAAGCTATGAAAAAAGCATTTAATTGTCAGAAATTTATAAATCTGAGGCAACCTAGCAATGAAGACAATATCTGGATTCATTCCAGTCCCTGTGAACTGGGGCTATATGCACATGTAAACAGCTTTGCTATCAAGAAATTAACATTAAGGCAATAATACACCCAACTAAGGAGTTCCAAAATGGAGAGATGCACCTGTAAAAAAAGCTGCATTGTTCTTTTATGATACTGAAACAGTGTTCTTCAACCTATTACCATCCAGGTGTTTTTGACTATAACTTTCCATCAGTTGCAAGCAGTGTGACCTGTGGCTTGATAAGCATTCTAGCTTTTCTAATGTGCAAATAACTGTTTAATTACTTGTTTATTAAGATTTGCCTATTTAATTATTAAAAGTTTGTTAATTATTACAAACTTTTGCAAATCAAGATACTTTCATATTCAACCCATGCATAACCGTCTTTTTATACTTCCTCCCCCGATCTGTATCCTCTTCTCTCAAGCCCCCTCCACCTACTGAAATTATCTCCAAGAGATGTATTTTCCCTTTCAATTTCTTTCTTCTTCTTTTTTTGCCAAATAAATTTTTATTAGTTTCCCAATATTTCCCCAGTAATAGCCCAATTATAACACTATCAATTAATTCCCAATTAATACAATTATTCAAAACCAATCAATTCACTTTACTTAGTGGCTCCCCGCATGGTTAAAGTTTAGCCCTTCCATTTCCTACTGCTTTTTGGAAATGAGTCACTACCCCCCACCTTCATTGCTCTGTATTTGAGAGCCACTGAAGCAGGGATGGCAAAGCCTTTTGGCTTCAAGAGCTGCATGTAGAGTAGGCAGTGGGTTGTTCTGTAAGAGTTCTAAATTAAAAAAGTTTGTCTGCTTCTACTGTCATTCAGATGCAAGAGTTTGAACTGTTAAACTGCTGCAGCTAATATTCTTCCATATCATCTTAGCATGGACTGCCTGGCATTGCCCAGGAATTCAAAGAAACTCCAACCCTACCCCACAAAAAAATGTGATTTTTAAATGGATAATGTAATTTGCAGTTTGGGGCTATGCCACAGTCACTGACACATAGCTCACTGCATCGAACAGCATACAAACACAGGCAAAACCGCCACCTTGGGAAACTTTGGAACCACCATGCAAAACTGGGTGGTCACATTTCAGTCTGCCATCTTGTTTCAAAATGGCATCAGACGTCCAAATATAAACAAGGACCACTGCCTCCACCTCAGGAACCATCATGCCTAGTTGAGTGACAATATCCCAGGATGCATCAAATTTGGCACACTTGCAACCTTTCACACCAAATACCTCAACAGCCCTTAAAATATTTGGAGGCATCCACATCAGCATACTTTGAACCCATCACACCCCAAACTGGCTGAAGTGACAGCCAACTCACATTTCAAAACCGATCTTGTTTCAAAATGGTATTAAGCATCAAAACATAGACAAAGTCCACCACCTCAGGAACTCTCATGCCAAGCTGGGTGACAGTATCGTCAGAGGTATCCAAATTGGTGTAGGCTGGAACTGTCATTCCAAATTGGGTTACAATATCTTCAAAGATGTCTACGTGAGTGCAACCTGGGTCCATCATGTGATGGTATCGTTGGAGGCATTAAAATTGGTGCAGTTAGGACCTCTCACACCAAATATTGGGTGAAGTCATACTTCAGGCCACCAGCTTGATTCAACAAAAACTGCTGCCCCCAGCTCAGGAACCCTTGTGCAGAGTTTGGCGATGATATCTTCAAAGACGTCCAAATGTATAAAGAACAAATGGATAAACCACTTAACAAAATATATAATCGATTGTATGTATGATATTTTGCGGTGGGTTTTTAAAGCCTAATTGCTGAGGGTGTAGGTGTTGATCTTCTTGATCTTCATTTAGCAGCTCTTCAGAGTTTATGCCAAACAGCCTCAAACTGAGTCTATCGTAATAAACACTAAATTTGGCAGAAACTATTTGACCTTGACATAAAATCACATAAAAATCAGAAACAAAAGGACTTTGAGAGACGGAGACTAAACACCACCTTTAGTTCAATTCAAAGCTCTACTGCCTTTGTTACATTATTCTATGACTTCTGGTGTTGACTTCTTTGCTATTCCACAGTGTCTAGCCTCTTGGAGAACTGTCAAATTTAAGAGGCTAACACTCCATGTAATGTAATAGAAAGGCAACTAAGGTGGCTTAAAAATCAAACTTAAAATCAAACATGCTGGATTTTGTAACGCACCCAGTAAAAGCAGTTACAGTGGTGCCACGCAAGACGAATGCCTCGCAAGACGGAAAACTCGGTAGACAAAAGAGTTTTCCATTTTGGAGGTGCTTCGCAAAACGAATTTCCTATGGGCTTGCTTCGCAAGACGAAAATGTCTTGCGAGTTCCTGCAGGTTTCCCCCCCCCCTTTTTCTAAGCCACTAAGCTGCTTATCCGCTTATCCGCTAAGCTGCTAAAAGCCGCTAAACCGCTAATAGCGCTAATCCGCTAAGCCGTCAATGGGCTTGCTTTGCAAGACAAAAAAACCGCTAGACGAAGAGACTCGCGGAACGGATTCTTTTCGTCTTGCGAGGCACCACTGTAATCACATTCATGTGAGAAATAACGGTAATCAGGCAAAAGCAGGGCGGGAACAGTGCTACACAAGAAAGCTGCCTTCCGCCATGTTGAAGTCTAGCCTGCAAAACCACAGCAGGAAGTGATCTCCATTTTCAGTGGGGTTTGTCTTAATGGCCTTTAAACATTCCACACATACACCCCCCCCCCAATTGCATCCATTTCTACTCCAGGTACGAAGAAACAGCGAAAATGAAAAATTCCACTCTTGAGGGTATTGCTGCTGTGCTTCTTGCTTCCAGAGAACAAGTAGAATGGACCATGAAAACTGGATTGGGATTTGTGCTGTACTCTGGGAGAAGGGCTAGTTTAAGGATGAATGTTCCATATCTTCCATGGGTCACGTCTGGCTGAGAGATTTCAAAAGAGTACCAACTCTTTATTTCAGCTGTGTTGTTTCATGTGCCTGCTTCCACCCGTGTCTCACATGACTGTCACAGACAAGTCTTTTGGTGAGCTTTCTTTCGGGGGGGGGGGCCTGCTTCTGTGTAATTCTTTCTCTGCAGCTTCTGGTCCTTCCTTTTTCTACTCTGTCCTCAAGAGGAAATTCAAAACCTCAGGGAAAGTTGGATCCTTCCAGAGTCACTAGTAGTCTGTGGGAGGCTCTCATTGGAGAGGGGTGAAAGCCATTATGGTATGGTTTATTCTGAATGTGTGATATGAACCCAGTACTGAACGTGGGTGCCAATTAAATATGAAGATCATCCTTGAGATTAAATTAATTTGTTTAATGAGAACACCTAGGAGATAGGCAATGTTAATTTCAGAGGAAACTCTCAAGGTGTTCCAAAGTATTTCTAGATTTTTGTCCTGGTCACTTAAAAAAAACCATGGCTCCAAACTACAAAGATATCAACAATAGTATACCTATATGTTATGTAGCTGAACAGTGTTGAATACTGAAACATTTTTTCAACCATTTACTCTTTGCACACCTTTTTATAGCGCTTAGAATTTAATTGTTGTGCTAGTACCAGAAAAGCAGACATGCATGGCCAGTAAGTAACCTCTGTGATTAACCGCTACTCTAGCGATGAATTCAACACTACATTAAAGCCAAACATTTTAAAAAGCAAGATACAAAGACAGCTGATAAAGATTAATTGTGAAACTAAAAACATATGACTATCCAGTACAAGTTATTACATGGCTAGGAAATACTGAAGCCTGGCTTTCCGATTTCAGAAAAACAACAGTGATAGTGCCAAGTATTTAACTAAGTGCTTATGCTTTGTATTAATTGCTGCTTTTGTTTTTTTTAGAATTAGCCTGCAATATTATTTCATGATTTTCCTGACAAAAATATTTATTACCAGTTCCTTATTGCCTTGGAAAACAAATCAGGATTAAAACAGATGCTATTTTACCAAAGCAATTAGTAGACCATATTATTTTTAAAACCTGCGATTTTATACATCAAGCATCTGTACAAAAATGAAATGACAATGAAACTTTTATAAAATAATTACACTCTATTCCATTCCATTCCTTTAAAATATATAAATAAATAGCTTTCCATTATAATGTGCAGATTCAAATGTTTTCTGATCTTTCTGACCATAGAATGTGATAAAAACCCTGCAAAAAATATATTCCTGTACTAACATTCTGCTATACAACATAAAAAATATTGTGCGTACCTGAGTGGAGTTAGATAGTTGTTTTTTCCACGGCTCCTCTGCGCTGCTGGTCAGGTTTGTGCGGTTATGAGGTAGAGAGAGTGCGTTTCGCTGCAGGTAAGGCACGTTTCCATTACTTCCACTTCCTGTTATGTGATTATTGCCTATCAAAATAGTGTCTGTACTACCCAGCGTTCTTGCTGTGCTGCAGGGAACTGAGCCTGCTGGAAAGGGTCCATTTGCCATAGGCTGCCCAGGGCAGGTTGGACGGATTCCATGCTGCGTGATGTTAGGCACTCTGGTTAGAGCAACCTGAGGCTGCTGACCAGAGACAGAGTTTGTAGGCAAAGACGAGTCAGCTGTTGGCCCATTAGCAATTCCAGTAGATCGTACCTGTGCAACTCCCGTCTGCCTCATCTAATAAAAAGCAAGTAAAATATAAAGAATGTTAGCAGAATAGCTTACAGAATCATGTATTTCATGAGGGGCTTTTTGGTTAAATAGATATGACACACTGAAACTATGATACTCAAGTAAATGGTCTTAGCGGATGTAAGATTTTCTTCTGATTCCTGTGAATCTGTCACAAATGGCGCGTCATACATTACAAGCAGATAGAGTGACTTATTAATAATGCCATGTTTCTGTTTTTTTCTCTGAAATAGCACATACATTAAGGGTTAAAAGGTCAGAAGATCATTTGTGAGTCTTTTATAAGCAAAAGCTGCAATTTGCTAATATGTGTGCTGTTCATAAGTCATCTATGCACTTGTAACACAAGAAACATGGAAACCTTGCTTTAGCTACATTACGCACACACGTTGTACTCAGGTGCAAAACAATCTTATATTCATAAGTATTTGTGAACATTTGATGCTTCTTTTTCCAAGGAACTGGGGGGGGGGCATCATTCCTGTCAAGTAGTATAGAAAAGTAGTCAACATGCAGAGTTGGCATTAAAACTAGAAACACAAAATACATAATAAAAACCAATTCACATGTCTAAAACAATTAAAAACATGATCAATAATTATTGCTTATTTTTGCTAGATTTTTATTAACAGTGCCATCAGTCAGCACAAATAACTAAAATCAGTTTTGCCCAAAAGCTTTCTGAAAAAGCACAGCATCAGGACCTGGCAGACCTCTCAGAAGGCGGCATTCCACAAAACTGGCAGCCTCACCAAGAAAGATCTGCTCCTAGTAGACATCAATGAAACTTCGTTCAGCACTGGCAGCTGGAGCAATGTCCCCAATGCCAGGGTATATGATGGGGCACATATGAAATAAGGTGGCCCTTAAAGATACCAGGTGACAATATTTTAGGGCTTTAAATGTCAAAACCAGCTCTTAATATTGAGCCCAGAAACATATGGATCTCACCCATACTACAAGTGGAGAAAAGGGGGAGAGAAGTGATAGCATGTAATAAAGGAGCATAATAATGTATGCTGCCTTACTGGTCCTTTCCCTTCCAACAGAGGGAGTCTGGAGAAGTCTGAGACAGTACATACATCATCATGTAATAAATATGATTTCAGAGGAGAACAGTTCCTCAAAATGATTGTTCCAGACTGCTGGTAGGAGCTGCAAATGAAATAGTTCTCTTTCAGCATTTCCACTTAGACACCATATTGTATCATATGGTGAAGGAAGTCCCTGACCTCCAATCCAAGAAAAATTGAAGATTTCTTTGTTTTTATAAAATTCTCGATCAGATCTAAGGACTGAGTTCACACATTACGCTAGTCATATGGGTTAAATTTCACTGTCTGAATGCATGCTACTATATCAATCATTGTGTGATGAGTTATTGCAGGACACTAACTAATTGCCATATTCATTTTAGTTGGGAAGCAAGACGTTTAACACTAGTTAGAAACCTTCTAACTATCACTTAGTGGCTAGCATGTCTTCAACATACACATTTTAGTAAAAAGGATGTCAAAAGTTCTCACTGAATTCACAGAGCTCTTGAGGCATGACTATGGGTTGCATCCAACACTTGCCTATGCGCATGTCAATGTACAGACTTCCACTAGTGCAAGAGACCATCTTTTCCTCTCCCCTGCAGCCTCCAACACACACGCCACTGTTGGGAAATCCCCTGAAACAGATTTGGGGGGTGCAGAGAGCTGCAGGGGAAAATAAAGGAAGGGAAAATTCTTGTTGTGCAAGGAGAAGTCAGCTCCTTCAAGACTGGATTCCACCCTATGACTTCTTCAGCTTGTTGGCAATTGTTTGGAAAAGAAAAAAGATAATTAAGACAGGATATGTACAAAACAGAAACAAATGTTTTTTGTTGGCACCTGCTGGTGTTGCTGCATCATGACACACTGACTCTCCAGCTGTTCCAGCAGAAGTTTCTGTGCTGGATTTAAATTATTTCTATTTGCACGCAGCTGGTCCAAGTGCTAGAAAATAAATTTTAAAAAATTACTTAGGCCCCCTGCATAAGTTTAGATTTGTTTATAACAATTCACATGACAAAAATCTTCTGACACTATCTGTTTATCATTATATGCACCCCATTCAGTCCATCAATTCCTTTCCTTGAAACAAGTTGTACTAAAAATAAACAGATACACAACCTACTCAAATTAAGTAAACCATAGATAAGAAATCAATGACTACAATTCTCTGACCAATAAATTCTTATCATACAAGCAGATAGTGAAGCCTGGGAAAATTCATGCTATTTTGTAGGCAACAGCAGATCAGTTGCGCAAGCACAGTGACAACTGTTGAGGGCACTTATTTATTTCCCAAATTTATTCAGCAATTCTCTCTAAAATTTCCCTTCCTTTGGGAGAGAAACAATTTTGTTGTTGGGGAAGGGAAGCAATAGCTACAATCTAGCCCTCAATGAGACAAAGGCTGCCCTAGGCTCTGACTCAGAATAAGGAAGAGAAATGCATGAAGTTGTGGATATTTATTATACAAAGCAAGTGTATTTTGTTTTTAAAGCCAAAACACAGTATATAACTATTATTGTCCTGCTACACATTCAACTATATTTTACCATGATAAAACTGTAAAATAAAGCAATTTTTAACAAAAAGTTCTACAAAGTGTTTAATAGTTATACCAGGGATAGGTAACACAGTGAATTCCATATGTTGTTGGACTCCATCCCCCATCAATCCTGACCATTGCCCATGATGCCTGGGTCGGATGGGAATTGTCCAACAACATCCAGAGTAGGGATTGCCAACTTGACACCCCTGAAGGCTTCCTTGGGGCCCCTGGGCATGTGACCCTCATGTATTGTTATAGATTTGAGAGGGAGGTGAATAAGCAGGCATTTTCTTTTCCCATCATAGGGCTTTTCTGAATGGTGTGGTGATGGTTGCTCAGGTATACACTGTGTGTGTGATTGAGAGAGATGCACTGCAGCAGAGACAGAGAGCAGGAGATGTATTTGTGGTTATGTGTAAGTGAAGTGCGTGTTTATGAATGAGAAAGATGCTGGTTTCATCTATCATCTGTAGGTGTGAGTGTATGCAAGAAAGAATGAGTGTGGTGTGGCTACCTTGTATATTCTTCTTTATACTGGGGGGCGTTCCTTATTATAAGACAGAAACAGCATCATTTTGTATGCGTGTACATCATTATTGTGCGTTTGCCACAATCAAGACATGGCTTTCCACAGGAAGATAGTGGGGATTGGGAAGCAGTAATAACTGCACTCTCTAAAATTTTGTAACTGGTGCTTTTCAAAATTCAAAATGTGCCTTCTGGTCCAAAAAGGCTGCCAACCTCTGATCTAGAGAGCACCATGTGCTGCTCATGATTTATACAGTGGTTTAGGGTGATCAGTGAAAGATAAAAATAGGAAAAGTCATTTATATAAAACTGCAAATATTTCAGATAAAAATTATGAATTAAAAGGAAATAATTAATGAAAGCTTGGAGGTATGTCAGAAGATGAGAAAAATATGATCAACTTGTGCTGCATGGACATATGTACTTTATGAAAAAATTACAATAGGCTTTCTGTAGATTTACCTGTAATTTCTGTGGTGTCAAGCACCAAGAATGTACTTGTTGTTGTACTGGAGGATGTGACATTGTATGGCCACTGCTCCAAGCTTCTAAAGTGTTCTAAGGAAAACATTAACATTAAAAATGTGAATATAATGATGAAATAATTTATTAAAACTGTCCACTACAAGTTAAGAATATTTCCTTTAAAAATACTGCTATATATAATTCAGTATTGGTTAATATAATCATCATGGAATAAAAAGTAAAAGATAATCAACTGTGATGAAGAATTAAATAAAACCAAATGGTGGACTTAGAAGTTTATCAAAATTCATCTTAGTTCTTACAATATTATTAATGTGATGATTAAGCATTCTAAATATAAGCAAAGGTGGTAGACAAAATGGCATGATTCTCCCCCCTAACTTTTAGTATGCTATTGTTATAGCTACTGCAATGTTCAACTACTCCTAGTGCAATGTCATCATTGTGAACATTGCTATTCTGATTGTCATTTTAAAGAGTTATCTGAACAACAGACTCATACTCCTGGATGCCAGATTCTTGTAACTGAGTGGGGCTTTTTATGAGAATATATACCTTTGTTGGACTAGATGTTCTTTTCCTCTTGGCTGGACTGGACAGGTCATCTACATGGCTAGAAGGAATCATGTGTAGTGGCAATTGCTGTGAAATAGGTGTTTGACTGAGGCCTAGTACAGGTTCAGTATTTTGATGAGGTTTACAAGCCTAGGAATCAAAGGAGGAAGAAAAAAATATGGTTCTATACATTTTTAAATGTTCCTTAAGCTACAGATCTTTTACCAGCTGCACATTTTAATAAGGGCTGTGTGACTATGCTGATCTCATTTATTGAAAACCAATTTCCATAGCATCAAAGGAGCAATGTGTACCTTTCATGGGGGTGTTTTTAAAACAAAAGTCTGCCGCAATTTCTATGTGGGATGAAATCTTTCTGATAATCATGAAAATCCACAAAGGTTCTAAATTGGTTCCCCCATATTTCCTCCAAATCACAGGGAGTCTATTCTTAATCTCCCTTTGCTAATTAGTCTTGTTACCACTGAAAACTATCCCTGTGCTACAGCAAAATACGCTTGACTACTACAGATTGATTGAAAAGAACCCTTAAAAAGCTGGGCACCTGCAGAACATAACCCAACTTCTCACCTGCTGTGCTGTGTTCATGGCACCCTGCCTGGAGGTAAGCTCTGCGGGGATTGGTAGGCTCCATGCCTCCTCAATACTAGGAAGTAATTTAGTTTTATTCTGTAGACTACCTTGTGGTAGGTTACACAACTGAGCCTAGGAAAAATTATGTAAAAAGTAAATTTAACACACGCCTAATTTAGTAAGATCAAGTCCATGAAATCTTCCTAAATTCCGTATTCTACTGTGTCTTAGAAAGAATACATTTTAGTTCTGGGGTTTCAGAGAAGTGCTAAGGATAAAGAGGGTAACCAGAATATAAACCTTTGTGAGAATCAGAACAAAGTTGAGCTCTGATTTCAGAGGTCTCATTAGCGCTTTGGTTCTGAAACTGCAAACAAGAGCAAAGGATAGTGTGTGTATTCTCACTAAATGCTATGATAACTTAAAATGTAGACAACACAAAATATGCATAAATTATATCAAGGTAGAAAAAAATACTTAAGAGAGACCCACTTAAAATGAGAAATTAAATGAAACTGCAAGCTATGATATGTTTAGAATGTATATGGAAACAGATCACACAATTCACAAAACAATCACATATTATATTGTGTCCTTAGTTTTTTTCATTCCTTCTCCCTACCCAGGTCAGTTAAATGTGTCCCTCTTCTTAGACCCAAGTTTTTACCTGTAAATACTTTATCCGTGCTGCAAGTGCAGAGGTATTACTACAATTTTTGCTTCTGGTTGCATTTAAGTAGCATTTAATGGCATCCTGAGACTGGTTGCAGGACTCATAGAGGGTGCCAAGGTCCATCCAGGCTGCAGCATGACCGTGGTCCAGCTGTACAGCACAGATATAGGCCTGTAATGCATCCATAGGCTGATTCTGCTGCTGGTACAGCACACTGAAGAGAAAGATGAACACAATTATCAATTTTAGATGACAAATATCACACCCAGCCCTTCGGTGTGTCTCAGTATACTAACCAAGCTCTTCTAGATAATAATAAATAAAAGACAAGTGCATGTTTCACATTTGGAAAATCCAGTAATACAGCTTTATAAATTGTATGATTTTTGGAAAATCCAGAAATTGTTCTGGAACCATCTTCCTGAACACAATAGCTGCAAAACCTTAATTTGCTACAATGGAATGGGTGGAAGCCACTCCAAAAAACTTATTTTAAACTGTGAATTATACAACTGTAATCCTTAGTCAATTACATCTAAAAATAAGTTTTAGTGCTAGCTTTTAAGAGTACATACTACACATTATATCTAGCAATAAGGAAAAATTAATAACTTCGTATTACAGTTATAATATCACTGGGGGCTTAAAGTTGTACTGCTCAAACACATGACTTTATTATGAGGGGTAAATGTAGTTACTTACCCTATAGAACACCATGTGTCTGCACTTGCTTCTGATTTATCAATAGACTGCCTATAAGATATAAAGGCATCCTGAACTTTCCCAATACTTGAATAGCACCTGCGGGGAAAGAAAATATGTATTTATCAATCTACATATCTGAAAACAATTTGGCAAAAGTTTGCCTTTAATATCAGTGATTAACCTACATATTGCAAAAGCCTGCTGTCTCAATACGTATACATTATGATTCATATATTTAAACGAACTCCATTGGAATGTTCCATCTACTAAAGAACATTGTGAAAATGAAAGTAGCAAACTATCAATTTCAGGACAACCAAAACTGGGTCACTTCATGAAATACAAAAGATTATCTTATTTATTTGTTCTCTAAATAGAAATTTAGTAAGTAAGTAAGTAAGTAGGTAGGTAAGTAAAGTGGGGTATTTTTTTGTTACTATGTTATATACTGTGTTTATGTAATTTTCATATTGTAAACCATCCTGTGATCCTTGGATAAATAATAAAATAAAATAATAAATAAACTACGTTTACAGTTTCATCTGTGATACGCTGTAGTCTGAAAACATACATGGATTTTGATATACAGGTCCTTGCCTTCAAATAAACAGCCTATTAGAACAGAGTAATTTTTAATATTAAATAAAAGGAAGTGACATGAAAATGCCAGGGATTGATAAATTCTAGAATAATATTTACTAAAGTAGAATAGACTTTGCCACAATAGTTTATTTTTATCTAACAGTGTTCTTTCCAATGTAAGCACCCATGTTTTTTCAACAATAGTGCCTATACAAAATTAGCCATTCTGATTTATTTTTCAGTTGCTAAGATAGTGTAAAAATACCATCTTCAAATATCAGGTAAGGTAAAGGACCCCTGGACGGTTAAGCGTGTATGCTGGTATGCTTTTGAACTGCTAGATTGGCAGGAGCTGGAACAGAGCAATAGGAGCGCAGACTCAAACTGCCAACCTTCTGATCGGCAAGCCAAAGAGGCTCAGTGGTTTAGACCACAGCACCACCCGCTCCCTTCTTCAAGTATTAACACCATACAACACAGGAAGAAGCAGGCATTATACAACACAGGAAGATGTGGTAAGGCTAGAACAGGTCTGTCAAACCAACACAGCTCACTAACTACACACTGTGGCCTCAGCCCAGTATACCTGAAGGAGCATCTCCACCCCCATCGTTCAACCCAGACACTGAGATCCAGCTCTAAGGGCCTTCTGGCGGTTCCCTCACTGCAAGAAGCGAAGTTACAGGGAACCAGGCAGAGGGCCTTCTCGGTAGTGGCACCCGCCCTGTGGAACGCCCTCAGATGTCAAGGAAATAAACAACAGTCTGAGTTTTAGAAGACATCTGAAGTTTAGGAAAGTTTTTAATGTTTGATGTTTTATTGTATTTTTAATATTTTGTTGGAAGCCGCTCAGTGGCTGGGGAAACCCAGTCAGATGGGCAGGGTATAAGTGATGATGATGATGATGATGATGATGGTGATGCAAGGTGCTTTGACATCCCCTTTGTTTTCTGCATTCTCAAGCAGGGAGCAAAAACAATCTTATTAAGCTGGGAATTGTGTTACCTAGTGTTAATGTTGAGCTATGTATGGCTTGGTATCTTCACAGTTGTAAAGGACTGGGTTAGAACATAAAGAGGATACTAACAACATCACTTTGCGTAGATTACAAAGAACACAAATGTCTTATCTCCAAATAATGATTTAAATAATGGTTTTGCTGAAGTTATTTTGCTATACTTATAATGAACAATGTCATACATGCTACAAAGGCTAAATTATCCTAGCAATGACACATTTCCCCCCAAAATAATTAACCTCAGATAAAGTACTAGCTCTGTGGTTTTCATACCAAGATTAAATCAGACATTTGTTCTTTCAGGGTATGCATGTGTTAATATCGCAGACTTTCAAAATGTATTTAAATGGTATACCACCCATTTTTACCTTCCAAGGAAATACCAGGACTGCCCAGAATTGGGATCCGCCTCTAGAGACTTCTGGAGACACTGAATAGCATAGTTTTCCTTGGTGGCTTTATCTCCTAACTGATCCACCGTGTGATGCATCCACCCTAAAAAAAGAATATATACATATACATGGCTATTTGTATTTCAGTAGGGATGTTATTGCTACTCACTGGCCTGACATCAACTCATGTTGTCTAAACAAGAAGTTGTGATTAATTTTTTAATTAATTTTAAACAATTTATACTACTTAATTACAATCAGCTCCAAGAGGAGACTCAATACAATGAAATTAAAAATTATTTATGGCTATAAAATCAGAATTCAATTAAAAGCCTGCAGGAAGAAAGCGAAGTATTCAGTAGGCACCAGATATTCAACCTTAACTGTTAACTATAGTTTGAAACAAGCCACTGTTTGGAACAAATCAGTCACATTAATATTAACCCTAGTTTGTTGGTTCGGATGACACAATTTGTGGTTCAGCAAAGAAGCAAAATCTTTCAAACTATTCCAAGCAGCTGTACCAGAGAAGAAAGTGAGGGGGAACATCAAAGCTTAAGGCTCAGTGTGGCTCACTTTAGTCGTGCTAAGCTATGGTTTAGCACAAGGATTGGAAACCTGCAACCTTCCAGATGTTGTTGCATACCAACTCCCACCCGTCCCAGACAGAATACCCAGAGGTCAGGGATGATGGTAACTATAGTTCAAAAACATCTGGAAGGCTGCAGGTTCCCCAATTTTGGTTGAGCATGACTTGCTAACGCAGTCATTGAGTGCCTACTGCATGGTTTTTAGAATTTATAAATCACATAGAATAACTTTTGTAAGCAGAGCAAATAAAAAACCCCACAGGTGCACAACCTATTATTGAAGTTAAGCCACTATACACATCTAATAAGGAGAGAAAAAAACACGTACTTGCTCATAGCTCAACACACAATATTGTAACAGAATACTCTTGTAAAGACCTATATTGAATCAACCAAGCTAAGAATCCATTCAGCCCTATAATCTGCCTCTTAACCATGGTTACGAACTTAAAATTTGAGTATTAGGAACACTAGGAATATTAGGCTTCAATGGCTGGTGGCTCCTCTTCCTGATGCCATTACTTTGACTCTCCTTCCCCTTTGCGGCAAGAGGAGGAGGAGGATCCAGCCACTGGAACTTGGGCACACTTGGCTCTGCACTTTGATTCTGTACTTTCTGAATACTGGAGGGCACAACCCCCATACCAAAAATGTTTGGGGGCCCAAAAGGGCTCAGGCCCCAGGAGTTGGCACCCCTGTCACTAGCATTGAAAAGCAGTACAGCTAGAAATTTTAAGTAAGCAATTACATATTTCCAAACAGAACTTGCTACTGTCCAATTCTACCTCCTACTCAGTGAAGCCCTTGAAGTCAAAGTATAACCTCTGCTGTGTGTAACAGCTTTTCATATAATGGTCAGGTACAATATTCCCATAGAAGAGACAGCAAGCTGGGCAAACTGAAGCACTTTTGGCCTTTGTTAATGCTGTCAGGTAAGGAAAGGAAAGTTTGTGTACATAATATCTGACAAATGGCTCTGAATTTGACCTATAGCCCACCAGACATATACAGCAATATTTTATTGCAGGTCCCATTTGTTTTAATCTGTTAGCATCTGAACTAAAAAGGAACTCCTATATTTAATTCTATGCAACTAGCAGCTAGAGGCAAACAGTAGCTAAAGGTAACTAAAGATAATCAATACTTAATGAAGGAAATATGAATTATCTCAAATATTAACACGTAAACAAACAGCAATTACAGCAGTGTCAAAATACATCCAACCTACTTTAAAAGCAGTAAGACCTGCATAAGACCTGGACTCATTAAATCAATCCATTTCAACAGAGAAGTTAATTTTCATTATTAGTCTCTGTGTAAAAGTATAAACTCTTATAGAAGAAAATCTTTTGAAAATACATGTTAAGGTTACTTTAGGAAACTAAAAGATTCATCCTGTATCATCTGTTGCAACTGGAGTCATATCTGAACTGCACCTCTGAGCTTAAGGACTCAACAACAAAGTTCCATGCCACTCTATAGCCAGCAAATAGCTGTAGAAAATCATGTACAATAATTCCTTTTCCCTCACGTACCCAACTTCTTTTACATACCTAACTGCTGTAACACAGTTGCTTTCACTTGTGCAGGGAGATTTTCAGTCTGCAAAAGTTGTTCATATTCCTTCTTTGCCAAGTGATATTTTCTCTAAAAAGGAGCAAAGCATATTTATAAATGCTGGATTTTTTTACTGATAATCTGGATTGGTATTATAGTCAAAAACAAGAACATAAGTGAATTT
The DNA here is from genome assembly GCF_964252035.2 of Podarcis erhardii. Lineage (NCBI taxonomy): Eukaryota > Metazoa > Chordata > Lepidosauria > Squamata > Lacertidae > Podarcis > Podarcis erhardii. The sequence goes on from NC_138508.1 coordinate 58,967,405, forward strand.
TAATAACAATTAACATACAGCTGTAGAATACTGTTTTCACTGATAAATAAAACATCAACACAAGTATGATGAATAGTAGCTGCTGGTTCAGTATTACATAATAAAATATGAACATATTACTCTTGTGGCTGATCTATTAGCTATGATTTTGATAAAAGTGACCCTTTATTCCTATTTTGCTACATTAAGAAGGTCCTACTGTGTTAGTGTTGGTGGTATCTGATGTTTAAGATGCCCATAAGTGACTCCAAAATGGGGGAAAGCTATTGATCTGGGTTGATAAAGAATCAAAGCAAATTGACAAGAGCAACTAAATGCTGCACATTAAATAGGATATCATAGCTAATGATATTTGGTTCTACTACTAGCTAATTAAGTAATCTTCAAACCTTGTCTCTTATGTGTTAGTGCTGATGGGGAGAGAAGATATATTTCATGACACAAACAAAATCCCTCAACTGAGAAAACGTCCCTTTTTATGTTTTCTGCCATCGTTTCTCCTGTCTGCTACTTTTAGACCATCTCCCCACCTGGTTAGAGTGCCTTTCTCCTTCCCAAATTGAGTCCAGGCAATCGCAAATTACAAAATGATTGTGAAGGTATATAACTAAACAGATATGCTGATGTAGTGATGTTACTAAAGGCAAACAAGGTTCACCCAGAGTAAGGGCAATGCTTCATGAGTAGGTGAACTTTTCTATCTCATTTCAAAAATCACTGATGGGAGTAGCTTCTCAATTCTGACAAATATGTTTGCTAAATCACATTTATTCAAGCTTAAGTCTTCTTGCTATATAGCATAGTTCTACCTTAACCACATTTAATAACAAAAAAGTATTATACACTTACCTGGGTTTCATATAAATGGGCAACGTGAAACCGAACTGTAAAAGCAGGGAAATTCAAGAGAATTAAGTACTGTAGTATATATGTATACACATCTGTTGGAACATTTATGTGTTTGTGAGTGGATGCTGAATGATAAATCAGGGTAGAAGAGAGTCTACACAGGTGCTAGATACTCAATTTTTAAAATTTATTTTATTTATTAGATCTGTATACAGCCCTATACCCATAGATCTCAGGGCAGTTCACAACGTATTTTTTTAGTTTTGTAAAACTAGACTTGATGCTAAATGTATCACTATCAACCACATCATTTGGCAGAAAGATGGCAGGCATGGGAGGCTGGGTATGGGAAAGTTTAACCCTTTTCCTCCTAGGCGTAGTCCCAATAAAAATCACACAACCCCCATCTGCTATTAGCCCCAGAAGGAATGTTTCCATTAGCACAGGAACTTCCCTTCCATGAATAATAACGGGTTCTGGGGTACAATTTCCTAGTGGGGAGGAAAAGCCTCTCCTCCCTGTGCACTGTAGTCTTTACAAGCCGCATTAAGTTTTGAAAAATGAGCAATATTCACAGATTCTTCAGAAACATCTGGTGGTCCTACACTAAAATCCTGCCCGTACTCCAAGTTGTTGTCTATGGTACAACACTGGTCATTTCCCAAAACATCAGGATACAGAGTGAAATCAGATAAATTCTTCAAGCTAATAGTAGTAATAGTAGTAGTAATAATAAACCAAGGAGCTACTAATGGAAATATTTGTGCTTGGACTTAATCTCTCAGTCTTGCAATATAGCCTGGATAATAAATGCATACATTCCGGACTGTCAGATATTTCTGAGCATATATAACTATAAATCATAACAGCTTTAAGGCAAATAGGTAAATTTCCTGGAAAAAACACTACAGATTCTGAATTTAATCCTAATAAAGAATTCTTTTCCTCCCTGTCATATTTCAGTCATTTTTTTCTCCACTGTTGCTAACACTCTTTTTTGTGAACCAAAATGAGTATTGTGGCATCTTGAAGACTAACAAATTAATTATGGCATAAGCTGTTGAAGAGACTGATTTTATTCTAGCAACCTGGAATCTCTGTCCACCATTTGAGAGCCAACAATATAGACTTAAAGAGTAACATGAGAATAAAAGACGTGTTCCCTACTCTGGGGAGAATATAATCTAAATCTTGACAGTAAGGGAGACAAAAGGAAAGAGAGCAAAGAACAGAGAGAAGGAAAAACATCTGCCTGAAAAAGCACAATAAACATTTTTTAAAAGAAATTGGAAAGATAATAGTATGAAGAGATCGAGTTGAGAAGATGTGGTCTGTGATAAGAAGGAAGACGAGGAGAAAATGAGCAAAGACAGTAAAAATCTGCAGAGGTGACGAATATCATATATTAAATCTGAAATAACCAGCCAAATCTCTCTACAGAGCTCTAATTACTTTGTCATATGGTATAGGGGGTATAGGGAATTTCTTCAGTAGAAGAAAATAAAAAAGCATACTGGAAAAGTCTAACATAGCCTTGAACCCAAACAATTGTAAACAAAGCACACAATCAAAAACAGCAGTTCTAACTCTGTAAACACCAATTTGGCTTTCCATTGGACAGTTTAGGGCAGGGCTTTCCAAGCTTTTAATCTTGGTGACATACTTTTTAGACATGCATCATTTCACAACATAGTAATTTAGTTTTACTAGCAAACTGGACATTAAACTAACCCCTTTCCAGGCCTGGGAGGAACGTGATGAGCGCTCGTGTGATGCACCAACACACTTATGCAGTGGCTTTCAACCAGTGTGCTGTGGCACTCCGAGGTGCCTTGAATGATGGTCGGGGTACTGCAGGCAACCGTGGCCTCTGTCCCTATTTCCTTCCCTCCCTCCTCTGATGCCCTCTTGCATCTCGGCTGACCAAAGGCTTGCACAGCTGCTGTTGTTGCAGCAGCCCTGGCTACAAGCTCCCCAGGCAAATGCTGCCTCTGGGGCTGGCCAAGGGGTGCTTCCCAAGCCCCTGTGGGGCAGTGTGAGGAGGAACTTCTCTTTGGGGTGGCAGCTGCAAATGCCTGGAGGACTGCCAAGGAGAGGAGAGATGAGAGGAGAGGAGAGGAGGATGAGGATACACTCCACCAGAGAGGGTTTTCAAAAAAAAGGGTGAGAGGCTGCCAGCTCTGCAGACAAGGGGTGACATAACTGGGCTCCTGAGCCCCACTGGGGTGCCACAGAAGGAACGTACAGTGGTACCTTGGGTTACAGACGCTTCAGGCTGCAGAAGCTTCAGGTTACAGACTCCTCTAACCCAGAAATATTACTTCGGGCTAAGAACTTTGCTTCAGGATGAGAACAGAAATCGCGCGACGGAAGCGCAGCGGCAGCATGAGGCCCATTAGCTAAAGTGGTACCTCAGGTTAAGAACAGTTTCAGGTTAAGAACGGACCTCCAGAACGAATTAAGTTCTTAACCTGAGGTACCACTGTAGTTGGGTCAAGGAAGCCATGGACTCAAAAAGGTTGAAAACCTCTGCACTAACATCTTGTGACACAAGTTTGGAAAGCTCTGGTCTAAGGAAAAGATTATCTAGACAAATATGAAACAGTAACTAATTTCAAGCGTAATGGGGGAATCTACAGTGGTGCCTCGCAAGACGAAAAGAATCCGTTCCGCGAGTCTTTTCGTCTAGCGGTTTTTTCGTCTTGCGAAGCAAGCCAATTGACAGCTTAGCGGATTAGCGCTATTAGCGGCTTTTAGCGGCTTAGCGGATAAGCAGATAAGCGGCTTAGCGGCTTAGAAAAAGGGGGGGAAGGGAAAAAAACCTGCAGGAACTCGCAAGACATTTTTGTCTTGCGAAGCAAGCCCATAGGAAATTCGTTTTGCGAAGCACCTCCAAAACGGAAAACTCTTTCGTCTAGCGAGTTTTCCGTCTTGCGAGGCATTCGTCTTGCGGGGCACCACTGTAGTTGTTTTCCATGAGAAGTTTGCCTTCAAAAAAGAAAAGCCTGAAACTCTCCAACATGTTACAAAGAAACAGTTTTGTATTTAAACATACAACTACTTACACCATTTAATATTTTAAGAATTCATTTTAGTTATTTGCTGATAGTGATGCATTATTATTGTCAAAAGAAAATAATAAGTAGCTCCAGTGCACTAAATGCTACACACACACACACACACACACACACACGCGCGCACACACACACACACAGAGAGAGAGAGAGAGAGAGAGAGAGAGAGTGAGAGAGTGTTCTCCTTAGACTGATAAGACAGCAGTGAAGTAGGAAAATGGATTAATCATGACACTAGGGTGATATAGACATAAATCTAAAAAGTTACTAAGACCACAGATAAATTAAGCTACTTACTTTCAGCATTGGACAAAGTGCAAGGGTTGCAGTCAACCAAAGCTAACTGAAAATGCTGTAAAAGAGAACAGAAAAATAAATGTTTTTCCCCCTGTAAAAAGCTAAAGAAATATTTGGTAGATATTCACTTTATATAGATTCAGTAGAAGATAAAATGGTGCAAGCAATACGTGCAAAAAAATGTTAATGGCATACATCCAACCACTGAATGTTTTTATTGTATGTTACAGTGATGCACGTACAATGTATGTCAAAATCATAGGGAAACATAAAGCAATTAAAGGTTTATGTAGACAAAGTAAAATATAAGATTCAAAGAACGAAACGTAACAAAACTAAAGCAAAAAATATGTAACGATTTCATAAAAACAACACAGCAATGCTTATAAAATATATGAAAGGTCATAAAAGAATTCAACTGTTACCAGGAAAATGCTACAGTCAATGTTTGTTTTCAGGGGGAAAAAATTAATCATTTCATTATTTTTACACCCCACCCTTCCTCAAATTAGGAATATAGGGCAATTAACAACTAACTAGGCAAAACCAGGCAAAATAATGAAACTATCATAAAAACTATCATAATAAACTGCACCCGAGCTTACTAAAGTTGCAAGAAAGGAGATTCCAACTAAACACCTGGGGAAACTTTCTGACAGTAAGAGCTGTCCAACAGTGGAACAGGTCTCCCTTGGGAGGCGGTGGACTCTCCTTCCTTGCAGGTTTTTAAGCAGAGGTTGGATGACCATCTGTCTTGGATGCTTCAGCTGAGATTCCTGCATTGCAGGGGGTTGGACTAGATGACCCTAGCAGTCCCACTCAACTCTAAAATTCTATTATTCTAACTCAAAAATTACAATCAACAACAGCAACAACAACAATTTTTTTATTTATACCCTGCCCATCTGGCTGGGTTTCTCCAGCCACTCTGGGCGGCTTCCAACAAAATATTAAAATACAGTGGTGCCTCGCAAGACGAAAAGAATCCGTTCCGCGACTCTCTTCGTCTAGCGGTTTTTTCGTCTTGCGAAGCAAGCCCATTGACGGCTTAGCGGATTAGCACTATTAGCGGCTTTTAGCGGCTTAGCAGATAAGCGGCTTAGAAAAAGGGGGGAGGGGGGAAAAACGCAGGAACTCGCAAGACATTTTCGTCTTGCGAAGCAAGCCCATAGGAAATTCATTTTGCAAAGCACCTCCAAAACGGAAAACTCTTTCGTCTAGCGAGTTTTCCATCTTGCGAGGCATTCGTCTTGCGGGGCACCACTGTACAATAGTCCTTCAGATATTAAAAGCTTCCCTAAACAGGGCTGCCTTCAGATGTGTCCTAAAAGTCTGGCAGTTGTTTTTTCCTTTGACATCTGGTAGCGGGCACCACTACTGAGAAGGCCCTCTGCCTGGTAGCACTAATTATCCAACAAATATCAAATTCAGCTCAGATCCAAAACACTAGAGAAATAAAAAATGTATTTAACCATTACCAAAATGTTTCTATTTTGAATGCCAGCTAGATTACAAGCAGCAAGGTGCCTTGTCACATGACAGAATACCCTGTCACCATCCTACCAACCACTCCAACAGATGGGACAAGTGGGGCTTCCCCTGCTGACTGTAATGCACAGTTGGATGCTACTGTGAAAGGCTCTCAGGTACTTGAGTCCCAAGTCATTTCGACTTCATATGCTAACAACAAATCCCTGAATTAGATCCGGTACCTCAGCAGCATTCAGTACAGTGCTTTGAGGTTTCAGGTGACATGATCCCTCCTTGCGGATCCCAACAACAGCTATAGCCCACTGGAGACAGAAAACTTTGATCTCTAAAGTTTTCATCATCCCTGATGGGATATCACATTTCTGAACAAAAGGTTTGCCTACTGGAGTTCTCCTATATACTCAGTAATCCAACATTAATACTGAGTTTCATGATTCTAAAAATATGGAAAAACTCCATGTACACAATGAAAAAACCCTGAGCACATATGAAACATTTCCCTTTACAGAAGTTAATGGTAGGCCATTCATAATACACAACTGTAGATAAACTTGAGGGCCCTTTTTTATAGACACAAACATATGAAAAGCACATGAAATCATTCAAAAGTCCATATTAATTCAAAAAGTGTTATGTATTTTGCACTTATTTTTTCCTCATTGAAACATTCAGGATTTTCAGAAGTAAATTTGCTACTGCTAACATTTTAGACGATTAATAAAACTGTATAGTGGTATGTAATTTGTTAGCACAATTTAACTAACTGTATGCTGTTACCTTGAACACAAATCAAAAGAAAAATAGGAGCAATTAATTATGCAAACAATTCAAGGTTCAGGGTAAGTAACTGATACTCACCCCCTTTATCAGAATGTCATAACAGAATGATACTTCATATTGTAAACATGCCTTCACCCTCATCATATAAATGAAACATCACCATACCAGGGTGGCAGTAATGTTTTTAAACAAGCATTTTTCATTCAAAAAAATTACGAAAGTGTTCATTAATCAAGGTAATCAACTAAACAAGCAAACCAAGAACTCCAATGGCATCACAATGCAAGATGAACTATAAAAACTAGTGCTAGAGCGACCAATACATGCATTCACAGTCTTACAAAAAAAAAAAGTCAGTTTTGTTGATGCACAGCTTTATTTTATTTCTCTTTTAAACAATAAATAATCAAACTAAACTGCTTAGAATTATTTCTACGAAAAAATTGTATGCTATCTCTAACTTGCAAATTATAAATTTGACTCATTGTGCATAAGCTACCCTTTTTCCAAGGCTCAAGAACTCTAATGGCTGCAATACTATTTATGCTTGGAAAGATTTAAGGATGTTGATAGAGGTAAAATTTCTGAAAACTCTATAAAACAAAACCTATTCAAAAAGACCATCATACAGCTTTTCAGATTCAGAAATAAGCAAGTCTGCATCTAGAGGCCTTACAAAAATACAAAAAACAAAAACCAATTACAGAGATAATTGGCGCCTCATATAAAAAGAAGAGAGAGAAAGAGAAACCACCCAAAAGGGCACTGCAGATCTGTCAGTATTAAATAAAGCTATTTGAAAGCTGCATATAAATAACAAATGTTCAGTGTTGAATTAAGAGATGGCAGTGGGAGATACTAATGAAATGCAAACAAAATCACTATTTCTAAATTTCAGCTTCAAAATATTTAACAATACTGAAGTCTTTCTACAGTACCACTATATTCTGCACAATTTCAGAACAGCAGCATATCAAAAAATACAAAACATAACATTTGCCAGGACCATTTAGCATAGAACATGAAAAGCGATGTCGATGACCCAGAACATGAAGGTAGGTAATGAAAAAATAATAAAGAAAGCATCTATCAAAAAGCTGCATATTTAATTACTAAAGCTCATACATGAACCACCTATTCATCTTGAACAATCCTGCATATCTGCCCTACAAATTAAACACAGAAATTCCCTTCTGAAGTATTCAATAAAAAACAGCTATGTAGAAAAACAAAGCTTTTTTTTGTCAAAAGGTTAACAGTTTACCGTCTCTAGCACTATAAGCAACAAATACATCACATTAAATATCCAGCTCCAAATCTCTGCAGCAAGCCGAAGCTACCAAACATCTGCACCTCGTACAAATATTGCAGTACTGAAGCTGGCTGCTGCTGTGTGAAATAGTTATTATGCAGGAGAGGCCACTGCAGTTCAGAGACGACATACAATACCTCAAGGCAGACATCAGTCTACAGAAAGTCAAATCACGAGTAAGAGGATTTACCTACAAGGCACTAATCTGAATGTTTAAACGTGGTGGCATCTTTTTAAGCACAGAGGCAAGTCAATGACATACTTTTGATTTGTATGGAATTATGATTGTGCAATTAATCAGGAGACTTCTTCAGAGCCCTTGGCTGCTGATGTGATTGTGGTAAAAGTCAATGATGTGACCTTTACAAAGAATTGTAAATTCAGTGTTTGTGTGTCTACAAAGCTACTACCACACACAGAAGCAATCTCCTATGGCATTACACATGTTTAACAATTCACTCAGGACTGCACAGTCTATTTCTTCAGGATTTTATTTTATATCAAGAGGCTTCAAAATGACACACAGTAGTACTTAAAAGAAAAAGAAATAGTAGAAAAGTTACTGGAAAACCTTTTGATTTTTACATACACATAAACTATAATGATATTCTGAAACTGTAATTTTATTATATTTTTCATCCCTAATCTGCTGCAAAATTTCATAATCGGTAGTTTAAAAGCCTATGTTACACCAATCAAGCCATCATTAGAAACCTGACAATTCTGACAAGAACTTACCATAGGACAGCATTAACCCAGCTGAGTATAACTCTTAGAGCTGTCTTTTCTAACTGTATGACCTAGGTGTGATGCCTGATCCTGAGAAATGTCTTTTGTTGAGATAACTAGGACACAGAAAGCCTTGCGTAATCAAAGTGCTGGCAAATAGCCAAGGCTCCATCTGACAGGCATGTTGAGAGTAAGGGTGGGAGGACGTGCAGCACGCGCTGCTAAGTCAACTCATTAGTTTGCTCTCCAGAGTCCTTCAAAATCGGAATTAATTCATCTTTCTAAAAGAAAGGAGGCTTGTAAGGCGTAAGCGCTCTCTTTCACTCTACGCTGCACAATCCAAACAGAATAATCGACTACATAAGCAAGACAAAAGAAGTTGAACAAAGTACTTAATTTGCATAATATGAATAAAACAGGCCTGGTCCAAATGACCACATGCTAGACCATATATTTTCCCCATACTTGCAAAATTCCATGCATATAATGACACTGTAGTAGAGCACTTGGATAACAGTTTTGTTGAACACTGGTGGTTATTAAGTGCCAGTAAAGAGCATTAATTTTTTTACGAGAGCCAAGAGTTTCAGGTGAAAGAAGTTTGCTAACTCCATGCTCTAGCTCAGGAGTTGCCAACATGACACCCATGGACGCCAACATGCCTGACAGTTTCTCCTATGGTGCCCACAAAACATCTCAGTAAAGATCCCCTTTAAAAATCTACAGTACACAAGACTTTGTTTTGTCTTCCTGCTCAGTTCCTGTTTGCACTGACTTGGTCTGTCCTGCACTTAATGCTCACTGCATGCCAGACTGGACACCTACCTCATTTTCATTATGAAAAGAAGTACAAAGAACTTCTCTCTGTGAGTTGGTGTGCTGGAAGCTGATGTAACTGCCTTTTCCTACTGATTTTTTATTTTATTTTTTTGGTTGGGGGTGAGAAGGGATCATTTTGTGGTCTGTGTTTTTCTGTTCTTTTAAATGTGTTTGCCCCCCCCCTTTTTTTTTAGATGGGCACCCTGCTCTAGCTTTTAATGCTACATCTTTCTTTATTCCATGTCTCTTATCCTCACATTATGCCCCCAACACTCAGGGTCTCACAAAGTTATTCTCATACACCATCCATACAAAGCAGCCAACAGCAGTGGACTTATTATAGACATAGTGAAGTCCCTTGCAGACATTACTTTTCCCAGGAAGCAACTTTTAATTGTGCAATATAATCACTTCTGGTTATTCAGGTAAGAAGTCAGCAGACTGAACACTTGCCAACGTTGTGCTTCTCTCCCCAATAGGCTACATTCAAATGCAACTGTACAACTGTACAACTGCCCCACCTCCAGCTTTGAGAGCAGTTCTCAAAATACTTTTTAAGTCATAGGCAACTGGTGCATACAGGAGTTGTATTTTCCACCCAGTTTAAAGGGTTTCCCACACTTGAGGTATGGGCAGGCCTCCACAAAGCTTAACTTGAACCTCTTGTGATAGATAAGAGAGAATAATTACCAGGGGGGAAAGGAAACGAAAAATAGCTCATCAGAAATTATTCATTTGGAGAGAGAGAGAGCAGTGAACTGCTGAGGTGCTCATTCTGCAGTGGATGGGAGGCCCTGCCCAACAACCCAATGGGTCTGCACAACACAACATCAATCCACTGAGAAGCTGTCCTGCACATACACACTTCCCCACAAAGCAGACTTTCAGTGAAAATATTGTACAGTTTCATTTTAATGATTAGGATAGTCATAGTTAATACCTTTTATGGTTCATTTTACTTTATATGCGGACTTGTCATACTTTAATAATCCTTATATTACAAAATAAATGATAGACAGGTTCAATATAAACTGCTGGAAAATCAGTCATGCTCACCTTCCAGTAATAAAAAACCCTTTAAAATGTACCTCATACAAGTCATGAACACCTTCTCAACGTGATAAATCTTACACAAGGTTTCTGTAAGTCAAAATACTTTATCTAAGTCTATACAGTCATTATGTGGCTCTCAAAACTCTATACATGATGAAATAGGACTTGGACACACCCTCCCATAGTCCCATGTGAATAGAGAGTTTAAAAGCTAAACTTGCAATATCTCACATTTAATTTGAAGCAGGATCTCCATGAAATGCAAGATAGATCCTAGCTGATAGCAAACTCCTGGTCTCATTCCGAGGCAGAAACCCAGGTGCCAAGTAATAACGGAACAGGGGAAATGAAACTAATACACTCTCTTGTAGTGCAATGAAAAACAAGTCCAAAATGAAGAAAATGTTAGCTATCATTAAAAAGGGAGACACTTACCTTAAAACTGGACTCAAAATCTGTGTTCACTTTGAACATAAGCCCAAGTCGTAAATGAATTTCCTTGGCGCGGCAAAAGCTGGGATCAACATAAAGCACCTCCCGAAATGCTTTAATTGCCCTGGGGGGAAAGAACACTGAAATGTTTAATCTAGAATATTCTTAAAGGGCATCTGAGAAGACCAACTCATTATTCCTTGAAGAAAATTACTCAGAAAGAAAGTGCAAAGGAATTCTGACAATTCACAGTCATACCCAGATATTAAATTAAAACATGTACATCTATTCCTCTAAGACACCTTAAGTAATAAAATATTGAATAGCTATGATATACTTACAAACAGAGTGTTTACATTGGTTCATTGAGTTTAAAAACCATTTTAGACTTTTTAATATTTTCATTTTCATTTTAGAACAATAATCTTTTGAATATATTATTAAATACTAGTAACAAATGAATAGCAGGCCTTAAGTGTCCACATCATCAAGAAGAGAAAGATTTAAATCAAGTTTCCTATTTTCTAATTCATGTATTCTGATAAAAATATGCATATTAATTGGTTGCTATAGCAATTAAAAATATTCATTTACGACTAAATAGTAGATTTTATAATGCTAGGAACATACCGTATTTTCCAGCATATAAGACGACTGGGCGTATAAGATGACCCCCAACTTTTCCAGTTAAAATATAGAGTTTGGGATATACTCGCCATATAAGACTACCCCCGCCTGCAACCAACTAGAGGCTGCCAGTCTTTTCATCCCTGTACGCACACTGCAGCTCTCGCAGGAGCCTCGCACTGCAGTCTCGCAGGAGGATCGGGGGGGGGGACGGAGGGAGGGAGGGACTTCAAAGCCCTGCTTGCCTCATCCCTCCTCCATCCTCAGCGGCAGCCAGCCCCTTGGAGCAGCGCCCCCCAATGCTGGGCGGGAGGTGGCGAAGGTGTTTTTGGCACTCGCCAGGCGTCTCTTCAGACGGGACGGGAGGGGAAGTTGTGGGGGGTGTGGAGAGAGAAAGGAGAGCGGCCGGCAGAGTGACGACCGTCGGCTGGGAAATGAAAGTCAAGCCTCGAAACCCCCCCCCCCGGCCTCCTGTTTCTGGTCCTCTTCGTGGGGTGGGGGCGGAGAGGAGGGGCGGGGCGGGGACTGGCCGGCTGCTGCCACCGCCCCATGCAGCCCCGGGGCTGGTGGTGACCCCAGTGGGCTCCCCGTGCACTCTGTGCCCCTCTTGTCATGTTTGTGGTTGGGGACGAGGCGACAAGTCCATGCACCAAGAAAAGCCACGCGCCCTCCAGCCCCACCGCAGACCGCGGACAGCACGGGCCCCGACTCCCAATGCCTCTTCGCTCACCGCTCCTTGGAGCGAGGGAGATGGGCCCAGAGCTGCCAGACCCGAGGCGAGGCGAGGCGAGGCGAGGCGCAGGCACAGGCACAGGCCAGAGCCCCCCAACCTAAAGCCCGCCAAGCGCCGCCAGGGGCAGAGCACTCACCCCTCCGCTGCCTCTGCCGTCGCAGCAGCAGCAGCCCGAGGCAAGGCGAGCGAGCCCCGATCGGCTGTCCAGCAAAGCGGCAGACTTCGCTCACCAGCTCCCTCTCATCCATACCAAAAGGTGACTCCGCATCGCCACACTCATACCCGGCGTATAAGATGACCCCCGACTTTTGAAAAGATTTTCCTGGGTTAAAAAGTCGTCTTATACACCAGAACATACGGTAATTCTACCATTTTGGTCAAATTGCTCATATGCTTTTCCCACTACAATACATCTTCTTAGGGAATGAAGACAATTGGGAAGTGAATGAATTTTGTTTGTCTCCCTCTGTAACATGTAAGGTCAGTAAACCAAGTCACTCACTTGAAGATTTAATACCCAGAACTTTTGAAATTACAACACATGATGCAACAAGATGTTAGAAGTAGAAAGTACGTTCATCTACTTACCACTGAAATGCATTATAATGGAAGTAGACCAAGCCAAGGCCATACAAAAAGGCAGCATTCTGTAAAAGAAAACACATTTTTAACTGACACACATAAATGAATGCCTGCATTTTTCTAAGAAAGTATCGAAAACTGTATTGTAGTACAAAATGATATTTTAGGCACTGCTTGGCAGAATGAATGGTGATCAGAATAAAATGTAACTCATATTAGCAAATTTTACAGTATTGCTACATTACTGAAATAATGGGGCATGTGAACTGATAGATCAATAGCATTTCTCATTCATTTAAATTGAAACAATGAAAAATTGCTGTCATAATCCAACTTGCAATCTAGTGGCCTGCTTTCCTTAGACAGAGCATATGTTTAAAAACTGTGGGGTGACAAGAGACACCTGCAAGATACAGGACAGAATTGCAGTCAAATGGAAGAGGCTCAAGGTTAAACGACACACAGTTTTATTATCTTAAGTATTCTCTCTGTTGACTAGGTGTGTACTCTGGAATAGCCATACTTTGCTTATACACCTTTCATGGACATTCCTCGTGGCACCATTATTTAATTATTGTTCTAGTGTCTCCATTGAAAACTGCCTGGAAGCCAGTTAGTACTCTTGCAGCTATATTGTGTGCCAACTGGAACCACATGCTACAGACATATTGCCAGTACTTTATCACCTTCACTGGCTCTCACACAAAACCTAAGATCATCAATGAATGCCCTTCTCCAAGTGCTCAAACTGCACTAAAGAAGGAAACTAAGTACCATATTGACCTTCTTGTGGAAGGACTTCTGCTTGCAAAATGCAGATTCCCCTACTGCCCTTGCATATTTGGCTAGGGAGGAGGGCAGGAGATCTCCCAGAACAGGGTCAGTAGGAGAGGGTGGGATCATTCCATCTCACAAGTTGAATTCCACCCTCTGTATTTACTCAGCCATTGCAGCTTCTACGGAAAGCAAAGTTGTTTTGGCAATTACAACCAGAAGAAAATGTCTTTAGCTCTGACTCCAGAAACAGCATTACCCTCCCTACAAGTTTATGCATCTCAAAGTAACACGTACTCTCAACCACCCAAGAAAGGGCTGCACATAGTTCGACAACCACCGTTCTCTGACCCTCCAACATAAGCTGAAGATTAAAAGTGAGTTAACACAACTATACTATATTGAATAGTGCACACTTCCTTTTTAATGAGTCAGGCCAAAGATATAAAGCAGTGGTAGTATGGAGACCCATTTATGCAATGGGTGGATGAGCTAAAACAAACACCAGGGTTGATGTGGATATAGGAAACAAACAACAGAGAACACTAGAGAGAAGAGACATACAGTGGTGCCCCGCAAGACGAATGCCTCGCAAGACGAAAAACCCGCTAGACGAAAGGGTTTTCCGTTTTGGAGGTGCTTCGCAAGACGAATTTCCCTATGGGCTTGCTTCGCAAGATGAAAATGTCTTGCGAGTTTTTCCGACTTTTCCCCCCTTTCCCCCCCTTTTTCTAAGCCGCTAATAGCGCTAATCCACTAATGGGCTTGCTTTGCAAGACGAAAAAACAGCTAGACGAAGAGACTCGCGGAACGGATTCTTTTCGTCTTGCGAGGCACCACTGTATATCCATAGACAGATGTAAGACAAAGAAGTTGTGAGACAAAAGAAGGTTAAGAAGAACAGCACAATTTACGTTTAAAAGCAACAGCTCATCTTTCCAGTCTTCTAACACCTCACCTAAGTGTTTAAAACCAGACACAGAAGGTCAAGCATGACAACCTGTCATTTACAGAACTTTGTATCTACTGCTCAGAACTAACAGCAGCTGTCATAAGAACTTAAGAGCAGCCTGCTGGAGCAGTCTAAATGGTGGCCAAGCAGATGCCTATGGGAAGCCAGGAAGCAGGAATAAGTGCAACAATGCTCTCCCAACATATGATTCCCAATAAGTAGTATTGAAAGGCATAATGCACATCACTTGACACTTGCTTACACTGAATCACATTTACCATTTTAATTCCGCTTTACCTACTTTGGAAAGATGCTTTCTTTCAGAGCGCCTCACATATCTCTTTTTGTTTTAATCAGCTTGAATAATTCTGCATCATCAATGAACTCCACTTCCTACATCACTCCATTGGGAGAACCATCCATTTATACTTAATCTCCACTTCCTTAACCAGCTACTACTCTATTCACCTTCATTCTCGCTTTCCTGATACTGAGACCAGGATAGAATGAAACATGTTGTCAGAGCTGCCTCTAGGTCCCAGCTCACAGAGGACCAACGCTAGCCAGTAATAACGTATAAAAGTCTTTATTGAAGGTTAGTTTCCATTTCCAAACCGCAGCGTGCAACTCTACGTCTTAGAAGCTAGACCGGCGAAACTCCATCTGAGTCTCCGCCTCCTAGACACCAGTTTAAGACTCTAGCCTTACTCCACCTCTTCCGTTGTTCTTTCCTCCTCTGGGTCCTTCTGCCCCCTGGGGTTTCCTCCTTTCTGGACTCTTCTGACGCTGACCCCCCTGAGTCTTGCCCCTCCTTCCGGCGGGCTTTAGGACCTGGCTCCCTATCCGGGCTACCTGCTGTGCCGCTCGCCTGTACATTTGAACTTGGCGCGCGCGCCCAGCCGGTAACCTTCCTCTTGACCGTTTCCCCGCTCTCCGATGGAGGCGTGGTCAATCCTGACTCATCTCCTCTCGCTGGTGGTGAGAACACTGGTCCCGATGCCTGGGACTCCTCCCCCCCACTGCGCTCTGGTGGGGAAGCTGGTCCTGATTTCCAACTGCTGCTCTGGGAGTCCCCGCTGGCCCCTTCCTTCTGGGGTTTCCCCCTTGGCACCCCCCTTGCCCTGGCCATCGGCGCTCCCTTCTGTGAATCTTCCGATTCGCTGGAGAGGCTCATGGAATCCCTCGGACCACTTTCATCTCCTGTGCTTCCCTCGGATTCCTCCCCCTCGCTCTCCATTTCCTCCCTCTCCTGTGCCTCTGCTCCTGAGCCCCTGACACATGTAAAGAACATATGTGTAAGTCAGACCTGAGGAGGGGTACAGAGAAGACCAGGAAACATCCCCCAATTTAGTAACTCCAACAAAAATTCAGCAAAACAATGCTCTACTTGACTCAACAGTTTCTGATATAAATCAGTATAATTAAATAATGGGATGGTTTTTCATATAATTGATATCAATTCTATTCAAGCAACAAATTTTATTTACATGAATTCATGAGCCACACTTCAATAACAGGATTGTAAAGGTTGCATACAATTTCAAAACAATAAAATCAAGAAGAAAATCACAGTAGCTACAGCATGACCAAGGTGGCCTTCACTGGTCAGCAGCCATCTATCTTCAGATGACAGGTGCTACTGGTGAAAGAGGTTCTCAGATGAATGAAGCATATGGGCAGAACACTTTGAATTGTGTTCTGAAACAAACTGGCAAAAAATACCACTTCTGAGATGTATTCCATATAGCCAGCCCCAGTTAAAAATTCGGTAGTTGTAGGTTATATTGAATGCACTGCAGTACCTCATAATGCTTTTGTTATTTATTATAAAGATGTTATACTCTGCCTTTCCATACATCATTAAACTAACAACAACAGAGATAAAGATAAGATTACAATGGTTGTTGAACTAGCTTTGTATTATCGTATTTCTTTCTAGAACAAAATAGATTCAAAGATTCATAGGATTGTAGAGTTGGAAGGCACCGGGGGTGATCTAGTCCAACCCCCTGCAATACAGGAATCTTTTGCCTAATTTGGGTCTCGAACCCACGACCCTGAAATGAAGAGTCTCATGCTCTACATCTTTGCACTCTTTGGCTGCCGAAGATGAGCAGTGTTTCAAATCTATCAGTCTGTATTTCTCTATAACATAAAAATATCCTAGGCATTATAAAGAGGTACAGTTGAGAGCCTCTGCCTATATGTAATGAATATGTGCAATATTCATTACATATTCAACAAAATTCTTAAAGCGTTACCATGGTAAAGTGTTATTTAGTTCAGAATCATGGTCATGAAATTTAAACCAGGGTAGGTATTATTCAAGAAAAGTGTGCTATACAATTTTTCAACTCTTCTCATTCTAAATCCTGGAGATTTGTAACAAGAAGAAGACATCCTATTAAAATCAGTTTTACAGCATCTATAAAGCCCAAAAGAGGTTAAGCCCTATTTCAACAAGTTCCAACTGCAATTCAGGACACTTTATTACCACTTCCACACATACATGGTTTGAATTATTAGCTTATGTATGTTTCTCCATAACAACATTTCAGCAAAAGAGGTCATGAATAAATGTGGGCATACAATAAGCAAGACTATTTCCTCTGATATAAAACTTAAAGAGTCCATTTATAGAAGCAATGAATGCTCCATATCTTCTGCCAATATGAAGACCGGGGGCAGGGCGGGTTCCTACTAATTGTGTAAGGAATCCCCCAAAGCTAGGTCATCAAGACAGAATAAAGTATTGATGGAGAAAGAAATCGGGAAGCATCCAGTAGATAAGTGCTGTAATAATAAATTACAACAATTGCTTTCAAACTGACTACATAAATGCATTTTCAGGTTACACAGATAAACATTCTTGAAATCTTAATCAATCTTGAAGTTTACCACTTATCTGGTCCCCGCCCCTTCCCCCCGGTAAAATTGTGTAAAATGGGGAGCACCCTCTAAGAAGCCTCTAAATACCCAATTCAAAATATCTAAAGTTGAAGCTCTGGGGCTGGCTGGAGGATGTACTGGAAGGCGGCTACGCTGCCCCTCTACCCCACGCGTCAGCTGTTACACAGGGATGCTGAGCAGACTAAACAAAGCCCTGCAACATGTCAGGTCTCTTCGGGACTTCCTCCACCTTCACTGACATCCTCTTTGGGCCCCAGGAAGGGTCTCGTCGTGAGCCACAAGGACTCTCCCGATCTTTCCCCGCAATTTCCTAATATGATTCTCTTTATTTCCTGGCGCCGCGCATATACATAGTTGAGTAGAACACATGTAGGTGGGGGGATGGCCGTACAAGAGACACATGAGTTGCAGCAATATACATTATGAAAGGATTTTGAAGTTCCTATGTCTCTTTCCTGTATTTCTCTTTTACCCTTCAAGTATTTTTGAACCAAATCAATTTTGATCAACTGCTACAGTCACTTTTGTGTGTTTATAGAATGACATAATTAGCGGCAGAATAATACAGCACCGAATTCTCATCTATCTCTGGAGAATGGATTCTTAATTATTTCTCTAGGCACTCAAGTGAGACTGCTACCTGGAAGATTTTTATTGCATAAGATGTTCCATCCAGATTCATATATAAACAGTTTTACTCTAAGGGAATGTGTAAGAACCACGATGATAAACAGTACAGCTCTCCCTTACACTGTGCAAACTTGATTGTATCATTATCAGATACTGAAACCTTTTCACAGGTCGGAATGGGCACTTTCCTAAGACCACAAAGTATGTGATGTGAGTCTCTGAGCTACTTTTGTAAGAAAAGCAACCAATATGTTTAACTAATTATATATTGTGCATTTTGAATATGAGAAGGGAGAGAAGCCCAGAAAGAGCCTCAATTATTGCTATATTGTTACAAAATATATCTGATGCATACCCCACATGTAAATACTATAAATTAGAACAGAATCTCCTTCTGAAGATGAAGGCACTAAAAGCAACATAATAATGTGACTGCATTTCAACATCTGTTGCCTGAGGGGATATCCATGAGAAGAGAAATGCTTTCCCATTATCTTCACCCAGTTTGCAAGAGATGTAGGAAGTGTGGTGCCACTGATAGTCCAGGCCAAAGTACAAGTCATACCGATCATCATCCTGAATGGAAGATAATGCTAAAAAGAAATGGCTTATGAAATACATAGCCCACCTAGTTTTCAGTATCATGAGTATATTTTAATAAAGCTCTTAAATGTGTGGGAAAATATGTTTTCAAGTACAGTGTGTCTCTGGAAATTCTAGTTAAGTACAAAACACCTAGAAAACACCTGCTCAGTTTTCCGGAGTGTAAAGATGTGTATTCTAAAAGGAGTCTTTAAATCAGAGTTACATTCACAATTTACAGGCTTAGACAGATTTATGGGCAGCATACACTATTTCTATAAGCTCTGCATGAACAGTTAATTTTACAAAATTTGATGAGATCCCACTATCTATCGTTGGCATTTCTAATCGGTACATTCTGAAGTAATACATATACCGTATTTTTTGCTCTATAAGACTCACTTTTTCCCTCCTAAAAAGTAAGGGGAAATGTGTGTGCATCTTATGGAGCGAATGCAGGCTGTGCAGCTATCACAGAAGCCAGAACAGCAAGAGGGATTGCTGCTTTCACTGCGTAGCGATCCCTCTTGCTGTTCTGGCTTCTGAGATTCAGAATATTTTTTTTCTTGTTTTCCTCCTCCAAAAACTAGGTGCGTCTTGTGGTCTGGTGCGTTTTATAGAGCGAAAAATATGGTAAGTGGAATGAACCAAAAATTCACAGTAATTCCATTATTTTTAATGCAGACTTCACCTTGCAATTTCAATTTAGTTGTACAACATGGCTGCATAAGGCGAAGGTGGGGAACCGCTGACCCTCTAGATTTTGCTGAACAATAACTCTCATCAGCCCTAGCAAGCATGGTCAGTGGCTATGGATGATGGGACTTGTAGTTCTGCAACATCTGGAGGGCCAAAGGTTCCCCACACTTGGCCTAAGATAATACCTGCGACATTTCAAAGTCCTCCAAATCAAATACTTCAAGGTAAGAAATATTACAGGCAATATCCAACTAAGTCATACTGTGAGTACACCAACTGAAATCAACGGACAAGTTACTTAAATCCACAAATTCCTACAGGTCTACTCCAAATATGACTAACAGCAGATATTACCCTGTAGAGCAAACTTTGAATTTTAGAAGGATACTTTACTTATGGTCAATGTCTGCTTCGTTGCCAAGTGCCAATTCTCACTGTAAAATATGCCATTCAATACTTTGAGATACACCTCCAATACCTCTGTTCATTTAGTTATATACCTGTAGGACACTCAATGAATGGAGTACTGGAGGCTTATCTCCAAGTAATGTGGAACTCCTAAATTTGGGAGGAACAAATGTCATTTCACCTTATACTGTTACTTTACAACGTAACAGTCGAAACCAAAGAACAGCACCAATGCTCTAAGTGGATATGAAGGTCCCACCATCCAAAAATTCACTTATCTCCACGAAACTCTACTATAAGCTCTGCAGTCACTTATACCAACAGCCTATTTTCTTAGTTCCTTGTGCTTTGCTGGTTTGAGGCAGCCATTTTCCAGCAGAAACTATGGAGGGAGGGGTGAAATTAATGAAGAACCAAAACAAAGCACATATTTTATAGGCATCAACACCTAATGACACCCCTCTTTTCATGTTCTTTCCCTTTCTTGCAAAAAATGTAACTTCTTCCAAAATCACAAATGTGCAGGCAAAATTAAAATAAATCAATTTATAAGCTCTATTCAATAAGAATGCAAAAAGTCTTAACCTGTTAAGCCAAATCTAGCATTAATATTTTGTGCACCATACACCACAGTAGTTACTGTTTTCTTTATTCAGAGTGGCAGATCATATCAATCCATTATTTTTTTAAAATCACCTCAAAACCAGAACCACTGCAGAAGATAGGTATATTCATCACCACTGCGACTTAAGTTGAGCTGGTATCTTAAAAGTCAAACATACACAATCCAGTAATTTAAAGCTCCAACATAACTGAATGATTCTGAGTATATATGATTGTATATATGATCAAACACATTTCAATTGTGTCTTGAGACACCCTGAATGCCTAATATTGAGGCAAAAAATAGAAATGCTTTAATAAATATATATTTTATTGTGGGGGTTGAAGCTCCCACAATCCCCAGGAGTTGACTTCTATGACACAGGCAGAAACCTGTGTCCACACTGAGTAGCTGAAGTGTCAATCACCAGACAAGCAGAAAATCCATCTGCTGCCCCTTGCCAGTTCTAACGTGGTGGAGGACAGCATGAGTACTTCAATTTATCATCCTGTGTTTTGAAGATGCTGTCTAAAATCAGGGACCATACCACCAAGGCCATCCAAAATTGATTGA
Source organism: Podarcis erhardii (assembly GCF_964252035.2). NCBI lineage: Eukaryota > Metazoa > Chordata > Lepidosauria > Squamata > Lacertidae > Podarcis > Podarcis erhardii. Next base: position 58,988,315 of record NC_138508.1, read on the forward strand.
CCCTCTATGAAGGAAAATAACTGCAAGTTAACTTGGTAAAGAATAATACATTGTACAACATTGAACGCAGAAAAGAAGATGGTGTAAGAAAATGTTGCCCAGTAAATTTTAGCAGCAGTCTTAGGTTCTCTACTGCTGAACACTTCAGACCTGAAACAAGCAAAAACAAAAAGCAGGCACAGCCAGCTACATAATACCATCACTGAAGTTTGGTAAACAACAGTGTAGACAAACAATATAGCAAAACATTGTGGCATTGATACATATAATCTATTATGTATAAAAACTGGAGTACTGGTTTGAAACAATATTACTGTTTAGAAGTATAACTTATACATACCTTCCAGTAGTCAGATTGTAAACTGTAGTACCTCTGGTATGCAGATAATGCTGCAATAGAAAGAATAGTTTTTAGAAAACAAACTCAAAATTGTAGTAGTTATAACAAGGTTATTTGCTGACTCCAGATATAATGATAAACCTTGATCAACATAGTTAACAGGACAAGATCTAACCATGAGAAGTGCTCTTCCTCCTCCCACCCCTCTTCTCTGGAGCACAAAGTCCTCTTTCCTGGTTATCTGTGTTTTAGGAAACATATTCACCAGGTTTTCTATTTAATCAAGGTCCAGAAACCATGGGTTAATGCTAAGTTCCATCTTTGGTTAAATGGAGACTCTGATTATCAGTGCCAGTTAAATGTTTTACTAAAATTAAAGGGGGTATTCATTCCCAAAACAGGAAAGGGGTGTGCTTATTTCTACAGTCGGTTTCAATAGAATCCTATGCATGTTTACGCAGAAGTAAGTTCCATTGTGCTCAATGGAATCTTGAATGAAAGAAAATATTATGTCTGCAGCAGTCCAATGTAGATCGCAACCTCGCTCAAACATGTTATTTAACAGATATTTACAGTGATAAAGCCGTAACACATCAGCCTAAAATCTTAAATCAAAACTGAATTGCTAGGAATAATAGAAGGATAAATGAAGAGTAGCTGTTTTTATGTACTGCCATAATTTATGAGTTTGATTCAACACATACACACATTTTCAAAACTGGTTGCATACTTATACTCTGAGCAAAATAACCACACAATATAAACAGTGTTGATAGTTCTTTTACTTTCCTATCAGTATTTTTTTATTGCTCATCATTTCTACACAGTCATTATGAAGCACATTGTGCCTCCTAGCTCGTCATCTGATGAAATTAACTCTTGCTAGTTGAAAGGCATAACATTAAATTGCATTTACTCGAACTATTTGGTGAGGATAGTTTTCAATCAAAATCTGTTCATCATGACACAGGCATCTAGGATATCTAAATCCCTCCATCCATACTCATAATGTTATGGGAAACCCAAATGCTTTCCTTTCCTTTATTTTTTAAAAAGCATAGTTGAAGTACTTTTCAAAAGCCAAGAATTTACGTATATAACAATCTGAATAGAATACAATCTATATGAAACAGATTTTTAAAAATGAAATTAGGCCTAAATTGGTTGCTTTAAAATAATTGTTTTTTAGACTTACAGTTATTGTTTTGGGGAATAATAAAGCAAAAATAGAACAAATTCTTACAGGTAATATCCACCCAAATATTCAGAGTAAACATATTTAAAATGATAAACTTTAGTTACTGTAATGAATTTTAGGCATCATCCTATATGACTAAAATAATACATCTTAAGAAGAAAATGGACACAAAATGTTAACTGAATAATTAGAATCTGTCTAGGTGTGGGGGAACCTCTGGCTTATGCAATGAATTTGTGCCGAAAGGTCTTCCCATTTGACCTTCATTTGGTCATTTCCCACAAAGCAAAACCATCTGTACCACTTCTGAGATCATATGTGACATCAGGTGTCAGAAAGCAGGACAGGATTCCCTATGCATCAGCTGATGAATGGGAAATTAACTCTTCCTTGGTTCAGGTGCCTAGGTGGTGAACTCTCTCACACACTCAAACCTTGCAGAAAACAGAATTTAACTCCAGCGCCCATTAGCTAATGGGTGGGGTCTCAATCCTGTTGTCACTATCAATTCTCACCTTGCTGGGCAACTCTGACAGGTGGGTGATAACCACCTGAGATCATTATGACATCAGAAAGCTGAAAAGTGGGTAGTCCTGCCACCTGTCAAAGTTGGTTCACAAGGTGGGGAGAGATAAAAGATCTGGCTCACTGGACCAAACAAGTTCTCTACTGCTGGATTAAGGGATTTGTCTATTATTATGAAACAGCAAGAATACAAAAGACAAACCTGAAACCGTAGCTAGAGTTTATGCAAGTACCTCACACTGCTTCTCATACACAATTTACACTATTCAAGATATTAATGGTGTATCTATACCACAGACAAACTAACTGAATAAATTCACTACAGCAAGGAAATCCTTGGAAATGTAGTAAGACTAAGAATCATTACTTTTCTACATCTTCCAGAATTCTTTGGGGGATGCCATGACAGTTGATAATGCAATTCTTTTCATGTAGATAATTCATGAGAGGTCACAAAATCATGTATTTCATAATCTTCTGTGGGGAACCTAACAGAATTTCAGCAAATATCAAAAGGAAATTATATACATGAAATCCAAAATTACCAACAGTCTGTGGATTATTCTTGGCAAACTCATGTTGCAATAATTCATATATAAAGGAAAGGCAGTTCTCAAGTTCTCATTGTATTCTAGCATGCCCAAGAAACAGAACCCAAGGTTCAGTTATATATATAAGCATTGGTAGATAAGCAGGTAAGGTCCTCATTCGAATAGTTTCTTTGACGTCCCCCTTAGCAATCTCCATAGAATGGCAGCCATTCACTTGACTGCCCAATATTGCACTTGTGGACATTTTTCTGGTGGTGAGAAAAACAATCTTTGTTCAACACTGGTTGATCATTGCTTACTGACAGGGATCTCTAAAGGAAGCATTATGCCTGTGGATTTGCTAGTATCATTCCCCTGATCAGCAAAGTGCTACCACATATGAGCATTTTCAATGCTAAATGGATTAAGAAAAGTCAGAAATGATTCCCTGCTGTCCTAGGGCAAGAGAACCTACAGGTTAGCAATCTCAAGTCTTTCATATAGGGAAACTGGGAAAAGGAGTTGGGTTCCACATGCACAATTAGATGTTTCTCAGGATGAACAGTGGAAGATTAAAGCTTCAAGAATGTGCAAGTAATGAGAGCAGGGCTGATGGGGGAGGAAAGCCTTCTGTTCAGCCTGAATACACACTGGGGGAAGAGAGAGAAAGAGGCATGAAATTTGTATTAAGTGAGCCTTCCATTTCTCCAGACCTTTTAATTATAGTCTGTGTCAGAGTTTTATTTGTGTCAGAGTTTTATTTGATAACATAACCTGAAGACTTTTTGTGTGCTTTAAGAATAAAAAGTACATTATGTGTAATAATGCAAGTCTCCATTTCTGAACATGTACAGAGTGTTAAATGCAGTTCTGACAGTGTTGGGAACTGGAAAATATGAGGGCAAACAGATCAGAAGGACAGCAGAGAAACTTGGGCAAGTAATAGTTGATTTGACAAGCATCAAGGTGCCCCATGATATTCTTGTAAAGAAGCTGGTAAAATGCGGTCTTGACTATGCTACCACTCAGTGGATTTGTAACTGGCTGACTGACCGAACCCAAAGGGTGCTCATCAATGGTTCCTCTTCATCCTGGAGAAGAGTGACTAGTGGGGTGCCACAGGGTTCTGTCTTGGGCCCGGTCTTATTCAACATCTTTATCAACGACTTGGATGATGGACTCAAGGGCATCCTGATCAAATTTGCAGATGACACCAAACTGGGAGGGGTGGCTAACACCCCAGAGGACAGGATCATACTTCAAAACGACCTTGACAGATTAGAGAACTGGGCCAAAACAAACAAGATGAATTTTAACAGGGAGAAATGTAAAGTATTGGGCAAAAAAAATGAGAGGCACAAATACAAGATGGGTGACACCTGGCTTGAGAGCAGTACATGTGAAAAGGATCTAGGAGTCTTGGTTGAGCACAAACTTGACATGAGCCAACAGTGTGACGCGGCAGCTAAAAAAGCCAATGCAATTCTGGGCTGCATCAATAGGAGTATAGCATCTAGATCAAGGGAAGTAATAGTGCCACTGTATTCTGCTCTGGTCAGACCTCACCTGGAGTACTGTGTCCAGTTCTGGGCACCACAGTTCAAGAAGGACACTGACAAACTGGAACGTGTCCAGAGGAGGGTAACCAAAATGGTCAAAGGCCTGGAAACGATGCCTTATGAGGAACGGCTAAGGGAGCTGGGCATGTTTAGCCTGGAGAAGAGGAGGTTAAGGGGTGATATGATAGCCATGTTCAAATATATAAAAGGATGTCACATAGAGGAGGGAGAAAGGTTGTTTTCTGCTGCTCCAGAGAAGCGGACACGGAGCAATGGATCCAAACTACGAGAAAGAAGATTCCACCTAAACATTAGGAAGAACTTCCTGACAGTAAGAGCTGTTCGACAGTGGAATTTGCTGCCAAGGAGTGTGGTGGAGTCTCCTTCTTTGGAGGTCTTTAAGCAGAGGCTTGACAACCATATGTCAGGAGTGCTCTGATGGTGTTTCCTGCTTGGCAGGGGGTTGGACTCGATGGCCCTTGTGGTCTCTTCCAACTCTATGATTCTATGATTCTATGAAATCATAGAATCGTAGACTGTAGAGTTGGAAGGAATCCCAAGGGTCATCTAGTCCAACCTCCTGCAATGCAAGAATCTCAACTAAAACATCTATAACAGGTGGCCGTTCAACTTCTGCTTTAAGACCACCAAGGAAGGAGAGTCCAACATCTTCCGAAGGAGTTCATTTCACTGTCTGACAGTTCTAATCATTAGAAAGTTCTTCCAGTTGTTGAATTCGAATTTCCTTTCCTGTAAATTGAATCCAATAGTTTGGGTCCTACCCTCTGGAGCAGGAGAAATCAAGCTTGCTCAATCTTCCATGTGATATCCTTTTAGATATTTGAAGAAGGCTATCATATTCCCTCTTCTCCAGGCTAAACATACCAAACTCCCTCAACAATTCCTCATAAGGCTTGGTTTCTAGACCCTTGATCATCTTGGTCATCCTCTGCAAACATTCCAGTTTGAAAAAACCTTATTAAATTGTGATGCCCGGAACTGGACACAGTACTACAGGTGAGGTCTGACCATGGCAAAATAGAACAGTACTATGACATCTCTTGATCTGGACACAAGAACTTATGTTGATGCAGCCTAAAATATCATGAGCTTTTTTGGCTGCTGCAACACACTGTTGCATCATTTTGCTTAACATGAGGTCTACAAAGACATGTAGCTCTTTCCCACATGTATTACTGGCAAGCCTTTTCACATGTACTACTGTCCTTCAGCTTATATTTGTGCAGCTAGTTCTTCCTAGATTAGTGTAGAACTTTACATTTGTCCCTATTGAAATTCATTTTGCTAGTTTTGGCCCAGTTCTCCAATATACTAAGGTTGAATCCAAATTCTGTCTTCTACAGTATTAGCCACGCCTCCCAAATTGGTATCATCTTCAAATTTAATGAGCATAGCCTCAAACCCTTCATCCAAGTCATTTATAAAGATGTTGAACAACAACGAGCCCAGGACAGAACCCTGTGACACCCCCATTTGTCACTTTTTCCAGGATAATGAGGAACCATTAGGGAACACTCTTTGGGTTTACAAATCCACCTAACAGTTACTTCATCAAGCCCACATTTTACCAGCTTCTCCACAAGAATATCACAGGAGACTTTGTCAAAAGCCTTAGTGAAATCAAGACACTCTATGTTCACAGCATTCCCCTGATCCCCCAAGCTTGTAACTCTATCAAGCAAAAGAAATGAGTCATCTGGCATGACTTGCTTTTGAGAAACCCATGCTGGGTCTTAGTAATCACAGCGTCCTTTTCTAAGCGCACATAGACTGACTGTTTAATATCTGTTCTAGGACCTTTCCCGATATTGACGTCAAGTTGATCAGTTAGTAGTTACCTGGTACTTCCCCTCCCCCCTTTTGAAGATGGAGTCAACATTTGTCCACCTCCGATCTGCAAGGATCTCACCTATTCTCAAAGCACACTCAAAGATTATAGACAGAGCATCTGAGATTACATCCACAAGCTCCCTTAGTACTCTTGGGTGCAGCTCATCAATCCCTGGAGATCTGAATTCATTAAAAGTAGCGAGGAATTCCTTTACCATCTCTTTTCCTATCTTGCACTTCAGGTTCCTCCTTGCATTGTTTATTCTGTTATTTTTGGGCACTGATTTCCTTTTAGTGAGGAAAGAGGCAAAATAGGTGTTGAACAGTTCCACCTCTCTGCTACCCAATAGCATTTCTCCATCTCCTCCATGCAGGGGACCTACTACTTGCTTGTTCTTCCTCTTACTCTGAACACAGCCCAAAAAAAATTTTGAAAATTATTTTTAACCTCTCTTGTAAGCCTAAGCTCATTTTGAGCTTTGGCCAGTCTGACCTACCTGCAACTGTTGGCTACTCATGTATACCGTTCCTTCATTATTTCCCCTTTCTTCCATTTCTTATATATGCCTGTCTTCAATCTCAGTTCATCTGTAAGCTCCTTATGCAACCACAGTGGTTTCTTTAGATGACCCCCACTCTTCTTTCTTGTTGGAACTGTCTGCATTTGTGCCTTGCATATTTCACCTTTAAAACAACCTCTCATCCATCTTGGATTCCCTTTTTTTTTTTTTTTGAGTATTTCTGACAATGGGATCTCACCCAGTAGCTCCCTAAGGTTTTTGAAATTGGCCTTCTTAAAGTCCAGAGTGCATGTCCAACTACACACAGCTTTCCCTTGCCTCTATATACATAATAAAGCCCAAGAAGACATAGTCACTTCTTCCCAAGGTTCCTAGTTCTTCCACTTCATCAATCAGTTCTTCCCTGCTGGTGAGGACCAGGTCCATGATTCCTTTGTTGCTTCTTCCAACTTCTGAGAAATTAAATCGTCAGTTAAGCAATTGATTGTGAGTCCCAAGTCAATGCAATCTCTGTGCTGAGACTGGCCAAACTATATTCAAACATAACCAATTATTAAAAGCATTATTAATTTATTTTCTAAAGTATTTCTAAGCCACCTGTCCTTCCTCATATTGATCCCAGGGTGGAGTACCACAAAAACAAAGCCACAGTACAATTTAACAGTCAGTGCTTCAGGGCCTCCTGCTGGTCCCAATAAGTCAATTCACTCAATAATTGAATGGCTGCATTCTGCACAAATTGCAGTTTCTGGACAGTCTTCAAGTATAGCTCCACATCCAGAATGTTGCAACAACTGTACTTAAACCAGTCAGAGCTTGTAGAAGGCATTACTAGTCAACAAGGTCATCTATGCCTCCAGTGATGGATCAAGGAGCATCTTCAAGCTACATACCTCCTCTTTAAGAGAAGTACAACCCTGTTCAAAACGGGGCTGCCTAATTTCCAGATCCTGGAGCCACCAACTAGAGTCTCCGTTTTGTCAGGATTCAGCCTTAAGTACGGGCCTTAAATTCATCCCACCCCTACATCTGGTGACCTGTCCAGGACTCACATGACATCTGATTCAGAAGTCAAGGGGCAGGTAACACTGGGTGTCATGAGCATGTTGATGGCACCCTACACTAATCTCCTGATGATCTCACCTAGCAGCTTTTTATAGATGTTAAATAGCAAGAAGGGGAGCAAAATGGAATCTGGACTGACCCCAGACCACAACTGCCATGGGATCAAGTAGCTGTTCCCTAATGCTATTATCTGAAACCAAAAGCTGGTAGGAGTGGAACAACTGTGTCACTGTGCCTCCATCTCCCAACCCAACAGAGACAGCTCAGCAAGATACCATGGTCTGTGGTATCAAAAGCCACTGAAAACTCCAGAAGGAACAACAGAATAGCACTCAACCTGTCTGTCTTCAAATAGAGGTTATCCATCAAGGCGACTGAGGCAGTTTTGGTTCAACTGGCCCAGATATCTTATTGAATAAATAAATCAGTTTCATCCAGAGTGCCTGAAGTTGGGTGTACACCATCTTTTTAATACCTTTCCCAAAAATGGACTACTTAGCTATAGATGTCCAAAACCTCTAGGTGCAGGTGTTTTGGGGGGGGGGGCATTTAGGAGCAGACACAGCATTTTGTTTAAAGAAAGTGGAGGCCACTGCCTCATGCAAAGAAGCATTACTTACTCTCTCTCTCTCTCTCTCCATCAAGATCTAACTAGCTAGGAAGGGTAAGGATTGAGAGCATAGGAGGTTGGACAAACACCTTCAAGTTTTGTCCATACCAAGCTGCAGAATCTACAACTGATCCTGTAACACCTGGTCAGCCAGAGCACAGGACAGCTCCCCAGACACTGAAGCAACAGTAACAACCAACTTGGTATGAAACTGAATGGCTTTACCCCTAAAGTGCCTTGCAAATGTGTCACAAGGGGAAACCAAAGCTCAAGAACTGCAAAACCTGAGTGGATCTCAGCATTTTTTTATCACATAGAGCAACTTTGTCAGATGACTACTCTAAAACAGAGACCAAAAAATACTCAAACCCCATTTGCAAGAAAGAACTGAGAGCCAAAGAACTGAGAGATTTAAAAGCAGGGAGGCTTTTTTACATTACTGCTTGGTGCACGCAATAATCCTGTGTCACATAACATAGTCACATAACACATGCAACAAAGATCGCAGCAAAATGTCCACAAAACCATGGGGAGGGGAGGCCATTTCCTCATTCTAAATCCCTCAAACTTTAAAGACATGTAGCACATTTTTTAAATAAAAAAAACTGCACCCATTTTTGAAACTTGGGTTTCATTCCCACAAGTACTAAGCCAGAACGTTTCTTCAAATTCTGCCCCAAAATGGAGACATTATAGGTGTTTGTTGATTTTACAATTCAAGTCAATGGAGACCTCATACAAAGCTTTGGAAAAGCAAACTAGCAGGATTCTGCCTTGAATTCAAAACAAAACAAAATGTCAGACCAGACCTCAAAACAGAAGAAGCGCACAATCTGAAACGTGTTCCATACCAGTTTGATTTTATACAGAACCCTAGGCACTGTATAAATTATTATTTTTTCTTGGCAATGTAATTATTTAAATTGTCAATTTAACAATAAGCCACTCTTCCTCAATTAATCTTTTTTTGGAAAAACAGATCAGTTATTAGTTGTTAACATTTCTATGCCTTGTTGTGCTCCTGTTAGGCGTGGACCTTCCGGATGTGACCCCTGCTTAATTTTATTGTGTAGCTATTTCTCTATCTTTCCGAGTTACAATACTTACAGCAATACATATGCTTTTATTTATGTTCTCTATTTAACACAATAAATGTAAAAACATAATTAAAACATCATAAAGACAATACCAAAAGAAGACCTAAACCCAAAGGCTTGGATTTAGACACTGTTGCATATGCCCAGTGCATCAGGCACATTTAGAGGATCATGCAAAGTACCCATGATCCCTTGGATGACTCATACATACCACACATGCACAATAGCTTTTGAGGTAGTACTAAAGCCCACACTTTTCCTAGTCTGGATGAACTGTCTCTGATGCCCACTATATGCAACAAAACGTGTACAAGAGGGAAGGTCCAAGCAAAGATGAGAAATATCTAATTGAGGTTTGGATTCAGTTAGGCCTCAAGGCTGCTTTACACTTTTAGTCACATTGCTGGGAGCATGATGGGGCCTAGGGATTTTAAAGCTGTATTTCAAACACTGAACCTAGGCTAAAAGGGGGACAAGAACTGCTCCAGACTCATCCTAGCAACGATTCTAATAAGTAAAGGATTAAATGTTTGCAAATGGAAAAACAACCTCTGTCACTGCCAGGGCACCAAGGGTCACAGAGGCTGGGAGGATCCCTCTCAAGAGGGTCATCATAGCAAGGGGAAAACCATCATGGTCCTATTCATCAACCAGAGATGGAGCAGCAACAGGCAGCTTGCTTCCCCAATCCCTGCATGGCACTCTGCTCCAACTGCCAGTTACCGCAGAACTAAAAGGATCACAGAACTAAAAGAAGATACATGAGCTAGGTGACGTAGGGGCACTGGGAGGCTGCTCCTCAGGAAG